>NC_091789.1:56355083-57004700 GCF_029378745.1 Bos indicus
ATTTATGCACTCTCATTGCCCGAGAAAGGGATGGGATGAAGACAGGTGTGGGCAGAGGAAGAAGTGCATATCTAATGCTGACTCTCCAAAATTATTTTCTGATCCCATACTGAATCTGAAGGTAAAATGAGCCATTAAAGTCACTTCACACTGGCCCAACAGAGTCAGAACTTTATACCACCTCCTTGGTCAGTCCTTAGAAGTGGGCCAACTTGAGAAGTTCAATGCAGCTCTGTGCAGCTGAGGTACACCTGAAGTGGCTTATGACTAAGGAACAGCAGTGAGTCTGTCCTTGTTGTGGTGTTCTGAGTGGTCCTTCTTTGAGTCTATCAAAGCCTTATCATGATACTTAGGCTAGGAATGCAACACTATCTGTGTGGTTGCTTACTCTCACTACTTGCTTTCTGCTTCCATTTGTTTATGAAAGGAGATTTACTGTCATAGTCTTTGGCATGGCTCTGTAGACGATGTGTCTTTTTGTTTGCTAGTATGATCTATATGCTACCTTTGTCTGTAGCTTTACTACGATGTGTCCAGGTGTGCTTCCTGAATCTATGGAAACATAGCCTCCCTAAATTCTGGAAAGTATCAACTGTTTCTCTGTGAATATTATTATTCTAAAATTTAGCCGGGTTACCACTTTTGGCATGCCTACAAGATGTACTTAATACCTCCTTAGTATTAAGTCCATTTCTTAAGTCTCTTGCCATCTCTTTAATCTTTTACTTCATGTGTCTTTCTATGAGGTAGTCTATATAACTTCTTTCATCTATATTCTATATCAACAATTCTTCATCCAGCTGTGTATCTTCCGCTGTTTAAAATTTCTTGGAAGAAATTTATAAGAATACAGTAATGTTAGGGAAGTTTAACACCACACTTACAGCAATAGACAGATACTTTAGATAGAAAATCAATAAGGAGACAGCAGTGGCCTTCAATGACATGTTAGTCCAGTTGGATGGAATAAATATTTATAGAATATTCCATCCAGACGTAGCAGAATATACATTCTTTTCAAGTACACGTGGAACATTGTCCAGGATAGACCCCATGCTATGCCACAAAAAACCCAAGTCTCAACAAACTTAAGAGAGCAGTAATTGTACCAAGCATTTTCTCTAACCACACTGTATGAAATTAGAAAATAATTACATAAGGAAAATGCAAAAACCACAAACACATGGAGACAAAAGAATATGATAGGAAAAAAGAACAGTGCATCAGTGAAGAAATCAAAGAAGGAGTTAGAAAATACCTGGAGACAAATGAAAACAAACACACATGTTTCCAAAACCTATAGGATGCAGCAAAAGCAGTTCTAAGAGGAAAGCTTATAGCCATACAGGTCTACCTCAAAAACCAAGGAACATCTCCAATAAAGAACCTAACCTACCATCTAAAGGAATTAGAAAAAGAACAAGCCAAGCCCAAGGTCAGCAGAAGGAAGGAAATAATAAAGATCAGAGAAGAAATCAATAAAAAAGAGACAGGAGAGAAGCAATAATTTGAAAGGAGCCTAGGTCAGACCCACCTACTGATCTTGGAGTGTCTCTTGGAGAGGTAGGAGAAATCTGGAGCTCATTCTGGGGACATAGATACTGGTGGAAGCAATTTTGGAAAGCTTTTTCTGCCACATGGACACTGGTGCTGGCAAGTATCATTTTGACATCTTCCCCCTGGCTTATAAGCCTCAGGACCGAACCTTGATCCTGACCACCAGCCTACAGGCACCACGATTGAATGTCTCACAGCAGGTAACTGGCCAGGCAGAGACACAGGCCCATCCACCAGCATCCAGTGTGCCTTATGATGCCCTGAGCCCACAGGTGCCACTGGACACAAGCCTGTCCACCAGAGTGCCTAGGATCTGTCCCACACATGAGAGCACAGGCACTAGACCTGGGACACCCAGGGTCCTGCAGCCAGAGCCCCAGGACCCAGCTCTGCCCACCATGGAGCTGCTAGTAGCCCTAGGACAGCCTGGGCCTCAGTCCCACCCACCAGCAGGTCAGCACCAGCTCTGAGATACCTTGGCCTCCTCAGCCAGCTGTGCCAGGACCCAGCCCCACTCACCAGTGAACCCGTGTTAGGTTTTGGATACACTAGAGCTTGCAATCCAGCTCTATCAGGAAAGGGCTCCGTCCAACAGAAGGTTGAATCTAGATCTAGGCTGCTTTTGGATCCTATCCAGCAGCTGCTTGAGTACCTTTGTCTGTGAGGCAGACCCAAGGGCTTGTCATTGAACAGATGTTGATGTGCCGTGGATGAGATGCACACTCAGGGTTGCTGTCCAATCTGGGTTACCAAAATTGTTACCAAACCAAACTTGGGTCTGCAAGCCTGCACACAGTTAAGCCAATCTACTGACCCCAGTGGATTTTCTTTTAAATGTGGTAAGAAATAGAAGGTGAAAAATTAGAATTGGATAAATCTGAGCATATAGGAATAGTAAGTTCAGAATTCAGGGATCTGGAGAAGTAAACGGATATTTTTGTACTATTTTTGGTTTCTCATTTATGTTATATTACATAATTCTGAATATGCGGTATGTTGAAAGAAGTTTGATTGAGGTCACTTTGATTTTTCTTATCAGTTTTTTCACTTTACTTTTTCACCATTTCCCGCATAAAAATTCTGGATTATTGTTACCCTATCTCTTAGAGAGTTAGCGAATAAAAGAGGTAAATAAAATGATAATGACCCTAGAGATCACCAGAAAGGCTGAAACAGGAATTATTTCTTGAACTTTGAAATTCAGCAATTTCTGTAAAGTGTTTCAATGAACACACTTTACAATGTATTCTATAATACAGACAATGTTGAAAAAAGTTTGAATGGGGTATGCTTGTCGAATTAACACTATTTTCCTAAGGTTGGAACTTATAGTTTCTTATTTAAGCTGTAAAGCCCTTGCTCTAATTTGAATTTTCAGTAGCTAACACTGTTAGATCATGATTAGTCTTTAGGTGTCTGCGTTCCTCAATCACCCTCTAAAGTGAAAAACAACATATTCTCATTTCCCCTCCAGGCCTTTACCATCAAACCCCATTTTCCCTCCCTCCTTCCTAGAGGTCATGTGTGTCACTCACCCTTGCATTTCTGCTTCATGGCCCGTACGTATGGTGCAGTTGTAGCACCGGTTTATTAATGCCTGTATTTGGTTATTGGATTCACTAAATGGAAAACACACCTAGCAACAACAAAAAAAAAATCCTAGTTCGTTCACAGGAATTCACACATAGTTTATATTTCTGACCAGCATGCCAGAAAAGTTCTGAAAAATATTTGTATATCATACGGCCAGACACTGAGATACTGAAGCAGCAACAATGAACACAACAGAAATTATGTCATTTTGTAAAACGCTAGTTTTCTTATGGGTCCACAGTCCCGTTTTGAATCTGTGATGGCGCTGCAGTGAGCTTTTCACTCCCCAAACTCTATTCTGCTTGTTTAAGACCATGTCAAGGTCCCATCCAGAAAAATTTAATTGCAGTTGATTTGATGGAAGTTTTTCCTGATATCACTGCGAACCATATCACTTTTTCTAATTCTTTCTTCAGATTTTTCTAGGGGATGTCCCTGGTAGTCCAGTGGCTGAGACTCTGCACTCCCAGTGAGGGGTCCTGGGTTCAATCCCGGATTGGGGAACTAGATCCTGCATGCCACAACTAAGACCTGATGCAGCCAAGTAAGTGAATATAAAAAATGATTTTTCTAGTATTCCACAAACATAATAAATAATAACCCTGACAAGGGGACTCATTTATCCTAAATCTGTACTCCAATGATCCCGAGGAGCTCTGGAGTGTGTAGCTATAGGCCTGGGTGTCCTAGATGCGGTATTCACTTGCTGGTGGGAGGAATCATGGCCTGGGGGTGTCCTGAAGCTGGTCTCAGCCCATAGGTAGTAGGTACAGCCAAATTCTAGTCCTCAGCACTGGCTGAGCAGCCCAAGTTATCCTCGGGGTCCTGGGGCAGGCACCAGCCAGCTTTGTTGTGGGATGGGTCCTGATATGGCAGGATGAACGGCTCTGATGGTTCTGGGGCTGGTGTCTCCCCACTGGTGGGTGGTGGTACCACCCTGAAAGGTAGAGGTGAGTCCTGGGGTCTCTGGCTGCAGGGCCCATGGGTCACAGAGCTTGTGTCTTGGCCTGCTTGTGGGGAGGGTGAGGCCCAGGGATTCCCAGGACTAGCACAAACTCTCTGATAGATGGAGATGGGTCCTGGGAACATGGGCTGCATAGCCCTGAGTGTCCTGGAGCTGGTGTTTCAACCCACCGGTAAGCTGGACTCGGGTCCAGAGTATGATGGGACGGTGCCTACCCCTTGATGGGTGAGGTTGGTGCTGCAGCTGGTTCTAGACTACTGGTATGTGGGGCCAGGTCCTGGGATGGCCAAAGCTGGGTTCCAGGGTAACTACAGGCTTCAGGGGTCTCAAGGTGGGTCTGTACCTCTGCCTGGGTTTTTGCTTGGCCTAAGGCATCCCAGTACTGGTGCTGATAGGCATGTTCGTCAGGTCTGGGTTATAGCACGAATAAGCTAGAAGGAGGATTACAAAATGGTGCTCTAGCGCCAGGGTCCATGTGGTAGAACCAGCTCCCCCAAAATGGCTGCCACCTATGTCTATATCCCCATGGTGAGCTCCAGCTGCCTTCTACTTCTCCAGGAGCCTCTCCAAGATCAGCAGATGGGTTTAACCCAGGCTTCTTTCAAATTGCTGTTTCTGTCCTAGGTTCCCAAGCTTGTTAAGATTTTCTGTGCACCTTGTAAGGGTAGAGTCTCTGTTTCCCACAGCCCTCTGGCTCTCCTGAAAGTAAGCCTCACTGACCTACCAAGCCAAGCCTTCTGGGGGCTCATCTTCCTGGTACAGGGCCCCCAAGTCTGGAAAGACTTATGTGGGCGTGGACCACTTATTCCTTGAGGAAAACTTCAATTGTTGTTATACTCCCATTATTAGGTTGCCCACCTCAGAGTATGGGTTGACCATGTCTCCACCTCCTTAATCATGTACCAAGTTTAATATTGTTTTCTTCATAATACTTAGATTCTAAAAATACTCCAAAAGCTAGAACTGGTGAACATCTATGGGTGGAAATATATATTCACCTAATTCTCTGAGAAACCTCCTTAGGGACAGAAGAAATACAAATAAATGTGAAATAATTTAAAAACACAATCTTTTCAATAATCTTTGGTAATACATGCAAAAATATTTATACATGTAAGAATGTAAAATCATATAGAAATGAGCCAAATTATAGAAATGGATCCAACAAGGACTTAAACAACAACTCAAGAAACGGAGGTCATCAGTGAGCTACCATCTGCCAAATGGCAATCTTCCAAGGGTGCATCTGCTTAAACTTTCAAGGAAGCGTTAATTTTGCTTCGAACAAAATATTAATAGTTCCACATTGTGAAGGAAAGCATATTTTATTTCCAGAGATATAATATGATGCCACCCGAGATAGATGGTCAAGGTGGAGTGTTTGACAAAATGCGGTCCACTGGAGAAGGAAATGGCGAACCACTTCAGCACTCTTCCTTTGAGAACCCCACGAACAGGATGAAAAGGCAAGAAGATATTACACTGAAAGATGAAACCCCCAGGTCAGTAGGGAATCCAATATACTACTGGAGAACAGCAGAAACATACCTCCAGAAAGAACGAAGAGGCTGAGCCAAAGTGGAAATGACACCCAGTTTTGGATGTGTCTGGTGGTGAAAGTAAAAGTCTGATGCTGCAAAAAACAATATTGCATAGGAACCTGAAAAGTTAGGTCCATGAATCTAGGTAAATTGTAAGTGGTCAAACAGGAGATGCCAAGAGTGAACATATTCGTTTAGGAATCGGTGAATTAAAATGGACAAGAATGGGTGAATTTAATTCAGATGCCCCTTATATCTACTACTATGGGTCATCTGAATTAAATGGAGTAGCCCTCGTAGTCAACAAAAGAGTCTGAAATGCAGTACCTGTGTGTAATTTCAAAAACAACAGTGATCTCGGTTCATTCCAAGACAAACCATTCGATATCACAGTCATCCCAGTCTATGCTCCAACTACTAATGCCTAAGAAGATGAAGTTGAATGGTTTTATAATGATCTACGAGACCTTTTAGAAATAACCCCCCCAAAAAGATGTCCTTTTCATCCTAGGAGACTGGAATGCAAAAGTAGGAAGTCAAGAGATACCTGGAGTAACAGGCACGTTTGGCTTTGGAGTACAAAATGAAGCATGGAAAAGGCTAACAGAGTTTTGCCAAGAGAAGCCTTTAGCTTCTCTTCTTTTCTCAGCTATTTGTAAGGCCTCGTCAGACGACCATTTAGCCTTTTTGCGTTTCATTTTCTTGGGGATGGTCTTGATCCCTGCCTCCTGTTCAATGTCACAAACTTCCGTTCATAGTTCTTCAGGCATTCTGTCTATCAGATCTAATCCCTTGAATTTATTTTTCACTTCTACTGTATACTTGTAAGGGATTTGATTTAGGTCATACCTGAATGGTCTAGTGGTTTTCCCTACTTTCTTCAATTTAAGTCTGAATTTGGCAATAAGGAGCTCATGATTTGAGCCACAGTCAGCTCCCAGTCTTGCTTATGCCGGCTGTATACAGCTTCTCCATCTTTGACCGCAAAGAATATAATCAACCTGATTTTAGTATTGGCCGTCTGGTGATGTCCATGTGTAGAGTCTTCGCTTGTGTTGTTGGAAGAGTGTGATTGGTATGACCAGTGCATTCTCTTGGCAAAACTCTGTTAGCCTTTGACCTGCTTCGTTTGTACTCCAAGGCCAAATTTGCCTGTTACTCCATGTAGCCCTTACTTTTGCATTCCAGTGCATTATAAAGTAGAGACATCACGTTGTCAGCAAAGGTCAGTCTAGTCAAAGCTACGGATTTTCTAGTAGTCATGTACAGGTGTTAGATTTGGACCATAAAGAAGGCTGAGCACCAAAGAATTGATGCTTCCGAACTGTGCTGCTGGGGAAAACTCTTGAGAGTCCTTTAGACTGTAAGATCAAACCAGTCAATCCTAAATGAAATCAACACTGAATGTTCATTGGAAGGACTGGTGCTGAAACTGAAGTTCCAATACTTGGGCCACCTGATCTGAAGAGCTGAATCATTGGTAAAAACCCTGATGCTGGGAAAGATCGAGGGCAAAAGGAGAAGGAGGTGGCAGAGAATGGAGATGGTTAGATGGCATCACCGACTCAATGGACATGAATTGGAGCATACTCTAGGAGATAGTAGAGGACAGAGGAGCCTACCATGCTACTGTCCGTGGGTCACAAGGAATCAGACTCAACTTAGCAACTGAACAACAACTCTAAGACCTGTGATTGTGTCACCTCCCTGATATTTGAGCAGAAGTGACCCCCCAACCCCCTTTATGCTTAGGAACGTTTATGCTATTGCAGAGACCATAGTTTTCACTTCCTGTAAACCCACTGATTATTCAAGACTGTCACCTCTTAGAAGGGAGTGGTAAGGTAACACTCCAGGTTGCAAATAGCAACAGCATAATCCCCTTTAGTCAGAAAATACGTGAATATTAATACACCACAGTATGGATGCTTAGGCACTTAAATGCTAACATGTCTAATTGGTGGGATTGTAGGTGATTGGTTCTTATAAATTTCAAGTGATAAATGTGTCATTTTAGGGCAGTGATCTGGGCTCATCTATTTACATATTCCTGATTATATTAATCAGCTAGGCTTGGCATAACAAAATACTGTAGACTAGGCGGCATAAACAACAGAAGTTCATTTTCTCACAGTTCTGGAGGATAGAAGTGCCAAAATCAAGATCTAGCAGTGTCAGTTTCTAGAGAAACCTCTCTTTCTGTATTACTAGTGGTCATCTTCTTGTTGGGTCCTCACATGCAGGGGAAAGATCTGGTATCTCTTCCTCTTCCATATGGCCACAGTCCTATCCAATTATGCCCCTGCTCCCATCTCAATTAATTACCTAAATACCCTATCTCCAGATCCAGTCACACTTGGGGTTAGGGCTCCAACATATTAATTTTTTGGAGGGGAGCCAATTCGGTTCATAGCACCTGTGCTCACCACAAACACCAAAAATACTTGGTTCATAAAACAGTGAATTCTGTTCAGGACAAGAACCAGACCAGAAGTTCTGTGCTGCAGCTCATTAACAGGTATTAGATATCTGAGCTGATGCCCAATGAAAGAAGTGATGTGCTTAGCAAAGCGGGTGTTAGCAAGAGACTCTTGTCCCGCCCCATCCAACCCCAGCCTTTCATGTCCCCTGACCTTAGTTGAAAAGCACTTTCCAAAAAGCAAGAAGAGTCCACCTAAAATTCCAGCCCTTATACACCTTAGAAGATCAAGTCAGACCCTTTGTTTTCATTTCCTCATTTCTGAGACAAAGGGGCTAGTCTACGTGACCTCTTCTCCCAAGGCTCTCTATCTTTATAATTCCAACTTTCAGGAAAAGCACTTAGCATCCCTGTTGGGAGGCACATATACTGAATAATATCCTGCAAACTGAGATGGAACTTTGGGACCAAAAAAAACAGAGGGAGCAATGCCATGGAGTGCAATTATGAAGTTCACTGTGGGGAAATCACATACAAGCACAAAGGATAGAGTCGACAGATAATTCAGAGGCATTCGAAGCTGCACTGCACACTGACTGCCAAAAAGGGTACAAGAGAATTTAAAGGGACCAGAGCTAGAAGTAGAATCTGACTACCAAGACAGAAGCACAGGTGCAGCAACTGGAATCGGGGTTCCTCCCCTCAGGGGTTTCATGACCATTAACCATTTACGTCAGCAAAAGCACTCTTGCAGGTCTCACATCAGATGAAGGCAAGGGCAAAAGTTGATAGGGTACTCATCTGGCTTGGACTCACTTCTTGTAAATTAAGCTAAAGCTCAATCATGTGAAAAGAGGGGAGGTTAGGACTGTGTGAATTAAGATGGAACTGAAAAAATGGAGTTGGTGTGGTTCAGCCACACAATCCCCAAGTCAGGACCCACTTGATCTGGACAGAAGGGGCCTTTCCTGAGAGCCAAATCTGCTAAAATAGCTTTCCTGCACTCATTTTATTCGGCTGAAAAGTAGCCTTGTGTACTTTCATTCCTTAGAAGACCACCAGAAATGAACCACAGGAGCCCATGATAAACATATTGGTTATATTATTATTGTGCTGCTTCATTAGAAGTGAAAATAAATTGTGAGAAGATGCAAAACCATGCAACTCAATGATTATAAACAACAGAGGAAATCGTTGTAGAAAGTGAAAAGCAGCTTATCCTATGGGGGAGTACAGACTACACACACAAAGATCGTCAATTGAGAGCTTATTGACAGCATCTGCCTGGTGGAATTTATGCATCAATGGAAGTTTTAAGATGAGGGGAGGGGACATTGGCTACCCCTGACCTCTTAGCCAGGGGTTATGGGTGAGAAGACATCAGAAGATACCTAAAATCGCTATAAAGATTTGCCAAAAGCAAGACACTCAATGTTGAAATTTGCTCTTGCAAGGAGGTCCCCATTTTATGATGTTTGAGCACACACGTTCTCCTGCTGGATAGCTGGGGGGAAATCAAACGCAAAAAAGTTATTATGAGGGTATTTTCTTAAGATTAAGCTCAATTTCTTCCAAAAGAGCTCATTGCCAAATCATTGGACTCCGCCATAAGAAAGAAAATGTTGGTCACTCAGTCGTGTCCAACTGTTTGCAATCCCATGGCCAGTAGCTCTCCAGGCTCTTATTACTAATATAAACTCGAAGATATCTCCTTTTACCTCAAGACGTTTGAATGTGAAGTTCATGTTAAGGGTCATATATTTTCTATTGTGGTTTTTTCTTGGCCCTTGAAAAATTGTATTTGATTTTTACTTAAGTCCTTTTTCTATGGTGTATTGATGGATGTTAAAGAAATGGATTTCCTATTACTTTTTGTTTTAAACTGGTTTCTAATTTAGTACATCTGCAGAGAGAGAACATTCTGTGGGATTTCAATCCTTTGTAATATTTTGATTTGCTTTAGATCACTGACTTCTGCCTCACTGAATACAATAAAGTCTTTGTGTGGAGCATAACAAACTGTGGAAAATACTTAAAGTGATGGAAACATCATCCCACATTACCTGTCACCTAAGGAGCCTTATGCAGGTCAAGAGGCAAGAGTCAGAACCAGATATGGAACAATGGAGTGATTCCAAATTGGGAAATGAGTACGTCAAGTCAGTGTATTGTCACCCTGCTTATTTAAATTCTATGCAGAGAACATCATGTGAAATGTTGGAGTGGATGAAGCACAAGCTGGAATCAAGATTTCTGAGGAAATATAAACAACCTGACCTATGCAGATGACACCACCCTAATGGCAGCAAGTGAGGAGGAATTAAAGAGCCTCTTGATGAAGTTGAAAGAGGAGAGTGAAAAAGCAACCTTAAAACTTAACATTAAAAATGAAGATCATGGCATCTGGTCCCAACACTTCATGGCAAATAGATGGGGAAAAAGTGGAAACAGTGACAGACTTTATTTTCTTGGGCTCCAAAACCACTGTGGATGGTGACTGCAGGCATGAAATTTAAAGTTGCATGCTCCCTGGAAGAAAAGCTATGACAAAGCTAGACAGTGTAGTAAAAAGCAGAGGCATCACTTTGACAACAAAGGTCCATCCAGACAAAGCTATTGTTTTTTCCAGTAGTCCTGTATGGATGTGACAGTTGGACCATAAAGAACGCTGAGTGCCGAAGAATTGATGCTTTTGAACTGTGGTCTTGGAAAAGATTCTTGCAACTCACTTGGACAGCAAAGAGATCAAACCAGTCAATGTTTAAGGAAATCAACCCTGAATATTCATTGGAAGGATGGATGCTGAAGCTGAAGCTCCAATACTTTGGCTACCCGATGAGAAGAGCTGAGTCATTGGAAAAGACCCTGATGCTGGGAAAGATTGAGTGCAGGAGGAGAAGGGAGCAAAAAAGGATGAGGTGGTTGGATGGCATCACCGATCTAACAGACATGATTTTGAGCAAACTCCGGGAGATAGTGAAGGACAGCGAAGCCTGGTATGCTGCAGTTCATGGAGTCACGAAGAGTCGGACATGACTGAGAGACTGAACGACAACGGCAACATAGAGGTGAGACAGAGGGTATCAGGTGTGATTATTTTCTTGGTAACATAGAGGGTATCAAGAGAGATTATCTTCTGGCCCTTTCCTTCTTTGCTTGCTTCGTTGTGTGTTTCTAATCATGGTGATTTTAAAATATCATATTAGTTATCTGAAACTGATGTATGAAATGCCAGAAATCAGTATACTGAACAGTACGTACTTAATGTCTCACACTTTTGGAGGCCAGAAATCCCACTGAAGGTGTCAGCTGGTTTGGTTCCTTCAGAGTGATGTGAAGGAAGCCTCTGTTCCAGTCCTCTCTCCTTGGCTTGTGGAGATGGCAGTGACCCTTCCATATCTGCTCACAGTTTCCTCCCTATATGAAGGTTTCTGTGTCCATATTTCCCATTTTTATGTGGATACAGGTCATTTTGGATTAGAGGGCATCATAATGAACCCAGTTGAACTTGATTCCTCCAGGATAAATCCTGTCTCTGTAAACACGTATTACGTGTCAGTTACTAGGGTTTAGTACATCAGCACAGATGTATTAGGGAAAGGAATTCAACCCAGAGAAGACAAGACTTTTGAGTTTAGGTGGGCATAGCTGTTGAATTTTCCATTGTATTGAAACCAATTTTTTTTCACAGATAAATGCTGGTATGATATTTACTAGGTGGTATAGTTACAATTTTTTAATTCTTCAAACATATACACGTAGAATATTGAGGGAAAGTCTTACTTATACAGAAATTTTTGATGAATGAGGGTATCCAAATCCCTGTGCAATTTGGCAAATATTGAATTTTTGATAATCACATGTCATTTACCGATGGATGCATTATAAGTTACGTCAGAACTTAGTGCATTAAGGGAGCGATTATTTATGATTTCTTATGTATCTATGTGCAAGGTGAATGCTTCTGTTGCTGTGTCTAGTGTCAGGATTTTTTTGGAGCTCCCTCTGTTTTGCATAGTCCCTTGTGCACTTTATATAACATTGCTTCAAAATTAATACTGTATAAGACACTTCTCTGCATTCTAAAATGGCTGCTTGATAATCAGGAATGGTGTGTACAATAACAATAATAATAAAAATAAAGAGAACATTGGTGAGCACTTAAGGGAAAAAATAAAGTCACTCCTCTCATGTAATTTTCTCAACTATTTCAATAGTGAATAATTTTATTCAGTTTATAAAAGTTTCTGACTTTCCCCTCTATCTGAAGAGAGAAGTTACTATTTCATTTCAGTCCTTATAAATTCATTCTGGTTTATTTTTTTAATTAATATATTTATTTTACTTTTTAAAAATGTATTTATTTTAACTGGAGGCTAATTACTTTACAATATTGTAGTGGTTTTTGCCATACACTGACATGAATCAGCCATGGGTGTACATGTGTTCCCCATCCTGAACCCCTCTCCCACCTCCCTCCCTATCCCCCGCTCTGGGTCATCCCAGTGCACCAGCCCTGAGCACCCTGTCTCATGCATCGAACCTGGACTGGCGATCTGTTTCACATATGATAATATACATGTTTCAATGCTAGTCTCTCAGATCATCCCACCCTTGCCTTCTCCCAGAGTCCAAAAGACTGTTCTATACATCTGTGTCTCTTTTGCTGTCTCGCATATGGGTTATCATTACCATCTTTCTAAATTCCATACATATGCGTTAGTATACTGTATTGGTGTTTTTCATCCTGACTTACTTCACTCTGTATAATAGGCTCCAGTTTCATCCACCTCATCAGAACTGATTCAAATGCATTCTTTTTAATGGTTGATTAATATTCCATTGGGTATATGTACCACAGCTTTCTTATCCATTCGTCTGCCGATGGACATCTAGGTTGTTTCCATGTCCTGGGTATTGTAAACAGTGCTGCGATGAACACTTGGGTACACGTGTCTCTTTCTGGTTTCCTCGGTGTGTATGCCCAGCGGTGGGATTGCTGAGTCATATGGCAGTCCTATTTCCAGTTTTTTAAAGAATCTCCACACTGTTCTCCATAGTGGCTGTACTCGTTTGCATTCCCACCAACCGTGTAAGAGGGTTCCCTTTTCTCCACACCCTCTCTAGCATTTATTCTTTGTAGGTATTTTGATAGCAGCCATTCTGACCGGTGTGAAATGGTACCTCATTTTGGTTTTGATTTGCATTTCTCTGACAATGAGTGATGTTGAGCATCTTTTCATGTGTTTGTTAGCCATCTGTATGTCTTCTTTGGAGATATTTCTGTTTAGTTCTTTGGCCCAGTTTTTTATTGCATCATTTATTTTTCTGGAATTGAGCTGCAGGAGCTGCTTCCATACTTTTGAGATTAATTCTTTGTCAGTTGCTTCATTTGCTATTTTTTCCTCCCATTCTGAAGGCTGTCTTTTCACCTTGCTTATAGTTTCCTTCGTTGTGCAAAAGGTTTTAAGTTTAATTAGGTCCCATTTGTTTATTTCTCCTTTTATTTCCATTACTCTGGGAGGTGGGTCATAGAGGATCCTGCTGTGATTTATGTCAGAGAGTGTTTTGCCTATGTTTTCCTCTAGGAGTTTTATAGTTTCTGGTCTTACATTTAGATCTTTAATCCATTTTGAGTTTATTTCTGTGTATGGTGATAGAAAGTGTTGTAGTTTCATTCTTTCACAAGTGGTTCACTAGTATTCCCAGTATCACTTGTTACAGAGATTGTCTTTTTTCCACTGTATTTTCTTGCTTCCTCTCAAAGAGGTAGGTGCGTGGATTTATCTCTGGGCTTTCTAGTTTGTTCCACTGATCTATATTTCTGTCTTTGTGCAAGTACCATACTGTCTTGATGACTGTAGCTTTGTAGTGTTTCCTGAAGTGAGGCAGGTTGATTCCTCCAGTTCCATTCTTCTTTCTCAAGACTGCTTTGGTTATTCGAGGTTTTTTGTATTTCCATACAAATTGGGAAATTATTTGTTCTAATAGTCTGAAAAATATTGTTGGTCACTTGAGAGGGATTGCAGAGAAGGCGATGGCACCCGACTCCAGTACTCTTGCCTGGAAAATCCCATGAGTGAAGGAGCCTGGAAGGCTGCAGTCCATGGGGTCGTGAAGAGTCAGACACAACTGAGCCACTTCACTTTCACTTTCACTTTCATGCACTGGAGAAGGCAATGGCACCCCACTCCAGTGTTCTTGCCTGGAGAATCCCAGGGACAGGGTGCCTCGTGGGCTGCCGTCTATGGGGTTGCACAGAGTCGTACCCGACTGAAGCAACTTAGCAGTAGCAGCAGTGAATCTATAGATTGCTTGGGGAAGTATACTCAATTTCACTGTATTGATTCTTCTGATCCATGAACATGGTATGTTTCTTCATCTATTTGTTTCATCTTTGATTTCTTTCATCAGTGTTTTATAGTTTTCTATATATAGGTCTTTTGTTTCTTAGGTAGATTTATTCCTAAGTATTTTATTCTTTTCATTGCAATGGTGAGTGGAATTGTTTCCTTAATTTCTCCTTCTGTTTTCTCATTGTTAGTGTATAGGAATGCAAGGGATTTCTGTGTGTTGATTTTATATCCTGCAACGTTACTCTATTCATTGATTAGCTCTAGTAATTTTCTGGTGGTGTCTTTAGGGTTTTCTATGTAGCAAACAGTGAGAGTTTTACTTCTTCTTTTCCAATCTGGATACCTTTTCTTTCTTTCTCTTCTCTGATCGCTGTGGCTAAAACTTCCAAAACTATGCTGAACAGTAGTGGTGAGAGTGGGCACCATTGTCTTGTTCCTGACTTTAGGGGAAATGCTTTCTATTTTTCACCATAATGTTTGCTGTGGGTTTATCATAGCTGGCTTTTATTATGTTGAGATATGTTCCTTCTGTGCCTGCTTTCTGGAGGGTTTTTATCATAAATGGATGTTGAATTTTGTCAAAGGCTTTCTCTGCATCTATTGAGATAATCATGTGGTTTTTATCTTTCAATTTGTTAATGTGGTGAATCACATTGATTGATTTGTGGATATTAAAAAATCCTTGCATCCCTGGGGTAAAGCCCACTTGGTCTTTTTAATATGTTGTTGGATTCTGTTTGCCAGAATTTTGTCAAGGATTTTTGCATCTATGTTCATCAGTGATATTGGCCTGTAGTTTTCTTTTTTTGTGGCATCTTTGTATGGTTTTGGTATTAAGGTGACTGTGGCCTCATAGAATGAGTTTAGAAGTTTACCTTCCTCTGCAATTTTCTGGACGAGTTTGAGTAGGATAGGTGTCAGCTCCATAAGCTTAATAGCTGATCCTTTAGCAGAACTCCGCAGGCCAGAAGGGAATGGCAGGATATATTTAAAGTGTTGAATGGTACAAATCTACAGCCAAGATTACTGTACCCAGCAAGGATCTCATTCAAAATTGATGGAAAAATAAAAAGCTTTTCAGTCAAGCAAGAGTTAAGAGAATTCAGTACCACCAAACCAGCTTTACAACAAATGTTAAAGGGACTGATATAGTCAAGAAATACAAGAGAAGAAAAAAGATCTACAAAATCAACCCCAAAGAATTAAGAAAATGGCAATAGGAACATATATATAAATAATTACTTTAAATATAAATGGATTAAATGCTCCAACCAAAAGACACAGACTGGTTGAATGGATACAAAAACAAGACCCATATATATGCTGTCTACGAGAAACCCACTTCAGACCTCAAGACACATATGGACTGAAAGTGAGAGGATGGAAAAATATATTCTATGCAAATGGGAAACAAAAGAAAGCTGGAGTAGCAATCCTCATATCAGACAAAATAGATCTTAAAGAAGATTACAAGAGATAAGGAAGGGCACTGCATAATGATCATGGGATCAATTCAAGAGGAAGACATAACAATTGTAAATATCTATGCACCCTACATAGGAGTACCTCAATACATAAGACAAACATTAACAAACATAAGAGGAGAAATTGACAGTAACACAGTAGTGGTAGGAGACTTTAACACCCCACTCACACCAATGGACAGATCATCAAAGGAGAAAATTAATAAGGAAACACAAGTCTTAAATGATACATTAGAGGAGATGGATCACATTGATATCTTCAGGATATTCCATCCAAATGCAGAAGAATACAGCATTCTTTTCAAGTGCACATGGACCATTCTCCAGGGTAGACCACATCTTGGATCACAAATCAAACTTCAGTAAATTTAAGAAGATTGAAATCTTATCAAGCATCTTCTCTGACCACAACGCTATAGGACTAGACATCAATTACAAGAAAAAAACTGTAAGAAACACCAACACATGGAGATTTAAAAATGTGTTTCTAAATAACCAACAGGTTACTGAAGAAATCAAAAGGGAAATAGACACATACACACATACGCAAAGATCAACTCAAAATGGATTTAAAGACCTAAATATAAGACCGGAAACTATAAAAATCTTAGAGGAAAACATAGGTAGGAGACTCAATGACATAAAGCAAAGCAAGATCCTCTATGACCCACCTCCTAGAGTAATGGAAATAAGAATAAGTAAACAAATGGGACCTGGTCAAACTTAAAAGCTTTTGCAAATCAAAGGAAACTCTAAGCAAGGTGAAAAGACAACCCATGGAATGGGAGAAAATAATAGCAAATGAAACAACTGACAAAGGATTAATTTCCAAAATATACAAGCAGATCATACAACTAATTGCCAGAAAACAAATAACGCAATCAAAAAGTGGGGGAAAGACCTAAACAGACATTTTTCCAAAGAAGACATACAGATGGCTAACAAACACATGAAAAGACACTCAACATCACTATCGGAGAAATGCAAACCAAAGTGAGATATCACCTCCTACCGGTCAGAATCAGTTCAGTTCAGTTGCTCAGTCGTGTCTGACTCTTTGCAACCCCATAAATCACTGCACGCCAGGCCTCCCCGTCCATCACCAACTCCTGAAGTTCATTCAAACTCACATCCATCGAGTCGGTGATGCCATCCAGCCATCTCATCCTCTGTCATCCCCTTCTCCTCCTGCCCCCAATCCCTCCCAGCATCAGAGTCTTTTCCAATGAGTCAACTCTTTGCATGTGGTGGCCAAAGTACTGGAGTTTCAGCTTTAGCATCATTCCTTCCAAAGAACAACCAAGACTGATGTCCTTTAGAATGGACTGGTTGGATCTCCTTGGAGTCCAAGGGACTCTCAAGAGTCTTCTCCAACACCACAGTTCAAAAGCATCAATTCTTCGGTGCTCAGCTTTCTTCACAGTCCAACTCTCACATCCATTCATGACCACTGGAAAAACCATAGCCTTGACTAGACGGACGTTTGTTGGCAAAGTAATGTCTCTGCTTTTTAATATGCTGTCTAGGTTGGTCATAAATTTCCTCCCAAGGAGCAAGTGTCTTTTAATTTCACGGCCGCAGTCACCATCTGCAGTGATTTTGGAGTGCAGAAAAATAAAGTCAGCCACTGTTTCCACTATCATAGGCAATGGGAATTTACTGTATGGCTCAGGAAACTCAAACAATCAACCTAGAGGGGTGGGATGGGGAAGGAGGTGGGACCGGGGTTCAAAAGGGAGAGGATATATGTAAACCCATGGCTGATTCATGTTGGGGTTTGACAGACAGCAACAAAATTCTGGAAAGCAATTATCCTTCAATAAAATAATAAATTAAAAAGAAAAAAATTCATACAGATGTATCTAGTTACTTATCTTCTAACAGAGAATCTTTTGATCTTTAAAACAATAACTTTCATGACCTGCAATTTTGTGTCCATTAGGGAGTGTCCATGGAAGGCATTTCAAACATCTATCTCCACTGGTACAGCCAGTCGGGGACTGGCAGCCTGTGAGTCACAGCTGTTGACTCAAAGTGTGGTTGAGTGACCAGAGCTCAAGAGATAATAGCCTTTCTATGAAAATCAGGCTGGAGATTAGGGGGAAGGAACTGTGGTACTTGGCCAGTTCTTTTTGGTTCTTTATTTATATTTAGCTATGGAGATTTAAGGACATGAATGCAGAGCGGGTCATGTCTTCAGGCCCTTACAGCAATGTAGAGGAGAATTATCAGCAATAAAACCTACAGTATCTCCTTTTACCTCAAAATGTTTGAATGGCCAGCTTCATGGCGAAGTTCACGGCTTTTCTTGTCCATTGCCTTTTCTTTGTGGTCCAGGAAGATTTTTATTTTAATTTCATTTGTGTAAATTTCCTATATATGGAGTGATGAATTTTAATGGTGTTGCTGATTTTCTATTAGTTTCCTTGATAAACAAGTTTCTAGCTTATGCCATCCGTTGAGAGAGAACAATCTGTGGAATTTCAATCCTTTACAATTTATTATGATTTTCTTTGAAGCTCATTATTACATCCTATTGTGAAATATTTCATTTGAATATTTAAAATAAGCTGTAAGTAACCCTTTTGACTAGGATGATGACATGTGTGGAGGATATCTCTGTTATGCAAACAATGAGATAAAAGTGATATAAACTACAAAATTCAAAAATTTCAGTGCTCATTCTTCGCAGCCAGTGTTCTTGCCTGGAGAATCCCAGGGACGCGGGAGCCTGGTGGGCTGCCGTGTATGGGGTCACACAGAGTTGGACATGACGGAAGCGACTTAGCAGCAGCAGCAGCATTCTTCACAGAGATCAAAAACAAATTATTATACCTCAGACAGAGCACCACCTCCTGAAGAGTAAAATGGGGGCAAGATTTGATTCCAGAGAGAGTTAATGGACTATTGCAAACATGAATGGGTCCAGTATCACCTCCAGACCTCTCTTTGAGATCAATAGAAAAAGAATTTAGGCAATAAGCCCCCTCAAGGAGTTCATTTCTTATTATTATTTTGTAATGTTGAAAATTAAGGATTTTGAAGAGGAAAAGGAGCTTATTATGCAAGCTACATTAAAATCAACCATGAAATCCAGTGCATACCTTACTGTTTCAGCAATTAGAAATTGGAATATCCACTGGGAAAAAAAATTCAGAAGTGGAAACTCTGTGCAGATCCAGGTGCCTTCTCTGAGAAACAAACGTGAACCATTTGAAAAGAGTGACTTCAGAAAACGCCTTAATGTCTATGTTGCTAATAGTTGCTGCTTCAAAACATCAGTTTTTCTTCCTATGAGTCAGGAATGCGTTACCAAGGTAGATTTAGAAAAGGCAGAGGAACAAGAGATCATATTGCCAACATCTGTTGGATCATCAAAAAAGTAAGAGAGAGTCCGGCCCCTGGGTCCACGTGGCGCGAAAATAGGAGGGTCATTTCCTTGTGCACCGTCCTCATCCTTCAGAAGGCCGGGAGGCCCCAGGGCTCAGCTGAGTTCTTGGAGAGAACTTTGGCTCCAGCATTAACATTCTAGTGCTGTGTCATTTCCCCAGTAGCAGGTTGTGAACTGATCAGGCTGGATGTGATCCTCTGTTGAAGCACGAAGACGAACTCTGGATGGTGGAGAAAGAAGTGGAAAGGAAGTTTGTTCAGAAGAAGCTTGAGAAGATGATGAACGGATAGACTGACAACAAGACTTGGGAGACAAGTTGCATCCAGCTTCAATAAAGTACAGACAGAAAAAAAGCAGTGACTAAGAAAATTGGAAAAGTGCTTCCTCTGATATCAGACTATCTTTTAAGGGAACAACTTTTTCAACCTAGAGTTTGAAACACAATTTAGAGTTAGTTGTGTAGGAAAGAATCATCAATTTAGATAGTGTGGAAATCTGCCACAGCTTACTCCTTGTAGTAATAATAACCCTTTTTGTAAAAGGGTATAAAATCAGTGTGGAAATGCCTTCATTAAAAATTTGAATCCCACATGATACCAGAGCATTCATACTGGAGAGAAAACCTATGAATTTACTGAATGTGGGAAAACTTTCATTTGTATGTTGCACCTCATTCAATGTCGAAGTCAGGCTGGAGAGAAATCCTGTGCTTCTAAAGAATATTGAAAAGCCTTTACCTAGATAACATCTCATTGAGCAGAAGGAAATTCATACTGGAGAGAAGTCAGTGAAGGTTATAAATCTTCACTGAATATTTTAGAAAATTTAGAGTTAGAGAGCTCTGAATGTACTGATTATGATAAAGTTTTCTCTTGAACCTTATCTCTTACTCTGTATTCGAAAGGCCATACACAGAGAAGCCCAGCACATGTAAGAAATGTGGAAATACCTTCAGCTAAAAGTAAATTTTCATTTATCAAAAAATTCATACAAGAAAGAAACCTTGTGAATGTGGGAAAGCTTCCATTCAGATGTCACACCTCAGTCAGCAGAGAATTTGTAGTGGGGAAAACCCCTTTGCCTGTAAGGTATGTGGGAAAATCTTCAGCCACAAATCAACTCTTACTGAGCATGAGCATTTTCATAATAGAGAGAAACCTTTTGAATGTAATGAATGTGGAAAAGCATTCAGCCAAAAGCAGTATGTCATTAAACATCAGAACACCCATACTGGAGAGAAGCTTTTTGAATGTAACGAATGTGGAAAATCCTTCAGCCAGAAGGAAAATCTTCTTACCCATCAGAAAATTCACACTGGAGAAAAACCTTTTGAGTGTAAGGACTGTGGGAAAGCTTTCATTCAGAAGTCAAACCTCATCAGACACCAGAGAACTCACACAGGAGAGAAGCCCTTTATATGTAAGGAGTGTGGGAAAACCTTCAGTGGCAAGTCAAACCTTACTGAGCATGAGAAAATTCATATCGGAGAGAAACCCTTCAAGTGTAATGAATGTGGAACAGCTTTTGGTCAGAAGAAGTACCTCATAAAACATCAAAATATTCACACTGGAGAGAAACCTTATGAATGTAATGAATGTGGAAAAGCCTTCTCTCAGCGAACATCACTTATTGTACATGTGAGAATTCATTCAGGTGATAAGCCGTATGAATGCAATGTATGTGGAAAAGCCTTCTCTCAAAGTTCATCTCTTACTGTACATGTGAGAAGCCACACAGGTGAGAAACCCTATGGTTGTAATGAGTGTGGGAAAGCTTTCTCACAGTTCTCAACCCTTGCTCTACATTTGAGAATACACACAGGTAAGAAGCCTTATCAGTGTAGTGAATGTGGGAAAGCTTTCAGCCAGAAGTCACACCACATTAGACACCAGAAAATTCATACCCATTAAAACCCTGTGGATATCATGAAAGGTGTTCATCAAGAATTTACACCTTACAACACATCAGAAATAATGAAGGAAGGCATCACAAATGAGGGAAGCAAAAGCTAAAAACTTAAAGGACACCAGAGAATTCATCTTGAAGAGAAAGACATTTGTATGATTGAAGTCCTGTATCCAATAAAAACCATACTGCAAAGGTAATACTGAAAACTTAAGATGCATTTCCACTAAAATTGGGAGTGGAAAACATTTTTATGATTGCCATCTGCATGAATCTGGAGATCTTCACCAGTGTAATAAAAACAAAGCTATAAGCATTAGAAAGAGACTTCTATGGTATTGATTTAGCAGAACAGAAGAGATTCTGCAAAAACCTATGCATTTATTAGAATTTATAATATAGAAAAGGCATCAGGAGCTGAGAAGCTAATGGGACTATTTTAAAAAGTGCTTTGGAGGTAATTTGTTCTCCAAGGTTGGGGGGGGGGTGGGGGGATAGAACATGAACTATACACAAAGATAAAGGGATTGAGTTAAAAGCAGAAGTATGAGAAAGCTATATAGTAAAATGGTTATGACCTTGGGAATGGGAAACATTCCTTATGGCAAATTGAAAAATATCTAGCAATTCTACTCTGAGTATGTATGCTCAGGAAAGTATGTACCAGACTATTTACTGTGGCATGATTTGTAGTACTCATTAATTGGGAACAAATTCCCATCAGGAACAAAATGGAAAATACTTAACGATGGAATACTGTATATCTGTAAAGTGTAATAAATGAGATCTATATGTATTAGAAAGATCTCAAAAGTCATGTTGAGGGGGAAAGAAAGTTGCAGAATGACATAATACGATGACATTTTTGTAAATTTGAATTAAAACTTCCTCACAGAATTTCAATGCTATATATTGGTAATGGATACATATATGTATGTATGTTTTTTAAGTGTTTTTGAAATGGGTTGGAAGTATACAGATCAAACTCTTGATAGTGGTTGCCTGTGAAGAGTGGAGAAGGGAAGGGAATGCGTGTGGGGGAGGGGGCTGTTAGAGGGAGACTTCAGTTTTATATATAAACATCAATTTCTCTTAAAAAAAAGACTGCAGAAAATATATTGAGATACTGGTTAATTCTGGATTGTGGTATATGGATATCTTGTCTTATTTTTTGTACTTTTCTGTATTTTTAAATTTTCTCAAAATTAGTAAGAATGGGGGTGAGGATGGGAACACTGTACCTATAGACATCATGTTCTAACGGATTCATTCCCAATCAACTACTAAACTTTTTATAGGAAATATTTCTAAAATTTTATCAATGAGTGGATGGACTTGCTCTCTATGTAGTAGGAAATTATCTATTTTATTAAAATTAAAACTGACAGTATAATCCAAATGTTTTAATTTATTTATATCTTCATGTTTTTGACACTATTTTGTGACATATCATTTGAGCTTAGGAAGTTTTAAGAACATTTAGTTAAAGATTAACATAGACTTCATATAATTTGTCATTTTCAGATAAACTGACTTTGGAATGACCAAAAAAAAAAAAAAAAAGTAAGAGAGGTCCAGAAAAAAATCTACTTCTGCTTTATTTATTGACTATGCCGAAGTCTTTGACTATGTGGATCACAGCAGACTATGGATGCATTTGTGGGGGCACTTTTTCCTTCTGAGCTGGAAGGAAAGTCCGATGCTGTAAAGAGCAATATTGCATAGGAACCTGGAATGTTAGGTCCATGAATCAAGGCAAATTGGAAGTTGTTTTATATATTATACTCTGTTTACACTTATTAATAGATAATTGGTATATTACTCTGTGCTGTACAGCATATCCTTGTTGCTTAAAGTTCAAAATGAATAATTTAAAATATAATGAAATATTAAGTTCTAATGAAAACCATTGTAAATTAAAAAGGACTGAAATCACAGAGTGCTTTCTCTCTCTCCAAGGATGTAGTAAGCTTGAAATCAATCTTTTAAAAAAGAAATAGGAGAATAGAATTATGGATAGGGGGAAGGGGAGGAGAGGGTGAGATGCATGGAAAGAGTAACATGGAAATTTACATTACCATATGTAAAATAGATAGCCAATGGGAATTTGCTGTATGGCTCAGGAAACTCAAACAGGGGCTCTGTATCAATCTAGAGGGGTGGGATGCGGAGGGAGATGGCAGGGAGTTCCAAAAGGGAGGGGATATATGTATACCCTAGGCTGTTTCATGTTGACCAAAACAGCAAAATTCTGTAAAGCAATAATCCTTCAATAAAAATTAATTAATTAAAAAATAAAAAGTATCTCAAAATAAACAAAAATAAAAGGAATAGGGAAATCACCAACTACTTTGAAATTCAGCAATAAACTTATAGAAATAAAAATGTCAATGCACCAAGAAGAAAACACATGGACATTACATTCAGTAAATACTATCATAAGCAATAGCAGTCAAATACGTGAGGTAGAAGAAGGAGTCATCTTATTTCTCTTATTGCTGAACATCGTCCTCCTCCTTATTTTGATGCAAGGAGCTAGAGACATGTCCCACAACAAGAAATGGATGCATGCATGTGTGCTAAGTCTCTTCAGTTGTGTCCCACTCTTTGTGACCCTATGAACTGTGGCCCACCAGGCTCCTCTGTCCCTGGGAATTATCCAGGAAAGAATACTGGAGTGGGTTTCCATGCCCTCCTCCAGGGAACCTTCTCCATCTAGGGACAGAACCTGGGTCTCCTGTGTCTCCCGCATTGCAGGCAGGTTCTTTACTACCGGCACCACCTGGGAAGACCCAAGAAATGGATGTGCGCATGCTAAGCCGCTTCAGTCGTGTCTGACTCTTTGAGACCCTATGGATTGTAACCCGCTAGGCTCCTCTGTCCATGGGACTTTCCAGTAAGAATACTGGAGTGGGTTGCCATGCCTTTCTCCGGGGCATCTTCCCAATCCAGGGGTTGAATCCATGGCTCTTACGTTTCCCACATAAGAAGGCAGGTTCTTTACCACTAGCACCACCTGCGAAGCCCCAAGAAATGGATGCCTGTACTTAAATCGCCATGGTTAACAGCAGGTGCTTGAATGGAAAAACATCAGGGAAACTATCACCCCACGCTCCCGCTCCATCTCTAGGCTGAGTGTCACAGGAAGGTTGTTATTTGTTCAGCCCTCCTCACTCTACCATACGTTTGGCCAATTGCTTTATCTCATGGGCTACCAGTCCCTCATTGGCTGCTACTGTGGAGACTGTGGCTACGTTCACTGTCACTGGACTATCCCATCATCCCTGCAAGTTTGCAATTCAGTCAGGGTTTTTTTTTTTTTTTTTTTTAAAGCAAAATGTTCTAGGTTGCAAACAAAAAATAGGGTCAGAGAAATCTGGATAAGGTAATTTCAGAAGATGTGGTGTTTGATTCCAGAAATTTAGAATTTTCTTATTTAACACTGTGTTTGAGTCCTATTTTACACATGGAAGTGAATTGGGATTGAAGGAATAGAATGGGTAAATGTGATTTTTACATCTGCTACTGCTGGTGCAGTGGTAAAGAATCTGACTGCCAATGCAGGAGACGAAAGAGACACAGCTTCTATCCCTCGGTCAGAAAGATCCCCTGGAGTAGCAAATGACAACCCAGTTCAGTATTCTTGCTTGGAAATTTTCGAGGAGATAGGAGCCTGGTGGGCTCCTGTCCATGGGGTCAGAAAGAGTCGGAGGTGACTGAGTGACTGAGCACACATACACACACACACTGCTCTTTGTGTGCCTGCGTGCTACCTTGCTTCAGTGGGGCTCGACTCTTTGCAGACCCTATGGACTGTAGCCCACCAGGCTCCTCTCGCCATGGGGATTCGCCAGGAAAGAATACTGGAGAGGGTTGCCATGCCCTCCTCCCGGGGATCTTTATGACCCAGGGATGGAACCTGCCCCTCCTGCGACTCTTGCATTGCAGGCGGATTCTTTACTGCTGAGCCACCTGGGAAGACCACACTGTTTTTTATCGGTTGCTATACCTCATACCGCTAAGAGTCGGACACGACTGAGCGACTTCACTTTCACTTCTCACTTTCGTGTATTGGAGAAGAAAATGGCAACCCACTCCAGCGTTCTTGCCTGGAGAATCCCAGGGACGGGGGAGCCTGGTGGGCTGCCGTCTATGGGGTCGCACAGAGTAGGACACGACTGAAGTGACTTGGCATAGCATAGCATAGCATAGCATACCCCATATAAAAATCTCTGGGTGATACCTAAATATAGACGGGAGAATGCAAATGGAAAAGGCCAACGAAACTTGTAGGGAAAGAATTTTGACCATAAAGATCCCTAAAATTACTGAGAAACCATGAACAGAAATAACCACTTACGAAAGTGACGAGTTGCGAAAAGTACACGATTTTCCATGGAACAAATGACACAACCGACACATATTGAAGCAAAGTTAACGAGGTTTTTAATGTTTTCTTTGGGGTAGAAATGTTTTAAAGATTAAATGTAGGGCCTAAGGGGAGAACCCTTAAGTCTGGTTTGCGATGGTCAGACAGTCCTGAGGCAGTTCATCTGCAGGTGTGGTATCCGATGAGCGACTTGGTGGCCACGTTTATGGCATACTTGCAGAGGTCCCCAGGCAACAGAAGACGCACAGCTGCCTCGATGTCTTCGTGCGTGATGGTGCGGCGCTTGTTGTTGCGGGCCAGGCGCCCGGCCTCTTCGGCTATCCGCTCAAACATATCTTTCACAAACGAATCCAGGATGTTCACGGAGTCGCGGGAAAGACTCATGCCTTTATGTATTTGCCTCAGCACCCTAGGGAAATAGGTAGCAAAACGTGAGAAATTGTCGTTATGGCGGTGCCGGCGACGGCGACGGCGGCCATTAGCTGTCTTCTGCTTTGCCTTTTTTGGTTCCGCATCACACGGCTCTGGTTTGGAGGTCTCCGCTTTCACCATCTCCGTTTCAGAGGGCTCAGTTTCGGAGGTGCCAGTTTCTTTGGTGATCACGTCTTCCTCATAGCCGTCAGGGGATGGTTGGGACACGACAGAGCCGCCATTCTCCATAGCTCAGCGCAGAAGAACAGCGAGGGGGTTGAAGGCCGTTGGCTGAATGTATAGGCCCTGCTTTCCCTGACGTCACAGACACTGTCCATATCTGATTGGATGCAAGGCAGGGAGGCGTGTTACTATGGCAGCCCGTGTCACGTGATACTGGACGTCCCACTTCCCAACTCCTGATGTGCCCCTCCCCGACGTTTAACCCCCAGTCAGCCAAACTCCCCTGGTGGCTCTGACGGTCAAGTGTCTGTCTACAATGCGGGAGACCTGGGTTCGATCCCTGGGTCGGGAAGATTCCATGGCGAAGGAAAGGGCAACCCACTCCAGTACTCTTGCCTAGAAAATCCCATGGACGGCGGAGCCTGGTGTCCATGTGGTCACAAAGAGTTAATTGAACATTAAATAATTGTTACAGTAAATAATTGGTACCCTATTGTTTACTTTGTGGGAAAAATTACTAGAAGCATGTATTTACCAAACCTATTAATTTTCACCATTGTTTGTCTCAAATAGAAACTCCCCATGACTTACTTACCTTTGAGGGAAGAAGGCTTTTTTTTTTTTTTTTGGTATTAGTTTTCTTCAGTTTGGGCCTGTCAGACTTCTCTACTTCAGACAAGTCTGACTTATCACTCATGTTGACCAAAAGATAGAAAAGAAATATTTAAAAAACTGCCCTGGTAGAACTATTATCATACTAAGGAGTAAGAGTCAAAATTGTCATATTTAATGTCAATATGTATTTTACCTGCTGATTTTCAAAAGGCAAACAGCAACAGATCTTAGAAGAGTCATGTCTTCCAAGATCTTAGAAGAGTCATCAGAAAATAGCAAATAGTTGCCTTTTTACTTAGATTATATAAGTAGTGGTTGCAAAATAGGCCTGCATTCCTATACACTAACAATGAGAAAACAAAGAGAAATTAGAGAAACAATTCAATTAACCATTGCAATGAAAAGAATAAAATACTTAGAAATAAATCTACCTAAGGAAGTGAAAGACCTATATATAGAAAACTATCACACACTGATGAAAGAAATCAAAGAGGACTCAAATAGATGGAGAAATATACCATGTTCATGGATCAGGAGAATAGTGAAAATGCGCATACTACCCAAAGCAATCTATAGATTCAGTGAAAACCCTATCAAGTTACTATTTGAGAAAATGATATTTTTCTATTTTCTATGGTATTATTCTATAAAAATGGTATTTTCACAGAACTAGAACAAATAATTTCACAATTTGTATGGAAATACAAAAAACCTCGAATAGCCAAAGCAATCTTGAGAAAGAAGAGTGGACCTGGAGGAATCAACCTGCCTGACTCCAGGATATACTACAAAGCCACAGTCATCAAGACAATATGGTACTGGCACAAAGACAGAAATATAGATCAATGGAACAAAATAGAAAGCCCAGAGATAAATCCATGCACCTATGGACACGTTATCTTTGACAAAGGAGGCAAGAATATACAATGGAGAAAAGATAATCTCTTTAACAAGTGATGCTGGGAAAACTGGTCAATCACCTGTAAAAGAATGAAACTAGAACACTTTCTAACACCATACAAAAGATAAACTCCCACTGCTGGGCATACACACTGAGGAAACCAGAATTGAAAGAGACACGTGCACCCCAGTGTTCATCTAAGCACTGTTTATAATAGCCAGGACATGGAAGCAACCTAGATGTCCATCAGCAGACGAATGGATAATAAAGCTGTGGTACATATACACAATGGAGTATTACTCAGCCATTAAAAAGAATATATTTGAATCAGTTCTAATGAAGTGGATGAAACTGGAGCCGATTATACAGAGTGAAGTAAGGCAGAAAGAAAAACACCAATACAGTATACTAACGCATATATACGGAATTTAGAAAGATGGTAACGATAACCCTGTATGCAAGGCAGCAAAAGGGACACAGATGTATAGAACAGTCTTTTGGACTCTGTGGGAGAGGGCGAGGGTGGGATGATTTGGGAGAATGGCATTGAAACATGTATATATCATATGTGAAACGAATCGCCAGTCCAGGTTTGATGCATGGTACAGAATGCTCGGGGCTGGTGCACTGGGATGACCCAGAGGGATGGTATGGGAAGGGAGGTGGGAGGGGGGTTCAGGATGGGGAACACGTGTATACCCGTGGCAGATTCATGTTGATGTATGGCAAAACCAATAGAATATTGTAAAGTAATTAGCCTTCAATTAAAATAAATAAATTTATATTAAAAAAGAAAAAGAAAATAATAATAAACTCAAAATGGATTAAAGATCTAAATGTAAGACCAGAAACTATAAAACTCCTAGAGGAAAACATAGGCAAAACACTCTCTGACGTAAATCACAGAAGGATCCTCTATGATGCACCTCCCAGAATAATGGAAATAAAAGTAAAAATAAACAAATGGGGCCTAGTTAAACTTAAAAGCTTTTGCACAATGAAGGAAACTATAAGCAAGATGAAAAGACAGCCTTCAGAATGGGAGAAGATAATAGCAAATGAAGCAACTGACAAAGAATTAATCTGAAAAATATACAAGCAGCCCATGCAGCTCAATACCAGAAAAATTAACGACCCAATCAAAAAATGGGCCAGATAACTAAGCAGACATTTCTCCAAAGAAGACATACAGATGGCTAACAAACACATGAAAAGATGCTCAACATCACTCATTATCAGAAAATGCAAATCAAAACCACAATGAGGTACCATCTCATGCTGGTTAGAATGGCTGCTATTGGGATGAGATGGGAAGGGAGGTGGGAGGGGGCGTTCAGGATGGGGAACACATGTACACTCATGGCTGATTCATGTCGATGTATGGCAAAAACTACTACAATATTGTAAAGTAATTAGCCTCCAGTTAAAATAAATTAATTAATTTTAAAATATAGGCCTTAGTAGTAATGAGGGAATATAAAAACTGATTTTTTGTTGGAATATTACTAAGAATCACATTAAAACCAATCTCAAAATATTGGACATAACATTAGAACTATAAGAGTTTTGTCCAATTTTGGCTATTTGTCATTTTTCTGCATCTAGTGTTTTGGGTCTTTTATCTCATCCCTAACGAGCCATGCAAACTATGGCTTTGGCCTTCTCTACCTAACGACAGGATAAGGTGAGATAATCAGTTTAGATACTGGGTATACTCAAGTTTCCCAGGGATCAGGGGATCAGTTTGGCCCTCCTCACTTATAGCCTGCTGGAGAAACTCCAAGCCAAGAGAAACGTTTTGTCATATAGTTTTATCTGAAAGTTTCAAAGTTAGTCAAGATTGTCTGAAAAGGCATTCCTTTCTAATTGTATAGTGATAGATAATTCTGAAGAAAATGCTTCGGTTGTCCCACAGTCTCAGAGCAACCTGTGGAAAAAATGAAAATAGCATATATCTACCTCTCAAATGGGGAAAAAAAAAAAAAAAAACTACAGTTGAGTCTAACAAACGTTTTGTTCATTACATTGCACACACACATACCTCACTGAGGATTTGTGGTTAGTGCCTTGGCATTCTAAATTTAAAGAAGGTATGGCAGCCTCCCCGGTGGCTCAGACAGTAAAGAATCCGCCTGCAATGGGGAGACTCAGGTTCGATCCCTGGTTTGGGAACGTCCCCTGGAGAAGGAAATGGCAATTCACTCCAGTATTCTTGCCTGGGAAATCCCATGGACAGAAGAGCCTGGAGAGCTACAGGTCATGGGATTGCAGAGTTGAAGATGGCTGAGCAACTAACACTTTCTTTCTTATGGCAGACTCCAGTGATTTGGCAATGAGCTCTTTTGGAAGAAATTGAACTTAATCTTGGGGAAATATCCTCATAATAATTTGTGTGTGTGTGTGTGTGTGTGTGTGTGTGTGTGTGTGTGTATTTGTTTTCTCCCCCAGCTATTCAGCAGGAGAAAGAGTGTGCTGAAATGCAAAATGGGGACCTCCTTGCAAGAGCAAATTCCAGCATTGCTTGAGTGTTTTGCTTTTGGCAAATCTTTGTAGAGATTTTAGGTATCTTCTGATGTCTTTTCACCCATAGCCCCTGGCTAAGAGGTCAGGGGTAGCCAAAGTCCCCGCATCTTGACAGTTCCATTGGTGCATAAATTCCAGCAGGCAGATGCTGTCAATAATCTCACAATTGATGATCTTTGTGTCTAGTCTTTGAACTCCCATAAGATAAGCTGCTTTTAACTTTCTACAATGATTCCCTCTATTGCTTCATAATCCTTAGGTTCCATGGTTTCGCACCTTCTCACAATTTTTTTTTTTCATTTCTAATGAAGCAGTAAAATAATAAATACGACCAATAGGTTTAGTATGGGCTCCTGTGGTTCATTTCTGGTGGTCTTCTAAGGAATGAAAGTACACAAGGGTACTTTTCAGCAAAATAAAATGATTGCAGGAAAGCTATTGTAGCAGATTTGGCACACGGGAGAGGCCGCTTCTGTCCAGATCACATGGGTCCTGACTTGGGGATTGTGTGGCTGAACCACATCAACTCCATTTTGTCAATTCCATCTTAATTCGCACAGTCCTAAGCTCCCCTCTTTTCACATGATTGAGCTTTAGCCTAATTTACAAGAAGTGAGTCCAAGCCAGATGAGTACCCTGTCAACTTTTGCCCTTGCCTTCATCTGATACGAAACCTGCAAGAATGGATTTTGCTGACATAGATAGCTAATGGTCAGGAAACCCCTGAGGGGAGGAACCCCGATTCCAGTCGCTGCACCTGTGCTTCTGTCTTGGTAATCAGATTCTACTTTTAGCTTTGGCCCCCTGTGAATTCTCTTGTACCCTTTTTGGAGGTCAGTGTGCAGTGCAGCTGTGAATGTCTCTGGATTATCTGTCCACTCTCTCCTTTGTTCCTTTATGTAAGTTACCCACAGTGAACTTCATAATTGCACTTTATAGCATTGCTCCCTCTGTTTTTTTGGTGTCAAATTCCTTCTCAGTTTGCAGGATATTATTCAACATGTGTGCCCTCCTACATGGATACTAAGTGCTCTTCCTGGAAGTTGGAATCATAGAGATAGAGAGCCTTGGGAGAAGAGGTCATGTGCACTAGCCCCCTTGTCTCAGAAATGAAGAAATGAAAACAAAGGGTCTGATTTGATCTTCTAAGGTGTGTAAGGGCTAGAATTTTAGGGGGACTCTTCTTGCTTCTTGGAAAGTGCTTTTCAGCTAAAGCCAGGGGACGTGAAAGGCTGGGGTTGGATGGGGAGAGGCAAGAGGCTCTTGCTAACACCCGCTTTGCTAAGCACATCACTTCTTTCATTGGGCATCAGCTCAGATATCTAATACCTGATAACGAGCTGCAGCACAGAACTTCTGGCCTGGTTCTTGTCCTGAACAGAATTCACTGTTTTATGAACCAAGTATTTTTGGTGTTTGTGGTGAGCACAGGTGCTATGAACCGAATTGGCTCCCCTCCAAAAAATTAATATGTTGAAGCCCTAACCCCAAGTGTGACTGGAGCTGGAGATAGGGTATTTAGGTAATTAATTGAGATGGGAGCAGGGGCATAATTGGATAGGACTGTGGCCATACGGAAGAGGAGAGATACCAGATCTTTCCCCTACATGTGAGGACCCAACAAGAAGATGACCACTAGCAAGACAGAAAGAGAACTTTCACCAGAAACTGACACTACTACTTCATTCTCAGATTTCCATCCTCCAGAACTGTGAGAAAATGAACTTCTGTTGTTTATGCCATCTAGTCTACAGTATTTTGTTATGGCAAGCCTAGCTGACTAATATAATCAACAAAACAAATAAACAGATGAGTCCAGATGGCTGCCCTAAAATGACACATTTATCACTTGAAATTATTTATAAGAACCAATCACCTATAATCCTACCAATTAGACATGTTAGCATTTAAGTGCCTAAGCATCCGGAGTGTGGTCTATTAATATTCATATATTTTATAACTAAAGGGTATTATGCTGTTGCTTTTTGCAACCTTGAGTACCTTACCACTCCCTTCTAAGAGATGACATTCTGAAATAATCACTGGGTTTACAGGAAGTGAAAACTATGGTCTCTGCAATAGCATAAACTTTCCTAAGCAAAACTTTTGCTGAAATGACATTGAGGTGACACAATCACAGGGCTTAGAGTTGTTCAGTTGCTAAGTCAAATCTGATTCTTTTTGACCCCACGGTCTATAGCATGGTAGGCTCCTCTGTCCTCTACTATCTCCTAGATTTTGCTCAAATTCATGTCCATTGAGTCGGTGACGCTAACTAACCATCTCCATCCTTTGTGACTTCCTTCTCCTTTTGCCTTCTCTCTTTCCCAGCTCAGGGTCTTTACCCATGACTTGGCTCTTCGGATCAGGTGGCCAAAGCATTGGGTCTTCAGCTTCAGCACCAGTCCTTCTAATGAACATTCAGTGTTGATTCCCTTTAGGAATGACTGGCTTAATCTTACAGTCTAAAGGACTCTCAAGTGTTTTCTCCAGCAGCACAGTTCAAAAGCATCAATTCTTTGGTGCTCAGCCTTCTTTATGGTCCAAATCTAACATCTGTACATGACTACTGGAGAAAGCATAGTTTTGACAAGACTGACCTTTGTTGACAAAGTGACACCTCTGCTTTTTAATGTGCTGTATAGGTTTGTTAAAGCTTTTCTTCCAAGGAGCAAGCGTCTTTTAATTTCATGGCTGCAGTCACTGTTCACAGTGATTTTGGAGCCCAAGAAAATAAAGTCTCTCACGGTTTTCATTGTTTTCCCATCTATTTGCCACAGTGATGGGACAAGATGCCACAGTCTTAGATTTTTGAATGTTGAGTTTTAAGCCAGCTTTTCCAGTCTCTTCTTTCACCTTCACCAAGAGGCTCTTTACTTCTTCGTCACTTTCTGCCATTAGAGTAATGTCATATGCATATCTGTTTTTATTGTTATTTTTCCTGGCAATCTTGATTCCAGTCTGTGATTCATCTAGCCTGGCATTTCACCTGATGTGTTCTGCACAGAAATTAGAAAATCATGGTGACACTATACAGCCTTGACTTACTCTTTTCCAACTTTGAACCAGTCCATTGTTCCATGTCCAGTTCTAACTGTTGCTTCTTGAACCTGTATACAGATTTCTCAGGAGGCAGTTAAGGTGGTCTGGTATTCTCATCACTTTAAGAATTTTCCACACTTTATTGTGATCCACACATTCAAAGGCTTTAGTGTAGTCAATGATGCAGAAATAGAAGCTTTTTTTTTTTTTTTTTTAATTCCCTTGCTTTTTCTATCTTCTTGATGGCTCAGATGGTAAAGAATTTGTCTGCAGTGTGGGAGATTTGGGTTTGATCCCTCAATTGGGAAGATTCCCTGGAGAAGGAAATGGCAACCTACTCCAGTGTTCTTGCCTGGAAACTCCAGTGGATAGAGGAGCCTGGTGGCTACAGTCTATGGAGGCAGAAAGAGTTACCCATGACTGAGCGACTAACACTTTCACTTTTTCTATTATCCGATAGATGTTGGCAATTTGATCTCTGGTTCCTCTGCCTTTTCTAAATCCAGGTGATACACCTGGAAATTCTCAGTTCATGGCTGGTGCCATCCCCAGGACCCCAGGGATACTTTGGGCTGCTCAGTCATTGGCCCTAGAATTTGGCCCGACCTACCTATGGGCTGACACCAGCTTCAGGACACCCCGAGGCCAAGGCTCCTCCCATCAGCAAGTGAATACTGCATCTAGTGTTTCTAGGCCTACAGCTACACACTTCAGATCTCCTTGGGATCATTGGAGTACAGATTTATATTAAATGAGTCCCCTTATCAGGGTTATTATTCATTATGTTTGTGGAATATTAGAAAATCATTTTTTATTCATTTATTTCACTGCAGCAGTTCTTCGTTGTGGCATGCACAATCTAGGTCCCCAACCCAGGATTGAAATTGGGACCCCTCCTTGGGAGTGCAGAGTCTCAGCCACTGGAAAACCAGGGAAATCCTCTAGAAAAATCTTAAGAAAGAATTAGAAAAAGTGATATGGTTCCCAAGGATTATCACGAAAAACTTCCACCAAATCACCTGCAATTAAATTTCTCTGGATGGGACCTTGGCATGGTCTTATACAACGAGGATACAGTTTTGGAAGTGAAAAGCTCACTGCAGAGCCATCAAGATTCAAAACAGAACTGTGGACCCATAAGAAAAATACTGTTTATCTTTCAATAAAAAATAAATTAATTAAAAAATTAGTGTTTTCCAAAATGACATAATTTCTGTTGTGTTCATTGTTTGCTGCTTCAGTATCTCAGTGTCTGGCCATATGATATACAAATGTCTTTCAGAACTTTTCTCGCACGCTGGTCAGAAAGATATATTATGTATGAATTCCTGTGAATGAACTAGGATGATTTTTATTGTGTTAGGTGTATTTTACATTTAGTGAATCCAATAATCAAATACAGGCATTAATAAACGAGTGTTACAACTGCACCATATGGGCCATGAAGCAGAAATGCAAGGGTGAGTGACACACATGACCTCTAGGAAGGAGGGAGGGAGGGAAAATGGGGTTCGATGGTAAAGGCCTGGAGGGGAAATGAGAATATGTTGTTTTTCACTTTAGAGGGTGATTGAGGAAAACAGACACCTAAAGTGTAAACATGATCTAACAGTGTTAGCTTGAAAATACAAATTAGAGCAAGGACTTTACAGCTTAAATAACAAACTATCAATTCCCACCTTAGGAAAATAGTATTAAGTCGACAAGCATACCCCATTCAAACTTTTTTCGACATTGTCTGTATTACAGAATTCATTGTAAAACATAAGCATAAACTGAAATATGTTGCAGAAATAGCTGAATTTAAAAGTTCAAGAAATAATTCCTGTTTCAGCCTTTCTGGTGATCTCTAGGGTCATTATCAGTTTTGTAAACATTTTATTTACTCTTTTATTCTGTAAGTGTCTAAGAAATAGGGTACAGTAATCCAGAATATTTTATGTGGGAAATGACAAAAAAGTAAAGTGAAGAAACTGATAAGAAAAGTCAAAGTTACCACAATTAAATTTGTTTCAACATACCCCATATTCAGAATTATTTAAGATACATAAGTGAGAAACCAAAAATAGTACAAAAATATCAGTTTACTTCTCCAGATCTCTGAATTATGAAGTTAGTATTCCATACTCCATTATTGGTATGTTCAGACTTACCAAATTCTAATTTTTTACCTACTATTTCTCACCACATTTAAAAGAAAAGTTTTGTGACCCACAATTATGTATCGTAGGATAACAAGAGTGCCCAATGAGAGTAGCTCAAGCACCAGTGTCCAGTGGAACAGCCAATGAGGGTCCTACAGCCTGTGAGCCACAGGCATTGTCCCAAAATGTGTGGGGAGGTGACCTGGGATAAACCTGGGTGTGCTTCCTTGAGGTTTGTTTTCAAACATGGTTATTTGATGATATGAATCCACAGCTGGAAGAGGGACGTGTCTTTTGACCTTTGCATTAAGTTAAGAGAAAATGGTGAGCAGTAAAAAAAAAAAAAACAAGAAAAAGAAAACTAAGATGACCTTGTCTTTGCAGTGTTTCACTATTAATATTAATATTAATGGTATTGTTAATATAATCTAATTTCCACTGTGTTTTCCTCTTAGCCCATTGGTGTTCTATGTTTCTGTAAGTTATTATTTAACTCAGAGGCAGATGGTGATTTTCTCATTACTTTTAATAGATTTATAACCTCCCATTTCTATGGAGAAACAACATGTTCTGTCATTTCAACTTTGGGAATTTATTATGAAATTCATATATACTATATATTATTATTTTATTTTTAAACTTTACAATATTGTATTAGTTTTGCCAAATATCGAAATGAATCCACCACAGGTATGCCCGAGTTCCCCATCCTGAACCCTCCTCCCTCCCCTACCCTCCCTCTGGGTCGTCAGGACTTTATACCACCTCCTTGATCAGTCCTTAGAAGTGGGCCAACTTGAGAAGTTCAGTGCAGCTCTGTGCAGCTGAGGTACACCTGAAGTGGCTTATGACTAAGGAACAGCAGTGAGTCTGTCCTTGTTGTGGTGTTCTGAGTGGTCCTTCTTTGAGTCTATCAAAGCCTTATCATGATACTTAGGCTAGGAATGCAACACTGTCTGTGTGGTTGCTTACTCTCACTACTTGCTTTCTGCTTCTATTTGTTTATGAAAGGAGATTTACTGTCATAGTCTTTGGCATGGCTCTGTAGACGATGTGTCTTTTTGTTTGCTAGTATGATCTATATGCTACCTTTGTCTGTAGCTTTACTACGATGTGTCCAGGTGTGCTTCCTGAATCTTTGGAAACATAGCCTCCCTAAATTCTGGAAAGTATCAACTGTTTCTCTGTGAATATTATTATTCTAAAATTTAGCCAGGTTACCACTTTTGGCATGCCTACAAGATGTACTTAATACCTCCTTAGTATTAAGTCCATTTCTTAAGTCTCTTGCCATCTCTTTAATCTTTTACTTCATGTGTCTTTCTATGAGGTAGTCTATATAACTTCTTTCATCTATATTCTATATCAACAATTCTTCATCCAGCTGTGTATCTTCTGCTGTTTAAAATTTCTTGGAAGAAATTTATAAGAATACACTAATGTTAGGGAAGTTTAACACCACACTTACAGCAATAGACAGATACTTTAGATAGAAAATCAATAAGGAGACAGCAGTGGCCTTCAATGACATGTTAGTCCAGTTGGATGGAATAAATATTTATAGAATATTCCACCCAGACGTAGCAGAATATACATTCTTTTCAAGTACACGTGGAACATTGTCCAGGATAGACCCCATGCTATGCCACAAAAAACCCAAGTCTCAACAAACTTAAGAGAGCAGTAATTGTACCAAGCATTTTCTCTAACCACACTGTATGAAATTAGAAAATAATTACATAAAGAAAATGCAAAAACCACAAACACATGGAGACAAAAGAATATGATAGGAAAAAAGAACAGTGCATCAGTGAAGAAATCAAAGAGGGAGTTAGAAAATACCTGGAGACAAATGAAAACAAACACACATGTTTCCAAAACCTATAGGATGCAGCAAAAGCAGTTCTAAGAGGAAAGCTTATAGCCATACAGGTCTACCTCAAAAACCAAGGAACATCTCCAGTAAAGAACCTAACCTACCATCTAAAGGAATTAGAAAAAGAACAAGCCAAGCCCAAGGTCAGCAGAAGGAAGGAAATAATAAAGATCAGAGAAGAAATCAATAAAAAAGAGACAGGAGAGAAGCAATAATTTGAAAGGAGCCTAGGTCAGACCCACCTACTGATCTTGGAGTGTCTCTTGGAGAGGTAGGAGAAATCTGGAGCTCATTCTGGGGACGTAGATACTGGTGGAAGCAATTTTGGAAAGCTTTTTCTGCCACATGGACACTGGTGCTGGCAAGTATCATTTTGACATCTTCCCCCTGGCTTATAAGTCTCAGGACCAAGCCTTGCTCCTGACCACAAGCCTATGGGCACCAGGATTGGATGTCTCAGGTCAAGTAACTGGCCAGGCAGAGACACAGGCCCATCCACCAGCATCCAGTGTGCCTTATGATGCCCTGAGCCCACAGGTGCCACTGGACACAAGCCTGTCCACCAGAGTGCCTAGGATCTGTCCCACACATGAGAGCACAGGCACTAGACCTGGGACACCCAGGGTCCTGCAGCCAGAGCCCCAGGACCGAGCTCTGCCCACCATGGAGCTGCTAGTAGCCCTAGGACAGCCTGGGCCTCAGTCCCACCCACCAGCAGGTCAGCACCAGCTCTGAGATACCTTGGCCTCCTCAGCCAGCTGTGCCAGGACCCAGCCCCACTCACCAGTGAACCCGTGTTAGTTTTTGGATACACTAGACCTTGCAGCCAGCTCTATCTGGAATGGGTCCCATCCAACAGAAGGTGGAAACTAGATCTAGGCTGCTCTTGGATACTGTCCAGCAGCTGCTTCAACATCTTTGTCTGTGAGAAAGCCCAAAGTGCTTGTCATTGAACAGATGTTGATGTGCCAAGGACGAGATGCACAGTCAGTGTTACTGTCTAATCTGGGTTACTAAAACTGTTACCAAACCAAACTTGGATCCACTAGCCAGCACAGAGTAAAGCCAATCTACTGACACCAGGTTGTGGCAAAGGAAAGTACACTGTTTATGGCAAGCATCAAGCAAGGAGCATGGGCAGCTAATACTCAAAAGATCCGAACTCTCTAGTGGCCTTCAGGGAAGGGTTTTTTAAAACAGAGTGAGGGAGAGGGTAACAGGGTGTGTGACCAGCACACACACATTCTTCTGATTGGTTGGTGATGAAGTATAATGGGAGTGAGCATCATCAACCTACTAGTTCCAACTAGTTTGGGGTCTATGATCCCAATGCTTGTGGTCAGCATAGAGTTAACTTCTTTCACCTGGTGGGGTTTCAGTATCTGCAAACAGCTCAAAGTATATGGCTCAGAATATTATCTATAGCCCTTCAGGAGAAACTGAGGTCCTTGAATTTGTGTAATGGCCAAACTATTATTATTTTGTCTTGCTTGACTCTTTTGCTTTGTCTCTGTATTTTCTCGCTTCTCTGATTCAGTTTTACTCTTTGGAATTCAGAGAAGATATAGTATGCTAAACTTTTCCTGCAAACAAGAGGCAGGTGGAAGACATATGGGGAGGGCGTCTCTCCTCGAAATCTGCATAGTGTCCTGCTCAGTTACAGTAATGTGTAATGATACTAATAACGGGCTCATTGGCCCTCAGTCCTGGCTCTCCTTTTCCCAAGGTAAGCACTTGAGGTATGATGAGCTACCAGACTGCTTCCAAACCGGGCTGGAAATACCAGAACTTTCTGCCCCCTCCTTGCTCAGGCATTGTCCCCTTTATGCCTGCACTATTCAGTAAAGCTCCCTCTAGTGTCCTATCCTCTAGGAGAAGGACATGGCAACCCACTCCAGTGTTCTTGCCTGGAGAATCCCAGGGACGGGGGAGCCTGGTGGGCTGCCGTCTCCGGGGTGGCACAGAGTCAGACACGACTGAAGCGACTTAGCAGGAGTGTCCTGTCCTGGCTCATTCTTTCTCTCTAGCTCACAGGCTTCCACTGAGGGTGAAATCCTGTATGTATTTGGTCTCTACAAAAGGGTTTTATACTTTCTGGATAGGCTCAAGAAAAGTTATATTTTTTGTATATTTTTGTGTTTGTCTCATTGTTTGGCTGAGAGTGATTCCTTACAAGTTCCTACATCCTAATCCAAAGGAGAATTTTCAAACAATTTAAGAATACAAATAGAAAACTTGACACAGTTAACCAAAACTGGAGTTCTAATAATGAATTTAATAATATATAATATATATGAATTTCATAATAAATTCCCAAAGTTGAAATGACAGAACATGTTGTTTCTCCATAGAAATGGGAGGTTATAGATCTATTAAAAGTAACGAGAAAATCACCATCTGCCTCTGAGTTAAATAATAACTTACAGAAACACAGAACACCAATGGGCTAAGAGGAAAACACAGTGGAAATTAGATTATATTAACAATACCATTAATATTAATATTAATAGTGAAACACTGCAAAGACAAGGTCATCTTAGTTTTCTTTTTTTTTTTTTTTACTGCTCACCATTTTCTCTTAACTTAATGCAAAGGTCAAAAGACACGTCCCTCTTCCAGCTGTGGATTCATATCATCAAATAACCATGTTTGAAAACAAACCTCAAGGAAGCACACCCAGGTTTATCCCAGGTCACCTCCCCACACATTTTGGGACAATGCCTGTGGCTCACAGGCTGTAGGACCCTCATTGGCTGTTCCACTGGACACTGGTGCTTGAGCTACTCTCATTGGGCACTCTTGTTATCCTACGATACATAATTGTGGGTCACAAAACTTTTCTTTTAAATGTGGTGAGAAATAGTAGGTAAAAAATTAGAATTTGGTAAGTCTGAACATACCAATAATGGAGTATGGAATACTAACTTCATAATTCAGAGATCTGGAGAAGTAAACTGATATTTTTGTACTATTTTTGGTTTCTCACTTATGTATCTTAAATAATTCTGAATATGGGGTATGTTGAAACAAATTTAATTGTGGTAACTTTGACTTTTCTTATCAGTTTCTTCACTTTACTTTTTTGTCATTTCCCACATAAAATATTCTGGATTACTGTACCCTATTTCTTAGACACTTACAGAATAAAAGAGTAAATAAAATGTTTACAAAACTGATAATGACCCTAGAGATCACCAGAAAGGCTGAAACAGGAATTATTTCTTGAACTTTTAAATTCAGCTATTTCTGCAACATATTTCAGTTTATGCTTATGTTTTACAATGAATTCTGTAATACAGACAATGTCGAAAAAAGTTTGAATGGGGTATGCTTGTCGACTTAATACTATTTTCCTAAGGTGGGAATTGATAGTTTGTTATTTAAGCTGTAAAGTCCTTGCTCTAATTTGTATTTTCAAGCTAACACTGTTAGATCATGTTTACACTTTAGGTGTCTGTTTTCCTCAATCACCCTCTAAAGTGAAAAACAACATATTCTCATTTCCCCTCCAGGCCTTTACCATCGAACCCCATTTTCCCTCCCTCCCTCCTTCCTAGAGGTCATGTGTGTCACTCACCCTTGCATTTCTGCTTCATGGCCCATATGGTGCAGTTGTAACACTCGTTTATTAATGCCTGTATTTGATTATTGGATTCACTAAATGTAAAATACACCTAACACAATAAAAATCATCCTAGTTCATTCACAGGAATTCATACATAATATATCTTTCTGACCAGCGTGCGAGAAAAGTTCTGAAAGACATTTGTATATCATATGGCCAGACACTGAGATACTGAAGCAGCAAACAATGAACACAACAGAAATTATGTCATTTTGGAAAACACTAATTTTTTAATTAATTTATTTTTTATTGAAAGATAAACAGTATTTTTCTTATGGGTCCACAGTTCTGTTTTGAATCTTGATGGCTCTGCAGTGAGCTTTTCACTTCCAAAACTGTATCCTCGTTGTATAAGACCATGCCAAGGTCCCATCCAGAGAAATTTAATTGCAGGTGATTTGGTGGAAGTTTTTCGTGATAATCCTTGGGAACCATATCACTTTTTCTAATTCTTTCTTAAGATTTTTCTAGAGGATTTCCCTGGTTTTCCAGTGGCTGAGACTCTGCACTCCCAAGGAGGGGTCCCAATTTCAATCCTGGGTTGGGGACCTAGATTGTGCATGCCACAACGAAGAACTGCTGCAGTGAAATAAATGAATAAAAAATGATTTTCTAATATTCCACAAACATAATGAATAATAACCCTGATAAGGGGACTCATTTAATATAAATCTGTACTCCAATGATCCCAAGGAGATCTGAAGTGTGTAGCTGTAGGCCTAGAAACACTAGATGCAGTATTCACTTGCTGATGGGAGGAGCCTTGGCCTCGGGGTGTCCTGAAGCTGGTGTCAGCCCATAGGTAGGTCGGGCCAAATTCTAGGGCCAATGACTGAGCAGCCCAAAGTATCCCTGGGGTCCTGGGGATGGCACCAGCCATGAACTGAGAATTTCCAGGTGTATCACCTGGATTTAGAAAAGGCAGAGGAACCAGAGATCAAATTGCCAACATCTATCGGATAATAGAAAAAGTGAAAGTGTTAGTCGCTCAGTCATGGGTAACTCTTTCTGCCTCCATAGACTGTAGCCACCAGGCTCCTCTATCCACTGGAGTTTCCAGGCAAGAACACTGGAGTAGGTTGCCATTTCCTTCTCCAGGGAATCTTCCCAATTGAGGGATCAAACCCAAATCTCCCACACTGCAGACAAATTCTTTACCATCTGAGCCATCAAGAAGATAGAAAAAGCAAGGGAATTAAAAAAAAAAAAAAAAAAAAGCTTCTATTTCTGTATCATTGACTACACTAAAGCCTTTGAATGTGTGGATCACAATAAAGTGTGGAAAATTCTTAAAGTGATGAGAATACCAGACCACCTTAACTGCCTCCTGAGAAATCTGTATACAGGTTCAAGAAGCAACAGTTAGAACTGGACATGGAACAATGGACTGGTTCAAAGTTGGAAAAGAGTAAGTCAAGGCTGTATAGTGTCACCATGATTTTCTAATTTCTGTGCAGAATACATCAGGTGAAATGCCAGGCTAGATGAATCACAGACTGGAATCAAGATTGCCAGGAAAAATAACAATAAAAACAGATATGCATATGACATTACTCTAATGGCAGAAAGTGATGAAGAAGTAAAGAGCCTCTTGGTGAAGGTGAAAGAAGAGACTGGAAAAGCTGGCTTAAAACTCAGCATTCAAAAATCTAAGACTGTGGCATCTTGTCCCATCACTGTGGCAAATAGATGGGAAAACAATGAAAACCGTGAGAGGCTTTATTTTCTTGGGCTCCAAAATCACTGTGAACAGTGACTGCAGCCATGAAATTAAAAGATGCTTGCTCCTTGGAAGAAAAGCTTTAACAAACCTATACAGCACATTAAAAAGCAGAGGTGTCACTTTGTCAACAAAGGTCAGTCTTGTCAAAACTATGCTTTCTCCAGTAGTCATGTACAGATGTTAGATTTGGACCATAAAGAAGGCTGAGCACCAAAGAATTGATGCTTTTGAACTGTGCTGCTGGAGAAAACACTTGAGAGTCCTTTAGACTGTAAGATTAAGCCAGTCATTCCTAAAGGGAATCAACACTGAATGTTCATTAGAAGGACTGGTGCTGAAGCTGAAGACCCAATGCTTTGGCCACCTGATCCGAAGAGCCAAGTCATGGGTAAAGACCCTGAGCTGGGAAAGAGAGAAGGCAAAAGGAGAAGGAAGTCACAAAGGATGGAGATGGTTAGTTAGCGTCACCGACTCAATGGACATGAATTTGAGCAAAATCTAGGAGATAGTAGAGGACAGAGGAGCCTACCATGCTATAGACCGTGGGGTCAAAAAGAATCAGATTTGACTTAGCAACTGAACAACTCTAAGCCCTGTGATTGTGTCACCTCAATGTCATTTCAGCAAAAGTTTTGCTTAGGAAAGTTTATGCTATTGCAGAGACCATAGTTTTCACTTCCTGTAAACCCAGTGATTATTTCAGAATGTCATCTCTTAGAAGGGAGTGGTAAGGTACTCAAGGTTGCAAAAAGCAACAGCATAATACCCTTTAGTTATAAAATATATGAATATTAATAGACCACACTCCGGATGCTTAGGCACTTAAATGCTAACATGTCTAATTGGTAGGATTATAGGTGATTGGTTCTTATAAATAATTTCAAGTGATAAATGTGTCATTTTAGGGCAGCCATCTGGACTCATCTGTTTATTTGTTTTGTTGATTATATTAGTCAGCTAGGCTTGCCATAACAAAATACTGTAGACTAGATGGCATAAACAGAAGTTCATTTTCTCACAGTTCTGGAGGATGGAAATCTGAGAATGAAGTAGTAGTGTCAGTTTCTGGTGAAAGTTCTCTTTCTGTCTTGCTAGTGGTCATCTTCTTGTTGGGTCCTCACATGTAGGGGAAAGATCTGGTATCTCTCCTCTTCCATATGGCCACAGTCCTATCCAATTATGCCCCTGCTCCCATCTCAATTAATTACCTAAATACCCTATCTCCAGCTCCAGTCACACTTGGGGTTAGGGCTTCAACATATTAATTTTTTGGAGGGGAGCCAATTCGGTTCATAGCACCTGTGCTCACCACAAACACCAAAAATACTTGGTTCATAAAACAGTGAATTCTGTTCAGGACAAGAACCAGGCCAGAAGTTCTGTGCTGCAGCTCGTTACCAGGTATTAGATATCTGAGCTGATGCCCAATGAAAGAAGTGATGTGCTTAGCAAAGCGGGTGTTAGCAAGAGCCTCTTGCCTCTCCCCATCCAACCCCAGCCTTTCACGTCCCCTGGCTTTAGCTGAAAAGCACTTTCCAAGAAGCAAGAAGAGTCCCCCTAAAATTCTAGCCCTTACACACCTTAGAAGATCAAATCAGACCCTTTGTTTTCATTTCTTCATTTCTGAGACAAGGGGGCTAGTGCACATGACCTCTTCTCCCAAGGCTCTCTATCTCTATGATTCCAACTTCCAGGAAGAGCACTTAGTATCCATGTAGGAGGGCACACATGTTGAATAATATCCTGCAAACTGAGAAGGAATTTGACACCAAAAAAACAGAGGGAGCAATGCCATAAAGTGCAATTATGAAGTTCACTGTGGGTAACTTACATAAAGGAACAAAGGAGAGAGTGGACAGATAATCCAGAGACATTCACAGCTGCACTGCACACTGACCTCCAAAAAGGGTACAAGAGAATTCACAGGGGCCAAAGCTAAAAGTAGAATCTGATTACCAAGACAGAAGCACAGGTGCAGCGACTGGAATCGGGGTTCCTCCCCTCAGGGGTTTCCTGACCATTAGCTATCTATGTCAGCAAAATCCATTCTTGCAGGTTTCGTATCAGATGAAGGCAAGGGCAAAAGTTGACAGGGTACTCATCTGGCTTGGACTCACTTCTTGTAAATTAGGCTAAAGCTCAATCATGTGAAAAGAGGGGAGCTTAGGACTGTGCGAATTAAGATGGAATTGACAAAATGGAGTTGATGTGGTTCAGCCACACAATCCCCAAGTCAGGACCCACGTGATCTGGACAGAAGCGGCCTCTCCCGTGTGCCAAATCTGCTACAATAGCTTTCCTGCACTCATTTTATTTTGCTGAAAAGTACCCTTGTGTACTTTCATTCCTTAGAAGACCACCAGAAATGAACCACAGGAGCCCATACTAAACCTATTGGTCGTATTTATTATTTTACTGCTTCATTAGAAATGAAAAAAAAAAAATTGTGAGAAGGGGCGAAACCATGGAACCTAAGGATTATGAAGCAATGGAGGGAATCATTGTAGAAAGTTAAAAGCAGCTTATCTTATGGGAGTTCAAAGACTAGACACAAAGATCATCAATTGTGAGATTATTGACAGCATCTGCCTGCTGGAATTTATGCACCAATGGAACTGTCAAGATGCGGGGACTTTGGCTACCCCTGACCTCTTAGCCAGGGGCTATGGGTGAAAAGACATCAGAAGATACCTAAAATCTCTACAAAGATTTGCCAAAAGCAAAACACTCAAGCAATGCTGGAATTTGCTCTTGCAAGGAGGTCCCCATTTTGCATTTCAGCACACTCTTTCTCCTGCTGAATAGCTGGGGGAAAAAACAAATACACACACACACACACACACACACACACACACACACACAAATTATTATGAGGATATTTCCCCAAGATTAAGTTCAATTTCTTCCAAAAGAGCTCATTGCCAAATCACTGGAGTCTGCCATAAGAAAGAAAGTGTTAGTTGCTCAGCCATCTTCAACTCTGCAATCCCATGACCTGTAGCTCTCCAGGCTCTTCTGTCCATGGGATTTCCCAGGCAAGAATACTGGAGTGAATTGCCATTTCCTTCTCCAGGGGACGTTCCCAAACCAGGGATCGAACCTGAGTCTCCCCATTGCAGGCGGATTCTTTACTGTCTGAGCCACCGGGGAGGCTGCCATACCTTCTTTAAATTTAGAATGCCAAGGCACTAACCACAAATCCTCAGTGAGGTATGTGTGTGTGCAATGTAATGAACAAAACGTTTGTTAGACTCAACTGTAGTTTTTTTTTTTTTTTTCCCCATTTGAGAGGTAGATATATGCTATTTTCATTTTTTCCACAGGTTGCTCTGAGACTGTGGGACAACCGAAGCATTTTCTTCAGAATTATCTATCACTATACAATTAGAAAGGAATGCCTTTTCAGACAATCTTGACTAACTTTGAAACTTTCAGATAAAACTATATGACAAAACGTTTCTCTTGGCTTGGAGTTTCTCCAGCAGGCTATAAGTGAGGAGGGCCAAACTGATCCCCTGATCCCTGGGAAACTTGAGTATACCCAGTATCTAAACTGATTATCTCACCTTATCCTGTCGTTAGGTAGAGAAGGCCAAAGCCATAGTTTGCATGGCTCGTTAGGGATGAGATAAAAGACCCAAAACACTAGATGCAGAAAAATGACAAATAGCCAAAATTGGACAAAACTCTTATAGTTCTAATGTTATGTCCAATATTTTGAGATTGGTTTTAATGTGATTCTTAGTAATATTCCAACAAAAAATCAGTTTTTATATTCCCTCATTACTACTAAGGCCTATATTTTAAAATTAATTAATTTATTTTAACTGGAGGCTAATTACTTTACAATATTGTAGTAGTTTTTGCCATACATCGACATGAATCAGCCATGAGTGTACATGTGTTCCCCATCCTGAACGCCCCCTCCCACCTCCCTTCCCATCTCATCCCAATAGCAGCCATTCTAACCAGCATGAGATGGTACCTCATTGTGGTTTTGATTTGCATTTTCTGATAATGAGTGATGTTGAGCATCTTTTCATGTGTTTGTTAGCCATCTGTATGTCTTCTTTGGAGAAATGTCTGCTTAGTTATCTGGCCCATTTTTTGATTGGGTCGTTAATTTTTCTGGTATTGAGCTGCATGGGCTGCTTGTATATTTTTCAGATTAATTCTTTGTCAGTTGCTTCATTTGCTATTATCTTCTCCCATTCTGAAGGCTGTCTTTTCATCTTGCTTATAGTTTCCTTCATTGTGCAAAAGCTTTTAAGTTTAACTAGGCCCCATTTGTTTATTTTTACTTTTATTTCCATTATTCTGGGAGGTGCATCATAGAGGATCCTTCTGTGATTTACGTCAGAGAGTGTTTTGCCTATGTTTTCCTCTAGGAGTTTTATAGTTTCTGGTCTTACATTTAGATCTTTAATCCATTTTGAGTTTATTATTATTTTCTTTTTCTTTTTTAATATAAATTTATTTATTTTAATTGAAGGCTAATTACTTTACAATATTCTATTGGTTTTGCCATACATCAACATGAATCTGCCACGGGTATACACGTGTTCCCCATCCTGAACCCCCCTCCCACCTCCCTTCCCATACCATCCCTCTGGGTCATCCCAGTGCACCAGCCCCGAGCATTCTGTACCATGCATCAAACCTGGACTGGCGATTCGTTTCACATATGATATATACATGTTTCAATGCCATTCTCCCAAATCATCCCACCCTCGCCCTCTCCCACAGAGTCCAAAAGACTGTTCTATACATCTGTGTCCCTTTTGCTGCCTTGCATACAGGGTTATCGTTACCATCTTTCTAAATTCCGTATATATGCGTTAGTATACTGTATTGGTGTTTTTCTTTCTGCCTTACTTCACTCTGTATAATCGGCTCCAGTTTCATCCACTTCATTAGAACTGATTCAAATATATTCTTTTTAATGGCTGAGTAATACTCCATTGTGTATATGTACCACAGCTTTATTATCCATTCGTCTGCTGATGGACATCTAGGTTGCTTCCATGTCCTGGCTATTATAAACAGTGCTTAGATGAACACTGGGGTGCACGTGTCTCTTTCAATTCTGGTTTCCTCAGTGTGTATGCCCAGCAGTGGGAGTTTATCTTTTGTATGGTGTTAGAAAGTGTTCTAGTTTCATTCTTTTACAGGTGATTGACCAGTTTTCCCAGCATCACTTGTTAAAGAGATTATCTTTTCTCCATTGTATATTCTTGCCTCCTTTGTCAAAGATAACGTGTCCATAGGTGCATGGATTTATCTCTGGGCTTTCTATTTTGTTCCATTGATCTATATTTCTGTCTTTGTGCCAGTACCATACTGTCTTGATGACTGTGGCTTTGTAGTATATCCTGGAGTCAGGCAGGTTGATTCCTCCAGGTCCACTCTTCTTTCTCAAGATTGCTTTGGCTATTCGAGGTTTTTTGTATTTCCATACAAATTGTGAAATTATTTGTTCTAGTTCTGTGAAAATACCATTTTTATAGAATAATACCATAGAAAATAGAAAAATATCATTTTCTCAAATAGTAACTTGATAGGGTTTTCACTGAATCTATAGATTGCTTTGGGTAGTATGCGCATTTTCACTATTCTCCTGATCCATGAACATGGTATATTTCTCCATCTATTTGAGTCCTCTTTGATTTCTTTCATCAGTGTGTGATAGTTTTCTATATATAGGTCTTTCACTTCCTTAGGTAGATTTATTTCTAAGTATTTTATTCTTTTCATTGCAATGGTTAATTGAATTGTTTCTCTAATTTCTCTTTGTTTTCTCATTGTTAGTGTATAGGAATGCAGGCCTATTTTGCAACCACTACTTATATAATCTAAGTAAAAAGGCAACTATTTGCTATTTTCTGATGACTCTTCTAAGATCTTAGAAGACATGACTCTTCTAAGATCTGTTGCTGTTTGCCTTTTGAAAATCAGCAGGTAAAATACATATTGACATTAAATATGACAATTTTGACTCTTACTCCTTAGTATGATAATAGTTCTACCAGGGCAGTTTTTTAAATATTTCTTTTCTATCTTTTGGTCAACATGAGTGATAAGTCAGACTTGTCTGAAGTAGAGAAGTCTGACAGGCCCAAACTGAAGAAAACTAATACCAAAAAAAAAAAAGCCTTCTTCCCTCAAAGGTAAGTAAGTCATGCGGAGTTTCTATTTGAGACAAACAATGGTGAAAATTAATAGGTTTGGTGAATACATGCTTCTAGTAATTTTTCCCACAAAGTAAACAATAGGGTACCAATTATTTACTGTAACAATTATTTAATGTTCAATTAACTCTTTGTGACCACATGGACACCAGGCTCCGCCGTCCATGGGATTTTCTAGGCAAGAGTACTGGAGTGGGTTGCCCTTTCCTTCGCCATGGAATCTTCCCGACCCAGGGATCGAACCCAGGTCTCCCGCATTGTAGACAGACACTTGACCGTCAGAGCCACCAGGGGAGTTTGGCTGACTGGGGGTTAAACGTCGGGGAGGGGCGCATCAGGAGTTGGGAAGTGGGACGTCCAGTATCACGTGACATGGGCTGCCATAGTAACACGCCTCCCTGCCTTGCATCCAATCAGATATGGACAGTGTCTGTGACGTCAGGGAAAGCAGGGCCTATACATTCAGCCAACGGCCTTCAACCCCCTCGCTGTTCTTCTGCGCTGAGCTATGGAGAATGGCGGCTCTGTCGTGTCCCAACCATCCCCTGACGGCTATGAGGAAGACGTGATCACCAAAGAAACTGGCACCTCCGAAACTGAGCCCTCTGAAACGGAGATGGCGAAAGCGGAGACCTCCAAACCAGAGCCGTGTGATGCGGAACCAAAAAAGGCAAAGCAGAAGACAGCTAATGGCCGCCGTCGCCGTCGCCGGCACCGCCATAACGACAATTTCTCACGTTTTGCTACCTATTTCCCTAGGGTGCTGAGGCAAATACATAAAGGCATGAGTCTTTCCCGCGACTCCGTGAACATCCTGGATTCGTTTGTGAAAGATATGTTTGAGCGGATAGCCGAAGAGGCCGGGCGCCTGGCCCGCAACAACAAGCGCCGCACCATCACGCACGAAGACATCGAGGCAGCTGTGCGTCTTCTGTTGCCTGGGGACCTCTGCAAGTATGCCATAAACGTGGCCACCAAGTCGCTCATCGGATACCACACCTGCAGATGAACTGCCTCAGGACTGTCTGACCATCGCAAACCAGACTTAAGGGTTCTCCCCTTAGGCCCTACATTTAATCTTTAAAACATTTCTACCCCAAAGAAAACATTAAAAACCTCGTTAACTTTGCTTCAATATGTGTCGGTTGTGTCATTTGTTCCATGGAAAATCGTGTACTTTTCGCAACTCGTCACTTTCGTAAGTGGTTATTTCTGTTCATGGTTTCTCAGTAATTTTAGGGATCTTTATGGTCAAAATTCTTTCCCTACAAGTTTCGTTGGCCTTTTCCATTTGCATTCTCCCGTCTATATTTAGGTATCACCCAGAGATTTTTATATGGGGTATGCTATGCTATGCTATGCTATGCCAAGTCACTTCAGTCGTGTCCGACTCTGTGCGACCCCATAGACGGCAGCCCACCAGGCTCCCCCGTCCCTGGGATTCTCCAGGCAAGAACGCTGGAGTGGGTTGCCATTTTCTTCTCCAATACACGAAAGTGAGAAGTGAAAGTGAAGTCGCTCAGTCGTGTCCGACTCTTAGCGGTATGAGGTATAGCAACCGATAAAAAACAGTGTGGTCTTCCCGGGTGGCTCAGCAGTAAAGAATCCGCCTGCAATGCAAGAGTCGCAGGAGGGGCAGGTTCCATCCCTGGGTCATAAAGATCCCCGGGAGGAGGGCATGGCAACCCTCTCCAGTATTCTTTCCTGGCGAATCCCCATGGCGAGAGGAGCCTGGTGGGCTACAGTCCATAGGGTCTGCAAAGAGTCGAGCCCCACTGAAGCAAGGTAGCACGCAGGCACACAAAGAGCAGTGTGTGTGTGTATGTGTGCTCAGTCACTCAGTCACCTCCGACTCTTTCTGACCCCATGGACAGGAGCCCACCAGGCTCCTATCTCCTCGAAAATTTCCAAGCAAGAATACTGAACTGGGTTGTCATTTGCTACTCCAGGGGATCTTTCTGACCGAGGGATAGAAGCTGTGTCTCTTTCGTCTCCTGCATTGGCAGTCAGATTCTTTACCACTGCACCAGCAGTAGCAGATGTAAAAATCACATTTACCCATTCTATTCCTTCAATCCCAATTCACTTCCATGTGTAAAATAGGACTCAAACACAGTGTTAAATAAGAAAATTCTAAATTTCTGGAATCAAACACCATATCTTCTGAAATTACCTTATCCAGATTTCTCTGACCCTATTTTTTGTTTGCAACCTAGAACATTTTGCTTTAAAAAAAAAAAAAAACCCTGACTGAATTGCAAACTTGCAGGGATGATGGGATAGTCCAGTGACAGTGAACGTAGCCACAGTCTCCACAGTAGCAGCCAATGAGGGACTGGTAGCCCATGAGATAAAGCAATTGGCCAAACGTATGGTAGAGTGAGGAGGGCTGAACAAATAACAACCTTCCTGTGACACTCAGCCTAGAGATGGAGCGGGAGCGTGGGGTGATAGTTTCCCTGATGTTTTTCCATTCAAGCACCTGCTGTTAACCATGGCGATTTAAGTACAGGCATCCATTTCTTGGGGCTTCGCAGGTGGTGCTAGTGGTAAAGAACCTGCCTTCTTATGTGGGAAACGTAAGAGCCATGGATTCAACCCCTGGATTGGGAAGATGCCCCGGAGAAAGGCATGGCAACCCACTCCAGTATTCTTACTGGAAAGTCCCATGGACAGAGGAGCCTAGCGGGTTACAATCCATAGGGTCTCAAAGAGTCAGACACGACTGAAGCGGCTTAGCATGCGCACATCCATTTCTTGGGTCTTCCCAGGTGGTGCCAGGTAGTAAAGAACCTGCCTGCAATGCGGGAGACACAGGAGACCCAGGTTCTGTCCCTAGATGGAGAAGGTTCCCTGGAGGAGGGCATGGAAACCCACTCCAGTATTCTTTCCTGGATAATTCCCAGGGACAGAGGAGCCTGGTGGGCCACAGTTCATAGGGTCACAAAGAGTGGGACACAACTGAAGAGACTTAGCGCACATGCATGCATCCATTTCTTGTTGTGGGACATGTCTCTAGCTCCTTGCATCAAAATAAGGAGGAGGACGATGTTCAGCAATAAGAGAAATAAGATGACTCCTTCTTCTACCTCACGTATTTGACTGCTATTGCTTATGATAGTATTTACTGAATGTAATGTCCATGTGTTTTCTTCTTGGTGCATTGACATTTTTATTTCTATAAGTTTATTGCTGAATTTCAAAGTAGTTGGTGATTTCCCTATTCCTTTTATTTTTGTTTATTTTGAGATACTTTTTATTTTTTAATTAATTAATTTTTATTGAAGGATTATTGCTTTACAGAATTTTGCTGTTTTGGTCAAACCTCAACATGAAACAGCCTAGGGTATACATATATCCCCTCCCTTTTGGAACTCCCTGCCATCTCCCTCCGCATCCCACCCCTCTAGATTGATACAGAGCCCCTGTTTGAGTTTCCTGAGCCATACAGCAAATTCCCATTGGCTATCTATTTTACATATGGTAATGTAAATTTCCATGTTACTCTTTCCATGCATCTCACCCTCTCCTCCCCTTCCCCCTATCCATAATTCTATTCTCCTATTTCTTTTTTAAAAGATTGATTTCAAGCTTACTACATCCTTGGAGAGAGAGAAAGCACTCTGTGATTTCAGTCCTTTTTAATTTACAATGGTTTTCATTAGAACTTAATATTTCATTATATTTTAAATTATTCATTTTGAACTTTAAGCAACAAGGATATGCTGTACAGCACAGAGTAATATACCAATTATCTATTAATAAGTGTAAACAGAGTATAATATATAAAACAACTTCCAATTTGCCTTGATTCATGGACCTAACATTCCAGGTTCCTATGCAATATTGCTCTTTATAGCATCGGACTTTCCTTCCAGCTCAGAAGGAAAAAGTGCCCCCACAAATGCATCCATAGTCTGCTGTGATCCACATAGTCAAAGACTTCGGCATAGTCAATAAATAAAGCAGAAGTAGATTTTTTTCTGGACCTCTCTTACTTTTTTTTTTTTTTTTTTTGGTCATTCCAAAGTCAGTTTATCTGAAAATGACAAATTATATGAAGTCTATGTTAATCTTTAACTAAATGTTCTTAAAACTTCCTAAGCTCAAATGATATGTCACAAAATAGTGTCAAAAACATGAAGATATAAATAAATTAAAACATTTGGATTATACTGTCAGTTTTAATTTTAATAAAATAGATAATTTCCTACTACATAGAGAGCAAGTCCATCCACTCATTGATAAAATTTTAGAAATATTTCCTATAAAAAGTTTAGTAGTTGATTGGGAATGAATCCGTTAGAACATGATGTCTATAGGTACAGTGTTCCCATCCTCACCCCCATTCTTACTAATTTTGAGAAAATTTAAAAATACAGAAAAGTACAAAAAATAAGACAAGATATCCATATACCACAATCCAGAATTAACCAGTATCTCAATATATTTTCTGCAGTCTTTTTTTTAAGAGAAATTGATGTTTATATATAAAACTGAAGTCTCCCTCTAACAGCCCCCTCCCCCACACGCATTCCCTTCCCTTCTCCACTCTTCACAGGCAACCACTATCAAGAGTTTGATCTGTATACTTCCAACCCATTTCAAAAACACTTAAAAAACATACATACATATATGTATCCATTACCAATATATAGCACTGAAATTCTGTGAGGAAGTTTTAATTCAAATTTACAAAAATGTCATCGTATTATGTCATTCTGCAACTTTCTTTCCCCCTCAACATGACTTTTGAGATCTTTCTAATACATATAGATCTCATTTATTACACTTTACAGATATACAGTATTCCATCGTTAAGTATTTTCCATTTTGTTCCTGATGGGAATTTGTTCCCAATTAATGAGTACTACAAATCATGCCACAGTAAATAGTCTGGTACATACTTTCCTGAGCATACAAACTCAGAGTAGAATTGCTAGATATTTTTCAATTTGCCATAAGGAATGTTTCCCATTCCCAAGGTCATAACCATTTTACTATATAGCTTTCTCATACTTCTGCTTTTAACTCAATCCCTTTATCTTTGTGTATAGTTCATGTTCTATCCCCCCACCCCCCCCCCAACCTTGGAGAACAAATTACCTCCAAAGCACTTTTTAAAATAGTCCCATTAGCTTCTCAGCTCCTGATGCCTTTTCTATATTATAAATTCTAATAAATGCATAGGTTTTTGCAGAATCTCTTCTGTTCTGCTAAATCAATACCATAGAAGTCTCTTTCTAATGCTTATAGCTTTGTTTTTATTACACTGGTGAAGATCTCCAGATTCATGCAGATGGCAATCATAAAAATGTTTTCCACTCCCAATTTTAGTGGAAATGCATCTTAAGTTTTCAGTATTACCTTTGCAGTATGGTTTTTATTGGATACAGGACTTCAATCATACAAATGTCTTTCTCTTCAAGATGAATTCTCTGGTGTCCTTTAAGTTTTTAGCTTTTGCTTCCCTCATTTGTGATGCCTTCCTTCATTATTTCTGATGTGTTGTAAGGTGTAAATTCTTGATGAACACCTTTCATGATATCCACAGGGTTTTAATGGGTATGAATTTTCTGGTGTCTAATGTGGTGTGACTTCTGGCTGAAAGCTTTCCCACATTCACTACACTGATAAGGCTTCTTACCTGTGTGTATTCTCAAATGTAGAGCAAGGGTTGAGAACTGTGAGAAAGCTTTCCCACACTCATTACAACCATAGGGTTTCTCACCTGTGTGGCTTCTCACATGTACAGTAAGAGATGAACTTTGAGAGAAGGCTTTTCCACATACATTGCATTCATACGGCTTATCACCTGAATGAATTCTCACATGTACAATAAGTGATGTTCGCTGAGAGAAGGCTTTTCCACATTCATTACATTCATAAGGTTTCTCTCCAGTGTGAATATTTTGATGTTTTATGAGGTACTTCTTCTGACCAAAAGCTGTTCCACATTCATTACACTTGAAGGGTTTCTCTCCGATATGAATTTTCTCATGCTCAGTAAGGTTTGACTTGCCACTGAAGGTTTTCCCACACTCCTTACATATAAAGGGCTTCTCTCCTGTGTGAGTTCTCTGGTGTCTGATGAGGTTTGACTTCTGAATGAAAGCTTTCCCACAGTCCTTACACTCAAAAGGTTTTTCTCCAGTGTGAATTTTCTGATGGGTAAGAAGATTTTCCTTCTGGCTGAAGGATTTTCCACATTCGTTACATTCAAAAAGCTTCTCTCCAGTATGGGTGTTCTGATGTTTAATGACATACTGCTTTTGGCTGAATGCTTTTCCACATTCATTACATTCAAAAGGTTTCTCTCTATTATGAAAATGCTCATGCTCAGTAAGAGTTGATTTGTGGCTGAAGATTTTCCCACATACCTTACAGGCAAAGGGGTTTTCCCCACTACAAATTCTCTGCTGACTGAGGTGTGACATCTGAATGGAAGCTTTCCCACATTCACAAGGTTTCTTTCTTGTATGAATTTTTTGATAAATGAAAATTTACTTTTAGCTGAAGGTATTTCCACATTTCTTACATGTGCTGGGCTTCTCTGTGTATGGCCTTTCGAATACAGAGTAAGAGATAAGGTTCAAGAGAAAACTTTATCATAATCAGTACATTCAGAGCTCTCTAACTCTAAATTTTCTAAAATATTCAGTGAAGATTTATAACCTTCACTGACTTCTCTCCAGTATGAATTTTCTTCTGCTCAATGAGATGTTATCTAGGTAAAGGCTTTTCAATATTCTTTAGAAGCACAGGATTTCTCTCCAGCCTGACTTCAACATTGAATGAGGTGCAACATACAAATGAAAGTTTTCCCACATTCAGTAAATTCATAGGTTTTCTCTCCAGTATGAATGCTCTGGTATCATGTGGGATTCAAATTTTTAATGAAGGCATTTCCACACTGATTTTATACCCTTTTACAAAAAGGGTTATTATTACTACAAGGAGTAAGCTGTGGCAGATTTCCACACTATCTAAATTGATGATTCTTTCCTACACAACTAACTCTAAATTGTGTTTCAAACTCTAGGTTGAAAAAGTTGTTCCCTTAAAAGATAGTCTGATATCAGAGGAAGCACTTTTCCAATTTTCTTAGTCACTGCTTTTTTTCTGTCTGTACTTTATTGAAGCTGGATGCAACTTGTCTCCCAAGTCTTGTTGTCAGTCTATCCGTTCATCATCTTCTCAAGCTTCTTCTGAACAAACTTCCTTTCCACTTCTTTCTCCACCATCCAGAGTTCGTCTTCGTGCTTCAACAGAGGATCACATCCAGCCTGATCAGTTCACAACCTGCTACTGGGGAAATGACACAGCACTAGAATGTTAATGCTGGAGCCAAAGTTCTCTCCTAGAACTCGGCTGAGCCCTGGGGCCTCCCGGCCTTCTGAAGGATGAGGACGGTGCACAAGGAAATGACCCTCCTATTTTCGCGCCACGTGGACCCAGGGGCCGGACTCTCTCTTACTTTTTTGATGATCCAACAGATGTTGGCAATATGATCTCTTGTTCCTCTGCCTTTTCTAAATCTACCTTGGTAACGCATTCCTGACTCATAGGAAGAAAAACTGATGTTTTGAAGCAGCAACTATTAGCAACATAGACATTAAGGCGTTTTCTGAAGTCACTCTTTTCAAATGGTTCACATTTGTTTCTCAGAGAAGGCACCTGGATCTGCACAGAGTTTCCACTTCTGAATTTTTTTTCCCAGTGGATATTCCAATTTCTAATTGCTGAAACAGTAAGGTATGCACTGGATTTCATGGTTGATTTTAATGTAGCTTGCATAATAAGCTCCTTTTCCTCTTCAAAATCCTTAATTTTCAACATTACAAAATAATAATAAGAAATGAACTCCTTGAGGGGGCTTATTGCCTAAATTCTTTTTCTATTGATCTCAAAGAGAGGTCTGGAGGTGATACTGGCCCCATTCATGTTTGCAATAGTCCATTAACTCTCTCTGGAATCAAATCTTGCCCCCATTTTACTCTTCAGGAGGTGGTGCTCTGTCTGAGGTATAATAATTTGTTTTTGATCTCTGTGAAGAATGCTGCTGCTGCTGCTAAGTCGCTTCCGTCATGTCCAACTCTGTGTGACCCCATACACGGCAGCCCACCAGGCTCCCGCGTCCCTGGGATTCTCCAGGCAAGAACACTGGCTGCGAAGAATGAGCACTGAAATTTTTGAATTTTGTAGTTTATATCACTTTTATCTCATTGTTTGCATAACAGAGATATCCTCCACACATGTCATCATCCTAGTCAAAAGGGTTACTTACAGCTTATTTTAAATATTCAAATGAAATATTTCACAATAGGATGTAATAATGAGCTTCAAAGAAAATCATAATAAATTGTAAAGGATTGAAATTCCACAGATTGTTCTCTCTCAACGGATGGCATAAGCTAGAAACTTGTTTATCAAGGAAACTAATAGAAAATCAGCAACACCATTAAAATTCATCACTCCATATATAGGAAATTTACACAAATGAAATTAAAATAAAAATCTTCCTGGACCACAAAGAAAAGGGAATGGACAAGAAAAGCCGTGAACTTCGCCATGAAGCTGGCCATTCAAACATTTTGAGGTAAAAGGAGATACTGTAGGTTTTATTGCTGATAATTCTCCTCTACATTGCTGTAAGGGCCTGAAGACATGACCCGCTCTGCATTCATGTCCTTAAATCTCCATAGCTAAATATAAATAAAGAACCAAAAAGAACTGGCCAAGTACCACAGTTCCTTCCCCCTAATCTCCAGCCCTGATTTTCATAGAAAGGCTATTATCTCTTGAGCTCTGGTCACTCAACCACACTTTGAGTCAACAGCTGTGACTCACAGGCTGCCAGTCCCCGACTGGCTGTACCAGTGGAGATAGATGTTTGAAATGCCTTCCATGGACACTCCCTAATGGACACAAAATTGCAGGTCATGAAAGTTATTGTTTTAAAGATCAAAAGATTCTCTGTTAGAAGATAAGTAACTAGATACATCTGTATGAATTTTTTTCTTTTTAATTTATTATTTTATTGAAGGATAATTGCTTTCCAGAATTTTGTTGCTGTCTGTCAAACCCCAACATGAATCAGCCATGGGTTTACATATATCCTCTCCCTTTTGAACCCCGGTCCCACCTCCTTCCCCATCCCACCCCTCTAGGTTGATTGTTTGAGTTTCCTGAGCCATACAGTAAATTCCCATTGCCTATGATAGTGGAAACAGTGGCTGACTTTATTTTTCTGCACTCCAAAATCACTGCAGATGGTGACTGCGGCCGTGAAATTAAAAGACACTTGCTCCTTGGGAGGAAATTTATGACCAACCTAGACAGCATATTAAAAAGCAGAGACATTACTTTGCCAACAAACGTCCGTCTAGTCAAGGCTATGGTTTTTCCAGTGGTCATGAATGGATGTGAGAGTTGGACTGTGAAGAAAGCTGAGCACCGAAGAATTGATGCTTTTGAACTGTGGTGTTGGAGAAGACTCTTGAGAGTCCCTTGGACTCCAAGGAGATCCAACCAGTCCATTCTAAAGGACATCAGTCCTGGGTGTTCTTTGGAAGGAATGATGCTAAAGCTGAAACTCCAGTACTTTGGCCACCACATGCAAAGAGTTGACTCATTGGAAAAGACTCTGATGCTGGGAGGGATTGGGGGCAGGAGGAGAAGGGGATGACAGAGGATGAGATGGCTGGATGGCATCACCGACTCGATGGATGTGAGTTTGAATGAACTTCAGGAGTTGGTGATGGACGGGGAGGCCTGGCGTGCAGTGATTTATGGGGTTGCAAAGAGTCAGACACGACTGAGCAACTGAACTGAACTGATTCTGACCGGTAGGAGGTGATATCTCACTTTGGTTTGCATTTCTCCGATAGTGATGTTGAGTGTCTTTTCATGTGTTTGTTAGCCATCTGTATGTCTTCTTTGGAAAAATGTCTGTTTAGGTCTTTCCCCCACTTTTTGATTGCGTTATTTGTTTTCTGGCAATTAGTTGTATGATCTGCTTGTATATTTTGGAAATTAATCCTTTGTCAGTTGTTTCATTTGCTATTATTTTCTCCCATTCCATGGGTTGTCTTTTCACCTTGCTTAGAGTTTCCTTTGATTTGCAAAAGCTTTTAAGTTTGACCAGGTCCCATTTGTTTACTTATTCTTATTTCCATTACTCTAGGAGGTGGGTCATAGAGGATCTTGCTTTGCTTTATGTCATTGAGTCTCCTACCTATGTTTTCCTCTAAGATTTTTATAGTTTCCGGTCTTATATTTAGGTCTTTAAATCCATTTTGAGTTGATCTTTGCGTATGTGTGTATGTGTCTATTTCCCTTTTGATTTCTTCAGTAACCTGTTGGTTATTTAGAAACACATTTTTAAATCTCCATGTGTTGGTGTTTCTTACAGTTTTTTTCTTGTAATTGATGTCTAGTCCTATAGCGTTGTGGTCAGAGAAGATGCTTGATAAGATTTCAATCTTCTTAAATTTACTGAAGTTTGATTTGTGATCCAAGATGTGGTCTACCCTGGAGAATGGTCCATGTGCACTTGAAAAGAATGCTGTATTCTTCTGCATTTGGATGGAATATCCTGAAGATATCAATGTGATCCATCTCCTCTAATGTATCATTTAAGACTTGTGTTTCCTTATTAATTTTCTCCTTTGATGATCTGTCCATTGGTGTGAGTGGGGTGTTAAAGTCTCCTACCACTACTGTGTTACTGTCAATTTCTCCTCTTATGTTTGTTAATGTTTGTCTTATGTATTGAGGTACTCCTATGTAGGGTGCATAGATATTTACAATTGTTATGTCTTCCTCTTGAATTGATCCCATGAGCATTATGCAGTGCCCTTCCTTATCTCTTGTAATCTTCTTTAAGATCTATTTTGTCTGATGTGAGGATTGTTACTCCAGCTTTCTTTTGTTTCCCATTTGCATAGAATATATTTTTCCATCCTCTCACTTTCAGTCCATATGTGTCTTGAGGTCTGAAGTGGGTTTCTCATAGACAGCATATATATGGGTCTTGTTTTTGTATCCATTCAACCAGTCTGTGTCTTTTGGTTGGAGCATTTAATCCATTTATATTTAAAGTAATTATTGATATATATGTTCCTATTGCCATTTTCTTAATTCTTTGGGGTTGATTTTGTAGATCTTTTTTCTTCTCTTGTATTTCTTGACTATATCAGTCCCTTTAACATTTGTTGTAAAGCTGGTTTGGTGGTACTGAATTCTCTTAACTCTTGCTTGTCTGAAAAGCTTTTTATTTTTCCATCAATTTTGAATGAGATCCTTGCTGGGTACAGTAATCTTGGCTGTAGATTTGTACCATTCAACACTTTAAATATATCCTGCCATTCCCTTCTGGCCTGCGGAGTTCTGCTAAAGGATCAGCTATTAAGCTTATGGAGCTGACACCTATCCTACTCAAACTCTTCCAGAAAATTGCAGAGGAAGGTAAACTTCTAAACTCATTCTATGAGGCCACAGTCACCTTAATACCAAAACCATACAAAGATGCCACAAAAAAAGAAAACTACAGGCCAATATCACTGATGAACATAGATGCAAAAATCCTTAACAAAATTCTGGCAAACAGAATCCAACAACATATTAAAAAGACCAAGTGGGCTTTACCCCAGGGATGCAAGGATTTTTTAATATCCACAAATCAATCAATGTGATTCAGCACATTAACAAATTGAAAGATAAAAACCACATGATTATCTCAATAGATGCAGAGAAAGCCTTTGACAAAATTCAACATCCATTTATGATAAAAACCCTCCAGAAAGCAGGCACAGAAGGAACATATCTCAACATAATAAAAGCCAGCTATGATAAACCCACAGCAAACATTATGGTGAAAAATAGAAAGCATTTCCCCTAAAGTCAGGAACAAGACAATGGTGCCCACTCTCACCACTACTGTTCAGCATAGTTTTGGAAGTTTTAGCCACAGCGATCAGAGAAGAGAAAGAAAGAAAAGGTATCCAGATTGGAAAAGAAGAAGTAAAACTCTCACTAATTGCTACATAGAAAACCCTAAAGACACCACCAGAAAATTACTAGAGCTAATCAATGAATAGAGTAACGTTGCAGGATATAAAATCAACACACAGAAATCCCTTGCATTCCTATACACTAACAATGAGAAAACAGAAGGAGAAATTAAGGAAACAATTCCATTCACCATTGCAATGAAAAGAATAAAATACTTAGGAATAAATCTACCTAAGAAACAAAAGACCTATATATAGAAAACTATAAAACACTGATGAAAGAAATCAAAGATGAAACAAATAGATGAAGAAACATACCATGTTCATGGATCAGAAGAATCAATACAGTGAAATTGAGTATACTTCCCCAAGCAATCTATAGATTCACTGCTGCTACTGCTAAGTTGCTTCAGTCGGGTACGACTCTGTGCAACCCCATAGACGGCAGCCCACGAGGCACCCTGTCCCTGGGATTCTCCAGGCAAGAACACTGGAGTGGGGTGCCATTGCCTTCTCCAGTGCATGAAAGTGAAAAGTGAAAGTGAAGTGGCTCAGTTGTGTCTGACTCTTCACGACCCCATGGACTGCAGCCTTCCAGGCTCCTCCACTCATGGGATTTTCCAGGCAAGAGTACTGGAGTCGGGTGCCATTGCCTTCTCTGCAATCCCTCTCAAGTGACCAACAGTATTTTTCAGACTATTAGAACAAATAATTTCCCAATTTGTATGGAAATACAAAAAACCTCGAATAACCAAAGCAGTCTTGAGAAAGAAGAATGGAACTGGAGGAATCAACCTGCCTCACTTCAGGAAACACTACAAAGCTACAGTCATCAAGACAGTATGGTACTTGCACAAAGACAGAAATATAGATCAGTGGAACAAACTAGAAAGCCCAGAGATAAATCCACGCACCTACCTCTTTGAGAGGAAGCAAGAAAATACAATGGAAAAAAGACAATCTCTGTAACAAGTGATACTGGGAATACTAGTGAACCACTTGTGAAAGAATGAAACTACAACACTTCCTATCACCATACACAGAAATAAACTCAAAATGGATTAAAGATCTAAATGTAAGACCAGAAACTATAAAACTCCTAGAGGAAAACATAGGCAAAACACTCTCCGACATAAATCACAGCAGGATCCTCTATGACCCACCTCCCAGAGTAATGGAAATAAAAGGAGAAATAAACAAATGGGACCTAATTAAACTTAAAACCTTTTGCACAACGAAGGAAACTATAAGCAAGGTGAAAAGACAGCCTTCAGAATGGGAGGAAAAAATAGCAAATGAAGCAACTGACAAAGAATTAATCTCAAAAGTATAGAAGCAGCTCCTGCAGCTCAATTCCAGAAAAATAAATGATCCAATAAAAAACTGGGCCAAAGAACTAAACAGAAATATCTCCAAAGAAGACATACAGATGGCTAACAAACACATGAAAAGATGCTCAACATCACTCATTGTCAGAGAAATGCAAATCAAAACCAAAATGAGGTACCATTTCACACCGGTCAGAATGGCTGCTATCAAAATACCTACAAAGAATAAATGCTAGAGAGGGTGTGGAGAAAAGGGAACCCTCTTACACGGTTGGTGGGAACGCAAACGAGTACAGCCACTATGGAGAACAGTGTGGAGATTCTTTAAAAAACTGGAAATAGGACTGCCATATGACTCAGCAATCCCACCGCTGGGCATACACACCGAGGAAACCAGAAAGAGACACGTGTACCCAAATGTTCATCGCAGCACTGTTTACAATACCCAGGACATGGAAGCAACCTAGATGTCCATCGGCAGATGAATGGATAAGAAAGCTGTGGTACATATACCCAATGGAATATTAATCAACCATTAAAAAGAATGCATTTTGAATCAGTTCTAATGAGGTGGATGAAACTGGAGCCGATTATACAGAGTGAAGTAAGTCAGGATGAAAAACACCAATACAGTATACTAACACATATGTATGGAATTTAGAAAGATGGTAATGATAACCCATATGCGAGACAGCAAAAGAGACACAGATGTATAGAACAGTCTTTTGGACTCTGTGGGAGAAGGCAAGGGTGGGATGATCTGAGAGACTAGCATTGAAACATGTATATTATCATATGTGAAACAGATCGCCAGTCCAGGTTCGATGCATGAGACAGGGTGCTCAGGGCTGGTGCACTGGGATGACCCAGAGCAGGGGATAGGGAGGGAGGTGGGAGGGGGGTTCAGGATGGGGAACACATGTACACCCATGGCTGATTCATGTCAGTGTATGGCAAAAACCACTACAATATTGTAAAGTAATTAGCCTCCAGTTAAAATAAATACATTTTAAAAAAGTAAAATAAATATATTAATTAAAAAAAATAAACCAGAATGAATTTATAAGGACTGAAATGAAATAGTAACTTCTCTCTTCAGATAGAGGGGAAAATCAGAAACTTTTATAAACTGAATAAAATTATTCACTATTGAAATAGTTGAGAAAATTACATGAGAGGAGTGACTTTATTTTTTCCCTTAAGTGCTCACCAATGTTCTCTTTATTTTTATTATTATTGTTATATGAGTATGTACACACCATTCCTGATTATCAAGCAGCCATTTTAGAATGCAGAGAAGTGTCTTATACAGTATTAATTTTGAAGCAATGTTATATAAAGTGCACAAGGGACTATGCAAAACAGAGGGAGCTCCAAAAAAATCCTGACACTTACTAGACACAGCAACAGAAGCATTCACCTTGCACATAGATACATAAGAAATCATAAATAATCGCTCCCTTAATGCACTAAGTTCTGACGTAACTTATAATGCATCCATCGATAAATGACATGTGATTATCAAAAATTCAATATTTGCCAAATTGCACAGGGATTTGGATACCCTCATTCATCAAAAATTTCTGTATAAGTAAGACTTTCCCTCAATATTCTACGTGTATATGTTTGAAGAATTAAAAAATTGTAACTATACCACCTAGTAAATATCATACCAGCATTTATCTGTGAAAAAAAATTGGTTTCAATACAATGGAAAATTCAACAGCTATGCCCACCTAAACTCAAAAGTCTTGTCTTCTCTGGGTTGAATTCCTTTCCCTAATACATCTGTGCTGATGTACTAAACCCTAGTAACTGACACGTAATACGTGTTTACAGAGACAGGATTTATCCTGGAGGAATCAAGTTCAACTGGGTTCATTATGATGCCCTCTAATCCAAAATGACCTGTATCCACATAAAAATGGGAAATATGGACACAGAAACCTTCATATAGGGAGGAAACTGTGAGCAGATATGGAAGGGTCACTGCCATCTCCACAAGCCAAGGAGAGAGGACTGGAACAGAGGCTTCCTTCACATCACTCTGAAGGAACCAAACCAGCTGACACCTTCAGTGGGATTTCTGGCCTCCAAAAGTGTGAGACATTAAGTACGTACTGTTCAGTATACTGATTTCTGGCATTTCATACATCAGTTTCAGATAACTAATATGATATTTTAAAATCACCATGATTAGAAACACACAACGAAGCAAGCAAAGAAGGAAAGGGCCAGAAGATAATCTCTCTTGATACCCTCTATGTTACCAAGAAAATAATCACACCTGATACCCTCTGTCTCACCTCTATGTTGCCGTTGTCGTTCAGTCTCTCAGTCATGTCCGACTCTTTGTGACTCCATGAACTGCAGCATACCAGGCTTCGCTGTCCTTCACTATCTCCCGGAGTTTGCTCAAAATCATGTCTGTTAGATCGGTGATGCCATCCAACCACCTCATCCTTTTTTGCTCCCTTCTCCTCCTGCACTCAATCTTTCCCAGCATCAGGGTCTTTTCCAATGACTCAGCTCTTCTCATCGGGTAGCCAAAGTATTGGAGCTTCAGCTTCAGCATCCATCCTTCCAATGAATATTCAGGGTTGATTTCCTTAAACATTGACTGGTTTGATCTCTTTGCTGTCCAAGTGAGTTGCAAGAATCTTTTCCAAGACCACAGTTCAAAAGCATCAATTCTTCGGCACTCAGCGTTCTTTATGGTCCAACTGTCACATCCATACAGGACTACTGGAAAAAACAATAGCTTTGTCTGGATGGACCTTTGTTGTCAAAGTGATGCCTCTGCTTTTTACTACACTGTCTAGCTTTGTCATAGCTTTTCTTCCAGGGAGCATGCAACTTTAAATTTCATGCCTGCAGTCACCATCCACAGTGGTTTTGGAGCCCAAGAAAATAAAGTCTGTCACTGTTTCCACTTTTTCCCCATCTATTTGCCATGAAGTGTTGGGACCAGATGCCATGATCTTCATTTTTAATGTTAAGTTTTAAGGTTGCTTTTTCACTCTCCTCTTTCAACTTCATCAAGAGGCTCTTTAATTCCTCCTCACTTGCTGCCATTAGGGTGGTGTCATCTGCATAGGTCAGGTTGTTTATATTTCCTCAGAAATCTTGATTCCAGCTTGTGCTTCATCCACTCCAACATTTCACATGATGTTCTCTGCATAGAATTTAAATAAGCAGGGTGACAATACACTGACTTGACGTACTCATTTCCCAATTTGGAATCACTCCATTGTTCCATATCTGGTTTTGACTCTTGCTTCTTGACCTGCATAAGGCTCCTTAGGTGACAGGTAATGTGGGATGATGTTTCCATCACTTTAAGTATTTTCCACAGTTTGTTATGCTCCACACAAAGACTTTATTGTATTCAGTGAGGCAGAAGTCAGTGATCTAAAGCAAATCAAAATATTACAAAGGATTGAAATCCCACAGAATGTTCTCTCTCTGCAGATGTACTAAATTAGAAATCAGTTTAAAACAAAAAGTAATAGGAAATCCATTTCTTTAACATCCATCAATACACCATAGAAAAAGGACTTAAGTAAAAATCAAATACAATTTTTCAAGGGCCAAGAAAAAACCACAATAGAAAATATATGACCCTTAACATGAACTTCACATTCAAACGTCTTGAGGTAAAAGGAGATATCTTCGAGTTTATATTAGTAATAATCATTTTCTAAATTGATGCAAGAGGCTGAAGATATGACCTGATCTGAGTTCCTATTTTACCCCCATGATTAAAAAGAAATATGGAACCAAAAAAGAACTGGCAAACTATCACAGTTCCTTCTCCCTTAATCTTCAGGCTGAATTTCATAGCAAAAACTATATCTGTTCAGCCCTGGTCCCTCAAACACACTTTCAGTCAACGGCTGTGGCTCACAGCTTGCCAGCTGACCATTGCAAGTTGTACCAGTGGAGATAGAAGATTGAGCTGCTCTCGCTGGACAGTCTCTAATGGATGTAAAATTGCAGGCCATGGAAGCTTGTGTTTTAAAGAGCAACTGACTCTCTGCTAGAAAAACATTGATTCGAAACATCTGTATGAATGTTTAATAGAAGTTCAGAAACCAGGGAACTAGAAAAGTTAAATCTTTGTGAAAAGTTCGTTTTGCCATTCCTGTACTATATATCAATCCCCGTTTATAAAATTACTTGCATGCTTAATCTGGCATATGTGTGATAAGTATAATAGAGGTAGTGGATGGGTGTATCTGTTTCTTCACTTTATCTATTGCATATCACACATAAAATACTTCTGAAGAATTCCATAATACAGTTATGGGAGAATGAGAACAAAATGGGAAATGAAATTACTAGAACAATAATTTAGACATTATAGAACTCTATCATGTCTGACTGATCTAATGAAGCACTAAATCTGGGCTCAAGAAAAGGCTAGAATTCTCCATTTTCTCTAGTTTTCTCTCCTCGTTTGGCTGATACTGACATCATTCACAGGTTTCTACATCCAAATCCAGGAGTACTGAGAATTTTTTTTAATTTTGAAAATTTTTATTTAAGTTTAGCTGAGTTACAATATTATATTAGTTCAGGTTTACAACACAGTGTTCAATAATTTTATATATTAAACTGTTCAAAGTTGCTGAAAAAAAGAATTGCTATAGTTCCCTTTGCTCTACAGTATATTCTGACTAAGAATTGAAGAAAGTATAGTTTAAAATGTGATGAAATAGGATTGGGAACACGTGTATACCCGTGGAAGATTCATGTTGATGTATGGCAAAACCAATGCAATATTGTAAAGTAATTAGCCTCTAATTAAAATAAATAAATTTAAATTAAAAAAATATGATGAAATATATTGATATATATTGAAAAAAATATGATGAATTCTAATGAAAATCATAGAAAATTACAAAAGACTGAAATCATGTAGTGCATTCTCTCTTCAATGTTGTAGTAAGCTAGAAATTAATGGGAAAAAAAGGCATCGTAAAATCACCAACTACACTGAAAGTCACCTACATACCTACAGAAAAACAAAAGAACAGGTCAATGCACCAAGAAACACAATGGACATTAAATTTAATAAATATTATTATAAGCATTAACACTCAAATTGCTAGAGTTAGAAGAAGGAGTCCTCTGAATTCTGAGTTGCTGAACATCCTTCTCTTACTTTGATGCAAGGAACTAGAGACATGTCCCACTACCAGATCTGGATGCCTGTACTTAAATCACCATGGTTAAAAGCAACCACTTGAACAGAAAATCAACAAGAAAATCATCACAACTCCTTCCTAATCAATCTCCAAGGTGAAAATCACAGGAAAGCTGTTATTGGCTCATCGCTGGTCCCCCACCACACTTTGGTCCTATCATTTGGCTTACTGAGTTACCAGTCCCATTGGCTGTTACTATGGAGACTGTGGCTACAGCTTCTGTCCTTCAATGATCTCATCATTTGGGCAAAACTGCACTTAAGCCAAGACTTTTGCATAAACCCCAAAAAGTTACAGGCTGTAAAAAAAAAAAAAAGGAAAAGAAAAGAAAAAAAAGAGGAGATAAATATGAACTAGGTAGAACACTAATTTCAGAAGGTATATTGCTTGATTCCAGAACATTAGATTTTCAAATTTTACACTGCAGTGGGGTCCTATTTTATGTTTTTAAGTGAATCCAGATTTCAGATATGTTGAAAGAGTAGGAATGGGTAATTATGATTTTTATATCTGCTGTGTAAATGGATGGTAAGTCATGTCTGACTCTTTGTGACCCTATGGACCACAGCCCACCAGGTTCCTCTGTCCATGTGATTCTCCAGGCAATACTGGAGTGTGTTGCCATGCCCTTCTCCAGGGGATCTTCCAGACCCAGGGATCAAACCTACCTCTCCTACATCTACCTGCACTGGCAGCGAGGTTCTTTACCACTAGCGCCACCTGGGAAGGCATTTATGTCTGCTACTGCATTTTATGGATTCCTATATCGAACATAAAAATATCTGAAAGGTCAATGAAACTTTCATGGAAAAAATTTTGACCATAAAGATCCCTAAAGTGGCTGACAGAGAAACCACAGATAGAAATGGCCTTTTAGGAAAGTGAGGAGATGCAATATGATTAAGAAAAGTTCATGATTTTCCACAGAACGATTGACACTACAGACACATAATGATGAGGTTTATAATGCTTTCCTCAGGGTAGAAATGTTTTAACCATGGACAGTAGGGCACAGGGCGAGAACCCAGAGTGCATGTGACTGTTCAGTGCTACAGGTCTTTTCCTGCCGAGTGAGTGGCTCTGAAAAGAGCCTTTGGTTTGCAAAGTTCCGGTGGTCAGGTGTCAGCCTATCTGCTGGAGGTATATTTGATGACCACGTTGGTGGCCTCTGACACGGCATGCTTGCCCATCTCCCCAGGCAGCAGCAAGTGCACAGAGGTCTGGATCTCTCTGGAGTGATGGTGTGGCGCTTGTTGTTGCGGGCCAGGTGCCCAGCCTCTTCGGCAATGTGCTCGAACATATCCATCACGAAGGAATTCATGAGGTTCACGGCCTCCTGTGAGAGACTCAAGCCCATGTGGACTTGCTTCAGCACCCTGGGGAAATAGGTGGCGAAGCTCTCAATGTTCGGGCAGCGACTGTGATGGCTGCTGCGGCTGCAGCTGCAGCGGCCCTTTGGTGTCTTCTTTGCCTTCCTTGGCTCCGTTTCGAAGGGCTCAGCTTCGCAGACCTCAGTTCCTTCATTGCCCAGGTCTTCCTCAGACAGCTTAGACGATGGCTCATGCATTTCAGACTCACTTTCCCCACAGCTCAGAGGAAAGTACAGGGTGGCTTCTGAGGGCTGGTGCCTGGCTTTATAAGCCCAGCCTGCCCTGATGTCACGGCAAGGTCCATATATGATTGGATAAAATGCAAGTCATGGAGGCCAGTCGCTCTGACACCCCATGTCATGTGTCACTGAATGCCCCTCCCCCGTTGGCCCCCTGTGGATCAATCACAGCAGGAATCTTTAAACTTTCTGTGACCTCCGCCAGAAACTCTGAACTATGTGGCATGTAGGAAAGGGCTTCCCAGGTGGCGCTAGTGTTAAAGATCTTGCCTGCCAGTGCAGGATATGTAAGAGACGTGAGTTCGATCCCTGGGTCGGGAAGATCACCTGGAGGACGGCACGGCAACCCACTCCAGTATTCTTGCCTGGGGAACCCATGGACAGAGGAACCCGGCATGCTACCGCCCATAGGGTTGCAAAGAGTCAGACAGGGCTGAAGCGACTTAGCAAGCAGGCCATGTAGGAAAGAGATTAGAGAGTAGAGTTAGTCGCTCAGTTGTGTCTGACTCTTTGCTATCCCATGGACTGTAGCCTGCCAGGCTCCTCTGTCCATGGGATTTTCCAAGCAAGAATACTGGAGTGGGTTGCCATTTCCTCCTCCAGGGGATCTTCCCAGCCCAGGGATTGAACCCATGTCTCTTACATCTCCTGCATTGGAAGGCAGGTTCTTTACCACTAGTGCCACCTGGGAAGCCACACTCAATGCTGCCTGAGTGTAATTTAATTAAGGAGTGAAAAGGTTGAGTACATGCCATCCTTTTGTGTTGTACAGGCAGGACTCAGAAAATGTTATACACTAACAAATGCATAACTAATACTGAAAATAAACGTATCCCAAAATACCCATTTTCCCTTTTTAAACAAACACTGAAATTCTGAGCGTCTTTTTAATACTCCATTAATTCAACAGTCTTCTAAACACTGAACTGCATCCCTGCAGTGTTTTTTAGTCACTACTCTAGGGAGTAGCGGAGAAGGCAATGGCAACCCATTCCAGTACTCTTGCCTGGACAATCTCATGGATGGAGGAGCCTTGTAGGCTGCAGTGCATGGGATCGGGAAGAGTTGGACACAACTGAGTGACTTCACTGTCACTTTTCACTTTCATGCATTGGAAAAGGAAATGGCAACCTACTCCAGTGTTCTTGCTTGGAGAATCCCAGGGACAGCGGAGCTTGGTGGGCTGCCATCTATGGGGTCGCAGAGTCGGACACGACTGAAGCGACTTAGCAGCAGCAGATAGGGAGTAGCCTATTTTCTGAGATACAAATGCAGACATCATTCTGTTCTCATGGAAGCAGTCCTGCACAGGAGTGTTGAGATGAGGTCTTGAAGGTGGAACCCCATGATGGGATTAGTGACCTTAGGAAAAAAAAAAAACAAAACACCAAAAAGTAAGAAGGCAGCTATCAGCAAGCCAAGAAGAAGGCCCTTACAAAGCACAAAATCTCCCAACACCTTGATTTTGGACTTCCAGACTTCAGAACTGTGAGAAATATGTGTCTTATTTAAAAGTCACGCAGTCTATAGATTTTTGTTATAGCAGCCTGAGTGAATACAAGTCATTGTAAAAAAAGTTTCAACAATCAAGTACAAATCCTCTTGAAACAAATGTCAAAACAGAAAATCTCAGCAAAACAAACAAAACCCAGATGTTATAATTATATCATAGAACTAAATGGAACTTTTATAACTGAAAAATATAATCACAGAAACTTTTAAAAACTCAGTGGATGGGGTCAACAATATAGTGGAAATGACAGAGGAAAGAATCAATGAACTTGAGGAATATGAATAGAATTCACCCAAAGTGAACAACAGAGAGAAAACAGGCCCCCACCCTAAAAAAAAAAGCTGAACAGAACCTTAGCAATCTGTAGGAAAATTTAAAAAAAAAAAAAAAAAGGATCATTACAATCCCAGATGGTGAAAAGAAAAGAGAAAGAGTATCTGAAGAAATAAGGCCTGAAATTCCCCCAAATTTGGTGAAAGGATAAGCCTAAAGATCTAAGAAGCAAAGCAAACCACAAACAAATAAATCAATCCAAATCAAGACCCATTATAATTCAATTCTGGAAAACTAAAAATAAAGAAAAAACTTTGAAAGCAACCAAAGGAAAAGGGCAACAGTACCTACCATCAGTCTGAATGAAGACAGATTTCTCATCTAAACCTTGGAGAAGTGCCAGAATATTTTTCAAGTGCTGAAAGAAAAGAATTTTAATCCACGAATTCCATACCTTACGAAACTCTCCTTCAGGATTGAAAGAGAGAAAAAAAGTGATCAGATAAAGAGAAGCTAAGATAATTTGTCACTAGCGTTGGTTAAAGGAAGTTCTTCAAACAGAAAGGTTATTGTATTAGTTTTCTAGGCCTGCCACAACAAAGTATCAGGATCTGGGTGGTTTAAACAACAGAAATGTATTGTCTCACAATCTGGTGACAAGGAGTCTGAAGTCATGGCTTCAGGGGCCCTGCTCCCTCTGAAACCTGGATGGGGGACTCCTCCCTTTGTGCTGCCTGGGTTCTGGTGGTTGATGGCAGTCCTTGGGGTTCCATGACCTGGAGCTAAAGCACTTCCATCTCTGTCTCCCTCATCACAGGGCATACTCCCCTGGGTTTCTGTGTCTCTTCTCTTCTTGTCAGGACAATGGTCATACTGGATAAGGGTCTTCTCTATTCCAATATGACCTCACTGGAACCACTTACAGCTGTAACAACTCCATTTCCAAATCAGGTCACATTCAGAGGTCCTGGGGGTCAGGAATTCAACAGACCTCTGGGAGAGACACAGTTTAGTACATAACAAATTACCAAAGAAAAGTTTACAAACTGTAGGTTGCCATTCATATAACCTTCTCGTAATGAGAAAATTATAGAGATGGAGAAGAGATTCATGACTGCTGATGCTCAGAGGTGAATTGAGGGACCAGAATACCATGTGTGACTCTACGGGGGTAGGAGGAGGGAGACCTTTGTGATGATGGAAATGTACCTATCTTGACTGTAGGGGTTTAATGAATCAATACGTGTGATAAAATGACAACTACACACACACTATCACCTGGAGGAGGGCACTGCAACCCACTCCAGTATTCTTGCCTGGAGAATCCATGGACGGAGGAACCATGAACAGAATCCATGTCCAGAAAATCCATGGACAGATGGCATGCTACCATCTATAGGGTCGCAAAGAGTTGGACAGGGCTGAAGCAACTTAGCAAGCATGCCATGGAGGAAAAAGATCATCCATTTGCTTTAGCTGATTTATGGCCACTTGTGAACTTTCAAAAGATGTCCAGAAAGTCACCTAAATTGGACAAAAAGAAAGAAAACTAGTTTGGGATTCCTGAGAGGGTCTGACTGACCTCCATAACTCAAGTGCTTGCTGCCATCAGAGTGACTCTGGCCACTTGGCGGCCATTTTACACCCCCACAGAATCTTATTTTTCCTTTTCTGAGCCGCTGTAGCTTGAGCGCTGCTTCCCAGGTATCGGTAGTGGTAAAGAACCTGCCTCCCAGTGCAGGAGACATAAGAGAGGCAGAGTCTATCCCTGGGTCAGGAAGATCCCCTGGAGGATGAAATGACAACCCACTCCACTATTCTTGCCTGGACAATCCTACAGACAGAGGAGCCTGGCGGGCTACAGTCCATAGGGTTGCCAACAGTCCAAGTCGACTGAAGCGACTTAGCACACACAAGCACACAGCTTGAGCAGGAACTCTCTGATGTGTTCAGCAGACTGCTCCTCAAAATCATAGGACATATATGTGTGCGTCCATGCCCGGTCACTTCAGTCGTGTCAGATTCTTTGTGATCCCATTGACTGTAGCCCGCCAGGCTCTTCAATCCATGGGATTCTCCAGAACTGACCTGCTATTACCTACAGTACTCATCAAAGTCCATGAGAAAAAGTAAAAATAGCAAACCCACATCCTCCAAAGATGGAACAGGAATAGAAATGGGATACTTACAAATTATTTAAAATGCTTCTGTATTTATGGATTTAAATTTAAATATTTAAAATTTAACGTTTTACATTTTGCATGTGTGCTCAGTCCCTTCAGTCATGCCCAACTTTTTGGGATCCCATGGACTGTAGCCCACTGTAGCTCCTCAGTCTACGAGATTTTCCAGGCAAGAATATTGGAGCGGGTTGTCATTTCCTTCTCCAGGGGATCTTCCCAGCCCATGGATCAAACACAGGGATCAAACCCTCATCCCTTGCATCTCCTGCATTGGAAGGCGTATTCCTCACCACTAGCACCACCTGGGAAGCCCCCTACAAGTTAGCAAATCACCACAAATTAATCCATAAGTCTAGTAACACTCCAATAAAAAGATTAATATTAACAAGCCCATTTTTTTGTGGAAGTTGAAAATTGATTACAAAATTGGAAAAGGCATATACAGAAAATTGATTTATCAAGGATGTTGCACTGCCAAAGAGTGGAGAACAGATGCATAATTGATGGATAAAGAATGGTCTTGATCTGGGGACTGGTTTTATGGGTGTCTTCATTTTGTGAACATTCATCAAGATGTACAATTAAGGTATGGCCTTTTTCTGTATGCGTGTTATACTTACCTGCCTGATAGAAAACTTTCTCACCAGTAGTGTTGCATGTGTACCAAAAGTCGTTCTTTCCTCAAACAGGTTTATTTCAGTTACACTTATTGTAAACCAAATAAAAATGGTTTATAAACCAAACCAACGAAAGAGGAATGCAGTAAAGATCTTTTTGGAATACAGAGAAATTTTGCAAAATATGTTACAGACCAATAATCAGAATATAAAATATGTAAAGCACCCATGAGAAGCAATATTAAGAAGACAAGCAGGGGATTCCCTGGTGGCTCAGTGGTAAAGAATCTGCCTGCAATAGAGGAGATACGATTTCCATGCCTAGTCCCGGAGGATCCCACATGCTGCCGAGCAACTTTGCCACAACTATTGAGACTGTGCTCTAAAGCCTGGGAACTGGAGCCCCTGTGCCCTAGAGCCTGTGCTGCACAAGAGAACCCAATATAATGAGAAACCCATGGACTGCAACTAGAGAGTAGCCCCTGCTTGCCATTACTAGAGAAAAGGATGTGTGCAGCAACTAAACCCCAGTGCAGTCCTCCAAATAAATAAATAAATAAGATAATTTTTTTAAAAAAAGAAGACAACAGAAAAAATGGACAAAGGACATCAACAGATAATTCACAGAAGAGGAAAAGAAATATGTGTGTTCAGAAAAACCTATAAAGAGATGCACACCCATGACATAATCTGGGAAAGGCAGGTTCAACACTAGGGAGATGCTCATTTTCACCTATTAAATTGGTAAAAAAAGAAATTTAAAAATAATTATCTCCAAGAACGTGGGGGAAATGGGTACTCTTCTATAGCTGATATGTGTGTGTAAATTGATGTAATTACTATTTGGCAGTGTCTAGTGAGGTTGAATGGGCTTTCCAGGTGCTGCCAGTGGTAAAGAACCCACCTGCCAATTCAAGAGGCATAAGAGACACAGATTCGATCCTTGGGTCAGGAAGATCCCTGGCGGAGGGCATGGCAACCCACTCCAGTATTCTTGCCTGGAGAATCCTATGGACAGAGGAGCCTGGTGTGCTACAGTCCAAAGAGTCAAATATGACTGAAGCAACTGAGCATGCTCACACAGTGAGGTTGAAGATGCATATACACTGTCATTTAGCAATTCCAGCTCTAGGAAACACATTTATAGAGTAATGAAAGGCTATGACAAGAGTATTCATTGCAGCATTCTTTGTAATAGCAACAAAAAGAGAAGCAACTCAAAGATGTCTACAAGAATGGCATGCCTAAGGAAACTATTCATAAAAGGGCATATTATATACCAGTTAAAATGGATGTGTATATGTTATAGATGAACACGGACAAATCTAAAAATCATAATGTTGGGTGAAAAAATCAAGTTTTGGACAATTACTCAGTGTGATATAACTTACTGTAATACAAAAATTATGAGAAAATTCATTTTAAAAATGTCGTTTTGTGTGCAAATCTAGGTACTTAGAATCAGTGAACAAAACAGATCTCTGCCCTTATGGACTTTACATCCGCAAGGAGGAAGACTGAAATAAATCAATATACACAGTAAGTAAATAAGCTATATATTGTGTTAGAGAAAACAGAGCAGGGGAAGGCAGATAGAATAGGGCTGTGCAAGTTGCAGTATGAAATAGGCTAGTTCAGATAGGCTTCATTGAAATGGTGAGATTTGAGCCTTAATGTAGGTGAAAGGGTTTAAATAAATGGATAACATGGAAAAGAGCACTCCTTCTAGAGGGACATTGCAAAGGTTCCATGGCAATAGTGAGCCTGGCATTTTTAAGGGACAGTAAGGAGGCCACATGAACAGTATGAAAAGGCAAAATGATAGGATACTGAAAGAGGAACTCTCCAAGTCAGTAGGTGCCCAATATGCTACTGCAGATCAGTGGAGAAATAACTCCAGAAAGAATGAAGGGATGGAGCCAAAGCAAAAACAATACCCAGTTGTGGATGTGACTGGTGATAGAAGCAAGGTCCGATGCTGTAAAGAGCAATATTGCATAGGAACCTGGAATGTCAGGTCCATGAATCAAGGCAAATTGGAAGTAGTCAAACAGGAGATGGCAAGAGTGAACGTCGACATTCTAGGAATCTAGGGCTGGAATGGGTGACTTTAACTCAGATGACCATTATATCTACTACTATGGGTAGAAATCCCTTAGAAGAAATGGAGTAGCCATCATGGTCAACAAAAGAGTCCGAAATGCAGTACTTGGATGCCATCTCAAAAACGACAGAATTATCTCTGTTCGTTTCCAAGGCAACTCCGGGAATTGGTCATGGACAGGGAGGCCTGGCGTGCTGCGATTCATGGGGTCGCAAAGAGTTGGACACGGCTGAGCGACCGAACTGAACTGAACTGAAGGAGGCCACAGATTAGACAGAGTAAGTGGGGAAGAGAGCAGGTGGAGCAGTCAGAGATATAATGGAGAACCAGAAAATGTAGGGGTTTGTAGGGATTTTGACTCTCACTCAGTGGAATTCACTATCTTTTTCAGGTTTTGAGCAGAGAAGTACAAGGATTTCATTTATATTTAAAAATTATCACTTAATTTTTGCCCAGAGTATACACCACAGAGGATCAAGGATAAAAACAGAGAGATCTGTTAGAAGGCTATTTCAGTTATTCAGGTGAGAAATAATGGCAAATTTGGCCTCATATGTAGCATTGGGGATGTGAGAAGGATTGGATTTTGCATACATTGAGTAAGAACCCAAATGATTTCCTGATGAGTTATATGTACAGTGACTTCCCCAGGACTTCCGTGGTGGCTCAGATGGCAAAGCGTCTGCCTACAATGAGGGACACCCAGGTTCGATCCCTGGGTTGGGAAGATCCTCTGAAGAAGGAAATGGCAACCCACTCCAGTTCTCTTGCCTGGAAAAATCCCATGGACCGAGGAGCGTGGTAGGCTACAGTCCACGGGGTTACAAAGAGTCAGACACGACTGAGCGACTTCACTATATGTACAGTGGGAGAGAAAGGGAGGAATTGAAGATAATGGCAAGATTTCTGGCCTGACTCTATGGACTGGGCTTCCCTGGTAGCTCAGCTGGTAAAGAATCCTCCTGCAGTGCAGGAGACTATAGTTCAATTCCTGGGTTGGGAAGATCCGCTGGAGAAGGTTAAGGATACGCACTGCAGTATTCTTGGGCTTTCCTGGTGGCTCAGCTGGTAAAGAATCCACCTGCAATGCGGGAGACCTGGGTTCGATCCCTGGGTTTGGAAGATCCCCTGGAGAAGGGAATGGCTACCCACTCTAGTATTCTGTCCTGGAGAATTCCATGGGCTGTTTAGTCCATGGGGTCACAAAGAGTCAGACACAACTGAGCAACTTTAACACACAGCTGTGATTCCCTCTCACATATGGACTGATGGAACTGCCACCAGTTGAGATGCAGATGGCTATAGGAGGAGCAGGTCTGGGGAAAAAGATCAGGAATTCAATGTGCAACATTTTGAGTTTGAGATGTCTATTAGACATCTGAGTGGAGGTGCTGAGTAGGCAGTTGGATATATTAGACTGTATGTTGTGACACAGATCCAATCTGCAGCCTTAAATTTAAGAGTTGTAAGTACAGAAAGTGTTTTACAGTGTTTGAATTGGAAGGTATCACCAAGGGAGGGTAGATAGAAATGAGAAGAACAGGGACCAAGCCTGGGCACACTCCCATTTTAAGAGGTTCAGGAGGAGAAGAGGAACCAGTAAAGGTAACTGAGAAGAAGCAGCCAGAGAGGTCAGAGGAAACCAGGAGAACAGGGTCCTGGAACCCAACTGAAGACAGTAAACTGAAGAGGAGTGACTCATGAGCTGTGCCAAATGCTGTTGATAGGTCCAGTAAGGATTAAGAATTGATCATTGGACTGAACAATGTAGAAGTTAGTCATGACCTTGAGGACAGAAATTTCAGTGGAGTGGTGGAGGTCAACCCCTGATTGGACTGTGTTCAAATGAGAATAGGAAGGAGGAGAAAAATTGGAAACAGTGATTAGAAACAACAATTACAAAGGGGTGAAGGAGTAGTCCAAGTGGAGATTTGAGGGAAGAACATTCCTGGAAAAATGGAACAGACATTGAAAAAGCCCTAGGCAACAGTGAGTGTGGCTTGTTTGAGGAACAGCAGAGAGAGAGACCTTGTTGGGGCAGTGAATGAGGTGCAGAGCAGGCAGAGAGCACAGGGGGCTATGGAAGGAAAGTTGTCTGGGGCTCCCTTTGATACCAGTTTGTTGTCAGTAGAAAGCCTAGGGGAATATGGTCTTAGATAAGGAATACTGGTTCAGTCAACACCTTCAAATATTAATGTTCCAATATTGCACATAGAGATGTATGTTACATACATCTGTAAAAGAAGTTTGCCTTGAGACTTCCCTGGTGCTCCATGGTAGGACTTCACACTCCCAAGGCAGGGGGCCCAGTCCCTGATCGGCGAAGTAGATTCCATAGGCAACAGCTAAGAGTTCACATGCTGCAGCTATGGATTATGCATGCCTCGACAAAGGTCAAAGATCCTGCATGCCGCTGCTAAGACTTGGTGCAGCCAAGTAAATAAAAAATAAATGAATATGTATATTTTTAAAAGAAATTTGTCCCAAATAAGAGCAAAGATATAGAATGCTATCAGTTGCTGAAAGTGTAATCTACATATGAAACTGTGAAAGTGTTAGTTGCTCAGTCGTGTCCAACTCTGTGTGAGTCCATGGACTGTAGCCTACCTAGCTCCTGTATCCATGGAATTCTCCAGGCTAGAATATTGGATTGGGTTGCCATTCTCTTCTCCAGGGGATCTTCCCAATCCAGGGATTGAACCCACGTCTCCTGCCTTGCAGGCAGATTCTTTACCATCTGAGCCACCTGAGAAGCCATGTGAAGATAAGAAATAATGGCCTGATGTTTTCCTAATAGAAACGACCTAGCAGAGAGCACAACATTGACAGTGGTGATAAAGGAGTGAAAGATGGTAGTGATCTTATTGAATTGGTGTAAGAGAAAGAGGTCTATAGACCTCCCCAACTTATCATAGGGCTGCATCTGGGTAAACCCATTGTAACTTGAAAATATCATAAGTCAAAAATGCATTAAGACCACAAATAGCCAAAACAATCTTGAGAAAGAGGAATGGAGATGGAGTAATCAGCCTTCCTGACTTCAGACTACAAAGCTACAATTATCAAGACAGTATGGTTCTGGCACAAAACCAGAAATATACACCAAGGGAATAGGATAGAAAGCCCAGAGATAAACCCACACACCCATCAACACCTTATATTTGACAAAGGAGGCAAGAATATACAATAGAGAAAAGATGGTCTCATCATAAGCGATGCTGGGAAAACTGCACTGCTATGTGTCGAAGAATGAAATTAGAACATTTCCTAACAGCATACACAAAGATAAACTCAAAAAATGGATTACAAACCTAAATGTAAAACCAGAAACTATAAAACTCTTAGAGGAAAACATAAGCAGAACACTCTTTGACATAAATCTCAGCAAGATCCTCTGTGACTCACCTTCTAGAGTAATGGAAATAAAAACAAAAATAAACTAACGGGACCTAATTAAACTTAAAAGCTATTGCACAGCAAAGGAAACTATAAACAAAGTTTATAGAAAAGACAACCCTCAGAATGGGAGAAAATAATCGCAAATGAAACAACTGACAAAGGGTTAATCTCCAAAATATGCAAGCAGCTCATGAAGCTCAATACCAGAAAACAAACAACCCAATCAAAAAGTGGGCAGAATGCCTGAACAGACATTTCTCCAAAGAAAACACACAAATGGATAATAAACGCATGAAAAGATGCTCAACATCACTCACTATTAGAGACATGCAAATCAAAATTACAGTGAGGTATCACCTCACAAGGTGAGAATAGGCATCATCAGAAAATCTACAAACAAGAAAAGCTAGAGAGGGTGTGGCAAAAAGGGAACACTCTTGCACTGTCTGTGGGAATGTAAATTGATACAGTCACTATGGAGAACAGTATGGAGATTCCTTAAGAAACGAGGAATAAAACTACCATATGAGCCAACAATCCCACTACTGGGCATATACCCTTAGAAAACCATAAATGAAAAAGACACATGTACCCCAGTGTTCATTGCAGCACTACTTGCAATAGCTTCCCTGGTAGCTCAGACAGTTAAGCATCCACCTGCAATGCAGGAGACTGGGGTTCAATCCCTGGGTTGGGAAGATCCCCTGAAGAATGGAATGGCTACGCACTTCCATATTCTTTGGAGAATTCCATACACAGAGGAGCCTGGAGGACTACAGTCCATGGGCTCACAAAGAGTTGGACAGGAGTGAGTGACTAAAACACTACAATAGTTAGGACATGGAAGCAACCTAGATGTCCATCTATAGATGAATGGATAAAGCTGCAGTACATATATATTAATACAAGGGAATATTATTCAGTCCAAAAAAAGGAGCACATTTGAGTCTCTTTAACAAGGTGGATGAACCTAGAGCTTATTATACAGAGTGAAGTTAGAAAGAGAAAAACAAATATTTTATATTAATGCATATATATGGAATCTAGACAGATCATCAAACCAGTCAATCCTTAAGGAAAGAAAGCCTGAATACTCATTGGAAGGACTGATGCTGAAGCTGAAGCTCCGATGTTTGGCCATCTGCTATGAAAAGCCAACTCATTGGAAAAGACTCTGTTGCTGGGAATGATTGAAGGCAGAACGAGAAGAGGTGACAGAGGATGAGATGGTTGGATGGCATCACCAATTCAATAGACATCAACTTGGGCAAACTCTGGGAGATGGTGAGGGCCATGGAGGCCTGGTGTGCTTCAGTCCATGGTGTTGCAAAAGCCAGACACGACTTGACAACTGAACAACAGACAGATGATACTGACGAACCTATTTGAAGGGCAGCAGGGAAGACACAAAGATAGAGAACAGACTTGTGGACACAGTGGGAGAAGAAGAGGGTGGGATGAATCGAGAGAGTAGCATGGAAACATATACAGTACAATATGTAAAATAGCCACAGGGAATTTGCTGCATGATGCCCAGAGGTTAAAGCAGTGCTCTGTGACAAAATAGGGGGTGGGATGGGGTGGGAGATGGGAGGGAAGTTCAAGAGGGAGGGGACATATGTATACCTATGGCTGATTCATGTTGACGTATGACAGAACCCAACAAAATATCATAAAGAAATTCTCCCCCAATTAAAAATAAGTTAAAAAAGAAAAATGCATTAAATACTCATTACTTACCCAACATCATGGCTTAGCCTAACCTGCCCTAAACATGCTCAGAACACTTATATTTATTAGCCCGGGTGTGTGAAAGTCACTCAGTAGTGTCCGCTTCTTTTCAACCGCATGGACTATGCAGTCCATGGGATTCTCCAGGCCAGAATACTAGAGTGGGTAGCTGTTCCCTTCTCCAGGGGATCTTCCCAACCCAGGGATCAAACCCAGGTCTCCCAAATTGTGGGCAGATTCTTTACCAGCTGAGCCACCAGGGAAGCCCAAGAATAATGGAGTGGCTAGCCTATCCCTTCTCCAGAGGAAATTCTCAACCCAGAAACTGAACCGGGGTCTCCTGCATTAAAGGCACATTCTTCACCAGCTGAGCTACCAGGGAAACCCATTTACTAGCCTACATCTGGGCAAAATCATCTAACACAAATCCTCTTTTTTATAATAAAATGTTCAGTATCTCATGTAAATTACTGAATACTGTACTGAACGTGAAACACAGGATGGTTGAACAGGTACAGAATGAGTGGACGCATATCAGGATCAGTTGTTTACCTTGTGATCGCTCAGCTGACTGGGAGCTGAAGCTCTCTGCTGCTGCCCAGCATCATGAGAGAGTATCCTACCACATATGGCCGGCCAGGGGAAACATCAAAATTGAAAAGCTTGTGGTTGTGTGTTTTTCCTTTGCACAGGTTTATCTGTGTGAGTTCAGGCTCACTGAGGTGTATCTGGACTTAGCTAGAGTTATGATTTTGCCAGGGAAGCAACAATACAAAGTGAGAGAGGGGCAGGAGAGTGGAGGGTATATGTCAGTGAGTGATCACAAAGACTGAGCATGACATCTGAGCTAGGGAAGGAGGGGAGAGAAAACAGTAAGGGAGAGAGAGGTGGTGAAATCTGGTAAGACCAATGGACTAGAGATTCTGGTGAGGTTAAAGGGTAATGGGGTGTGGGTACCAAAGGGAATGCACTGGAAAAAGAGGGGGTGTATCAGAACGATCATTCTTGTGTTCACCAGAAATTGAGACAGGACAACTACTGTTGAGAGTGACCTAGTGCAGGAGCTAAAATTTTTGAGAAATAAAGGAGAGGAGCACTGAAGTTGGCTTGATGGTGACAATGCAGGCTAGTTGGTGACACAAGCTGTCAAAAGCAGGAGGTTATGAGGGGGTGTGTGAGAGGAATGCTCTAAAGGCAGCAATGAGAAGCATGGAAGACATTTACCAGAGCTTTAGGCTCTGTGGGACAATGGCCATGGGAGAAGAAAATTGTTTGTCTTAAGTGGGCTTCAGGGGACACAGAATCCTCAAGGAAGAACATGGTTTCTGTTAGGGCAAGACAAAGAAGGGCACCTTCAGAGAAGAGGGTGATGATATGGAGGAATTATTGAGGTTGCATTGCATTTTAAGAGTAGGGAAAGGTGTGAGAAGTGAAGTAAAGAGATGTGGTCACAGCCTTATGGAATTTAGAATGTAGAAGTTGAGGAGTATCATGGGGATTGGGGGGTTCTTGTGGCGACTGGCACAAATGGGAATGGAGATTATGATGAGGTGAGTTCTAATGGATTTGAGGCAGATCGATTCAAGATAGACTTTGAAGTTTGGAACAGGAGTGAGGAGGTGCCTGTCTGGGGCTTCCTGTTGACCCCAGGAGATGTGGAAGTGCAGTCTTACACCTGGACCACTGGAAAACAGAATGCTCCATATTGCTCCTGGAGACAGAGCACATAAATCTGCAATGATGGAAAACGTGGCTAGAAACTGCATATCACATTCAGGGTAGAAGTACCACTTGGAAACTGAGAGGGGAATGGAAATTGGGTGAAATTTAAGGAAACTTCCATTTTTCCATAATATCTCTATTCCTTTAAAAGGCAAAGTAAATATACCTAAATACTAACAGCATCTAACTCTGAGTGGTGGAAACACTGGTGTTTATTATATTTAATGCCTGGGACATGGTAGATACACAGTGAAAGCTATTTTTTTGAATGAGCATGTTTTTCTGTTTTAAAAGCTCCTCCTACAAACATGTAAAACTCTCAAGTTAGCACACTGTGCTACAAGAGCATAGAAAAATACTAGAAGTGGGGGAGGTGTGAGAAATGCTTGAGGAGAGAATGATCGCTGATGTATGTAGAGCTCTACCACCATACATGAGCCATATCGAAAATATGGAGTGCAAGCTCTGATCTGATCTGAAGCTGAAGACAGTCCTATCTCCATTTTATTTTAATACTCTAAGGTTCTGGGTGAGTATCCAGAAAATGACCTTGGAAGTCTGAGTTCTTCCAAGTACCTACCAGATCCTCACTCTTCTCCTCAACAGAGACACTGGGTGGTGCTGCTGTCCAAAAATTCTGCTCTATCCAGGAGTTATTCTTTCAATCTAAAGACTCATTGGAAAAGACCCTGATGCTGGGAAAGATTGAGGGCAGGAGGAGAAGGGGATGACAGAGGATGAGATGGTTGAATGGCATCACCGACTCAATGGACACGGCTTTGGGTGGACTCCAGGAGTTGGTGATGGACAGGGAGGCCTGACGTGCTGCGATTCATGGGGGTCTCAAAGAGTCGGACACGACTGAGTGACTGGACTGAACTGAAAGACGTGTATTCATCTAAGCAACTACTGTAGGCTGTGCTTCCCAGATGGCACTAGTGGTCAAGAAACCACCTGCCAATGCAGGAGACATAAGAGACATGAGTTTTATCCCTTGGGAGGGAGGATTCCCTGGAGGAGAACATGGCAACCCGCTCCAGTGTTCTTGCCTGGGGAATCCCATGGACAGAGGAGCCTGGCGAGCTACAGTCCATAAGGACGCAAAGAGTCGGACACATCGGAAGTGACTAAGCATGCTTTCACACTACTGTCGACCAAGCAGAGTGCTTGGGATTAGAGATATAAAGATGAATAGCCTCAGCAGATTCTCCTCTGATTACACTGCTACCAGCTTCAGTGGCTAAGAAATTAGAAAATGTGACTTTTACATAGGAGAGCACCACTGTCACAGACACGCCCAGTTGTGGGAGTGAAAGACCCTGCACGACCCACCCTTTCCACGAGCACCCCTTGCCCACCAGCTGGTCAAGGATTACAACAGACAACAGTGAGCATCACTGGTCATCACCACAAGCTTTGGCTCCTTCAGATATAAAATGCCGAGCGTACCTGAATATGGCTCCTTCATCTTGAATCTCAGAGCTTCAGATGTTCCAAGCTAACTGGGTAAGATGTGTCTGCTTGTTGTGAAAGTGAAAGTGAAGTTGCTCAGTCGTGTCTGACTCTTTGCGACCCCGTGGACTGTAGGCCACCAGGCTCCTCCGTCCCTGGGATTCTCCAGGCAAGAATACTGGAGTGGGTTGCCATTTCCTTCTCCAAGGGATCTTCCCGACCCAGGGACCGAACCCAGGTCTCCCGCATTGCAGGTAGATGCTTTAACCTCTGAACCACCCCTGTTATTGTGGAGGAGTGAGGAAACTTGGCAGGAAGGGAAGTGGACCCTCAGGACGAAAGTAGTGGGAGAAACAGGGGAGGTAGGCCAGCCATCAGTCCCTGGAGGAATCAGAATGTGTTTGGATGGAGTCTGGGGAGGCGAATCTGGTGTGAGGTTACTAACACCCAGTTGCAGGGGTGAAGTCCTGAGTAGAGGAGCGATAATGGACTCAGGCCAGCAAGGCTAAAGCGGTGGGAGGGGCGAGGAGGCGGGTCTGGGATTCCTTGGCCAATCGAAGACGACTGGGGCGGAGCCTGTCACGCACCATATAACTGAGGGGTTCTGCGCAGGAAGGCTAACCTCGTCTAGAGTGCTAAGCCCTGTCAGTGCAGCCCTCTACCTTTCTCTGATCATCAAGTCTTCGAGTGAGGATGTGTGTCCCCGCCGGAGCCAGAGGACTATGGGGACAGGAAGGCGTGGCGGCCGCGGGGCAGACGAATCGGGCCTGCAGAAATTGGAGGGGCGGAGATTAGGATGGGCGATTTGTAGCGGCGCCTCCTGGCAAGTCAATGCCTTTGTCTTCGCAGCGCCGCCTTCTGAGCAGGATTCGTATCCCTCTTGGGTTGGTCCCTGGCAGGACTGAGGCAGGAGCCCCAGGAGTGGCCAGTTCATTGTCGTTGTAGGTCTGATGCTGAGGGGACGAAGAGTTTGGGGCTCAGAATGGGCCCTCTGGGACTGGCGCTTCGCTCCCTCCCCTCCTGTGACTGCTAGGTTGGAATAGGCTACCAATAGTGATGATAGTTATTTTAAAATGTAAGCAAATTGCTACTAACAACGTGGCTTATGAGGCCAGCCCTGTTATTTTTTATTTGAAGTCCCTGTTTCCCCACCTCTGGATTTTGGCAGCTGATCGCTTCTCCAGGAGGGTCCTAGGGTGACCACGATGGAGGGGAGGCATATTCGGGACGTCTGGTTGCTTGGGGGCCTCTCCATTCTCGTCTAGGCACTAGATATCTCTTACTCCACCGGCATCAGACCAGACACGGGCAGGAGGGTTCTGCTTTCTGGGCTCAGAGGTCCTCTATTTTCCCCTCTGGACAAACCCGGAATGATCACTGAGCACTTCACCTAGCTTCATCTCCTCCTCTCTCCTCTTGAGGAAAAAACAAGGTAAAATAAAAATCGACTCTGTTTGGTTTATCCCTTTCTGCTGAAGTTCTTGGTTTGATCATAATTAGCTGTGCCATCTTACAGCATTTACAAACCAGTCCCACAGGGAGCTATTGTGAGACATGTAATTAGTTTTGACTGGATTTAATCCCTCCTCTTATTGTAGCCCCTTAGTCTCTTGTCTTCAGGCAGATGAAATAGAAAGAAACTAGTCCAGTTAATGCTACATTTGTATGCTGCTTCCTAACCCCCCAAGAAAAATGTCCCCCTCTCTAATAATTGAATACAAAGTGAAGCTGCTCAAATAGTGCTATCTCCTGTTACAAATTCATTAGTTGGTCAAACCCAGTGCTTAATTTTTGTTCTATCCCTCTCATCTCATATGTTTCTATTACCTCCATTCTACTTTTGCTGTGATTTTTAAAAGAGTCAGACATATTGCTTCCGGGCTTCTAGAACATCTTTGTTTCTAGTGCACTTGATCCAGTGGCATTTACTGTCTTCAGAAACGGAATAATGATGTGGAATAAAATGTATTTTATTAAAACCATGACTCTTCTAAGATCTGCTGCTGTTTGCCTTTTGAAAATCAGCAGGTAAAATACATATTGACATTAAATGTGAGGATTTTGTTTCTTATTCCTTAGTATGATAATGGTTTTACCAGGTAAGTTTTTTTTTTTTTTTTTTCCAGTCTTTTCATCAAGATAACTGTGGTGTTGGAAAAGACTCTCGAGAGTCCCTGGACTGCAAGGAGATCAAACCAGTCAATCCTAAAGGAAATCAGTCCAGAATATTCATTGGAAGGACTGATGCTGAAGCTGAAACTCCAATACTTTGGCCACGTGATGTAAAGAACTGACTCATTGGGAAAGACCCTGATGCTGGGAAAGGTTGAAGGCGGGAGGAGAAAGGGACAACAGAGGATGAGATTGTTGAATGACATCACTGATTGAATGGACATGAGTTTGAGTAAGCTCTGGGAGTTGGTGATGGCCAGGGAAGCCTGGCGTGCTGCAGTCCATGAGGTCAGAAAGAGTCGGACATGGTTGAGCGACTGAACTGAACTGAATTGAACTTTGTCAAAATGAGTGATGAGCCAGACTTGTGAAGTAGAGAAGTTTGACAGGTCCTAACTGAAGAAAACTAATACTAAAGAAAAAAAACACTCTTCCCTCAAAGGAAAGTAAGTCATGAGGATTTTCTATTTGAGACAAACAATTGTGAAAATTAATAGATTCTCTTAAATACATGCTTTCTAGTAAATTTTGCCACAAAGTAAACACTAGGGTATCAGTTATTTAATGTAACACGGAATTAGTCATTTAGTCATTCGGTTGTGTCTGACTCTTTGTAACCCCATGCACTATAGCTCATCAGGGTTCCCTGTCCTTGGACTACTCCAGGCAAGAATACTGGAGTGAATTGAGTTCCTACTGCAGGTGGTCTTCCCCACCCAGGGATCAATCCTGTGCCTCCTGCAATACAGGTAGATTCTTTACTTTCTGAGCCACCAGGGAAGCCCAATATAACATTTAAAAACAGCAAAATTGTTGCCATTTTACTTTGCTTATATAAGTAGTCCTTGCAAAATAGGCCTTAGAAGTAATGGAATACAAAAACTGATTTTGTTGGAACATTACTAAGAATCACATTAAAATCAATCTTAAAATATTGGAAGTAACATTAGAAATGTAAGAGTTTTTTCCAATTTTGGCTATTCATCATTTTTTTGCATCTAGCGTTTTGGGTCTTTTATCTCATCCATATGAATCAAGCAAACTATGGTTTTGGCCTTCCCTACCTCACGACAGGATGAGGTGAGATAATCAGTTTAGATATTGGGTATACTCAAGTCTCCCAGGGGTCAGGGGATCAATTTGGCCCTCCCCACTTACAGCCTTCTGGAGAAACTCTAAGCCAAGGGAAACGTTTTGTCATGTAGTGTTATCTGAAAGTTCCAAAGTTAGTAAAGATTGTCTGAAAAGGCTTACCTTTCTGATCATATCAGTTCAGTTCAGTTCAGTCACTCAGTCGTGTCCAACGCTGTGACCCCATGAACCACAGAACACCAGGCCTCCCTGTCCATCACCAACTCCCGGAGTACACCCAAACCCATGTCCATTGAGTCGGTAATGCCATCCAACCGTCTCAACCTCTGTCGTCCCCTTCTCCTCCTGCCTCTAATCCCTCCCAGCATCAGGGTCTTTTCCAACGAGTCAACTCTTCGCATGAGATGGCCAAAGTATTGGAGTTTCAGCCTCAGCATCAGTCCTTCCAATGAACACCCAGAACTGATCTCCTTTATGATGGACTGGTTGGATCTCCTTGCAGTCCAAGGGACTCTCAAGAGTCTTCTCCAACACCACAGTTCAAAAGCATCAATTCTTCGGCGCTCAGCCTTCTTCACAGTCCAACTCTCACATCCATACATGACCACGGGGAAAACCACAGCCTTGACTAGATGGACCTTTGTTGGCAAAGTAATATCTCTGCTTTTTAATATGCTGTCTAGGTTGGTCATAACTTTCCTTCCAAGGAGTAAGCGTCTTTTAATTTCATGGCTGCAATAGTGATAGATACTTCTGAAGAAAATGCTTCACTTGCCCCTCAGTCTCAGAGCGATCTGTGGAAAAAATGGAAACAGCATATATCTACCTCTCAAATGGGGAAAAAAAATGTCTACAGTTGAGTCTAACAAACGTTCTGTTCATTACATTGCACACACACATACCTCACTGAGGATTTGTGGTTAGTGCCTTGGCATTCTAAATTTAAAGAAGGTATGGCCACCTTCCTGGTGGCTCAGACAGTAAAGAAGCCGCCTGCAATGGGGAGACTCAGGTTCGATCTCTGGTTTAAGATGATCCCCTGGAGAAGGGAATGGCAATCCACTCCAGTATTCTTGCCTGGGAAATCCCATGTTCAGAAGAGCCTGGAGAGCTACAGGCCATGGGATTGCAAACAGTTGGACACGACTGAGTGACCAACATTTTCTTTCTTATGGCGGAGTCCAATGATTTGGCAATGAGCTCTTTTGGAAGAAATTGAACTTAATCTTAAGAAAATACCCTCATAATAACTTTTTTGCGTTTGATTTTCCCCCAGCTATCCAGCAGGAGAACGTGTGTGCTCAAACATCATAAAATGGGGACCTCCTTGCAAGAGCAAATTTCAACATTGAGTGTCTTGCTTTTGGCAAATCTTTATAGCGATTTTAGGTATCTTCTGATGTCTTCTCACCCATAACCCCTGGCTAAGAGGTCAGGGGTAGCCAATGTCCCCTCCCCTCATCTTAAAACTTCCATTGATGCATAAATTCCACCAGGCAGATGCTGTCAATAAGCTCTCAATTGACGATCTTTGTGTGTGTAGTCTGTACTCCCCCATAGGATAAGCTGCTTTTCACTTTCTACAACGATTTCCTCTGTTGTTTATAATCATTGAGTTGCATGGTTTTGCATCTTCTCACAATTTATTTTCACTTCTAATGAAGCAGCACAATAATAATATAACCAATATGTTTATCATGGGCTCCTGTGGTTCATTTCTGGTGGTCTTCTAAGGAATGAAAGTACACAAGGCTACTTTTCAGCCGAATAAAATGAGTGCAGGAAAGCTATTTTAGCAGATTTGGCTCTCAGGAAAGGCCCCTTCTGTCCAGATCAAGTGGGTCCTGACTTGGGGATTGTGTGGCTGAACCACACCAACTCCATTTTTTCAGTTCCATCTTAATTCACACAGTCCTAACCTCCCCTCTTTTCACATGATTGAGCTTTAGCTTAATTTACAAGAAGTGAGTCCAGGCCAGATGAGTACCCTATCAACTTTTGCCCTTGCCTTCATCTGATGTGAGACCTGCAAGAGTGCTTTTGCTGACGTAAATGGTTAATGGTCATGAAACCCCTGAGGGGAGGAACCCCGATTCCAGTTGCTGCACCTGTGCTTCTGTCTTGGTAGTCAGATTCTACTTCTAGCTCTGGTCCCTTTAAATTCTTTTGTACCCTTTTTGGCAGTCAGTGTGCAGTGCAGCTTCGAATGCCTCTGAATTATCTGTCGACTCTATCCTTTGTGCTTGTATGTGATTTCCCCACAGTGAACTTCATAATTGCACTCCATGGCATTGCTCCCTCTGTTTTTTTTGGTCCCAAACTTCCATCTCAGTTTGCAGGATATTATTCAGTATATGTGCCTCCCAACAGGGATGCTAAGTGCTTTTCCTGAAAGTTGGAATTATAAAGATAGAGAGCCTTGGGAGAAGAGGTCACGTAGACTAGCCCCTTTGTCTCAGAAATGAGGAAATGAAAACAAAGGGTCTGACTTGATCTTCTAAGGTGTATAAGGGCTGGAATTTTAGATGGACTCTTCTTGCTTTTTGGAAAGTGCTTTTCAACTAAGGTCAGGGGACATGAAAGGCTGGGGTTGGATGGGGCGGGACAAGAGTCTCTTGCTAACACCCGCTTTGCTAAGCACATCACTTCTTTCATTGGGCATCAGCTCAGATATCTAATACCTGTTAATGAGCTGCAGCACAGAACTTCTGGTCTGGTTCTTGTCCTGAACAGAATTCACTGTTTTATGAACCAAGTATTTTTGGTGTTTGTGGTGAGCACAGGTGCTATGAACTGAATTGGCTCCCCTCCAAAAAATTAATATGTTGGAGCCCTAACCCCAAGTGTGACTGGATCTGGAGATAGGGTATTTAGGTAATTAATTGAGATGGGAGCAGGGGCATAATTGGATAGGACTGTGGCCATATGGAAGAGGAAGAGATACCAGATCTTTCCCCTGCATGTGAGGACCCAACAAGAAGATGACCACTAGTAATACAGAAAGAGAGGTTTCTCCAGAAACTGACACTGCTAGATCTTGATTTTGGCACTTCTATCCTCCAGAACTGTGAGAAAATGAACTTCTGTTGTTTATGCCGCCTAGTCTACAGTATTTTGTTATGCCAAGCCTAGCTGATTAATATAATCAGGAATATGTAAATAGATGAGCCCAGATCACTGCCCTAAAATGACACATTTATCACTTGAAATTTATAAGAACCAATCACCTACAATCCCACCAATTAGACATGTTAGCATTTAAGTGCCTAAGCATCCATACTGTGGTGTATTAATATTCACGTATTTTCTGACTAAAGGGGATTATGCTGTTGCTATTTGCAACCTGGAGTGTTACCTTACCACTCCCTTCTAAGAGGTGACAGTCTTGAATAATCAGTGGGTTTACAGGAAGTGAAAACTATGGTCTCTGCAATAGCATAAACGTTCCTAAGCATAAAGGGGGTTGGGGGGTCACTTCTGCTCAAATATCAGGGAGGTGACACAATCACAGGTCTTAGAGTTGTTGTTCAGTTGCTAAGTTGAGTCTGATTCCTTGTGACCCACGGACAGTAGCATGGTAGGCTCCTCTGTCCTCTACTATCTCCTAGAGTATGCTCCAATTCATGTCCATTGAGTCGGTGATGCCATCTAACCATCTCCATTCTCTGCCACCTCCTTCTCCTTTTGCCTTCAATCGTTCCCAGTATCAGGGTTTTTACCAATGATTCAGCTCTTCAGATCAGGTGGCCCAAGTATTGGAACTTCAGTTTCAGCACCAGTCCTTCCAATGAACATTCAGTGTTGATTTCATTTAGGATTGACTGGTTTGATCTTACAGTCTAAAGGACTCTCAAGAGTTTTCCCCAGCAGCACAGTTCGGAAGCATCAATTCTTTGGTGCTCAGCCTTCTTTATGGTCCAAATCTAACACCTGTACATGACTACTAGAAAATCCGTAGCTTTGACTAGACTGACCTTTGCTGACAACGTGATGTCTCTACTTTATAATGCACTGGAATGCAAAAGTAAGGGCTACATGGAGTAACAGGCAAATTTGGCCTTGGAGTACAAACGAAGCAGGTCAAAGGCTAACAGAGTTTTGCCAAGAGAATGCACTGGTCATACCAATCACACTCTTCCAACAACACAAGCGAAGACTCTACACATGGACATCACCAGACGGCCAATACTAAAATCAGGTTGATTATATTCTTTGCGGTCAAAGATGGAGAAGCTGTATACAGCCGGCATAAGCAAGACTGGGAGCTGACTGTGGCTCAAATCATGTGAGCTCCTTATTGCCAAATTCAGACTTAAATTGAAGAAAGTAGGGAAAACCACTAGACCATTCAGGTATGACCTAAATCAAATCCCTTACAAGTATACAGTAGAAGTGAAAAATAAATTCAAGGGATTAGATCTGATAGACAGAATGCCTGAAGAACTATGAACGGAAGTTTGTGACATTGAACAGGAGGCAGGGATCAAGACCATCCCCAAGAAAATGAAACGCAAAAAGGCTAAATGGTCGTCTGACGAGGCCTTACAAATAGCTGAGAAAAGAAGAGAAGCTAAAGGCTTCTCTTGGCAAAACTCTGTTAGCCTTTTCCATGCTTCATTTTGTACTCCAAAGCCAAACGTGCCTGTTACTCCAGGTATCTCTTGACTTCCTACTTTTGCATTCCAGTCTCCTAGGATGAAAAGGACATCTTTTTGGGGGGGTTATTTCTAAAAGGTCTCGTAGATCATTATAAAACCATTCAACTTCATCTTCTTAGGCATTAGTAGTTGGAGCATAGACTGGGATGACTGTGATATCGAATGGTTTGTCTTGGAATGAACCGAGATCACTGTTGTTTTTGAAATTACACACAGGTACTGCATTTCAGACTCTTTTGTTGACTACGAGGGCTACTCCATTTAATTCAGATGACCCATAGTAGTAGATATAAGGGGCATCTGAATTAAATTCACCCATTCTTGTCCATTTTAATTCACCGATTCCTAAACGAATATGTTCACTCTTGGCATCTCCTGTTTGACCACTTACAATTTACCTAGATTCATGGACCTAACTTTTCAGGTTCCTATGCAATATTGTTTTTTGCAGCATCAGACTTTTACTTTCACCACCAGACACATCCAAAACTGGGTGTCATTTCCACTTTGGCTCAGCCTCTTCGTTCTTTCTGGAGGTATGTTTCTGCTGTTCTCCAGTAGTATATTGGATTCCCTACTGACCTGGGGGTTTCATCTTTCAGTGTAATATCTTCTTGCCTTTTCATCCTGTTCGTGGGGTTCTCAAAGGAAGAGTGCTGAAGTGGTTCGCCATTTCCTTCTCCAGTGGACCGCATTTTGTCAAACACTCCACCTTGACCATCTATCTCGGGTGGCATCATATTATATCTCTGGAAATAAAATATGCTTTCCTTCACAATGTGGAACTATTAATATTTTGTTCGAAGCAAAATTAACGCTTCCTTGAAAGTTTAAGCAGATGCACCCTTGGAAGATTGCCATTTGGCAGATGGTAGCTCACTGATGACCTCCGTTTCTTGAGTTGTTGTTTAAGTCCTTGTTGGATCCATTTCTATAATTTGGCTCATTTCTATATGATTTTACATTCTTACATGTATAAATATTTTTGCATGTATTACCAAAGATTATTGAAAAGATTGTGTTTTTAAATTATTTCACATTTATTTGTATTTCTTCTGTCCCTAAGGAGGTTTCTCAGAGAATTAGGTGAATATATATTTCCACCCATAGATGTTCACCAGTTCTAGCTTTTGGAGTATTTTTAGAATCTAAGTATTATGAAGAAAACAATATTAAACTTGGTACATGATTAAGGAGGTGGAGACATGGTCAACCCATACTCTGAGGTGGGCAACCTAATAATGGGAGTATAACAACAATTGAAGTTTTCCTCAAGGAATAAGTGGTCCACGCCCACATAAGTCTTTCCAGACTTGGGGGCCCTGTACCAGGAAGATGAGCCCCCAGAAGGCTTGGCTTTGTAGGTCAGTGAGGCTTACTTTCAGGAGAGCCAGAGGGCTGTGGGAAACAGAGACTCTACCCTTACAAGGTGCACAGAAAATCTTAACAAGCTTGGGAACCTAGGACAGAAACAGCAATTTGAAAGAAGCCTGGGTTAAACCCATCTGCTGATCTTGGAGAGGCTCCTGGAGAAGTAGAAGGCAGCTGGAGCTCACCATGGGGATATAGACATAGGTGGCAGCCATTTGGGGGAGCTGGTTCTACCACATGGACCCTGGCGCTAGAGCACCATTTTGTAATCCTCCTTCTAGCTTATTCGTGCTATAACCCAGACCTGACGAACATGCCTATCAGCACCAGTACTGGGATGCCTTAGGCCAAGCAAAAACCCAGGCAGAGATACAGACCCACCTTGAGACCCCTGAAGCCTGTAGTTACCCTGGAACCCAGCTTTGGCCATCCCAGGACCTGGCCCCACATACCAGTAGTCTAGAACCAGCTGCAGCACCAACCTCACCCATCAAGGGGTAGGCACCGTCCCATCATACTCTGGACCCGAGTCCAGCTTACCGGTGGGTTGAAACACCAGCTCCAGGACACTCAGGGCTATGCAGCCCATGTTCCCAGGACCCATCTCCATCTATCAGAGAGTTTGTGCTAGTCCTGGGAATCCCTGGGCCTCACCCTCCCCACAAGCAGGCCAAGACACAAGCTCTGTGACCCATGGGCCCTGCAGCCAGAGACCCCAGGACTCACCTCTACCTTTCAGGGTGGTACCACCACCCACCAGTGGGGAGACACCAGCCCCAGAACCATCAGAGCCGTTCATCCTGCCATATCAGGACCCATCCCACAACAAAGCTGGCTGGTGCCTGCCCCAGGACCCCGAGGATAACTTGGGCTGCTCAGCCAGTGCTGAGGACTAGAATTTGGCTGTACCTACTACCTATGGGCTGAGACCAGCTTCAGGACACCCCCAGGCCATGATTCCTCCCACCAGCAAGTGAATACCGCATCTAGGACACCCAGGCCTATAGCTACACACTCCAGAGCTCCTCGGGATCATTGGAGTACAGATTTAGGATAAATGAGTCCCCTTGTCAGGGTTATTATTTATTATGTTTGTGGAATACTAGAAAAATCATTTTTTATATTCACTTACTTGGCTGCATCAGGTCTTAGTTGTGGCATGCAGGATCTAGTTCCCCAATCCGGGACTGAACCCAGGACCCCTCACTGGGAGTGCAGAGTCTCAGCCACTGGACTACCAGGGACATCCCCTAGAAAAATCTGAAGAAAGAATTAGAAAAAGTGATATGGTTCGCAGTGATATCAGGAAAAACTTCCATCAAATCAACTGCAATTAAATTTTTCTGGATGGGACCTTGACATGGTCTTAAACAAGCAGAATAGAGTTTGGGGAGTGAAAAGCTCACTGCAGCGCCATCACAGATTCAAAACGGGACTGTGGACCCATAAGAAAACTAGCGTTTTACAAAATGACATAATTTCTGTTGTGTTCATTGTTGCTGCTTCAGTATCTCAGTGTCTGGCCGTATGATATACAAATATTTTTCAGAACTTTTCTGGCATGCTGGTCAGAAATATAAACTATGTGTGAATTCCTGTGAACGAACTAGGATTTTTTTTTTTTTTTTTGGTGCTAGGTGTGTTTTCCATTTAGTGAATCCAATAACCAAATACAGGCATTAATAAACCGGTGCTACAACTGCACCATACCTACGGGCCATGAGGCAGAAATGCAAGGGTGAGTGACACACATGACCTCTAGGAAGGAGGGAGGGAAAATGGGGTTTGATGGTAAAGGCCTGGAGGGGAAATGAGAATATGTTGTTTTTCACTTTAGAGGGTGATTGAGGAACGCAGACACCTAAAGACTAATCATGATCTAACAGTGTTAGCTACTGAAAATTCAAATTAGAGCAAGGGCTTTACAGCTTAAATAAGAAACTATAAGTTCCAACCTTAGGAAAATAGTGTTAATTCGACAAGCATACCCCATTCAAACTTTTTTCAACATTGTCTGTATTATAGAATACATTGTAAAGTGTGTTCATTGAAACACTTTACAGAAATAGCTGAATTTCAAAGTTCAAGAAATAATTCCTGTTTCAGCCTTTCTGGTGATCTCTAGGGTCATTATCATTTTATTTACCTCTTTTATTCGCTAACTCTCTAAGAGATAGGGTAACAATAATCCAGAATTTTTATGCGGGAAATGGTGAAAAAGTAAAGTGAAAAAACTGATAAGAAAAATCAAAGTGACCTCAATCAAACTTCTTTCAACATACCGCATATTCAGAATTATGTAATATAACATAAATGAGAAACCAAAAATAGTACAAAAATATCCGTTTACTTCTCCAGATCCCTGAATTCTGAACTTACTATTCCTATATGCTCAGATTTATCCAATTCTAATTTTTCACCTTCTATTTCTTACCACATTTAAAAGAAAATCCACTGGGGTCAGTAGATTGGCTTAACTGTGTGCAGGCTTGCAGACCCAAGTTTGGTTTGGTAACAATTTTGGTAACCCAGATTGGACAGCAACCCTGAGTGTGCATCTCATCCACGGCACATCAACATCTGTTCAATGACAAGCCCTTGGGTCTGCCTCACAGACAAAGGTACTCAAGCAGCTGCTGGATAGGATCCAAAAGCAGCCTAGATCTAGATTCAACCTTCTGTTGGACGGAGCCCTTTCCTGATAGAGCTGGATTGCAAGCTCTAGTGTATCCAAAACCTAACACGGGTTCACTGGTGAGTGGGGCTGGGTCCTGGCACAGCTGGCTGAGGAGGCCAAGGTATCTCAGAGCTGGTGCTGACCTGCTGGTGGGTGGGACTGAGGCCCAGGCTGTCCTAGGGCTACTAGCAGCTCCATGGTGGGCAGAGCTGGGTCCTGGGGCTCTGGCTGCAGGACCCTGGGTGTCCCAGGTCTAGTGCCTGTGCTCTCATGTGTGGGACAGATCCTAGGCACTCTGGTGGACAGGCTTGTGTCCAGTGGCACCTGTGGGCTCAGGGCATCATAAGGCACACTGGATGCTGGTGGATGGGCCTGTGTCTCTGCCTGGCCAGTTACCTGCTGTGAGACATTCAATCGTGGTGCCTGTAGGCTGGTGGTCAGGATCAAGGTTCGGTCCTGAGGCTTATAAGCCAGGGGGAAGATGTCAAAATGATACTTGCCAGCACCAGTGTCCATGTGGTAGAAAAAGCTTTCCAAAATTGCTTCCACCAGTATCTATGTCCCCAGAGTGAGCTCCAGTTTCTCCCTACGTCTCCAGGAGACACTCCAAGATCAGTAGGTGAGTCTGACTCGGGCTCCTTTCAAATGACTGCTTCTGGGCTTCCCTGGTGGCTCAGAGGTTAAAGCGTCTACCTGTAGTGTGGGAGACCTGGGTTCGATCCCTGGGTTGGGAAGATCCCCTGGAGAAGGAAATGGCAACCCACTCCAGTAGTCTTGCCTGGAGAATCCCATGGATGGAGGAGCCTGGTGGGCTACAGTCCACGGGGTCGCAAAGATGAGTGAGTGACTTGAAACATAAACATGTCCTGTCTCTATTTTATTGATTTCTTCTCTGATCTTTATTATTTCCTTCCTTCTGCTGACCTTGGGCTTGGCTTGTTCTTTTCCTAATTCCTTTAGATGGTAGGTTAGGTTCCTTATTGGAGATGTTCCTTGGTTTTTGAGGTAGGCCTGTATGACTACAAGCTTTCCTGTTAGAACTGCTTTTGCCGCATCCCATAGGTTTTGGAAAGATGTGTGTTTATTTTCATTTGTCTCCAGGTGTTTTCTAACTTCCTCTTTGATTTCTTCACTGATCCGTTGGTTTTTTCCTATCATATTCTTTTCTCTGCATGTGTTTGTGGCTTTTTCTTTTTCTTTATGTAATTATTTTCTAATTTCATACAGTGTGGTTGCAGAAAATGCTTGGTGCAATTCCTGTTCTCCTAAGTTTGTTGAGACTTGGGTTTTCTGTGGCATAGCATGTGGTGTATTCTGGACGATGTTCCACGTGCACTTATAAAGAATGTGTGCTCTGCTGCTTTTGGATGGAATGCTGTGTTTATTACATCCAACTGGAATAACATGACATTGAAGGCCACTGCGGTCTCCTTCTATCTAAATTATCTGTCTATTGCTGTAAGTGGGATGTTAAATTTCCCTAACATTATTGTACTCTTATACATTTCTTCCAAGAAATTTTAAACAGCAGATGATACACCGCTGGATGGTGAACTGTTGTGTTAGAAAATAGATGAAAGAAATTATATAGAATACCTCATAGAAAGGTAAATGAAGTAAAAGATTAAAGAGATGCCAAGAGATTAAGAAATGGACTAAGGAGCAATTAAGTGAATCTGGTAGGCATGCCAGAAGTGGTAACCTGACTAAGTTTTAGAATAATAATATTCACAGAGAAAGAGTTGATGCTTTTCCAGAATTTAGGGAGGCTATGTTTCCATAGATTCAGGAAGCACACCTGGACACATCATAGTAAAGCTACAGACAAAGTTAGCATATAGATTATAATAGCAAACAAAAAGCCACATTGTCTACAGAGCCATGCCAAAGACTGTGACAGCAAATCTCCTTTCATAAACAAATGGTAGCCGAAAGCAAGTAGTGAGAGCCACCCACGTAATGTTGCATTCGTAGCCCAAGTATCACGATAAGGCTCTGATAGACTCGAAGATGGACCACTCAGAACACCACGACAAGGACAGACCTACTGCCAGTCCTTAGTCATAAGCCACTTCAGGTGTACCTCAGCCGCACAGAGTTGCTTTGTCCAATGCCTTGTACTTGTAGAGTTGGCCCACTTCCAAGGACTGATCAAGGAGGCGTTACAAAGATCTGACTATGTTGGGCCAGTGTGAAGTGACTTTAATGGCTCATTTTACCTTCAGAATTCAGCACGGGGTCAGAAAATAATTTTGTAGAGTCTGCATTAGATATGCATGTCTTCCTCTGCCCACAGTGGTCTTCTTCCCATCCTTTCCTTGGGCATTGAGAGTGCATAAATGTCCTGCACACTAAACACCTTATCATCCTTACAACTTAATTCAGAGAAAAAGACATTGGAGACAATGTGAAAAATCATGATATTTACACCAATAAACACTATTATTAGGGAAATTAAGTAAATACTCTTGTTTAGGCTTCAGAGACACAGCAGAACAGGCCTCTGACTTTGCTTCTGACAAACCTGGACACTGCCCTGACTACTGCTGTGGGTGTCAGCCACTTCTGCTGTGAGTGTGGAAGAGAAACACAATTGATAGATAGGAAGTGGACCTTGGAATTTGTTAAGTACCTGGAGGAGGTCTGGCCAACCATTCCAGGATATAGCAACTTTCCGAACTTTGCAGAACAAAGCAAACGGTATTGGAAAAAATTAACATCATACCACAGCTGCAGTTTTGCTTACAGATTGAAGATGATAGTCAGTTTGTGGCCTGGGATTATAAGCAGGGAACCCAGAACTGCATTCTCTGAAGTCTCATCCATGGAGTGGACGGGCTACCTGGGACCTTTTCCCGATTGGGGCTCCAGATGTGCTGTGTCACGTGGCTTCCCAGAGTTGTTTAAGTCTGACTGTTGTGCAAAATCCAGTTTGGCGATATATCCTCTGCTCTATTTCTCTCTCTTTTTTAATGTTAGTATATCGCAAGTAAGTTAGATAATTCTCTAATCAATACTTGTATTGTTTATTTGTATGTAATGAGTGGCTCATTTTGTTCACAAATCCTTTGAAAGTGAAAGGATGAAAGGAGATGAAAAGTGAAAACTTTTGATAAAACAACTATGGTAAAGGAACTCCTAAGAAATGTTTGTCACTTCTGGTAGGCCGAGGAGACGTATTTTCTTAGTCCATTTCTTAGGTTTCTTGACCTCCATTTAATTCTTTTTTTCTCATTATGAAGTATTTTGTAGTATTTCTTTCATCTATCTTCTAGATCATATATTCTCTCTCCATTTCTCTCTCAGCTGTTTAAAATTTCTTTACTCTTCTGTTATGATGTTCAGTACTAGAAAGCTTATTTGCTTTCTGATAATTAGCTATTTATTACTCATGTTTTATAATATCTTATCATCTATTTAAATATGTTAGGTATATTTCTTATACTTCATATCTGATTATTAGTCTTTACAGGTTTCCGTCTTGGTTTATTGTTTATACTGATGCTGTCATTTTGGAGGGGGAAGTTGTATTTGTTTCAGTTCAGTTCAGTTCAGTCGCTGAGTCCTGTCCGACTCTTTGCGACCGCGGGGCTTTAATTGTAGGAATACTTGTAGAAGCCTCAATTAGGGTTAAGCTCCTCTAGACACAATTAGATTGGCATTTGCCATACATGTGCAAACAGAGATTACTTGGGCCATGCTGATAGTATTACTGAGAATGCCAAAGCTACCTCAGGGCACTCTTTTGGTTACAAATTCTTTAGCAACATTTTATTCCTCACCCATAGCTAAGGACAAAAATTAGAATTTTCTTTGGTCCTTCCTTTCTTATGAGAAAGAAAGTCCAGTTTTTGCACTATGGGTATAGTCAATTAATCATTTAGAATTATGTGTGTGTGTCGGCTGTCTATTGATTTGAGCCACTTTTCAAGCACATCTGAGTATTTAAAATCCTGTTTAACATAACTTGGTATATTACAATTTATAATGGGAAGATTTTAAATTTTTTAACACAATTTCCAAATGTTAAAAGTAAATATCTGTTAAAAATATGAACCATCCTAAGACCACTCAGTGATAAGCACCTGATACCTAAGCTGCACTGCAAAGTTCCAGGCAACCTTCACACACACACCTGGTGCTGAAAGGGGCCTCTTTTCTTGTGGGGAGGTCTAGCAGGACAGACTAACCCTTTCCATGGTAGCTCTATGTCCTCAAACAGCAAGGCAGAAGGACATTCCTTCTTAAACCTTAGGCTGGTAAGTTGCCTAATACAATTTCCACCATTTTTACTCATTGCTCAAAATAACCAAAGGCTTCATCAGCTCAAGAGGACGGGGAAACAGACAAGACTTCTTATTGGAAGGAGTACTCAGGGACGAGCAATATTCCTGAATCTAATAGCCACTGAAATCAAAGTCAAGCTTCTTGAGATATTTTTGGGTGTCACACACAGGGTAAGGCTATAGAAATAAGTGTTTTGTTCACTATACTATGGTGATTTCTTTGGATTGGTTTACTTTACTTACTACTAGGAGAGGGACACCTACTATTTAGTGGAATCTTACACTGCATGCCACAGCTTTCACACTAAAGTGAACTGAAATTTCTAACCATTATAGACATCCTCTCCCACTTGTAGGGCCATTTATGTAGACAAAGAAACACGCAGGTAGACAGCAAGGAGAATGTAAGTACAGATTTCTTGGTGAAAGGAACTCAGACAGACCTGGCCTGAATAACTAGTTTTTCTGATTTAGGAACACAGAGTTTTCTCATATACCTCATGGCCCTCTTCTTTTTGGGTCCTCTAGCATCTGATATTTATTTGTAATCCGCCTTCTCAATTGTGAAAAGTGCATATCCACAGAGCTATAAATTGGGCAGTTTTGAGGAAAAAAATCAGGGAGAGGGAAAAGCATAAAAAGCTGCCCTTGCATGATGTTGGAGTTTGGTTAAGGGAAACACTTTATTATATGTTTTTCACTTGAATTATTTTCCACAGGGAGATTTGAGATCATTGGAGGTTATTCTTTTATATCGTGATATTTCCTACCAAGCAGGCTCATCAAGAGAAGCATGGTTTCTGTAATCCTCTGATAGAATCACTCAAAGGCAAAACCATGCATAATAATGGATCAGACACTGAAGTGAGATTCAGGAAATTACCTGGATCCTGGTGTCAGTTCTAATTCAGTAGCTATGTGGCTCTGGGTAATGCTCGTCACCTACCAGAATATGGTAAAGGACTCGAGTTTTCAGACAGTTATATTACACGGATATATTACATAAGCCAGTCGATCTACTTCCACAAGTACACTAACCTTGCATGTTACTCCTACTTAAAACAAACTTCCCTCAGGTGCATGACAAAATACCTGCTCAAGCATCAGGCTCACCACGCTATATGACTTCTGCTTATCTTCACTTCTCAAAGATTGATGAATTTCACAATGCCTCTGTATAGAGGAATACTGCAGTTATTTCTGCAATATTTTGAACTGAACAAGTTTCAGCTCTCGTTTATGTTTTACAATAAATTCTATCATACAGATTATGTGGAAAAACATTTGAACTCTTTCCTTAGGGTTGAAACTTATAGTTTGTTATTTAAGTAGTAAAACCCTTGTCCTAATTTGTGCTTGCAGTAGCCAGCACCATTAGGTCATGATTATTCTTTAGGTGCCTGTTTTCTTCAATCACCCTGTGAAGTGAGCAATTATATATGCTCATTTCCCCTCTTGGTCTTCAGCATTGAACCCCATTTCTCTCCCTCCTTCCTAGGTGTCAAGTGCCAATCACCCATGCACTTCTGTCTTCATGGACTACATGATGCAGTTGTAAAACCGGTTTCCTAATGCCTGTATTTGATTATTGGATTCACTAAATGTGAAACACACCTAGACCAATAAAAATATGCTAGTGGGTTAGGTTTGCTGACAGGAATTCTCACATAATAACAGTGTATAAGAACTGAGTGGAAAAACATTTGTATGTCATATGGGTAAGCACTGGGATATTGAAAGCAGCAACAATGAGCACAATAGAAATGAAATGATTCTGTGAAATAATGTCTTTTTCCCATGGGCCCACAGTTCTCTTTTCAAAAATGCAATGGCTCTGAAATGAGCTTTTCATTTCCAAAATTACATTCAGGTTGTCTACAATCATCTCACGGTCCCACCTAGAGATATTTTCTTGCCATTGCTTTGGTGGAAGAATTTCCTGGTCTCCTTGGGAATCACATTCTTTTTTAAAAGTTCTCTCCTAAGATTTCTCTACTTTTCCACAAAATGCTAAATAATGTTCTTGATAATTGGACTCACGTTTCCTAAATATTTACTGCAGTGACCAAAGAGAGCCCTGGAGGTATAACAGCCCATCAGAGTTCTTCTGTATTGGACCAAAAGATACAGACCTTCATTGCCCCTTCTTGAAAAGGCACTGTCCACTTCATACCTGTACTACTCAGGGAGGCTCTCTCTAGTACCTTGCCACAGGACCCAAATTCTTTTTCTTTATCTCATGAGGTTCTGCCAGTTTAAAGAAAGCTTTTTGTTTTTTCTGTCATGTACAGCCCTGTCCTTTTCCTGAAGGGCTCAGGAAAAGTTGGATTTCATGGAGTATCAGAATTTCATGTCAATGTTTGGCTGAGAGTGGTGTATTTACAGGTTCTTATATCCTGCTACTGCTGCTGCTAAGTCGCGTCAGGCGTGTCCGACTCTGTGCCACCCCACAGACGGCAGCCCACTAGGCTCCTCTGTCCCTGGGATTCTCCAGGCAAGAGTCCTGGAGCGGGTTGCCATTTCCTTCTCCAGTGCATGAAAGTGAAAAGTGAAAGTGAAGCCGCTCAGTCGTGTCCGACTCTTCGCGACCCATGGACTGCAGCCTACCAGCTCCTCCGTCCATGAGATTTCCCAGGCAAGAGCACTGGAGTGGGGTGCCATTGCCTTCTCCTCTTATATCCTACCCAATAGGAAATAATTACAACGGTAGGTGTACAGAATCCTTTGTAACAATTGAAAATGACACACTATCTTCCCGCTCACAGAGAGAAAAAGAAATAAAATACTAAAATGAAATTACTAAACATTCACAGAATTGTGAAAATGACTGTGGTGGGGCCACCTTGTTTCTCATAAGTGGTCACCAGTGTTCTCTTAATAAGATGGAAGAGGCAGGAAATACTCCCATGTTTAGTTCAAAATACATATCTCCTATGGGTTGAATTTGTGCCTCTAAGATTAATGTATCTATGCCATAAACACTCATATTGGTATGTGATCATATTTGGAGATGAGTATTTACCAAGTAAACAAGTTCAAATATGTTCATTAGAGTAGGTCTTAATCTAAAGGAGTTATATCCATATAATAAGGGAAAATCAGACATAAGACACATACACATAGGAAAGAAAATGTGGACAGGTATAGGGGGATTTCGGTTATCTGCAGGCCAAGGAGAGGCTTCACACCTTGCATAAGATCAACTCAGATGAAACCTTGATTTGGACTTAGAACCTCCACAAGTATGAGACAGTAAATGAATGCTGTTTTAGTGACCTAATCACTAGCATTTTGTACAGGAGCTCTAGAATACTTGAGAAAGAGTTGAAAGTGTTAATCGCTCAGTCACGTTCGACTCTTTGTGACTCCATGGATTGTAGCCTACCAGGCTCCTCTGTCCATGGAATTTTCCACTCAAGAATACCGGAGGGGGTTTCCATTTCCTACTCCAGGGAATCTTCCAGACCCAGGGATTAAACCTAGGTCTCCTGCATTGTGGTGGATTCTTTACTACCAGGCCATTTCCTAATACTTATATATAAATGACCTTGATTAGTTTTATAAGACCAACTATAAAGTAGATAATCGTGCTTGTTACCCTATTTGTCAAAGTAGATAAATAATCAAACTTGTTGCCTGCTGTCACCAGACCTGAACACCCCAGGAAGACAGTTATTGGTTCAGTCAGGAAAACCTCACTGTAGAGTGGTTCAGTGACTGTGGCTACCAGTTTGAGTCCCTCCTTGGGTGACATGGAGTCAACATGAACTTTTTAGCTTCTCTGACTGGATGAATGCTCTCACCATCCCTATAACGTTAAGTTGCAAATCATGAAGGTTTTCCACTTCAAAAACAAAAGAATGAGGGCTGAAAAAGAATGACATTAGATCATCTGAACGAGTTAGGGTAGAAACTTGTGATTCTAGGAAGTGTGAAATGGGTTTTTTTTCCCCTGAATTTTCTGTTGCATGTAACTTCTATGCTGTGTCGGAGTCCTTTTTTTATGTGAATCCATAAACAGTGGTACTGTTGAGAAGGTTTCTGAATGGAGTATGCCTATCCTATCAACACCGTCATTTGTGAGTTGAGACCGGCAATTGTTATTTAAGCCATGAAGCCATTTCCCTTATTTTGCTTTTACAGTGAACCACAACATTGCAAGGTGATTGCTCACTGGGCTCTCTTATTTCCTCAATCATCAACTGAAGTGAATAATTACTAGTGTTCCTCCTCCTTCCAATCTTCAACATCAAACTCTGTTTTTCCCAACTCCATCCTAGATTTCCTGTGTATCAGAGACTTTTGAGGTCTCAGTTATCCCCTCAAAACGCAATTGTGGTTATTTTCAGTGTTGTTTTTTTTTTTTTTTTTTCGTATAACTGATGTGTTCATTTAATTTCTGAATTTACAAATGTGAAAGAAACACAGCTCATTAAAATATCTAATGGATTCTTAAAATACAATATATGTATTATATTTAGGTCTTTAGTCAATTTTAAGTTTATTTTTGTATATGCTGCTAGAGAATGTTCTAATTTTACTTTATTGAATGTAGTTATCCAGTTATCCAAGCACCACTTATTGAAGAGACTGTTTTCTCTCCATTTGTACATTCTTGCCTTTTTAAATTGTAGATTAATTGATCATGGACTGCAGGGATATCCAACCAGTCAATCCTAAAGGAAATCAGTCCTGAATATTCATTGGAAGGACTGATGCTGAAGCTGAAACTCCAATACTTTTGACATGATGTGAAGAACTGACTCCTTGGAAAAGACCCTGGTGCTGGGAAAGATTGAAGGCAGGAGAGAAAGGGACGACAGAGGATGAAATGGTTGGATGGCATCACCGACTTGATGGACATGAGTTTGAGTAAGTTCTGAGAGTTGGTGATGGACAGGCAAGCCTGGCATGCTGTAGTCCATGGGGTCACACATGACTGAGAGACTGAACTGAACTGAATTGACCACAAGCCCATAGGTTTACTTCTGGGCTCTCCTGTTCTACGGATCCATGTGTCTATTTTTGTGCCAGTATTACACTGATTGGATTACTGTAGTTTTCTGTTATAGTCTGAAATCAGGGAACCTGATTCCTCTAGTTCTGGCCTTCTTCCTTAAGATTGTTTTGGCATTTCAGGGTCTTTCATCTTTCCATACAAAATTTAAATTTGTTTGTTTTAGTTCTGTGGAAAATGCCCTGGTATTTTCATAGGAATTGCATTGAATATGTGGATTGCCTTTGACAGCATGGTTTTTTAAAGAATATCAATTCTTCCAATCCATAAACAAGGTAGGCCTTTCCCTCTGTTTGTATTAGCTTCAATTTCTTTGATCAGGGTCTTATTCTTTCTAAGTACAGGTCTTTCACCACCTTAGGTACGTTTATTCCTAGCTGTTTTCTCTCTCTCTCTTTTTATTCTTTTTCTCTCACTCTGGTGGTTTTTCAGCAATAAGAGTGATCATTTTTTGAGAAATAACCACTATAAATCATTAATCAATTCCAGATTGTGTGGTATTTGGGGGACCTAAATAATGTTTAAGAAAACAATTTAAAATTTGCAAAATGTTAAATAGTCTTAGTAAGTATTCCTATTTCCGTTTGTGTTCTGTATTTGGCAAATGGGATTTTGCCATTCTCTTCATAGTGATCATTGGCTTTGATAAGTTTTGGAGATAATAGCTGGTCAACTAATTGCTATGATTTTCAGGAGCACTCTGCTGAGGAAGTCAGGAGTTTCTGCTCATGGGACTGTAGGTCAATCAGAAGGAAAAGATTCTGTGTTGGAGTAAAATGTCTACCAAGTGACCTGAGTCACTCTGATGTCTGAAAGAGTTTGAGTTATGGAGGTCAGTCAGACTCTTTCAGGAAGCTCTAAGTGATTATTACATTTTTCAACTTAGATGGCTTTGGTGACATCTTTGAAACTTCTCATGCATCAATAGTAGACATAAATCAGCTGAGGTGAATAGATGACTGTCTCCTTCATGGGGCAGTGTTCAAAGATTTTTCTGGTGGAAGTCACGCAAAGTTTAAAGATACCACTGAGTTTGACTGACTGTGTGGTTAAACTTGGGGGAGGGGCGGTGGGAGTTGGGGGTGGAGCATCCAGTGTCACGTGACATGGGCTGCCATAGTAACAGGCCTCCTGTCTTGCATTTTATCCAATCAGATATGGACAGTGTTTGTGACTTCAGAGAGAGCAGGGCTTATAAACTCCGCAAACTGCCTTCAACCCCCGCATGTCCTTTCCTCTGAGTAGTGGGGACTGGTGGCTCCGACATGGCTCAACCATCCTCTGACAACTCTGAGGAAGACCCTGGCACCAACGAAGCCGGAACCTCCAAAACAGAGCCCTCTGAAACGGAGCCCTCTGAAACAGAGACCTCAGAATCGGAGCCCTCCGAACCGGAGCCCTATGACGCTAAGCCAAAGAAGGCGAAACGGAAGACAGCTAAGGGCCGCCGCCACCGCCGCCGCTGCCATCAGGACAACTTTGCAAGCTTCGCCACCTATTTCCGCAGGGTGCTGAAGCAAGTGCACACAGGCCTGAGTCTCTCTCACGAGGCCATGAACGTCATGCATTCGTTCGTGAAGCATATGTTTGAGCAGATCGCCGAAGAGGCCGGGAGCCTGGCCCACTCCAGCAAGCACTGCACCATCACGAGTGGAGAGATCCAGAGAGCCGTGCGTCTTCTCTTGCCTGGGGAGATCGGCAAGCACGCAGTGTCCGAGGCCACCAAGTCGGTCATCAGATACAACACCCGCAGATGAACTGCCTCATGACCACCGCAGCATCGCAAACCAAAGACTCTTATCAGAACCACTCGAAGGGAAAAGACCTGTAGTGATAAAGAGCCACGTCCATCCACTCTGGGTTCTTTACGTATGCCCTACAATCCATCTTTAAAACATTTCCATCCAAAGGAAAACGTTAAAAACCTCATCAAGTTTGCTTCAATAACAGTTGGTTGTGCCATTTGTTCGATGGAAAACCGTGTACTATTTTCTTAACGTATTGCAACTCGTCACTTTTCTAAATGGTTATTTCTATTCGTGGTTTCTCAGTCAGCGATTTTAAGGATCTTTATGGTCAAAATTCTATCCCTAAAAGTTTCATTGGCCTTTTTCATTTTCATTCTCCCACCTATATTTAGGTATCATCCAGGGATTTTTATATGGGGTATGCTGCTGCTGCTACTGCTGCTAAGTCGCTTCAGTCGTGTCCGACTCTGTGCGACCCCACAGACGGCAGCCCACCAGGCTCCCCCATCCCTGGGATTCTCCAGGCAAGAACACTGGAGTGGGTTGCCGTTTCCTTCTCCAGTGCATGAAAGTGAAAAGTGAAAGTGAAGTCGCTCAGTCGTGTCCAACTCTTAGGGATCCCATGGACCGCAGCCCAGGCTCCTCCGTCCATTGGATTTGCAACCAATAAAGAGCAGTGTGTGCTTCCCAGGCGGCTCAGCGGTAAAGAATCTGCCTACAATGCAGGAGTTGCAGGAATGGCAGGTTCGATCCCTGGGTCAGAAAGATCCCCTGGAAGAGGGCCTGGCAACCCACTCCAGTATTCTTGCCTGGAAAATCCCACGGACAGAGGAGCCTGGTGGGCTACAATCCATAGGGTCTGAAAGAGTCAGAAACGACTCCAACGACCTAGCATGCTGGCATCCATTTCTTGGGGCTTCGCAGTTGGCATCAGTGGTGAAAAAAAAAAAAAAAACCTACCTGCAGTGCAGGAGACACAGGAGCCCCGGGTTTGATCCCTAGGTGGAGAAGGTTCCCCGGAGGAGGGCATGGAAACCCACTCCAGTATTCTTGCATGGATAAGCCCCATGAACAGAGGACCCTAGTGGGCTACAGTCCATGGGGTCGCAAAGAGTCCGACATGACTCAAGAGGCTTAGCACATACAGATGCATCCATTTCTTGTTGTGGGACATGTCTCTAGCTCTTTGCATCAGTAAAAGAGGAGGATGTTCAGCAATTAAGAGAAATAGGATGACTCCTTCTTCTACCTCAAGTATTTGACTGCTAATGCTTAAGAAAATACTTACTGAATTTAATGTCCATTGTGTTTTCTTCTTGGTGCATTGACATTTTTTTCCCTATAGGTATATTGCTGAATCTCAAAGTAGTTGGTGATTTTCCTATTCCTTTTTTTAAAAGATTGATTTCAAGCTTACTACATCCTTGGAGAGAGAGAAAGCACTCTGCGATTTCAGTCCTTTGTAATTTAGTATGGTTTTCATTAGAACTTAATATTTCATTTTATTTTATACTACTCATGTTGAACTTTAAAATAAGCAACAAGGATATGCTATACAGCTCAGAGAAGTCCAGCAATTATTTATAATAAATGTGAACAGAGTATTATATATAAAACAATTGAATCACTAAGTTGTAAACCTGAACAAATAGAATATTGTAACTCACAAATACATCCATAAAAATTTTTAAGTTAAAACAAACTCATCAGTACGACAGGATTTGGATGTGGAAATCTGTGAAGGATGTCACTCTCAGCCAAACAATGAGAGAAAAGCTAGGAGGAAATACAAAATTCCAACCTTTCCTTGATCCCAGTTATAGCGTCTTCTCTAGGTCTTTCATGATAGAGTTTTTATAAGTTCTAAATTATTTTCCTAGTATTTTAATTTCCCATTTTATTCTCCTTCTCCCAATGTGTATTATGGAATTCTTCAGAAGCATTTCATGTGTGATATGCAGTAGGTAAAGTGAAGAAACTGATATACCCATCCACCACCTCTAGTATACTTGTCCCACATATCCCAGTTTATTTATTATGTCCTTGTTAATCAAACATTTAAATATATGAATGGGGGTGGATATATAGTACAGAAATGGCAAAACAAAAATTTCACACACATTTCAATTTTGTAATTCCCTAGGTTTTGAAATTGTTTTAGAAATTCATACAGATGTATCTAATCAGTTATTTTCTAGCAGAGAATCTTTTGATCTTTAAAACACAAACTTTCATGACCTGCAATTGTATATCCATTAGAGGGAGTCCAGAGAAAACATTTCAAGCATCTGTCTCCACTGGTACCCCCAATGGGGGACTGGCAGCCTGTGAGCCACAGCTGTTGACTCAAAGTGTGGTTGAGTGACCAGAGCTCAAGGGATAATAGCCTTTCTATGAAAATCAGACGGGAGATTAATGGGGAAGGAACTGCGGTACTGTGCCAGTTCACTAAGACACTGCTATCATGCTTTGTGTATTTTGTGTTTGTAAATACAGAAATGCAATAGGATCAGTTTGGAAAGATGTTACAGATGCAGCATAATTGGTCTAGAGAGTGAAGACTGGGAGCGTAAGGGAGGACAACACATAAGAAATCTAGAAAGAAGAAAAGAAAATTGGAATTTTGTTATTGTTGTTGAAGGTGGAAGGGGGAGTAGCGATCCTGATTATACCCTTTAGTGGGCCCTTTTGGAAAGAAGGGCAGCTAGTGCCCACACCCAATGGTGTGGTTTACTGTGAAGAGGAAATGAGGGAAAACCTTCACTGCTTAATCAACAAATTATAATTATCAATGCATCGAAAATAGTATCGATAGGTCAAATATACCTCACTGAAACTCTTTTCTCCATTACCTGTGTTATGCAATTCATTTGAAGTGTGGATTCAAACACAGCGAATGAATAACTAAATCATTGTAAGGGAAAAAATATTACAGATTCTAATCTACTTGGAAAAATCTTATTCTAACTGAATGGTCTACTCTAACTTGTTCAGGTGTACTGCCTCTTTTCTTGTCCAGGCTTTACTCTTCAAGTTTTGAAAATGACAACCTTAGTGATATTACCCTCTGAGGGTGGGACGTCCAGTCAGAGAAGTGCGACGGCCACTCTGCTCTGAATTAGCCAATCAGGGATCAGCCTGTGTGAGCCACAGCCATTGTTCAAAATGTTCATTGTCCGAAGCTCAAGCCAGTTTTCCCGCGTCCATGGAGTACATCCCTTCCTGGATGTTCAGCTTTGGTAACAGGGATGGTATCCGGTGCCATTCTGTGCCTGTACTGTCTTTGCTGAATTGCTTGAATGAGTCTAATTGTGGTGATTTAATAATATCATATTAGTTACCTGGGCTAATGTACAAAATGCTTGAGATTGGTTTACTTGAACTGCACATAATTAAGGTCTCACATTTCTGCAGGTGAGAAGTCCAAATCAAGATGACAGCTGATTTGGTTCCTTCAGAGTGGTATGAAGGAAGCATCTGTTCCAGTCTTCTCACCTTTTCTTGTCAAAGTGGCAAAGAGACCCCTACATTTGTTCAGTTTCCTTCCTATGTGAGAGTCTCTGTGTCCACGTTTCCTCTTTTTACATAGCTACAGGTCATTTTGGATTAGGGGGCACCCTAATGAATACAGCTGAACTTCATTCCTCTAGGATAGATTGTATCTCCATAAACAACCACATGTCAGGTACTAGTGTTGAGGCCATCAGCATAGGATTTTAGGGAGAATGAGTACAACTCATATAAGACATGAATTTTGAGTTATAAGTAGGCATATCTCCTCACGCTTCCATTGTATTAAGAGCACATTGGTGTTTTTCACACATAAATAGTGGTTTGATGCTTACTGCGTGGTGTAGTTACAGTTTCTTAATTCTTCTAACCCATGCAAGTGTAGAATGTTGATGGAAAGTCTTACTTAAAAGGATTAATTTTGATAAATCAAGGCTTTCAAATCAATTGCAACTGTGATAAACTTGAATTTTTCATAATATATGTCATTTACTGATGGTTGCATTGTAAATTATTTCAGAATTTAGTGAATTAAAGCAGCAATTATTTATTACTTCTCATGTATCTGTGGGCTGGCCAAATGCTTCTGTTGATCTGTCTGGTGTGTATCAGTATTCTATTTGTAGCTCCCTCTTTTTTTCATGGTTCCCAGTACACTTTATATCACATTGCTTCAAAATTAGCAGTGTACACATAGGACTTTTCTCTGTTTGGTAAAATTGCTGTTTGGTTATAAGCAATGTTTTGTAGATACTCCTATAACAATAATAAAGAAGAGAACAGTAGTGACTACTGCTGAGCTCACTTGCTCAGTTGTGTCCAAATCTTGGCAACCCTATGGACTGTAGCCTGCCAGGCTCCTCTGCCCATTGAATTTTCCAGGCAAGAATACTGCAGTGGGTTGCCATTTCCTTCTCCAACACTAATGACTACTTAAGAGAAAATAAGGTGACTGCTCTCATGTGATTTTCCTCAACTATTTGAAGATTGAATAGTTGTATTTACTTTAAAAAGTTTCTCACTGTCCATCTCGGTAATGACGGGAGATACACTTTCAATTCCGTCCTTATAAATGCTTTAAAATGTTAATTATCGTTTGCTTTAAACACTAATTATTTCTGTTATGTTTGGTATCCATTTTTCTGCTTGTAAAATAAGTTTTAAATCTCCCTATTGATTAGAATGTTTAAACCTCAAAAGGATGTCACTCAAACAGTGAGACAAATGATTGATAACCTACAGAAATCAAAACTTTTCATCAAGCCTTGAGAAAAGGGACAGCACTGTGAAGGGATAAAACAGAAAGTTTTAACACTTCAGGTACCCACAAGCTCAGGAGAAAGACTAGGGCAAGGCAGGATACTAGAAAGGGCTTAACTGCTCTGAGTTGTGTGCCCGTGAGGGGGACAATTTCCTGATCATGGAGGGCTCTAAAGACCTTTTTTCTTTGGTCCAGTGTGGAATCCTATTCTGCTGTTACCTCTCAAAAACTGTCTTGTGTCCATTAGACTAAGGATTATGAAAGTTAAGCCACTGGGAATATAACTTATATGCTTGAATGTGATATGAATTTTATGAAAATATTTCCAAAACATTGACTTCCAAGAAGACTAGGAAAAACTACCACCAATGGATCTGCAGGTAAATACCTCTTTGTAGTACCTCAGGATGCTCTTACACACCTGGAACAAAATTTTAGATGAGAAGAACTCTTGGTAAAGCTCAAGGATGACTGAAACACAGGAAATCTAAAAAAGAGTGAAACAGTGGGGATTGATGCTGAAGAGATTAACGCCAAATAAGCACATATGATAACTGACTTCAGTAGGTGATTGAGGAAAAAGGGCACCTAGTGAACAATCATAATTTAACACTGCGGTTTGCTGAAGTGACACCATATGGAAAGAAGTTTATGTTTAATAACAAAAGATGAGCAGGAACTTGGAGAAAATAGTATTAATAGGATAACCATACCCCATTCAAACTTTGCTGACATTATTTGTACCATAGAAATCATTTGAAAACATGAAAGGTCCCAAACACAGTGCTAAAATAATTAAAGCAAAAAATTCCAGAAGCAATATGTTTCCAAAGTGGAAGAAACTGAAGTTACTTTTCTGACTGGTTCAGATCAATCTTATTTGTTTTTTTTCCTGAAGAGTACATCCTCCCATTTTGGAAAATTGGAAGCCTTCATGGCTTGCACCTCTATGTCTTGAGGATGCTGGAAGCTTCCAATCAGAGCAGCTCAAGCTCCACTTGGGACTGGCTCAGCCAGTGAAAAACCTGCAGCTCCTGAGTCAAAATCCTTGACTCAAAGTGTGAACACTGTTCTGGGCCGAAGCAATAGGAGTCTTATTAGCATCTGCAGCCTTTGAGATTGAGGTAGGCAAGGGGTGTTGGTCCTTGTCATTGAGTCAATCTGTTATAGGGTGACACAGGACACACCAATCACAGCTTTCTTGGGAGGTTTGACCTTTGGAGATTATAGAGTATATTGTATGGTTCGTTCCCTGTGGTTTGCTTCTTGGCTGCTGTTTAATCATGGTGGTTTAATGATATGAATTCAGAGACTGTCCTGAATATGTCTTTTGTCCCTTGCATCAAAAAATAACAAGTTGATTAATAATATTTCAGGTAAGATTTTTAAATTCTTAGTTGTAAACAGAACTCTTCAGATATTAATTAGTAAGATTTCATCACTGTAAATTTCTACTGCATTTTCTAGTAATAAAATTTGGCTCTTCCCCTTTCATGATTGAAATCATCTTATTAACAGTAGAATTAGCTGTCTTAAGGGACGTCTAAGAGGAAACACCATAAGAAGCCTACTCATTGGGAATGAAACCACACTGATGACTCCCATTTCTTAAATTCTTCTAAAGTCTTTTTTTGGTTCAATTTCTGTAATTTATTTCTACATAAATATATTGAATAAATACCTTTGACTACTATCATATATTCTTGAAAGTTACATGATTTTAATTTTTATGAGTTTCTCAATTATTGATTCTATTTTCATTCCATTGTGGCTTCTTAAACAGTGAGGTAACATTTTTTCTCAACTAAGAACTCTTATGTATATTCACCATGTGGATTATTTTTCTGAACCTAAATTATGTCAAAAAACAATTTTCAAATTTGGTATATATTAAATATTTTTAATGATATGATACCATCACATTTCAGTTTGTGTTCTCTATGTAGAGACTCTGATATTGCAATTTCTCTTTCCTGATGTCATGAGGGTTTTGATCAGAACTGGAGAAAATATTAGGCCAGTTATTTCCATGATTTCCAGGAGCACTACTCTGTGTACAAGGAGCTGACTTTGCACTTCTATGTCCATCTGTGTCTAGCAGGTTGTGAAGCACTTTCTCATTAATTTTGGCATTTCCTTAAATGTCATGTGTGAATTATTTTCTTAACAATATCATTGAGGGTGGATGAGATATGCCTCCTTCCTGGCCCTTTCCATCAAGAGCTGGATCCTCACTTCCAGAGAGATCCTCAGTGCTCAGCACCTGCTACTTTCAGGGGAGACTGGTGAGCGCAATGTGTCTGAGGCCACCAGGGCTGCCATCAGATACACCACCTGCAGATGAGCTGCCTCAGGACCACCTGAGCATCACAAACTGAATGCTTTTTTTGCAGAGCCACTCACTTGATGGGAAAGACTTGTAGCTCTCAAAAATAGGATGTGCTCTAGTTTTTGGACCTGTGCTATTTCCCCCTTATTGAAGCCCTTTAATGGTGAAGGAAACACTGTCTCACATTACCAGATCTACAAAAATATATGATTCTAGTGCAGTTTTTCAAAGGAAAATCCTGATTTTCCCTAACGATATTTCCTTTCACCACTTTCCTAATGGTCATTCGATTAGTTATGACTCAAGGTTTGCCTTTTTGGGGTCTTTATAGTCAAAATTATTTTCATCATAACTTCATTTACTTTTTTACTCTCATTCTCTCACCTAGAACAGCAGTAATTTCCAGAGTTTTAAGAATTCATGCCTAATAGTCCTCAAAACTTTCAAATCATAATGCTCTCAGGAAATTATCTTATCACCTTGCTAACTCTAAATAGGAATGACAGTGGCATTTCATCAGCAAACATTACATTGGGTTTTCCTTTGACATCCATGTTTTTTCACAATACCATCTTTGCTTTCAGAGCATGTTAGTTACCTAAGAAATATAAAACATTCATGCACATAATTTTAACAATGATTGAGATCCACATGTCTTTTGTCTTTCAGCTTATTCACATAAATCCCATTAAAAATTTCCACTCTTAAATCACATTAGCATTCTGGGAAGGAAATCCCTTCCCTGGGTAGGTTTCCTGGGCCATTAATTAGGTCCTTTCCCATGCAGACTCATGAGGACGGCTGCCAGCATTGTCAGAGCTGTTTTCTCATGACATCTCTACCATTGGCCACTTGCTTCCTTCAACAGTTCCCAAAGTCCTACTGTGTCCTGGGGTTTTCAATTTCCCTGTAGCAGTCCATACCCAAGGCCTAGCTAGACTCTGATTTAAGACAAAACAGGGGCTATGGGAGTGGATGTAACCCCATACCTAGTCTTTTCTTTCACCAGTTTTTGTTTGATTCCTCAACTCTCCATGCTCCACATATTTGATGCACAGCTGTGCTGAGAGGGCATCTGTACTCAACCGCACTGGTCCCCAAGTAGAGCACATGCTGCATTCCAAGCTTACTTCTACCCCTGTTTCTTGACTGCTCAAGAAACAGACTAACAGACTAGAACATACACAAAATCCCTCAAAAGCACATTTATAATGTGTTTCTTCCTTATTTCATCCCCATGGAAAGGTGGGCTACTCCCCTCAGGTCGAACTCCACACTCACTCAGGAGCACCTGTCCAACAGATATGTCATGGTTTACTGATACATTATGTGTGAAGCTGTTCGCCTCTTCATAGGGATGGTCATGGTAAAATTTCTTGCCCAATTATGCAGACCCTTTTGAGAGTAAAAGCAGCACTACAAAGAATTGTGCTGGGACAACAAAGAAAATCAGGGCTTGTGGAGACACTTTAAGGGAAAAGAACTGGGGAAAGAGTAAAGACATCTCCTGGGGCTGGGGAATTACAGAGCACAAGGGGTGAGTGGGAAAATGAGAATGCTTCACGCTTCCAAGTTTTCTTCTCCTTAGAATTGTGGTGCCTTTGATCTCTAGAGACAAAAAGTGCTGCATTAACAAGGAATAGACACACAACAGGGTGACAGTGTTTGCTCGGGTCCTGTAACTACTTTTAGCAGTGAGACTATAATTGGCAGTAAGAGTGATTAAGGACAGAGGTTTTGGAGTCAGATTAGACCTGAATTGAAACTTCAGCTGTCCTTCCTAGATGTGGTGCTCTGGATAAGTGACTTGATCTCTCTGCACCTCAGTTTCCTCCTCTGTGGAAGAGGGTCTATGAGATTGTCGTGAGGACTCAGTGAGATAAGGCAGATGGAGTGCCCAGTGTATGGAGGCTAGACTTATTCTCAGTCTTGATGTTCATGCTCTCAGGCAATCAGAGGGCTGGGGAGTGAGACTTGATGCCAGATAGCTGGATGGATATGCTCTCCTGGCTGCCCTCCTTGGCCTCATCTGTTTGCTTAGGGCTAACATTGAGATAAGGGTGGAGGACTTTTCACTCCAGAGCCTCTCGCTTGTGAATTTGTGGAGATAAGGCAGGTCTGAAGTGTGATGGGAAGTTGCTAGGTAGCAGATGGAAAATGTCGACTCTTGGGATCCCATGGGCTGTAGCCCATCAGGCTTCTCTTTCCATGGTATCTCCCAGGCAAGAATATTGGAGTAGGTTGCCATTTCCTTCTCCATTGAATAGTGTATTTTTGTACTAGTAAAACTATTTTGTCTGAGTTGATGCTTTCCATTTGTTTTTAAATCAATAAAGTAATTTCCCTTAGTTTATCATTTCAGTAAACCACACTTTTTGATCATGATTGCTCACGAGCTGCCCTTTCTCTCAATCACCTTTTGAAGTCAGTAACCACGTTTGCTTATTTGGTATTATTCTTTTCAACATTGAACCTCATTGTTCCTCTCTTTCTTAGATTTCCTGTGTTTTAATTATCCTTGGTCTTCCAGTCTTCACTCTACATCCTAAATGTTGTGCCTTTTAAACATTGTTTATTAGTGCTCCTACTTTATTTCTGAATTTACATCCAAGCACAATTAAATATATTGTAGTGTTGTAGGTTCCTTGAAATGACTTCTCCCAGAATACAGTGACCATGAGAGAAAATACATGACTTACTAAAAATGCTGTGCTTTCAAACTGGCTCATGGCGCTGTCTTTGACAATGTACAGGGCTTTACCAAGATCTCCTCTTGTTGAAAATTTTGTTCCAGGTGTGTAAGAAGATCCTGAGGTACCACACAGGCACATCTACTTGCAGGTGATTTGTTGTTAGTTTTGTTTTTTTGTTTGTTTGTTTCCTTTGAAAGCAAATTCCTTTCATCAAATTCTTCATAAAATTCTTATCATATGTGAAAATAAAAACGATCAGTGTCAGGGAGTTCCTTTCTTTAAAATCCTTAGTCTAATGATCCCCAGCACAGTTTTTGGGGGTGGTAATTCTACACTGGACCAAAAAAAAAAAACACACACACACACACAAAAACAGACCTTTATACCCATCCTTGATCAGGCCCCATTTATAGCCACCCAACACTGAGTGGTTAAGTTCTTTCTAGTATCCTGCCTTGCCCAGTTTTTTCTCTAGAGTTTACACATTTCTGAAAAAGTTTTTTTTTTAAATACTTTATGTTTTATATCTCCAGTGTGGTGCTGTCTCTTTGCTCAGGGTCTGAAGAACAGTGTTGGTTTCTGTAGGTTGTAGATATTTTGCCTTTCTGTTTGGCTGACAGTGACTTCCTTTTCAGGTTTTGACATCCCAATCAATAGGGAAATTTTCAACTTGTTAACCAATACAATATTGTAAAGTAAAAAACAATATATATATAATAAAAGATAATTGAAATTAAAACAACAACAACAACAAAAATAAATGTATAAAACGAATACCAAACATAACTGAATAAACATTGGTGTGTATACTATGGGTTTTTTTTTCTCCCAGTTATGTTGCTTTCTGAGATTCCAAACCTCCCCACAGACCCGCCTGTGAGAGGGTTTCCTACTGTGTGGTAACTTCTCCTTCATGACGCCCTCCTCAGGACAGGTCTCTGTCCCTAACTCTTTTGTCTCTCTTTTTGTCTTTTATCAAGCATCAATTTTAGAATGCAGAGAAGAGCCTTATACACTATTAATTTTGAAGCAATGTGATATAAAGTGTACAAGGGGCCAAGAAAAACAGAAAGAGCTACAAAAAAATCCTGACACATACCAGACATGTCAGCAGAAGCATTCACCTGGCCCACAGATACATAAGAAATCATAAATGACTGCTACCTTAATCCACAAAGTTCTGAAGGAATTTATAATGCATCCATCAATAAATGATATATTATCGAAAATTCAATATTTTCTAGATGGCTCAGGGATTTGGATGCCTTCATTCATCAAAACAGTCTGTATAAGTAAAACTTTTCCTTAATATTCTACTTTTATATGCAGTTGAAGAATTTAAAAATTGTAACGATACCACCTAGTAAATATCATACCAGCATTTATCTGTGAAAAAAGAAATGGTTTTAATACAATGGAAAAGTCAACAGCTATGCCCACCTATAACTCAAAATTCTTATCTTCCCTAGGTTGAATTCCTTTCCCTAATACATCTGTGCTAATATACAAAACCCTAGTACCTGACATGTAATACCGATACATGTAATACATATATACAGAGACAGGATTTATACTGGAGGAATCAAGTTCAACTGGGTTCATTATGATGCCTCTGAAAGGTTGTTGCTGACACACAAACAGACGCCGGGATTCTTGGCCTCTGGAGGAGAAGAATTCAATCCGGGGCCAGAGACGAGGCTTGATCACTCAGAGCTTTGTGTAATAAAATTTTATTAAAGTATAAAGGAGATAGAGAAAGCTTCTGACATAGGCATCAGAAGGGGGCAGAAAGAGTACCCTTTTGTTAGTGTTAGCCATGGAGTTATATACTCTCTAATTAGTTATTACAGTGAATCAAAAGAATGTCTGGAGGTTGTAAAGACTTCACTAGACCTACTCCCATAATTTACACCTTAAGATAACAGGATTAGCAAGAAGATTTTTTTCCAGAGACTGTCCTCAAGCGGGATACATTATTGTTATATAATCCTAAGTAATGTAGAGGGACAAAAAAAGTTTGTCTTTTATTCCTTGAGAATTCCAGACCCCTCTCTCCTTGGGGACCCCTAGACGTCTTATCAACTTGCCTAGGAAATGACTCTCTCACCCCCTAATCCAAAATGACCTGTATCCACATAAAAATGGGAAATATGGACACAAAAACCTTCATATAGGGAGGAAACTGTGAGCAGATATGGAAGGGTCACTGCCATCTCCACAAGCCAAGGAGAGAGGACTGGAACAGAGGCTTCCTTCACATCACTCTGAAGGAACCAAACCAGCTGAAATTTTCGGTAGGATTTCCAGTCTCCAGAAGTGTGAGACATTAAGTATGTACTGTTCAATAAACTTGTCTCTGGCATCTGTACATCAGTTTCAGATATCAAATATGATATTTTTAAATCGCCATGATTAGAAACACACAACGAAGCAAGCAAAGAAGGAAAGGGCCAGAAGATAATCTCTCTTGATACCCTCTATGTTACCAAGAAAATAATCACACCTGATACCCTCTGTCTTACCTCTATGTTGTTGTTGTTGTTGTTCAGTCTCTCAGTCATGTCCGACTCTTCGTGACTCCATGAACTGCAGCATACCAGGCTTCGCTGTCCTTCACTATCTCCTGGAGTTTGCTCAAAATCATGTCTGTTGGATTTGTGATGCCATCCAACCATCTCATCCTTTTTTGCTCCCTTCTCCTCCTGCACTCAATCTTTCCCAGCATCAGAGTCTTTTCCAATGACTCAGCTCTTTGCATCAGGTGGCCAAAGTATTGGAGTTTCAGCTGCAGCATCAGTACTTCCAGTGAATATTCAGGACTGATTTCCTTTTAAGATTGACTGGGTTGATCTCCTTGCTGTCCAAGTGACTTGCAAGAGTCTTCTCCAACATTGCAGTTCAAAAGCATCAATTCTTCAGTACTTAGCCTTCTTTATGGTCCAGCCGTCACATCCATACAGGACTACTGGTAAAAACAATAGCTTTGATTAGATGGACCTTTGTTGTCAAAGTGATGCCTCTGCTTTTTACTACACTGTCTAGCTTTGTCACAGCTTTTCTTCCAAGGAGCATGCAACTTTAAATTTCATGCCTGCAGTCACTATCCACAGTGATTTCTGGAGCCCAAGAAAATAAAGTCTGTCACTGTTTCCACTTTGATCAAACATTTAGAGAAGAGCTAATGCCTATCCTTCTAAAACTATTTCAGAAAACTGCAGAGGAAAGAACACTTCCAAACTCATTCTATGAGGCCACCATCACCCTGATACCAAAACCAGATAAAGACAACACAAGAAAAGAAAACTACAGGCTAATATCACTGGTGAACATAGATGCAAAATCCTCAACAAAATTTTAGCAAACAGGATACAGCAATACATCAAAAAGCTCATACACCATGATCAAGTTGAGTTTTTTCCAGGGATTCAAGGATTCTTCAATATACCCAAACCAATCATTATAAAACACCATATTAATAAATTGAAAGATAAAAACCATATGGTAATCTCAATAGATGCAGAAAAAGCCTTTGACAAAATCCAGTATCCATTTATGATTAAAACTCTTTAAAAAATGGGCATAGAAGGAACCTACCTCAACATAGTAAAGGCCATATATGATAAGCCTACAGAAAAACATTATCCTCAATGGTGAAAAACTGAAAGCATTCCCCCTAAGATCAGGAACAAGACAAGGGTGTCCACTTTCACCACTATTAATCAACATGGTTCTGGAAGTCCTAGCTACAGCAATCATAGAAGAAAAAGAAATGAAAAAGAATCCAGATTAGAGAATAAGTAAAGCGCTCACTGTTTTGCAGATGAAATGATACTGTACATAGAAAACCCTAAAGATAGTATCAGAAAATTACTAGAGCTAGTTGGTGAATTTAGCAAAGTTGCAAGATACAAAATCAATATACAGAAATCACTTACATTTCTATATACTAACAATGAAAATTCAGAAAGAGAAATGAAGGAATCAATCCCATTCACCATTGCAACAAAAATAATTAAATATCTAAGAATAAACTTACCTAAGGAGACAAAAGAACTGTACACAGAAAATGATAAGACACTAATGAAAGAAATCAAAGTTGACATAAACAGATGGAGAGATAGTCCATGTTCCTGGGTAGGAAGAATCAATATTGTGAAAATGACTATACTACCAAATGCAAGCTACAGATTCAATGAGATCCCTATCAAATTACCAATGACATTTTTCACACAACTAGAAAAAAACATTTCACAATTCATATAGAAACACAAAAGACCCTGAATAGCTAAAGCAGTCTTGAGAAACAAGAACAGAGCTGGAGGAATCAACCTTTCTGACTTCAGATTATACTACAAAGTTACAGTCATCAAGACAGTGTGGTAGTGGCACAAAAACAGAAATATAGACCAATGGAACAAGATAGAAAGCCAGAAATAAACCCATGCACCTAAGGGTACCTTATTTTTAACTAAGGAGGTAAGAATATACAGTGGGGCAAAGACAGCCTCTTCAATAAATGGTGCTGGGAAAACTGAACAGCTGCATGTAAAAGAATGAAATTAGAACAATTCCTAACACCATACACAAAGATAAACTCCAAATGCATTAAAGACGTAAATATAAGACTGTAAAGTATTAAACTTTTAGAGGAAAACATAGGGAGGACACTCAATAACATAAATCAAAGCAAGATCCTCTATGACCCACCTCCTAGAGTAATGGAAATAAAAACAAAAGTAAATAAGTGGGACCTGATCAATCTTAAAAGTTTTTGTACAGCAAAGGAAACTATAAGCAAGGTGAAAAGACAACCCTCAGAATGGGGTAAATCAATAGCAAATGAAACAACTGACAAAGGATTAATTTCCAAAATATACAAGCAGCTCATACAACTCAATATGGCGGGGGAAATAATTAAAAAAATAACTCAGTCAAAAAGTGGAAAAAAGATCTAAACAGACATTTCTCCAAAGAAGACATACAGATGGCTAACAAACATATGAAAAGATGCCCAACATCACTCATTATTAGAGAAATGCAAATCAAAACTACGATGAGATATCACCTCACACCGGTCAGGAGGGCCATCATCAAAAAGTCTACATACAATAAATGCTGGAGATGGTGTGGAGAAAAGGGAATTCTCTTGCATTGTTGATGGGAATGTAAATTGATAAAGCTAAAGTGGAAGATGGTATGGAGATTCCTTAAAAAAAAACTAGGAATAAAACCACCATATCGCCTAGCAATCCCACGCCTAGGCATATACCCTGGGGAAACCAAAATTGAAAAAGACACATGTATCCCATTGTTCACTGCAGCACTATTTACAATAGCTAGAACATGGAAGCAACCTAGATGCCCATCGAAAGATGAATGGATAAAGAAGTTGTGGTACATATATATGATGAAATATTACTCTGCCATAAAAAGAAACACCTTTGAGTCAGTTCTGATGAGGTGGATGAACCTAGAATCTTTTATACAGAGTGAAGTAAGTCAGAAAGAGAAAGATATATATCCTATTCTAGTGCATATATACAGAATCTAGAAAAATCGTATTGAAGAATTTATTCACAGGGCAGCAATGAAGAAACAGACATAGAGAATAGACTTATGGACATGGGAGGGGGGGGAGATGTATGGAACAAGTAACGTGGAAACTTAAATTACCATGTGTAAAATAGATGGCCGATGGGAATTTGCTGTATGGCTCAGGAAACTCAAACAGGGCCTCTGTGTCAACCTGGAGCAGTGGGGTGGGGAGGGAGGTGGGAAGGTGGTTCAGGAGGGAGGGGATATATATATATATACCTACAGTTGATTCACGTTGAGGTTTGACAGAAAACAACAAAATTCTGTAAAGCAATTATCCTTCAATACAAAAATATATAATATTTTTTAAAAAGAACCCTCAGTATTAAAGAATGAAGATCATGGAATCCAGTCCCATCACTTCATGGCAAACTGATGGGGAAACAATGGAAACAGTGACAGACTTTATTTTCTTGGGCTCCAAAATCACTGTGGACAGTGACTGCAGCCATGAAATTAAAGGATGTTTGCTGCTTGGAAGAAAAGCTATGACAAACCTAGACAGCTTTTTAAAAATAGAGACATCATTTTGCTGAAAGAGGTCTGTATAGTCAAAGCTATGGTTTTTCCAGTAGTCATGTATGGAAGTGAGCTTGCATGAATGCTAAGTTGCTTTAGTTTTGTCTGACTCTTTGCGAACCTATGGCCTATACCCTGCCAGGCTCCTCTCTCCATAGGATTTCCCAGGCAAGAATATGAGAGCTGGAGCAAAAGAAGGCTGAGCACTGAAGAACTGATGCTTTAGAACTGTGGTGCTGGAAAAGACTCTTGAAAGTCCCTTGGACAGCAAAGAGGTCAAACCAGTCAATCCTAAAGGAAATCAACCCAGAATGTTCATTAGAAGGACAGATGCTGAAGCTGAAGCTCCAATACTTTGGACACCTGATGGGAAGAGCTGACTCTTCGGAAAAGAACCTCATGGGAAAGATTGAGGGCAGGCAGGAAGGGGGCAACAGAGGATGAGATGGTTGGATGGCATCATTGACTCAATGGACATGAGTTTGAGTAAACTCCAGGAGATAGTGAAGGACAGGGAAGCCTAACTTGCTGCAGTCCATGGGGTCGCAAAGAGTGGGACTTGACTAACAACAACAATGATTTGAATTCAGAACTTGTAACATATGTGTTTATCTACCACACACACAAATAGGGGAAAGATTTGGCTCCTAAGTAACACAAGAGGGATTTCTGTGTTTTCATTGGTAAATTTGATTCTTCAGAAATCAGGAATAACGATCTTTCTTCACTGGTTTTATCACCATATTAAATTTCTGATTACAAAGATTAGCTTTTCCCCTTCATAATTGGAAACATTTTGTGAGGAAATAGAATTAGTAGTTTTTTATATGTCTAAATGGAAACCCCTTTGGAATCTTAACCATTTCAAATGAAACCATACTGATGAACCCCCATTTTTCCATTTCTCTAAATTCCTTTTTTTTTCAAAGTTTGCAATTTATTAGTGGGGAAATACATTTAAAAAATGCTTTTGTCATGTATTCTTTTTAAAAAAAATAATGTTTTACTTATTTATTTTTGGCTGCACTGTGTTTTCATTGAAGCATGTGGGCTTTTTTCTAGTTGTGGTGAGGGAGAGGTACTCTCTTGTTGCAGAACACGGGCTTTGGAGCATGTGGACTTCAGTAGTTGTGGCTCCGGGGCTCTAGACCACAGGCTCAGTAGCTGTGGCACAGGTGCTTAGTTGCTCTGCAGCACATGGGATCTTCCCAGATCAGGGATCAAACTGGTGTCCCCTGCATTGTCAGGTGGATTCTTTACCACTGAGCCATCAGGGAAGCCCTTTCATATATTCTGGAAGAAAATATGCTATAAATTTTAAAGAATTTCCCATTTACTTATTACACACTTTCTATGTAGTTTTCTTTTTTTTTTAATTTTTTTTAACTTTACAATATTGTGTTGGTTTTGCCATACATCAACATGCATCCACCACGGTGGTACACGTGTTCCCCATCCTGAACCTCTCCCCCATCTCCCTCCCCATACCATCCCTCTGGGTCATTCCAGTGCACCAGCCCCAAGCTTCCTGTATCCTGCATCGAAATAGAAAGCCCAGAGATAAACCCACGCACCTATGGACACCTTATCTTTGACAAAGGAGGCAAGAATATACAATGGAGAAAAGACAATCTCTTTAACAAGTGGTGCTGGGAAAACTGGTCAACCACTTGTAAAAGAATAAAACTAGAACACTTTCTAACACCATACACAAAAATAAACTCAAAATGGATTAAAGATCTAAATGTAAGACCAGAAACTATAAAACTCCTAAAGGAGAACATAGGCAAAACACTCTCCGACATACATCACAGCAGGATCCTCTATGACCCACCTCCCAGAATATTGGAAATAAAAGCAAAAATAAACAAATGGGATCTAATTAAAATTAAAAGCTTCTGCACAACAGAAGGAACTCTAAGCAAGGTGAAAAGACAGCCTTCAGAATGGGAGAAAATAATAGCAAATGAAGCAACTGACAAACAATTTCTGGCTTCTTATAGTGCATTACAGAGAGAATGCACTCTACAATTTCAATTCATTGTAATTTTCTATGGTTTTCATTATAACTCAATATTTCATCATATTTTAAACTATTCTTTTTGAATTCTTAAAATCAACAAAAATATGCTTTACAGCAAAGGGAATATATCAGTTATTTTTGTAGTACTATAAACAGAATATAATATATATAACTATTGAATCACTATGTTATAAACTTGAACTAATATAATATTGTAATTCAGCTATACATCAAAGGAAAATTTCACAATTAAAGAAATGTTCAGTACCCCTATATTTGAATGTAGAAAGCTGTGAAGAATGTCACTCTTAGCCAAACAATGAGAGAAAACTAGAGAAACTACAGAATTCTGATCTTTCTTGAACCCAGCTTTAGTGCTTTCTGTAGGTCAGACATGATACAGTTGTATAATGTCTAAATTATTTTCCTAGTAATTTCATTTCTCATTTTATACTCATTCTCCCATGAACATACTATGGAATTCTTCAGAAGTATTTTGTGTAAGATATGCAATAAATAAAATGAAAAAAAACAGATATACCCATCCACTACTTCTACTATTTTTCCCAGTTTAAGCATAAATTTATAAATGAGACTGATATATAGTAAAGAAATGACAAAGCAAAATTTTCACAAACATTTCACTTTTGTATTTCTCTGGTTTCGAAAATTATTATAAAAAGTCATACAAATGTATCTAATGAATTCTTTTCTAGCAGAGAATCTTTTTATCTTTAAAAAAAAAACAGCTTTCATAACCTGTAATTTTATATCCACTAGAGAGAGTCCACAGAGAGCAGCTCAGTCTCCTGTCTTCACTAGTACAGCCAATGGTGGTGAACTGACAGTCTGTGAGCCACAGCCATTGACTCAAAGTGTGTTTGAGTGACTAGTACGGAACAGTTAATAGCCTTTCTATGAAAATCAACCTGGAGATTAAGGCGAATAGAACTGTGATACTCTTCCTGTTCTTTTTGGTTCCTTAGTTATATTTAATCATGGGAATTTAGGGACATGAATACAGAGCAGGTCATGTCTTCAGCCCCTTGCATCAGATTACAGAAAGATTATCAGCAATATAAAACCTAAGATACCTCCTTTTAACCAAAGATAATTGAATGTTAAGGTTCATGTTTAGATTCATATCTTTTCTTTTCCATTGTTTGTTCTACATGGCCCATGAAGATTATTTATTTGACTTTTATTTGTGTCATTTTTCTATAAGTGTATTGATTAATTTTAAAGAATCTGCTGATTTTCTATTACTTTTCTTTTTAAACAGATTTCTAGTTTACTACATTTACTGAGAGAACATTCTCTGGGATTTCAAACCATTGTGATATTATGATTTGCATTAAACCCCACTATTTCATCATGAATGCAAAGTGTTTCATTTGAATATTTGAAATAAGTTGCAAATAACCCTTTTCACTAGGATGTAGAAGCTTGTAAAGGATGTCCCTGTCAGGCTAACAATGAGACTAAACCTTATAAAAACTACAAAATTCAAAAATTTCAGTGCTCATTCTTTGGAGAGACCAAAAACAAAGTATTCTACCTTGGACAGAGCAGCACTTGCTGAAGAGGAAAATGGGGGGCAGGATTTGATACTGGAGAGAGTTTATGAACTATTGCAAGTATGAAAGGGGCCAATATTTCCTCCAGAGCTCTCTATGAGCTCAATAGAAATATGATTTAGGCAAATAAGCCCCCTCATGAAGTTCACAGTTTTTGTTATTGCTTAGTCACTAAGTTGTGTCCAACTCTTTTGTGACCCCGTGGACTGTAGCCCTCCAGGCTCTTCTGCCCATGGGATTTCCCAAGGAAGAATACTGGAGAGCATTGCCATTTCTGTCTCCAGGGGATCTTCTCGACCCAGGGATCAAACTTACATCTCCTGCACTGCAGGCGGATTGTTAAACACTGAGCCACCTAGGAACCCCCATGAAGTTCATTGCTTATTATTATTCTGTCATGTAGAAAATTAAAGTAAAAGGATTTGAAAAAAGAGAGCTTAACACATAACTTGCTGTTAAAATCTACCATGAAATCAAGTGTGTACCTTCCACTCTGTAGCAACTAGAAATTGTTGTACACACTGAAAAAACCCTCAGAAGTCAAAACTCTTTGCAGATGTAGTTGACTTTTCAGAGAAACAAATGTAGAGCAGTTTGAAAAGAGTTGACTTCATAAAATCATTTAATGTCTATCATGCTAATGGTGCTGCTTCAAAATGCCAGTTTTTCTCCCTAGGATACAAAGATGTATTTTTGTATGCTGGCCTCATAGTTCTAGTCCATATATAAGGGAATTCTAAGAGATCTAATACACCATGAACTTGCTATTGTGCTTTTGGGTGTTTTGCATTTTTAAATTCAGGAATGGAATAATAGCATATTGAAACACGTTGCAAAAGCAGCATTTTTGGTCTGCAGAGTGAAGACTGGGAATACAAGGGAGAGTAATATATAAGAAATCTAGAAAGAAAATGAGATAATGGGATTTTCTTGTGTGTGTGTGTGAAGATGGGAAGGGGAAGTGAGTGATTCTGATTATTCGTTTCAGTGGACGATTGTGGGAAGAAGGACACCTTGTGTGCAATTGTGATCTTATGGTGTGGTTTACTGTGAAGACAAAATGAGGGAAGGCCTTCACTGCTTAATCAACAAATGATACGTATCAATGGAGAATAGTGTTGCTAGGAAAAAAATAATCTCATTCAAACTCTTTTCTCAGTTACCTGTGTTATGGAATTCATTTTAATTGTCAATCCAAACACTGCAGAGGAATATCTCAATCAAAATTTTATAGAAAAATATCTATTCCAGATTTTCATCTGCGTGATAAAAATGTAATCTTCTAACTGAATGGTTTACTCTAATTTGATCAAATAATCTGTTTCTTTTCTTACCCAGGCTTTACTCTTCTATTTTTGAAAACCACAACTTTGGTGATATAGCCCTCCGGCTCTGAATCAGCCAATCAGAGATGCACACCAGTGAGCCACAGCCACTGGTCTGAAGTACAACTCATTTCTCAGGACCTATCAAGTACATGCCTTCCTAGATGTTCAGCCTTGATAACAGAGAAGTTATCAGGAGTGATTATTTGCCTGCTCTTTCCTTCGTTGCTTGCTTCGTTGTATGTTTCTAGTCGTGGAGACTTTAAAATATCATATTAGTTATCTGAGGCTGATGTACAAGATGCCAGAGATCGATTTATTGAACAGTACGTACTTAATGTCTCACACTTTTGGAGGCCAGAAATTCCAATGAAGATGTCAGCTCGTTAAGTTCCTTCAGAGTGATGTGAAGGAAACATCTTGGCTTGTGGAGACGGCAGTGACCCTTCCCCTCCCCATATCTGTTCACAGTTTCCTCCCTATATGAGAGTCTCTGTGTCCCTATTTCCCATTTTTATATGGATGTGTGCTGTGCTTAGTTGATCAGTTGTATCTGACTCTCTGTGATCCCATGGACTGTAGCCCGCCAGGCTCCTCTCTCCATGGAGATTCTCCAGGCAAGTATACTGGAGTGGATTGCCATGCCCTCCTCCAGGGGATCTTCCCAATCCAGGGATCGAATCCAGCTCTCCTGCATTGCAGGTGGATTCTTTATCATCTGAGCCATCAGGGAAGCCCTTTTATATGGGTACAGGTCATTTTGCATTAAAAGGAGCAGCATAATGAACCCAGTCGAACTTGAATCCTCCAGTATAAATCCTATTTTTGTGTGCATGTATCACATATCAGGTTTAGTACATATCATACATACATACATATGTACATAGTACTAAACACATATCAGAGTTTAGTGCATCACCACAGATGTATTAGGGAACAAGAATTCAACCCAGAGAAGACAAGGATTTTGAGTTATAGGTGGACATAGCTGTTGACTTTTCCATTGTATTGAAACCATTTCTTTTTTTTCCACAGATAAATGCCAGTATGATGCTTATTAGGTGGTATAGTTACAATTTTTAATTCTTCAAACACATATAAACATAGAATATTGATGGAAAGTCTTACTTAAACTGACTTTTTGATAAAGCAGGCATCCAAATTCCTGAGCAATCTGTGATAAACTTAAATTTTTTTGTAATTGTGTATCATTTAACAGTTGTTGCATTGTAAATTACCTCAGAACTTAGTGAATTAAAGCAGCAATCATTTATGATTTCTCATGTATCTATGGGCCAAGTGAATGTTTCTGCTGATGTGTCTGATATGTGTCAGGTTTTTCTTTTTTTTTTGTAACTCCCTCTGTTTTTCATGGTCCTTTGTACACTTTATACCACATTGCTTCAAAATGAGTAGTGCATAAGACTCTTCTCTGGGTTTTAAAATGTATGCATGATTATAAGTAATGGTTTGTACATACTCATATAATAATAATGATAAAGAGAACATTGGTAAGCACTTAAGGGAAAATAAGGTCATTCCTCTCATGTAATTTCCTCAACTATCTCAACAGTGAATAATTTTATTCAGTTTTTAAAAGTTTCTGACATTACACTCTCTGTGAAGAGAGAAGACACTATTTCATTTCAGTCCTTATAAATGCATTCTGGTTTGCTTTAAGCACAAATGTTTATTCAGTTATGTTTGATATTCATTTTATACTTGTAAAACAAGTCAAAAATTTCCCTGTTTATTAGGATGTCAAAACCTGAAAAGGAAGTCACTCTCAGCCAAACGACAGGCAAAATATGGACAGCCTACAGAAACCAACACTGTTCTTTAGGTCCCGAGATAAGGGACAGCGTCATCCTGGAGAGAAAAACAGAAGGTCTTAAAAAAAAATTCAGAAACCCACAAACTCAAGAGAAAGAACTGGGCAAGGCAGGATACTAGAAAGAGCTTAACCACTCAGTGTCGTGCGGCTACAAATGGGGCCTGATCAAGGACGGCTATAAAGGTCTTTTTTGGGGGGTCCAATGTAGAATTCTGATGAGCTACCACCCCTCAAAAACTGTCCTATGAATAATTAGACTTTTAAATAAAGAAACCCCCTGATACAGATCATTTTTATTTTTGTGTATGATGAGATTCTTATGAAAATATTTGATGAATTGATTTGAAAGGAGACCAAGAAGAAGGAACACCAAATCACCTGCAGGTAAGTGTGTCTGTGTGGTACCTCAGGATCATCTTACACACCCGGAACAAAGTTTTCAATGAGAAGAGCTCTTGGTAAAGCCCTGTACATTGTCAAAGACAGCGTCATGGGCCAGTTTGAAAGCACAGCACTTTTAATAAGTCATTTATTTTCTATCATGGTCATTGTCCCTACTTCAAATTCCCAGTACTTTCCCATAGAAAATCTTTTCCAAACTTTAGCTTTCCAAACCAGTTCTTGCAAACTGATTTCATACATATTGTATTCTGTGAGAAGTAATTTAAAGAAACCTACAACACTACAATATATGTAATTGTGCTTGCATGTTGTGTATCTGTAAACTCAGAAATCAAGCAGGAGCATTACTAAACAATATTTGCTGCTGCTGCTGCTGCTAAGTCGCGTCAGTCGTGTCCGACTCTGTGCGACCCCATAGACGGCAGCCCACCAGGCTCCCCCGTCCCTGGGATTCTCCAGGCAAGAACACTGGAGTGGGTTGCCATTTCCTTCTCCAAAACAATGTTTAAAAAGCACTAAAATTATATTGTGGAGTAAAGACTGGGAGTCCAAGGATGAATAACAGACAGGAAATCTAAGAAAGAGAGGATCAATGGGATTTGATGTTGAAGAGGATTACTGATCTCAGAGGGTGATTAAAGAGAAAGGGCACCTACCTAGTGAGTAATCATGATCTAACAGCATGATTTACTGAAATGATAAACTAAGGGAAAGGAATTTACTGATTTAATAACAAATGGAAAGCAATAATTTGGAGAAAGTAGTTTTACTAGGACAAATATACCCCATTCAAACTTTTTAAACATTACGTGTGTCAGGGAAATCATTTGGAAACAGAACTGAGGACCCAAACACAGCACAGAAATAAAGCAAAATGTTCAAGCAACAATACCTATACAAGGTGAAGTTACTATTCTAACTGGTTCAGATTAAGCTTATTTAGTTTTTTCCCAAGAAAGAGTACATCCTCCTGCTTTTGAAAAATGGAAGCCTTCTTGACTTGCAGCATGGCATAGTGAGGCTGCTCGAAGTGTCCAACAAGAGAAGCCCAAGCAACACTCAGAATTGGCTCAGCCAGTGAAAAGTCTGCACTTCCTGAGGCACAGCCATGGACTCAAAAGTGTCAACAGTTGTCCTGGACTGAAGCAAAAGGAGTCTTCCAGGGACGTGCAGTTTTTGAAATTGAAGTGGAAAAGGGATTTGATTCCTTGCCATTGAAAATTATTAATATAATTGCCCCTGCCTGGATCCTGTTTTCCTTTTCTAGCTATACAAAAGTTGAAGTATTTTTTGTTCTCCAAGGAATCAAGCTGACAAAAATAGAACACACTAGGTTGTCTTGGCAGGAATAAATCACACCCAGCTTTCAAGACATGGGCCAAGGAAATGGGCAGGTCCTGGTTCCTGATCCATTGTTTCCCCCATTTTCCTGTCACACCTGGATGAGAGGAGAATAAGTGTGGGCTAGGAAGAGTAAGTTTGAAAAAACTGTTCATTTATGGTTTCTCCATATTGTAAGGAAGTTTAAAAAGTAGGATCATTGGCATACATTAGTGGAACAGGAAAGCATCCCAGGTCCCTGTTAGCAGGTCATGAACCCAGTCCTTGGCATCTGGCATTGTGATAAGGCCAGTCCTGCTTCTCATGGCCTCTGCTGTTAGGCTTCTTCTGAAATCTTAAGAGCTGTCCATAATGTAACTCTCGTGCTTCCAACATCTTCCTACAGAAGGATAGTGGAGAATAACATCAGATCTTGGGTGCTGAAGTTACATACTATTTGGCTTTGGAAAAACATGATACTTATCCAGGCATTTTACATGCACCATTGGCAAGTTGGTTTTAAGGGGGAAATCATGTTCATAAGTTCTGTGCTATTTATAACAGTTGTATTGGCATAGTCAATTGTATTACTACTAGGAACTCAATGACTTTTTCTAGATGGGATATACCCAGAGTAGTGAAGGGCATTACACAGAGTCACATAGCTACTAACTAGATTTGGCTTCAGGAACCTGCATGATTTCTGGAATCTCACTCCAATGTCATATCACCCTTTCATTGATAGAGCATATCTGAGGCACCTAGAAACTATGCTTCTCTGAATTATCCTACTGGACAGAAAAAAAGTTTAAAATAAAAGGAAATGCAACCTAGATTTGCTTCTCCTACCACCATCTCTACCTCCAGCATGGGATGCCAGACATTGAGTGTTATTTCTGCTTCACTCACTCCCTAAGTTCTTTCTATGACTGTACACCTACCCCATACACTCTGTGAATATGTAGTACTGTAGGCATGATAGAGGTATGGACTGCAATTGAAGTGTCTGCAGTTTGGAAATTCTTGCAAAAAGAAGACCAAGATGAGTATGGGCAAACTTTGTGACCTCAAGACAGGAAAATCAGATATTGGTACCAGATTCTGGTGAAGCTTCTTTCACCTAGTACACACACAAGACATCATCCATTCTGTTTTCATGTGCATCTGTGTGTCTGTGTGTCTATGTCCAGCTACCCATGAGTAAGGAGAGGGTGTGTAGAATGGCTGGAAATTTCATACTTCCTTGGGGTAAAAGATGTTCCTTGTATCAGAGGGATGGGCCGATGGGCTGAGTCACCTCACTAGGGCAATTCAAGTGGAAAACTATTCCAGAGATTACCACTCTGGATCAGGGACCCAGGGACTTTGATATATGGATATGCCCATCATGAGGCAACAAGCAGCACCTCAAGAAATGTGTGTACGTGGCACTGTGTATCAGGTTCAGGAAGGCCCCTTATTCCTTGGCCTTCCAAACACTGATTGGTCCTGTCTTTTTTCCTTGGTCTTGACTCTCGGCATGTAATTTCTTTGACCAACGGAACATGGTGGAAAATGATGTTATAGAAGTTACAGGTATAATCTTTAAGAAGACAGATGCATTCTTCCTTGTTTCTTAAGAGCTCTGAGCTTCCACGTAAGATTTCACCTATCCTGCTGGAGACACCATATGAAAATGCTGCAAGACTCAGTGGAGCAGTACAGGTGCCCTCCTGAGGGTTGCAAGCAGCTCTGTCAAGGCAACGGGCAGGTGAGTGTCAGTTGTCCCAAACCTTGAAGAGTACTTTAGAAATTGGCTGAACACTGCAGTTTGATCCTGTTCTGGATTATACTTTAGAGGTTTTACTTCTTATCAGGACACTATATGTGACAGATTGATGAAAAACCTCTGATTCCAAACAGATATATTGGCAAGTACTTGAAAAATTATATAAACATTATACCAAAGTGTTTGTATGAACTGAAAAAGAGACAGATTAATATGTAACTGTAACCTATGTACCAACCCTAGCCCCTTGAGTGAAAACAACTTCAGTGAAAATCTAGCCTTTTTAGTACAAAGAATGGGAGATGACAGGGAAACTGATACCTCTATACCTTCAGTCTGATGGGAGTAATAGGGCTTCTTTGAGAAATTGAAATCACAGTTCTGAGAATTTGCAATCACATCTCTGCCCTCATTTAGTTTTGGAGTTCCAATTGACACTATCAGTATGGTTCAAGGAATTCTGGTGGAAATCCAGATATGGGGCACATGCAAGTCAAATCTTTTCTGGAGGAACCCACCCATAACTGAGGCTTTGAGATGGTTCCCACAGATAAAGCCCTCCCAAAGAAAGTGAAACTCTCTCAGTCATGTCTGACTCTTTGCAACCCCATGGATTATACAGTCTGTGGAATTCTCCAGGCCAGAATACTGGAGTGGGTAGTCATTCTCTTCTCCAGGGGATCTTCCCAACCTAGGAATCAAACCAGAGTCTCCTACATTGCAGGTGGATTCTTTACCAGCTGAGCTACCAGGGAAGCTCTCCCAAACAAGCTCATAATAACAAACACAAACATATGTCCTTCCAAAGGATTATTGTCAAATACAAACTGTTGGAAAAATGTTTAACGTGCTTAAGCTAACGAGAGGATATAAACCATCGAAAGGAAGAGGCAACCAAATAACGCAAAGAATCAAATAAAATTCCTGAAAGTGGAAAATGGAACCCCTGAAGGAAACGGTTATTATGATTTAAAATAACCAATTAGACATACCTGAAAGTAGAATTATCTACTAAAAACAAGTGAAAGAAATTCTGGAGAATGCTTCCTGGAAAGATAAGAAATAATGGTTAAAGAAAGTTCAACAGACAAAAGGTGTAGACCAAAAACACAAAACATAAAAAAAAAAAAAAACATAAAAAAAAACAAAAACAAAAACACAAAAACACAAAACGTACATCTGATAGGAGTCTGTGAAGTAAATACTGGGGAATCAATGATATTATAAAAAGAAACAGCTGGTAATTTTCTAGAATGGATGATATCTTTGATACCTTAGATTCTAGACACACATTTGGAAACATCATACTAAAGCTGCAAAGCAATAAAAACACTGGTAAACAAAATGCACATAATGTAGACTCTTCCAGAAAGAGTTTTCTGACTACCCCCTAGCTGTGATGGATTGCTCTCTGCTGTGCTCCTCAAATAACCTGAACACATCTCTGTCACAACATTTAATATATTATAAATATCTGTTGAAAGCATCTGTTTCCTCACTCTACACACTAACCAGTTTGCAGACCATCACCTTATGCATTTGTGACTCCCAGAAGCTATCAGTGCCTGATATCATAGGTAGTCAGTAAATGTTTGTTGAATAAATGAAAGCAGGCTGACTATAACCCTACCATGAAATTTCCTGACTCTTTCTGAGGACAGCATGACTGAAATACCATTGAGGGAGAACTGAAAATTACTTGAAAGTGGCAATACCAATTTTTCTTGTTCTTTTTTCTCTGTACATATAAGCGGTTACCAATTTTTATCCTGTTGCCCAGAACAATGAAGAAAATAATATTGCGACATGTTCTACAGTTTTCAAGGATGATTTCACACAGATTTGACAGTTTTCTGTCAAATTGCCTTTCTGACAGTTGGCCTTTCCCTGGTTCTAGGAAGCTGGGAGGGGGCACATGATAACACTTCTAATGGATCTCTAAAACCCTTGGACGACAGTGCTGTTTATGTTGCTAATGAAGAACAGATCCATCAGTGGAATGCTGAGTCAACTGCCATGCCTCATGCAGTTCAGGACACAGGTGTGCCAGGATCAGAGCTTAGATCTCAGTGACACAAGTGCCCAGTTTCTTGCTCCTTGTACCCTGAGGCCTACCTAAGTGGGTCCCAGTGGAGGCTACTGTAAAGAGAAGCAGAGAATAGGTAGGATGCTCCTGAGCCTGGCCAGTCGAGCAGGGGAGAGTCTGGGTGTTCCCTGCTCCCTCACTGATGTTAATGCCTGGAAGCCAAGGCAGGAGGAGAGCTGGAACTAGAACTCAACCAGGGATGGGCTCTTCCCTGTGTCTGAGTATGTGAGGCCTCTGGAACATCTGGCAGGCCCAATGAGACAGTTCATAAACCCCTAAAGCGCTCACCTATAGAAGACCTGCCTCTATCGGCCGGGCAAGACCTAGCTGAGCAGTCCCACCACTCTGATTCCCTCAGGTCAAGGGCTGGAAGTGTGGGCATTGTGTTTTTCCAAGGACTACCAGCCTTCTCGCCTGTGAGGTCATTATCATGGGTACTCAGGCCAGTGTCAAGGCATAGAAATTTGGAGTCCACCGAATGAAATGTCAAATCCCCTCTGCTCTCTTCATCACCTCACCTGATGCAAGAGCGCAGCAGAGGTTAACTCCACCCCTAATCATACACCGCAGGCTTGATAAACTGTCTTTGTTTTTACCAAAGACCTATTGGAAGGAAATGCCCTGCCTTGACTGCAAGTGATTGTGACCCTTTTCAGGCTAATAATCCTCTTCAATGGACATTTGTTTAACCACTGTTTGTTTAACACTTTCTCTTGATAATGGCCAGTGGATAGGTTCTCCACACCTGATTTTTGGAATCTTGGGACCACCATGGAATTCCCTGGGATTTACCTTGACTCATCAACCCATCTCTCTTTTCCTGCCCAATGGCAATGTATCCTCTTCACTAAACTTAGGGACCCACTGAATCCAAATACCTTTATTAACTAAAGATTATTTGTCAAGCAGCCTCCCTCTACAAAGTCCAAGAAAGGATGCAGGTGTCCCTCCTCTGGTGTCCACTTCTCTCTGTCCTCCCACCAATCCTTCAAGACTATTCGTTGTTCTTTTAATCTCACATTGAAGGAAAACTCAGACTTGATTTCTGGCCAGGACACTTACTTAGGGGGTGAGCTTGGGTGGTACTTAACTCAATGTCTCAGAGCCTCAGTCTTCTTGACAGGGAGAATTTAATTTGCTTGTCCTAAGAGGAAAATATAAGGACAGAAGGTGAGTAATAGACAGATGTGCATAACATATGCAGCAGAGTGCCTGCTACATAGAATCTTAAAGTGCTCAAATAAAAAATGTTTTCTATGGTGATTTGTGTGGAGCTGGCTCCTGAAGAGTAAAGAGGGTTAAAATGTGACCCAGAACTCTGTGACATTACAAATGAATGGAAAGCTGTGTGGTTGCCTATAGAAGGCTGTACCTGATCACAACCACAATGCATGTCATGGAGGTTCAGAGAATGGGAAGAGACACAGCCTGAGAACTCACCGTGGGCCTGTACCAGACACTGCACTTGTCATGCTACATCTACACTCTCATTCAGTCCTAATCACAGCCCCTCTGTAGGGGCATTGTCAATAGTATGCCCTTTTTACACGTGATGATGAAGAAGCTGAAGGAGAGAGAATTCACAGTAGGCTGGAATCGTCAAGTCATCTTTACAGAGGAAGCATGATTTGAGCCAAGACTGGGAAGATGAATAAGATTAGGAAGGAAGAGGAAGAGGGGCTGAGTTTCACCGGAATGAAGAGGAACAGCTGGCTCTCAGAGCCCTGAGTTGACAATGCCCCAAACCACTGAGGTAATGTGGCAGTTTCCATCTGCTCCCTAGCAACTTCCCATCACACCTCAGACCTGCCTTATCTCCTCAACTTCACTAGAGTGAGGCTCTGAAGTGAAAACTCATCCACCCTTATCTCACTGTCAGCCCTAAGCAAACAGACGGGGCCAAAGCAGCCAGGAGAGCATATCCATCCAGCCATCTGGCATCAAGTCTCACTCCCCACCCCTCTGATAGCCTGAGAGCATGAACATTAGGACTGATAATAAGTCTAGCCTCCATACACTGGGCACTTCATCTTCCTTATCTCACTGAGTCCTCACGACAATCTCGTAGACCCTCTTCCACAGAGGAGGAAACAGGTTCAGAGAGGTCAAGTCACGTATTCAAAGCACCACATCTAGGAAGAAGGACAGCTGGAGTTTCAATCCAGGTCTAATCTGACTCCAAAACCTCTGTCCTTAGTCACTCTTGCTGCCGATTATCGTCTCACTGCTCAAAGTAGTTACAGGACCCAAGCAAACTCTGTCACCCTGTTGTGTGTCCATTCCTTGTTAATGCCACTGTGCAGCACTATTTGTCTCTAGAGATCAAAGGCACCACAATTCTGAGGAGAACAAAACTTGGAAGCATGAGGCATTCTCATTTTCCTACTCACCCATTGTGCTCTCCAATTCCACCCCTAAGAGATGTCATTACTCTTTTCCCAGTTCTTTTCCCTTAAAGTGTTTCCACACACCCTGATTTTCTTTGTTGTCCCAGCACAATTCTTTGTAGTGCTGCTTTTACTCTCAAAAGGGTCTGCATAATTGGACAAGAAATTTTACCATGACCATCCCTATGAGGAGGCGAACAGCTTCACACATAATGTTCAGTAAACCATGACATACCTGTCAGGCAGGTGCTCCTGAGTGAGTGTGGAGTTTGATCTGAGGGGAGTAGCCCATCTCTCCATGGGGATGGAGGAAGAAAGACATTATAAATATGCTTTTGAGGGTTTTTGTGTACATTCTAGTTTGTTGGTCCTTGAGCAGTCAAGAAACAGGGGTAGAAGTAAGCTTGGAATGCAGAATGTGCTCTACTTGGGGGCCAGTGCGGTTGAGTACAGTTGCCCTCTCAGCACAGCTGTGCATCAAATATGTGGAGCATGTAGTGTTGAGGAATCAAACAAAAACTGGTGAAAGAAAAGACTAGGAATGGGGTCATGGGATCATGCCAACTCCTGTAGCCCCTGTTTTGCCTTAAATCAGAGTCTAGATAGGCCATGGGTGTGAACTGCTACAGGGAAATTGAAACCCCCAGGACACAGTAGGACTTCGGGAACTGTTGAACAAGGACTTCCTTCTGTTGAAGGAAGCAAGTGTCCAACCATGAGAAAACAGATCTCTGACAATGCTGGTGGCCCTTCTCTTGAGTCCACATGGGAAAGAACCTAATTAACGCCCTGAAACATAACCAGGGAAGGGATTTCCTTCGCAAAATGCTAAGGTGATTTGAGTGGAAATTTTTTAATGTGATTTATATGAATAAGCAGAAAGACAAAAGACATATGAATCTCAAATGTTGTTAAAATGACCTGAGTGAATACTTGATATCTCTTAGGTACCTGACATGCTCCAAAACCAAAAACGGTATTGTGAAAAAACAGGAACATCAAAGGAAAACCCAATATAATGTTTGCTGATGAAATGCCACTATCATTACTATTTAGAGTTAGGAAGATGATAAGACAATTTCCTGAGAGTATTATGATTTGAAAGTTTGAGGAATATTTGGCATGAATTTTTAAAACTCTGGAAGCTACTGCTGTTCTATGTGGGAGAATGAGAGCAAAAAAGTAAATGAAGTTATTGTGAAAATAATTTTGATGATGAAGACCCCAAAAAGCAGACCTCGAGTGATAACTAACAGAATGACCATTAAGAAAGTGGTGAAAGGAAATATGGTTAGGGAAAATCCATGATTTTCCTTATAAAAACTGCACTAGAGCCATATATTCCTGTGGATCTAATAATGTGAGATAGTGTTTCCTTCAAAATTAAAGGGCTTCAAAAACAGGGGAAATGGCATAGGTCCAAAAACTAGAGCACATCCTATTTTTGAGAGCTACAAGTCTTTCCCGCCAATGGTGTGGCTCTGCAAAAAAAAAAAAAGAAAAAAAGCCTTTGGTTTGTTTTGCTCAGGTGGTCCTGAGGCAGCTCATCTGCAGGTGGTGTATCTGATGGTAGCCCTGGTAGCCTCAGACACATTGTGCTCCCCAATCTCCCTTGGCAGCAGCAGGTGAAGTGCACTGAGGGTCTATCTGGAGGTGAGAATCAGCCCTTGATGGAAAGGGCCAGGAAGGAAGCATATCTGATCCACCCTCAATGATATTGTTAAGAAAATAATTCACACATGACATTAAAGGAAACGCCAAAATTAATGAGAAAGTGCTTCACAACCTGCTAGACACAGATGGACATAGAAGTGCAAAGTCAGCTCCTTGTACACAGAGTAGTGCTCCTGGAAATCATGGAAATAACTGGCCTAATATTTTCTCCAGCTCTGATCAAAACCCTCATGACATCAGGAAAGAGAAATTGCAAAATCGGAGTCTCTACATAGAGGACACAAACTGAAATTTCATGGTATCTTACTATTAAAAATATTTAGTAAATAACAAATTTAAAAGTTGTTTTTTGACACAATTTAGGTTCTGAAAAATAACCCACATACTACATATAAGAATTCTTGGTTGGGAAGAAAATGTTACCTCATTGTTTAAGAAGCCACCATTGGAGAAGGAAATGGCAACCCACTCCAGTGTTCTTGCCTGGAGAATCTCAGGGACAGGGGAGCCTGGTGGGCTGTCGTCTCTGGGGTCACACAGAGTCAGACACGAATGAAGCGACTTAGCAGCAGCAGCATGGGGTAAAAAAATGGAACCGATAAGAGAGAAACACACAAAAATTAAAATCCTATAACTTTCAAGGATATATGATAATGCAGTCAAAGGTATTTCTTAAATATATTTATGCAGAAAGAAATTACAGAAATTGAACCAAAAAAGACTTTAGAAGAATTTAAGAAATGGGACTCATCAGTGTGGTTTCATTCCCAATGACTAGGCTTCCTATGGTGTTTCCTCTTGGACATTTAAGGGACAGCTAATTCTACTGTTAATAAGAAGATTTCAATCATGAAGGGGGAAAAGCTAAATTTTATTACTAGAAAATGCAGTGCAAATGTACAGTGGTGAAATCTTGCTAATCAGTATCTGAAGAGTTCTGTTTACAACTACGAATTTAAAAATCTTACCTGAAATATTAGTAATCAACTTCTTGCCATTTTTTGATGCAAGGGACAAAAGACATATCCAGGACAGTCTCTGAATTCATATCATTAAACCACCATGTTTAAACAGCAGCCAAGAAGCAAACCACAGGGAGTGAACTATACCAACATACTCCATAATCTCCAAAGGCCAAACTCCCAAGAAGGCTGTGATTGGTGTATCCTGTGTCACACTATAACAGTTTGGCCCAATGACAAGGAACAACACCCCTTGCCTACCTCAATCTCAAAGGCTGCAGATGTTAGTACGCCTCCTGTTGCTTCAGCTCAAGACAGTGTTCACATTTTGAGTCAAGGGTTGTGCCTCAGGATTTGCAGGCTTTTCATTGGCTGAGCCAGTACCAAGTGGTACTTGAGCTACTCTGATTGGAAGCTTCCAGCATCCTCACAATGCAGAGGTGCAAGTCATGAAGGCTTCCAATTTTCCAAAACGGGAGGATGTACTCTTCAGGGAAAAAAAAAAAAAAGATTGATCTGAACCAGTCAGAAAAATAACTTCTGTTTCTTCCACTTTGGAAACATTGCTTCTGGAACATTTTGCTTTAATTATTTTAGCACTGTGTTTGGGACCTTGTTTATATTTTCAAATGATTTCTATGATACAAATAATGTCAGCAAGGTTTGAATGGGGTATGTTTATCCTATTAATACTATTTTCTCCAAGTTCTTACTCATCATGTGTTATTAAACATAAACTTTTCCCATATGTTGTCATGTCAGCAAACCTCAGTATAAATTATGATTGTACAGGAGGTGCCCTTTCTCCTTGATCACCTACTGAAGTCAGTTAACATATGTGCTTATTTGGCCTTAGTCTCTTCAGCATCAATCCCCACTGTCTTACTCCTTTTTTAAGATTTCCTGTGTTTCAGTCATCCTTGAGCTTTACCAAGAGTTCCTCTCATCCAAAATTTTGTTCCAGGTGTATAAGACCACCCTGAGGCAAAGAGGTATTTACCTGCAGGTCCTTTGGTGGTAGTTTTCCCTAGCCTCCTTGGAAGTCAATGTTTTGGAATGTTTTCATAAGATTCATGTAAAATTCAAGCATATAAGTTATCTTACTATTCCAGTGGCTCATCTGTCATAATGGCCCCAAGACAGTTTTGAGAAGTAACAGCAGAACAGAGTTCTACACTGCACCAAAGAAAAAAGGCCTTTAGAGCCCTCCTTAATCAGGAAATGGCCCCCTTCATAGACACACAACTCAGAGTAGTTAAGCTCTCTCTAGTATCCAGCCTTGCCCAAGTCTTACTCCTGAGTTTGTGGATTTCTTAAATTTAAAGACTTGCTGTTTTGTCCTTTCAGGACAGTGCTGTCCCTTGTCCCTTTTCTCAAGGCTTGAAGAAAAGTTTTGATTTCTGTAGGTTATCCATCATTTGTCACACTGAGTGACATCATTCGACTGAATGACATCCTTTTGATGTTTAAACATTCTAATCAATAGGGAGATTTAAAACTTATTTTACAAGCAGAAAAATGGATACCAAACATAACAGAAATAATTAGTGTTTAAAGCAAACGATAATTAACATTTTAAAGCATTTATAAGGACGGAATTGAAAGTGTATCTCCCGTCATTACCGAGATGGACAGTGAGAAACTTTTTAAAAGTAAATACAACTATTCAATCTTCAAATAGTTGAGGAAAATCACATGAGAGCAGTCACCTTATTTTCTCTTAAGTAGTCATTAGTGTTGGAGAAGGAAATGGCAACCCACTGCAGTATTCTTGCCTGGAAAATTCAATGGGCAGAGGAGCCTGGCAGGCTACAGTCCATAGGGTTGCCAAGATTTGGACACAACTGAGCAAGTGAGCTCAGCAGTAGTCACTACTGTTCTCTTCTTTATTATTGTTATAGGAGTATCTACAAAACATTGCTTATAACCAAACAGCAATTTTACCAAACAGAGAAAAGTCCTATGTGTACACTGCTAATTTTGAAGCAATGTGATATAAAGTGTACTGGGAACCATGAAAAAAAGAGGGAGCTACAAATAGAATACTGATACACACCAGACAGATCAACAGAAGCATTTGGCCAGCCCACAGATACATGAGAAGTAATAAATAATTGCTGCTTTAATTCACTAAATTCTGAAATAATTTACAATGCAACCATCAGTAAATGACATATATTATGAAAAATTCAAGTTTATCACAGTTGCAATTGATTTGAAAGCCTTGATTTATCAAAATTAATCCTTTTAAGTAAGACTTTCCATCAACATTCTACACTTGCATGGGTTAGAAGAATTAAGAAACTGTAACTACACCACGCAGTAAGCATCAAACCACTATTTACGTGTGAAAAACACCAATGTGCTCTTAATACAATGGAAGCGTGAGGAGATATGCCTACTTATAACTCAAAATTCATGTCTTATATGAGTTGTACTCATTCTCCCTAAAATCCTATGCTGATGGCCTCAACACTAGTACCTGACATGTGGTTGTTTATGGAGATACAATCTATCCTAGAGGAATGAAGTTCAGCTGTATCCATTAGGGTGCCCCCTAATCCAAAATGACCTGTAGCTATGTAAAAAGAGGAAACGTGGACACAGAGACTCTCACATAGGAAGGAAACTGAACAAATGTAGGGGTCTCTTTGCCACTTTGACAAGAAAAGGTGAGAAGACTGGAACAGATGCTTCCTTCATACCACTCTGAAGGAACCAAATCAGCTGTCATCTTGATTTGGACTTCTCACCTGCAGAAATGTGAGACCTTAATTATGTGCAGTTCAAGTAAACCAATCTCAGGCATTTTGTACATTAGCCCAGGTAACTAATATGATATTATTAAATCACCACAATTAGACTCATTCAAGCAATTCAGCAAAGACAGTACAGGCACAGAATGGCACCGGATACCATCCCTGTTACCAAAGCTGAACATCCAGGAAGGGATGTACTCCATGGACGCGGGAAAACTGGCTTGAGCTTCGGACAATGAACATTTTGAACAATGGCTGTGGCTCACACAGGCTGATCCCTGATTGGCTAATTCAGAGCAGAGTGGCCGTTGCACTTCTCTGACTGGACGTCCCACCCTCAGAGGGTAATATCACTAAGGTTGTCATTTTCAAAACTTGAAGAGTAAAGCCTGGACAAGAAAAGAGGCAGTACACCTGAACAAGTTAGAGTAGACCATTCAGTTAGAATAAGATTTTTCCAAGTAGATTAGAATCTGTAATATTTTTTCCCTTACAATGATTTAGTTATTCATTCACTGTGTTTGAATCCACACTTCAAATGAATTGCATAACACAGGTAATGGAGAAAAGAGTTTCAGTGAGGTATATTTGACCTATCGATACTATTTTCGATGCATTGATAATTATAATTTGTTGATTAAGCAGTGAAGGTTTTCCCTCATTTCCTCTTCACAGTAAACCACACCATTGGGTGTGGGCACTAGCTGCCCTTCTTTCCAAAAGGGCCCACTAAAGGGTATAATCAGGATCGCTACTCCCCCTTCCACCTTCAACAACAATAACAAAATTCCAATTTTCTTTTCTTCTTTCTAGATTTCTTATGTGTTGTCCTCCCTTACGCTCCCAGTCTTCACTCTCTAGACCAATTATGCTGCATCTGTAACATCTTTCCAAACTGATCCTATTGCATTTCTGTATTTACAAACACAAAACACACAAAGCATGATAGCAGTGTCTTAGTGAACTGGCACAGTACCACAGTTCCTTCCCCATTAATCTCCCGTCTGATTTTCATAGAAAGGCTATTATCCCTTGAGCTCTGGTCACTCAACCACACTTTGAGTCAACAGCTGTGGCTCACAGGCTGCCAGTCCCCCATTGGGGGTACCAGTGGAGACAGATGCTTGAAATGTTTTCTCTGGACTCCCTCTAATGGATATACAATTGCAGGTCATGAAAGTTTGTGTTTTAAAGATCAAAAGATTCTCTGCTAGAAAATAACTGATTAGATACATCTGTATGAATTTCTAAAACAATTTCAAAACCTAGGGAATTACAAAATTGAAATGTGTGTGAAATTTTTGTTTTGCCATTTCTGTACTATATATCCACCCCCATTCATATATTTAAATGTTTGATTAACAAGGACATAAATAAATAAACTGGGATATGTGGGACAAGTATACTAGAGGTGGTGGATGGGTATATCAGTTTCTTCACTTTACCTACCGCATATCACACATGAAATGCTTCTGAAGAATTCCATAATACACATTGGGAGAAGGAGAATAAAATGGGAAATTAAAATACTAGGAAAATAATTTAGAACTTATAAAAACTCTATCATGAAAGACCTAGAGAAGACGCTATAACTGGGATCAAGGAAAGGTTGGAATTTTGTATTTCCTCCTAGCTTTTCTCTCATTGTTTGGCTGAGAGTGACATCCTTCACAGATTTCCACATCCAAATCCTGTCCTACTGATGAGTTTGTTTTAACTTAAAAATTTTTATGGATGTATTTGTGAGTTACAATATTCTATTTGTTCAGGTTTACAACTTAGTGATTCAATTGTTTTATATATAATACTCTGTTCACATTTATTATAAATAATTGCTGTACTTCTCTGAGCTGTATAGCATATCCTTGTTGCTTATTTTAAAGTTCAACATGAGTAGTATAAAATAAAATGAAATATTAAGTTCTAATGAAAACCATACTAAATTACAAAGGACTGAAATCGCAGAGTGCTTTCTCTCTCTCCAAGGATGTAGTAAGCTTGAAATCAATCTTTTAAAAAAAGGAATAGGAAAATCACCAACTACTTTGAGATTCAGCAATATACCTATAGGGAAAAAAATGTCAATGCACCAAGAAGAAAACACAATGGACATTAAATTCAGTAAGTATTTTCTTAAGCATTAGCAGTCAAATACTTGAGGTAGAAGAAGGAGTCATCCTATTTCTCTTAATTGCTGAACATCCTCCTCTTTTACTGATGCAAAGAGCTAGAGACATGTCCCACAACACGAAATGGATGCATCTGTATGTGCTAAGCCTCTTGAGTCATGTCGGACTCTTTGCGACCCCATGGACTGTAGCCCACTAGGGTCCTCTGTTCATGGGGCTTATCCATGCAAGAATACTGGAGTGGGTTTCCATGCCCTCCTCCGGGGAACCTTCTCCACCTAGGGATCAAACCCGGGGCTCCTGTGTCTCCTGCACTGCAGGTAGGTTTTTTTTTTTTTTTTTCACCACTGATGCCAACTGCGAAGCCCCAAGAAATGGATGCCAGCATGCTAGGTCGTTGGAGTCGTTTCTGACTCTTTCAGACCCTATGGATTGTAGCCCACCAGGCTCCTCTGTCCGTGGGATTTTCCAGGCAAGAATACTGGAGTGGGTTGCCAGGCCCTCTTCCAGGGGATCTTTCTGACCCAGGGATCGAACCTGCCATTCCTGCAACTCCTGCATTGTAGGCAGATTCTTTACCGCTGAGCCGCCTGGGAAGCACACACTGCTCTTTATTGGTTGCAAATCCAATGGACGGAGGAGCCTGGGCTGCGGTCCATGGGATCCCTAAGAGTTGGACACGACTGAGCGACTTCACTTTCACTTTTCACTTTCATGCACTGGAGAAGGAAACGGCAACCCACTCCAGTGTTCTTGCCTGGAGAATCCCAGGGATGGGGGAGCCTGGTGGGCTGCCGTCTGTGGGGTCGCACAGAGTCGGACACGACTGAAGCGACTTAGCAGCAGTAGCAGCAGCAGCATACCCCATATAAAAATCCCTGGATGATACCTAAATATAGGTGGGAGAATGAAAATGAAAAAGGCCAATGAAACTTTTAGGGATAGAATTTTGACCATAAAGATCCTTAAAATCGCTGACTGAGAAACCACGAATAGAAATAACCATTTAGAAAAGTGACGAGTTGCAATACGTTAAGAAAATAGTACACGGTTTTCCATCGAACAAATGGCACAACCAACTGTTATTGAAGCAAACTTGATGAGGTTTTTAACGTTTTCCTTTGGATGGAAATGTTTTAAAGATGGATTGTAGGGCATACGTAAAGAACCCAGAGTGGATGGACGTGGCTCTTTATCACTACAGGTCTTTTCCCTTCGAGTGGTTCTGATAAGAGTCTTTGGTTTGCGATGCTGCGGTGGTCATGAGGCAGTTCATCTGCGGGTGTTGTATCTGATGACCGACTTGGTGGCCTCGGACACTGCGTGCTTGCCGATCTCCCCAGGCAAGAGAAGACGCACGGCTCTCTGGATCTCTCCACTCGTGATGGTGCAGTGCTTGCTGGAGTGGGCCAGGCTCCCGGCCTCTTCGGCGATCTGCTCAAACATATGCTTCACGAACGAATGCATGACGTTCATGGCCTCGTGAGAGAGACTCAGGCCTGTGTGCACTTGCTTCAGCACCCTGCGGAAATAGGTGGCGAAGCTTGCAAAGTTGTCCTGATGGCAGCGGCGGCGGTGGCGGCGGCCCTTAGCTGTCTTCCGTTTCGCCTTCTTTGGCTTAGCGTCATAGGGCTCCGGTTCGGAGGGCTCCGATTCTGAGGTCTCTGTTTCAGAGGGCTCCGTTTCAGAGGGCTCTGTTTTGGAGGTTCCGGCTTCGTTGGTGCCAGGGTCTTCCTCAGAGTTGTCAGAGGATGGTTGAGCCATGTCGGAGCCACCAGTCCCCACTACTCAGAGGAAAGGACATGCGGGGGTTGAAGGCAGTTTGCGGAGTTTATAAGCCCTGCTCTCTCTGAAGTCACAAACACTGTCCATATCTGATTGGATAAAATGCAAGACAGGAGGCCTGTTACTATGGCAGCCCATGTCACGTGACACTGGATGCTCCACCCCCAACTCCCACCGCCCCTCCCCCAAGTTTAACCACACAGTCAGTCAAACTCAGTGGTATCTTTAAACTTTGCGTGACTTCCACCAGAAAAATCTTTGAACACTGCCCCATGAAGGAGACAGTCATCTATTCACCTCAGCTGATTTATGTCTACTATTGATGCATGAGAAGTTTCAAAGATGTCACCAAAGCCATCTAAGTTGAAAAATGTAATAATCACTTAGAGCTTCCTGAAAGAGTCTGACTGACCTCCATAACTCAAACTCTTTCAGACATCAGAGTGACTCAGGTCACTTGGTAGACATTTTACTCCAACACAGAATCTTTTCCTTCTGATTGACCTACAGTCCCATGAGCAGAAACTCCTGACTTCCTCAGCAGAGTGCTCCTGAAAATCATAGCAATTAGTTGACCAGCTATTATCTCCAAAACTTATCAAAGCCAATGATCACTATGAAGAGAATGGCAAAATCCCATTTGCCAAATACAGAACACAAACGGAAATAGGAATACTTACTAAGACTATTTAACATTTTGCAAATTTTAAATTGTTTTCTTAAACATTATTTAGGTCCCCCAAATACCACACAATCTGGAATTGATTAATGATTTATAGTGGTTATTTCTCAAAAAATGATCACTCTTATTGCTGAAAAACCACCAGAGTGAGAGAAAAAGAATAAAAAGAGAGAGAGAGAAAACAGCTAGGAATAAACGTACCTAAGGTGGTGAAAGACCTGTACTTAGAAAGAATAAGACCCTGATCAAAGAAATTGAAGCTAATACAAACAGAGGGAAAGGCCTACCTTGTTTATGGATTGGAAGAATTGATATTCTTTAAAAAACCATGCTGTCAAAGGCAATCCACATATTCAATGCAATTCCTATGAAAATACCAGGGCATTTTCCACAGAACTAAAACAAACAAATTTAAATTTTGTATGGAAAGATGAAAGACCCTGAAATGCCAAAACAATCTTAAGGAAGAAGGCCAGAACTAGAGGAATCAGGTTCCCTGATTTCAGACTATAACAGAAAACTACAGTAATCCAATCAGTGTAATACTGGCACAAAAATAGACACATGGATCCGTAGAACAGGAGAGCCCAGAAGTAAACCTATGGGCTTGTGGTCAATTCAGTTCAGTTCAGTCTCTCAGTCATGTGTGACCCCATGGACTACAGCATGCCAGGCTTGCCTGTCCATCACCAACTCTCAGAACTTACTCAAACTCATGTCCATCAAGTCGGTGATGCCATCCAACCATTTCATCCTCTGTCGTCCCTTTCTCTCCTGCCTTCAATCTTTCCCAGCACCAGGGTCTTTTCCAAGGAGTCAGTTCTTCACATCATGTCAAAAGTATTGGAGTTTCAGCTTCAGCATCAGTCCTTCCAATGAATATTCAGGACTGATTTCCTTTAGGATTGACTGGTTGGATATCCCTGCAGTCCATGATCAATTAATCTACAATTTAAAAAGGCAAGAATGTACAAATGGAGAGAAAACAGTCTCTTCAATAAGTGGTGCTTGGATAACTGGATAACTACATTCAATAAAGTAAAATTAGAACATTCTCTAGCAGCATATACAAAAATAAACTTAAAATTGACTAAAGACCTAAATATAATACATATATTGTATTTTAAGAATCCATTAGATATTTTAATGAGCTGTGTTTCTTTCACATTTGTAAATTCAGAAATTAAATGAACACATCAGTTATACGAAAAAAAAAAAAAAAAAACAACACTGAAAATAACCACAATTGCGTTTTGAGGGGATAACTGAGACCTCAAAAGTCTCTGATACACAGGAAATCTAGGATGGAGTTGGGAAAAACAGAGTTTGATGTTGAAGATTGGAAGGAGGAGGAACACTAGTAATTATTCACTTCAGTTGATGATTGAGGAAATAAGAGAGCCCAGTGAGCAATCACCTTGCAATGTTGTGGTTCACTGTAAAAGCAAAATAAGGGAAATGGCTTCATGGCTTAAATAACAATTGCCGGTCTCAACTCACAAATGACGGTGTTGATAGGATAGGCATACTCCATTCAGAAACCTTCTCAACAGTACCACTGTTTATGGATTCACATAAAAAAAGGACTCCGACACAGCATAGAAGTTACATGCAACAGAAAATTCAGGGGAAAAAAAACCCATTTCACACTTCCTAGAATCACAAGTTTCTACCCTAACTCGTTCAGATGATCTAATGTCATTCTTTTTCAGCCCTCATTCTTTTGTTTTTGAAGTGGAAAACCTTCATGATTTGCAACTTAACGTTATAGGGATGGTGAGAGCATTCATCCAGTCAGAGAAGCTAAAAAGTTCATGTTGACTCCATGTCACCCAAGGAGGGACTCAAACTGGTAGCCACAGTCACTGAACCACTCTACAGTGAGGTTTTCCTGACTGAACCAATAACTGTCTTCCTGGGGTGTTCAGGTCTGGTGACAGCAGGCAACAAGTTTGATTATTTATCTACTTTGACAAATAGGGTAACAAGCACGATTATCTACTTTATAGTTGGTCTTATAAAACTAATCAAGGTCATTTATATATAAGTATTAGGAAATGGCCTGGTAGTAAAGAATCCACCACAATGCAGGAGACCTAGGTTTAATCCCTGGGTCTGGAAGATTCCCTGGAGTAGGAAATGGAAACCCCCTCCGGTATTCTTGAGTGGAAAATTCCATGGACAGAGGAGCCTGGTAGGCTACAATCCATGGAGTCACAAAGAGTCGAACGTGACTGAGCAATTAACACTTTCAACTCTTTCTCAAGTATTCTAGAGCTCCTGTACAAAATGCTAGTGATTAGGTCACTAAAACAGCATTCATTTACTGTCTCATACTTGTGGAGGTTCTAAGTCCAAATCAAGGTTTCATCTGAGTTGATCTTATGCAAGGTGTGAAGCCTCTCCTTGGCCTGCAGATAACCGAAATCCCCCTATACCTGTCCACATTTTCTTTCCTATGTGTATGTGTCTTATGTCTGATTTTCCCTTATTATATGGATATAACTCCTTTAGATTAAGACCTACTCTAATGAACATATTTGAACTTGTTTACTTGGTAAATACTCATCTCCAAATATGATCACATACCAATATGAGTGTTTATGGCATAGATACATTAATCTTAGAGGCACAAATTCAACCCATAGGAGATATGTATTTTGAACTAAACATGGGAGTATTTCCTGCCTCTTCCATCTTATTAAGAGAACACTGGTGACCACTTATGAGAAACAAGGTGGCCCCACCACAGTCATTTTCACAATTCTGTGAATGTTTAGTAATTTCATTTTAGTATTTTATTTCTTTTTCTCTCTGTGAGCGGGAAGATAGTGTGTCATTTTCAATTGTTACAAAGGATTCTGTACACCTACCGTTGTAATTATTTCCTATTGGGTAGGATATAAGAGGAGAAGGCAATGGCACCCCACTCCAGTGCTCTTGCCTGGGAAATCTCATGGACGGAGGAGCTGGTAGGCTGCAGTCCATGGGTCGCGAAGAGTCGGACACGACTGAGCGGCTTCACTTTCACTTTTCACTTTCATGCACTGGAGAAGGAAATGGCAACCCGCTCCAGGACTCTTGCCTGGAGAATCCCAGGGACAGAGGAGCCTAGTGGGCTGCCGTCTGTGGGGTGGCACAGAGTCGGACACGCCTGACGCGACTTAGCAGCAGCAGTAGCAGGATATAAGAACCTGTAAATACACCACTCTCAGCCAAACATTGACATGAAATTCTGATACTCCATGAAATCCAACTTTTCCTGAGCCCTTCAGGAAAAGGACAGGGCTGTACATGACAGAAAAAACAAAAAGCTTTCTTTAAACTGGCAGAACCTCATGAGATAAAGAAAAAGAATTTGGGTCCTGTGGCAAGGTACTAGAGAGAGCCTCCCTGAGTAGTACAGGTATGAAGTGGACAGTGCCTTTTCAAGAAGGGGCAATGAAGGTCTGTATCTTTTGGTCCAATACAGAAGAACTCTGATGGGCTGTTATACCTCCAGGGCTCTCTTTGGTCACTGCAGTAAATATTTAGGAAACGTGAGTCCAATTATCAAGAACATTATTTAGCATTTTGTGGAAAAGTAGAGAAATCTTAGGAGAGAACTTTTAAAAAAGAATGTGATTCCCAAGGAGACCAGGAAATTCTTCCACCAAAGCAATGGCAAGAAAATATCTCTAGGTGGGACCGTGAGATGATTGTAGACAACCTGAATGTAATTTTGGAAATGAAAAGCTCATTTCAGAGCCATTGCATTTTTGAAAAGAGAACTGTGGGCCCATGGGAAAAAGACATTATTTCACAGAATCATTTCATTTCTATTGTGCTCATTGTTGCTGCTTTCAATATCCCAGTGCTTACCCATATGACATACAAATGTTTTTCCACTCAGTTCTTATACACTGTTATTATGTGAGAATTCCTGTCAGCAAACCTAACCCACTAGCATATTTTTATTGGTCTAGGTGTGTTTCACATTTAGTGAATCCAATAATCAAATACAGGCATTAGGAAACCGGTTTTACAACTGCATCATGTAGTCCATGAAGACAGAAGTGCATGGGTGATTGGCACTTGACACCTAGGAAGGAGGGAGAGAAATGGGGTTCAATGCTGAAGACCGAGAGGGGAAATGAGCATATATAATTGCTCACTTCACAGGGTGATTGAAGAAAACAGGCACCTAAAGAATAATCATGACCTAGCGGTGCTGGCTACTGCAAGCACAAATTAGGACAAGGGTTTTACTACTTAAATAACATACTATAAGTTTCAACCCTAAGGAAAGAGTTCAAATGTTTTTCCACATAATCTGTATGATAGAATTTATTGTAAAACATAAACGAGAGCTGAAACTTGTTCAGTTCAAAATATTGCAGAAATAACTGCAGTATTCCTCTATACAGAGGCATTGTGAAATTCATCAATCTTTGAGAAGTGAAGATAAGCAGAAGTCATATAGCGTGGTGAGCCTGATGCTTGAGCAGGTATTTTGTCATGCACCTGAGGGAAGTTTGTTTTAAGTAGGAGTAACATGCAAGGTTACTGTACTTGTGGAAGTAAATCGACTGGCTTATGTAATATATCCGTGTAATATAACTGTCTGAAAACTCGAGTCCTTTACCATAGTCTGGTAGGTGACGAGCATTACCCAGAGCCACATAGCTACTGAATTAGAACTGACACCAGGATCCAGGTAATTTCCTGAATCTCACTTCAGTGTCTGATCCATTATTATGCATGGTTTTGCCTTTGAGTGATTCTATCAGAGGATTACAGAAACCATGCTTCTCTTGATGAGCCTGCTTGGTAGGAAATATCACGATATAAAAGAATAACCTCCAATGATCTCAAATCTCCCTGTGGAAAATAATTCAAGTGAAAAACATATAATAAAGTGTTTCCCTTAACCAAACTCCAACATCATGCAAGGGCAGCTTTTTATGCTTTTCCCTCTCCCTGATTTTTTTCCTCAAAACTGCCCAATTTATAGCTCTGTGGATATGCACTTTTCACAATTGAGAAGGCGGATTACAAATAAATATCAGATGCTAGAGGACCCAAAAAGAAGAGGGCCATGAGGTATATGAGAAAACTCTGTGTTCCTAAATCAGAAAAACTAGTTATTCAGGCCAGGTCTGTCTGAGTTCCTTTCACCAAGAAATCTGTACTTACATTCTCCTTGCTGTCTACCTGCGTGTTTCTTTGTCTACATAAATGGCCCTACAAGTGGGAGAGGATGTCTATAATGGTTAGAAATTTCAGTTCACTTTAGTGTGAAAGCTGTGGCATGCAGTGTAAGATTCCACTAAATAGTAGGTGTCCCTCTCCTAGTAGTAAGTAAAGTAAACCAATCCAAAGAAATCACCATAGTATAGTGAACAAAACACTTATTTCTATAGCCTTACCCTGTGTGTGACACCCAAAAATATCTCAAGAAGCTTGACTTTGATTTCAGTGGCTATTAGATTCAGGAATATTGCTCGTCCCTGAGTACTCCTTCCAATAAGAAGTCTTGTCTGTTTCCCCGTCCTCTTGAGCTGATGAAGCCTTTGGTTATTTTGAGCAATGAGTAAAAATGGTGGAAATTGTATTAGGCAACTTACCAGCCTAAGGTTTAAGAAGGAATGTCCTTCTGCCTTGCTGTTTGAGGACATAGAGCTACCATGGAAAGGGTTAGTCTGTCCTGCTAGACCTCCCCACAAGAAAAGAGGCCCCTTTCAGCACCAGGTGTGTGTGTGAAGGTTGCCTGGAACTTTGCAGTGCAGCTTAGGTATCAGGTGCTTATCACTGAGTGGTCTTAGGATGGTTCATATTTTTAACAGATATTTACTTTTAACATTTGGAAATTGTGTTAAAAAATTTAAAATCTTCCCATTATAAATTGTAATATAGCAAGTTATGTTAAACAGGATTTTAAATACTCAGATGTGCTTGAAAAGTGGCTCAAATCAATAGACAGCCGACACACACATAATTCTAAATGATTAATTGACTATACCCATAGTGGAAAAACTGGACTTTCTTTCTCATAAGAAAGGAAGGACCAAAGAAAATTCTAATTTTTGTCCTTAGCTATGGGTGAGGAATAAAATGTTGCTAAAGAATTTGTAACCAAAAGAGTGCCCTGAGGTAGCTTTGGTATTCTCAGTAATACTATCAGCATGGCCCAAGTAATCTCTGTTTGCACATGTATGGCAAATGCCAATCTAATTGTGTCTAGAGGAGCTTAACCCTAATTGAGGCTTCTACAAGTATTCCTACAATTAAAGCCCCGCGGTCGCAAAGAGTCGGACAGGACTCAGCGACTGAACTGAACTGAACTGAAACAAATACAACTTCCCCCTCCAAAATGACAGCATCAGTATAAACAATAAACCAAGACGGAAACCTGTAAAGACTAATAATCAGATATGAAGTATAAGAAACATACCTAACATATTTAAATAGATGATAAGATATTATAAAACATGAGTAATAAATAGCTAATTATCAGAAAGCAAATAAGCTTTCTAGTACTGAACATCATAACAGAAGAGTAAAGAAATTTTAAACAGCTGAGAGAGAAATGGAGAGAGAATATATGATCTAGAAGATAGATGAAAGAAATACTACAAAATACTTCATAATGAGAAAAAAAGAATTAAATGGAGGTCAAGAAACCTAAGAAATGGACTAAGAAAATACGTCTCCTCGGCCTACCAGAAGTGACAAACATTTCTTAGGAGTTCCTTTACCATAGTTGTTTTATCAAAAGTTTTCACTTTTCATCTCCTTTCATCCTTTCACTTTCAAAGGATTTGTGAACAAAATGAGCCACTCATTACATACAAATAAACAATACAAGTATTGATTAGAGAATTATCTAACTTACTTGCGATATACTAACATTAAAAAAGAGAGAGAAATAGAGCAGAGGATATATCGCCAAACTGGATTTTGCACAACAGTCAGACTTAAACAACTCTGGGAAGCCACGTGACACAGCACATCTGGAGCCCCAATCGGGAAAAGGTCCCAGGTAGCCCGTCCACTCCATGGATGAGACTTCAGAGAATGCAGTTCTGGGTTCCCTGCTTATAATCCCAGGCCACAAACTGACTATCATCTTCAATCTGTAAGCAAAACTGCAGCTGTGGTATGATGTTAATTTTTTCCAATACCGTTTGCTTTGTTCTGCAAAGTTCGGAAAGTTGCTATATCCTGGAATGGTTGGCCAGACCTCCTCCAGGTACTTAACAAATTCCAAGGTCCACTTCCTATCTATCAATTGTGTTTCTCTTCCACACTCACAGCAGAAGTGGCTGACACCCACAGCAGTAGTCAGGGCAGTGTCCAGGTTTGTCAGAAGCAAAGTCAGAGGCCTGTTCTGCTGTGTCTCTGAAGCCTAAACAAGAGTATTTACTTAATTTCCCTAATAATAGTGTTTATTGGTGTAAATATCATGATTTTTCACATTGTCTCCAATGTCTTTTTCTCTGAATTAAGTTGTAAGGATGATAAGGTGTTTAGTGTGCAGGACATTTATGCACTCTCAATGCCCAAGGAAAGGATGGGAAGAAGACCACTGTGGGCAGAGGAAGACATGCATATCTAATGCAGACTCTACAAAATTATTTTCTGACCCCGTGCTGAATTCTGAAGGTAAAATGAGCCATTAAAGTCACTTCACACTGGCCCAACATAGTCAGATCTTTGTAACGCCTCCTTGATCAGTCCTTGGAAGTGGGCCAACTCTACAAGTACAAGGCATTGGACAAAGCAACTCTGTGCGGCTGAGGTACACCTGAAGTGGCTTATGACTAAGGACTGGCAGTAGGTCTGTCCTTGTCGTGGTGTTCTGAGTGGTCCATCTTCGAGTCTATCAGAGCCTTATCGTGATACTTGGGCTACGAATGCAACATTACGTGGGTGGCTCTCACTACTTGCTTTCGGCTACCATTTGTTTATGAAAGGAGATTTGCTGTCACAGTCTTTGGCATGGCTCTGTAGACAATGTGGCTTTTTGTTTGCTATTATAATCTATATGCTAACTTTGTCTGTAGCTTTACTATGATGTGTCCAGGTGTGCTTCCTGAATCTATGGAAACATAGCCTCCCTAAATTCTGGAAAAGCATCAACTCTTTCTCTGTGAATATTATTATTCTAAAACTTAGTCAGGTTACCACTTCTGGCATGCCTACCAGATTCACTTAATTGCTCCTTAGTCCATTTCTTAATCTCTTGGCATCTCTTTAATCTTTTACTTCATTTACCTTTCTATGAGGTATTCTATATAATTTCTTTCATCTATTTTCTAACACAACAGTTCACCATCCAGCAGTGTATCATCTGCTGTTTAAAATTTCTTGGAAGAAATGTATAAGAGTACAATAATGTTAGGGAAATTTAACATCCCACTTACAGCAATAGACAGATAATTTAGATAGAAGGAGACCGCAGTGGCCTTCAATGTCATGTTATTCCAGTTGGATGTAATAAACACAGCATTCCATCCAAAAGCAGCAGAGCACACATTCTTTATAAGTGCACGTGGAACATCGTCCAGAATACACCACATGCTATGCCACAGAAAACCCAAGTCTCGACAAACTTAAGAGAACAGGAATTGCACCAAGCATTTTCTGCAACCACACTGTATGAAATTAGAAAATAATTACATAAAGAAAAAGAAAAAGCCACAAACACATGCAGAGAAAAGAATATGATAGGAAAAAACCAACGGATCAGTGAAGAAATCAAAGAGGAAGTTAGAAAACACCTGGAGACAAATGAAAATAAACACACATCTTTCCAAAACCTATGGGATGCGGCAAAAGCAGTTCTAACAGGAAAGCTTATAGTCATACAGGCCTACCTCAAAAACCAAGGAACATCTCCAATAAGGAACCTAACCTACCATCTAAAGGAATTAGAAAAAGAACAAGCCAAGCCCAAGGTCAGCAGAAGGAAGGAAATAATAAAGATCAGAGAAGAAATCAATAAAATAGAGACAGGACATGTTTATGTTTAAAGTCACTCACTCATCTTTGCGACCCCGTGGACTGTAGCCCACCAGGCTCCTCCATCCATGGGATTCTCCAGGCAAGAATACTGGAGTGGGTTGCCATTTCCTTCTCCAGGGGATCTTCCCAACCCAGGGATCGAACCCAGGTCTCCCACACTACAGGTAGACGCTTTAACCTCTGAGCCACCAGGGAAGCCCAGAAGCAGTCATTTGAAAGGAGCCCGAGTCAGACTCACCTACTGATCTTGGAGTGTCTCCTGGAGACGTAGGGAGAAACTGGAGCTCACTCTGGGGACATAGATACTGGTGGAAGCAATTTTGGAAAGCTTTTTCTACCACATGGACACTGGTGCTGGCAAGTATCATTTTGACATCTTCCCCCTGGCTTATAAGCCTCAGGACCGAACCTTGATCCTGACCACCAGCCTACAGGCACCAGGATTGAATGTCTCACAGCAGGTAACTGGCCAGGCAGAGACACAGGCCCATCCACCAGCATCCAGTCTGCCTTATGATGCCCTGAGCCCACAGGTGCCACTGGACACAAGCCTGTCCACCAGAGTGCCTAGGATCTGTCCCACACATGAGAGCACAGGCACTAGACCTGGGACACCCAGGGTCCTGCAGCCAGAGCCCCAGGACCCAGCTCTGCCCACCATGGAGCTGCTAGTAGCCCTAGGACAGCCTGGGCCTCAGTCCCACCCACCAGCAGGTCAGCACCAGCTCTGAGATACCTTGGCCTCCTCAGCCAGCTGTGCCAGGACCCAGCCCCACTCACCAGTGAACCCGTGTTAGGTTTTGGATACACTAGAGCTTGCAATCCAGCTCTATCAGGAAAGGGCTCCGTCCAACAGAAGGTTGAATCTAGATCTAGGCTGCTTTTGGATCCTATCCAGCAGCTGCTTGAGTACCTTTGTCTGTGAGGCAGACCCAAGGGCTTGTCATTGAACAGATGTTGATGTGCCGTGGATGAGATGCACACTCAGGGTTGCTGTCCAATCTGGGTTACCAAAATTGTTACCAAACCAAACTTGGGTCTGCAAGCCTGCACACAGTTAAGCCAATCTACTGACCCCAGTGGATTTTCTTTTAAATGTGGTAAGAAATAGAAGGTGAAAAATTAGAATTGGATAAATCTGAGCATATAGGAATAGTAAGTTCAGAATTCAGGGATCTGGAGAAGTAAACGGATATTTTTGTACTATTTTTGGTTTCTCATTTATGTTATATTACATAATTCTGAATATGCGGTATGTTGAAAGAAGTTTGATTGAGGTCACTTTGATTTTTCTTATCAGTTTTTTCACTTTACTTTTTCACCATTTCCCGCATAAAAATTCTGGATTATTGTTACCCTATCTCTTAGAGAGTTAGAGAATAAAAGAGGTAAATAAAATGATAATGACCCTAGAGATCACCAGAAAGGCTGAAACAGGAATTATTTCTTGAACTTTGAAATTCAGCTATTTCTGTAAAGTGTTTCAATGAACACACTTTACAATGTATTCTATAATACAGACAATGTTGAAAAAAGTTTGAATGGGGTATGCTTGTCGAATTAACACTATTTTCCTAAGGTTGGAACTTATAGTTTCTTATTTAAGCTGTAAAGCCCTTGCTCTAATTTGAATTTTCAGTAGCTAACACTGTTAGATCATGACTAGTCTTTAGGTGTCTGCGTTCCTCAATCACCCTCTCAAGTGAAAAACAACATATTCTCATTTCCCCTCCAGGCCTTTACCATCAAACCCCATTTGCCCTCCCTCCTTCCTAGAGGTCATGTGTGTCACTCACCCTTGCATTTCTGCTTCATGGCCCGTAGGTATGGTGCAGTTGTAGCACCGGTTTATTAATGCCTGTATTTGGTTATTGGATTCACTAAATGGAAAACACACCTAGCACCAAAAAAAAAAAAAAAAAAAATCCTAGTTCATTCACAGGAATTCACACATAGTTTATATTTCTGACCAGCATGCCAGAAAAGTTCTGAAAAATATTTGTATATCATACGGCCAGACACTGAGATACTGAAGCAGCAACAATGAACACAACAGAAATTATGTCATTTTGTAAAACGCTAGTTTTCTTATGGGTCCACAGTCCCGTTTTGAATCTGTGATGGCGCTGCAGTGAGCTTTTCACTCCCCAAACTCTATTCTGCTTGTTTAAGACCATGTCAAGGTCCCATCCAGAAAAATTTAATTGCAGTTGATTTGATGGAAGTTTTTCCTGATATCACTGCGAACCATATCACTTTTTCTAATTCTTTCTTCAGATTTTTCTAGGGGATGTCCCTGGTAGTCCAGTGGCTGAGACTCTGCACTCCCAGTGAGGGGTCCTGGGTTCAGTCCCGGATTGGGGAACTAGATCCTGCATGCCACAACTAAGACCTGATGCAGCCAAGTAAGTGAATATAAAAAATGATTTTTCTAGTATTCCACAAACATAATAAATAATAACCCTGACAAGGGGACTCATTTATCCTAAATCTGTACTCCAATGATCCCGAGGAGCTCTGGAGTGTGTAGCTATAGGCCTGGGTGTCCTAGATGCGGTATTCACTTGCTGGTGGGAGGAATCATGGCCTGGGGGTGTCCTGAAGCTGGTCTCAGCCCATAGGTAGTAGGTACAGCCAAATTCTAGTCCTCAGCACTGGCTGAGCAGCCCAAGTTATCCTCGGGGTCCTGGGGCAGGCACCAGCCAGCTTTGTTGTGGGATGGGTCCTGATATGGCAGGATGAACGGCTCTGATGGTTCTGGGGCTGGTGTCTCCCCACTGGTGGGTGGTGGTACCACCCTGAAAGGTAGAGGTGAGTCCTGGGGTCTCTGGCTGCAGGGCCCATGGGTCACAGAGCTTGTGTCTTGGCCTGCTTGTGGGGAGGGTGAGGCCCAGGGATTCCCAGGACTAGCACAAACTCTCTGATAGATGGAGATGGGTCCTGGGAACATGGGCTGCATAGCCCTGAGTGTCCTGGACCTGGTGTTTCAACCCACCGGTAAGCTGGACTCGGGTCCAGAGTATGATGGGACGGTGCCTACCCCTTGATGGGTGAGGTTGGTGCTGCAGCTGGTTCTAGACTACTGGTATGTGGGGCCAGGTCCTGGGATGGCCAAAGCTGGGTTCCAGGGTAACTACAGGCTTCAGGGGTCTCAAGGTGGGTCTGTATCTCTGCCTGGGTTTTTGCTTGGCCTAAGGCATCCCAGTACTGGTGCTGATAGGCATGTTCGTCAGGTCTGGGTTATAGCACGAATAAGCTAGAAGGAGGATTACAAAATGGTGCTCTAGCGCCAGGGTCCATGTGGTAGAACCAGCTCCCCCAAATGGCTGCCACCTATGTCTATATCCCCATGGTGAGCTCCAGCTGCCTTCTACTTCTCCAGGAGCCTCTCCAAGATCAGCAGATGGGTTTAACCCAGGCTTCTTTCAAATTGCTGTTTCTGTCCTAGGTTCCCAAGCTTGTTAAGATTTTCTGTGCACCTTGTAAAGGTAGAGTCTCTGTTTCCCACAGCCCTCTGGCTCTCCTGAAAGTAAGCCTCACTGACCTACAAAGCCAAGCCTTCTGGGGGCTCATCTTCCTGGTACAGGGCCCCCAGTCTGGAAAGACTTATGTGGGCGTGGACCACTTATTCCTTGAGGAAAACTTCAATTGTTGTTATACTCCCATTATTAGGTTGCCCACCTCAGAGTATGGGTTGACCATGTCTCCACCTCCTTAATCATGTACCAAGTTTAATATTGTTTTCTTCATAATACTTAGATTCTAAAAATACTCCAAAAGCTAGAACTGGTGAACATCTATGGGTGGAAATATATATTCACCTAATTCTCTGAGAAACCTCCTTAGGGACAGAAGAAATACAAATAAATGTGAAATAATTTAAAAACACAATCTTTTCAATAATCTTTGGTAATACATACAAAAATATTTATACATGTAAGAATGTAAAATCATATAGAAATGAGCCAAATTATAGAAATGGATCCAACAAGGACTTAAACAACAACTCAAGAAACGGAGGTCATCAGTGAGCTACCATCTGCCAAATGGCAATCTTCCAAGGGTGCATCTGCTTAAACTTTCAAGGAAGCGTTAATTTTGCTTCGAACAAAATATTAATAGTTCCACATTGTGAAGGAAAGCATATTTTATTTCCAGAGATATAATATGATGCCACCCGAGATAGATGGTCAAGGTGGAGTGTTTGACAAAATGCGGTCCACTGGAGAAGGAAATGGCGAACCACTTCAGCACTCTTCCTTTGAGAACCCCACGAACAGGATGAAAAGGCAAGAAGATATTACACTGAAAGATGAAACCCCCAGGTCAGTAGGGAATCCAATATACTACTGGAGAACAGCAGAAACATACCTCCAGAAAGAACGAAGAGGCTGAGCCAAAGTGGAAATGACACCCAGTTTTGGATGTGTCTGGTGGTGAAAGTAAAAGTCTGATGCTGCAAAAAACAATATTGCACAGGAACCTGAAAAGTTAGGTCCATGAATCTAGGTAAATTGTAAGTGGTCAAACAGGAGATGCCAAGAGTGAACATATTCGTTTAGGAATCGGTGAATTAAAATGGACAAGAATGGGTGAATTTAATTCAGATGCCCCTTATATCTACTACTATGGGTCATCTGAATTAAATGGAGTAGCCCTCGTAGTCAACAAAAGAGTCTGAAATGCAGTACCTGTGTGTAATTTCAAAAACAACAGTGATCTCGGTTCATTCCAAGACAAACCATTCGATATCACAGTCATCCCAGTCTATGCTCCAAGTACTAATGCCTAAGAAGATGAAGTTGAATGGTTTTATAATGATCTACGAGACCTTTTAGAAATAACCCCCCCCAAAAGATGTCCTTTTCATCCTAGGAGACTGGAATGCAAAAGTAGGAAGTCAAGAGATACCTGGAGTAACAGGCACGTTTGGCTTTGGAGTACAAAATGAAGCATGGAAAAGGCTAACAGAGTTTTGCCAAGAGAAGCCTTTAGCTTCTCTTCTTTTCTCAGCTATTTGTAAGGCCTCGTCAGACGACCATTTAGCCTTTTTGCGTTTCATTTTCTTGGGGATGGTCTTGATCCCTGCCTCCTGTTCAATGTCACAAACTTCCGTTCATAGTTCTTCAGGCATTCTGTCTATCAGATCTAATCCCTTGAATTTATTTTTCACTTCTACTGTATACTTGTAAGGGATTTGATTTAGGTCATACCTGAATGGTCTAGTGGTTTTCCCTACTTTCTTCAATTTAAGTCTGAATTTGGCAATAAGGAGCTCATGATTTGAGCCACAGTCAGCTCCCAGTCTTGCTTATGCTGACTGTATACAGCTTCTCCATCTTTGACTGCAAAGAATATAATCAACCTGATTTTAGTATTGGCCGTCTGGTGATGTCCATGTGTAGAGTCTTCGCTTGTGTTGTTGGAAGAGTGTGATTGGTATGACCAGTGCATTCTCTTGGCAAAACTCTGTTAGCCTTTGACCTGCTTCGTTTGTACTCCAAGGCCAAATTTGCCTGTTACTCCATGTAGCCCTTACTTTTGCATTCCAGTGCATTATAAAGTAGAGACATCACGTTGTCAGCAAAGGTCAGTCTAGTCAAAGCTACGGATTTTCTAGTAGTCATGTACAGGTGTTAGATTTGGACCATAAAGAAGGCTGAGCACCAAAGAATTGATGCTTCCGAACTGTGCTGCTGGGGAAAACTCTTGAGAGTCCTTTAGACTGTAAGATCAAACCAGTCAATCCTAAATGAAATCAACACTGAATGTTCATTGGAAGGACTGGTGCTGAAACTGAAGTTCCAATACTTGGGCCACCTGATCTGAAGAGCTGAATCATTGGTAAAAACCCTGATACTGGGAACGATTGAAGGCAAAAGGAGAAGGAGGTGGCAGAGAATGGAGATGGTTAGATGGCATCACCGACTCAATGGACATGAATTGGAGCATACTCTAGGAGATAGTAGAGGACAGAGGAGCCTACCATGCTACTGTCCGTGGGTCACAAGGAATCAGACTCAACTTAGCAACTGAACAACAACTCTAAGACCTGTGATTGTGTCACCTCCCTGATATTTGAGCAGAAGTGACCCCCCAACCCCCTTTATGCTTAGGAACGTTTATGCTATTGCAGAGACCATAGTTTTCACTTCCTGTAAACCCACTGATTATTCAAGACTGTCACCTCTTAGAAGGGAGTGGTAAGGTAACACTCCAGGTTGCAAATAGCAACAGCATAATCCCCTTTAGTCAGAAAATACGTGAATATTAATACACCACAGTATGGATGCTTAGGCACTTAAATGCTAACATGTCTAATTGGTGGGATTGTAGGTGATTGGTTCTTATAAATTTCAAGTGATAAATGTGTCATTTTAGGGCAGTGATCTGGGCTCATCTATTTACATATTCCTGATTATATTAATCAGCTAGGCTTGGCATAACAAAATACTGTAGACTAGGCGGCATAAACAACAGAAGTTCATTTTCTCACAGTTCTGGAGGATAGAAGTGCCAAAATCAAGATCTAGCAGTGTCAGTTTCTGGAGAAACCTCTCTTTCTGTATTACTAGTGGTCATCTTCTTGTTGGGTCCTCACATGCAGGGGAAAGATCTGGTATCTCTTCCTCTTCCATATGGCCACAGTCCTATCCAATTATGCCCCTGCTCCCATCTCAATTAATTACCTAAATACCCTATCTCCTGATCCAGTCACACTTGGGGTTAGGGCTCCAACATATTAATTTTTTGGAGGGGAGCCAATTCGGTTCATAGCACCTGTGCTCACCACAAACACCAAAAGTACTTGGTTCATAAAACAGTGAATTCTGTTCAGGACAAGAACCAGACCAGAAGTTCTGTGCTGCAGCTCATTAACAGGTATTAGATATCTGAGCTGATGCCCAATGAAAGAAGTGATGTGCTTAGCAAAGCGGGTGTTAGCAAGAGACTCTTGTCCCTCCCCATCCAACCCCAGCCTTTCATGTCCCCTGACCTTAGTTGAAAAGCACTTTCCAAAAAGCAAGAAGAGTCCATCTAAAATTCCAGCCCTTATACACCTTAGAAGATCAAGTCAGACCCTTTGTTTTCATTTCCTCATTTCTGAGACAAAGGGGCTAGTCTACGTGACCTCTTCTCCCAAGGCTCTCTGTCTTTATAATTCCAACTTTCAGGAAAAGCACTTAGCATCCCTGTTGGGAGGCACATATACTGAATAATATCCTGCAAACTGAGATGGAACTTTGGGACCAAAAAAAACAGAGGGAGCAATGCCATGGAGTGCAATTATGAAGTTCACTGTGGGGAAATCACATACAAGCACAAAGGATAGAGTCGACAGATAATTCAGAGGCATTCGAAGCTGCACTGCACACTGACTGCCAAAAAGGGTACAAAAGAATTTAAAGGGACCAGAGCTAGAAGTAGAATCTGACTATCAAGACAGAAGCACAGGTGCAGCAACTGGAATCGGGGTTCCTCCCCTCAGGGGTTTCATGACCATTAACCATTTACGTCAGCAAAAGCACTCTTGCAGGTCTCACATCAGATGAAGGCAAGGGCAAAAGTTGATAGGGTACTCATCTGGCTTGGACTCACTTCTTGTAAATTAAGCTAAAGCTCAATCATGTGAAAAGAGGGGAGGTTAGGACTGTGTGAATTAAGATGGAACTGAAAAAATGGAGTTGGTGAGGTTCAGCCACACAATCCCCAAGTCAGGACCCACTTGATCTGGACAGAAGGGGCCTTTCCTGAGAGCCAAATCTGCTAAAATAGCTTTCCTGCACTCATTTTATTCGGCTGAAAAGTAGCCTTGTGTACTTTCATTCCTTAGAAGACCACCAGAAATGAACCACAGGAGCCCATGATAAACATACTGGTTATATTATTATTGTGCTGCTTCATTAGAAGTGAAAATAAATTGTGAGAAGATGCAAAACCATGCAACTTAATGATTATAAACAACAGAGGAAATCGTTGTAGAAAGTGAAAAGCAGCTTATCCTATGGGGGAGTACAGACTACACACACAAAGATCGTCAATTGAGAGCGTATTGACAGCATCTGCCTGGTGGAATTTATGCATCAATGGAAGTTTTAAGATGAGGGGAGGGGACATTGGCTACCCCTGACCTCTTAGCCAGGGGTTATGGGTGAGAAGACATCAGAAGATACCTAAAATCGCTATAAAGATTTGCCAAAAGCAAGACACTCAATGTTGAAATTTGCTCTTGCAAGGAGGTCCCCATTTTATGATGTTTGAGCACACACGTTCTCCTGCTGGATAGCTGGGGGAAAATCAAACGCAAAAAAGTTATTATGAGGGTATTTTCTTAAGATTAAGCTCAATTTCTTCCAAAAGAGCTCATTGCCAAATCATTGGACTCCGCCATAAGAAAGAAAATGTTGGTCACTCAGTCGTGTCCAACTGTTTGCAATCCCATGGCCAGTAGCTCTCCAGGCTCTTATTACTAATATAAACTCGAAGATATCTCCTTTTACCTCAAGACGTTTGAATGTGAAGTTCATGTTAAGGGTCATATATTTTCTATTGTGGTTTTTTCTTGGCCCTTGAAAAATTGTATTTGATTTTTACTTAAGTCCTTTTTCTATGGTGTATTGATGGATGTTAAAGAAATGGATTTCCTATTACTTTTTGTTTTAAACTGATTTCTAATTTAGTACATCTGCAGAGAGAGAACATTCTGTGGGATTTCAATCCTTTGTAATATTTTGATTTGCTTTAGATCACTGACTTCTGCCTCACTGAATACAATAAAGTCTTTGTGTGGAGCATAACAAACTGTGGAAAATACTTAAAGTGATGGAAACATCATCCCACATTACCTGTCACCTAAGGAGCCTTATGCAGGTCAAGAGGCAAGAGTCAGAACCAGATATGGAACAATGGAGTGATTCCAAATTGGGAAATGAGTACGTCAAGTCAGTGTATTGTCACCCTGCTTATTTAAATTCTATGCAGAGAACATCATGTGAAATGTTGGAGTGGATGAAGCACAAGCTGGAATCAAGATTTCTGAGGAAATATAAACAACCTGACCTATGCAGATGACACCACCCTAATGGCAGCAAGTGAGGAGGAATTAAAGAGCCTCTTGATGAAGTTGAAAGAGGAGAGTGAAAAAGCAACCTTAAAACTTAACATTAAAAATGAAGATCATGGCATCTGGTCCCAACACTTCATGGCAAATAGATGGGGAAAAAGTGGAAACAGTGACAGACTTTATTTTCTTGGGCTCCAAAACCACTGTGGATGGTGACTGCAGGCATGAAATTTAAAGTTGCATGCTCCCTGGAAGAAAAGCTATGACAAAGCTAGACAGTGTAGTAAAAAGCAGAGGCATCACTTTGACAACAAAGGTCCATCCAGACAAAGCTATTGTTTTTTCCAGTAGTCCTGTATGGATGTGACAGTTGGACCATAAAGAACGCTGAGTGCCGAAGAATTGATGCTTTTGAACTGTGGTCTTGGAAAAGATTCTTGCAACTCACTTGGACAGCAAAGAGATCAAACCAGTCAATGTTTAAGGAAATCCACCCTGAATATTCATTGGAAGGATGGATGCTGAAGCTGAAGCTCCAATACTTTGGCTACCCGATGAGAAGAGCTGAGTCATTGGAAAAGACCCTGATGCTGGGAAAGATTGAGTGCAGGAGGAGAAGGGAGCAAAAAAGGATGAGGTGGTTGGATGGCATCACCGATCTAACAGACATGATTTTGAGCAAACTCCGGGAGATAGTGAAGGACAGCGAAGCCTGGTATGCTGCAGTTCATGGAGTCACAAAGAGTCGGACATGACTGAGAGACTGAACGACAACGGCAACATAGAGGTGAGACAGAGGGTATCAGGTGTGATTATTTTCTTGGTAACATAGAGGGTATCAAGAGAGATTATCTTCTGGCCCTTTCCTTCTTTGCTTGCTTCGTTGTGTGTTTCTAATCATGGTGATTTTAAAATATCATATTAGTTATCTGAAACTGATGTATGAAATGCCAGAAATCAGTATACTGAACAGTACGTACTTAATGTCTCACACTTTTGGAGGCCAGAAATCCCACTGAAGGTGTCAGCTGGTTTGGTTCCTTCAGAGTGATGTGAAGGAAGCCTCTGTTCCAGTCCTCTCTCCTTGGCTTGTGGAGATGGCAGTGACCCTTCCATATCTGCTCACAGTTTCCTCCCTATATGAAGGTTTCTGTGTCCATATTTCCCATTTTTATGTGGATACAGGTCATTTTGGATTAGAGGGCATCATAATGAACCCAGTTGAACTTGATTCCTCCAGGATAAATCCTGTCTCTGTAAACACGTATTACGTGTCAGTTACTAGGGTTTAGTACATCAGCACAGATGTATTAGGGAAAGGAATTCAACCCAGAGAAGACAAGACTTTTGAGTTTAGGTGGGCATAGCTGTTGAATTTTCCATTGTATTGAAACCAATTTTTTTTCACAGATAAATGCTGGTATGATATTTACTAGGTGGTATAGTTACAATTTTTTAATTCTTCAAACATATACACGTAGAATATTGAGGGAAAGTCTTACTTATACAGAAATTTTTGATGAATGAGGGTATCCAAATCCCTGTGCAATTTGGCAAATATTGAATTTTTGATAATCACATGTCATTTATCGATGGATGCATTATAAGTTACGTCAGAACTTAGTGCATTAAGGGAGCGATTATTTATGATTTCTTATGTATCTATGTGCAAGGTGAATGCTTCTGTTGCTGTGTCTAGTAAGTGTCAGGATTTTTTTGGAGCTCCCTCTGTTTTGCATAGTCCCTTGTGCACTTTATATAACATTGCTTCAAAATTAATACTGTATAAGACACTTCTCTGCATTCTAAAATGGCTGCTTGATAATCAGGAATGGTGTGTACATACTCATATAACAATAATAATAAAAATAAAGAGAACATTGGTGAGCACTTAAGGGAAAAAATAAAGTCACTCCTCTCATGTAATTTTCTCAACTATTTCAATAGTGAATAATTTTATTCAGTTTATAAAAGTTTCTGATTTTCCCCTCTATCTGAAGAGAGAAGTTACTATTTCATTTCAGTCCTTATAAATTCATTCTGGTTTATTTTTTTTAATTAATATATTTATTTTACTTTTTTAAAATGTATTTATTTTAACTGGAGGCTAATTACTTTACAATATTGTAGTGGTTTTTGCCATACACTGACATGAATCAGCCATGGGTGTACATGTGTTCCCCATCCTGAACCCCCCTCCCACCTCCCTCCCTATCCCCTGCTCTGGGTCATCCCAGTGCACCAGCCCTGAGCACCCTGTCTCATGCATCGAACCTGGACTGGCGATCTGTTTCACATATGATAATATACATGTTTCAATGCTAGTCTCTCAGATCATCCCACCCTTGCCTTCTCCCACAGAGTCCAAAAGACTGTTCTATACATCTGTGTCTCTTTTGCTGTCTCGCATATGGGTTATCATTACCATCTTTCTAAATTCCATACATATGTGTTAGTATACTGTATTGGTGTTTTTCATCCTGACTTACTTCACTCTGTATAATAGGCTCCAGTTTCATCCACCTCATTAGAACTGATTCAAATGCATTCTTTTTAATGGTTGATTAATATTCCATTGGGTATATGTACCACAGCTTTCTTATCCATTCATCTGCCGATGGACATCTAGGTTGTTTCCATGTCCTGGGTATTGTAAACAGTGCTGCGATGAACATTTGGGTACACGTGTCTCTTTCTGGTTTCCTCGGTGTGTATGCCCAGCGGTGGGATTGCTGAGTCATATGGCAGTCCTATTTCCAGTTTTTTAAAGAATCTCCACACTGTTCTCCATAGTGGCTGTACTCGTTTGCGTTCCCACCAACCGTGTAAGAGGGTTCCTTTTTCTCCACACCCTCTCTAGCATTTATTCTTTGTAGGTATTTTGATAGCAGCCATTCTGACCGGTGTGAAATGGTACCTCATTTTGGTTTTGATTTGCATTTCTCTGACAATGAGTGATGTTGAGCATCTTTTCATGTGTTTGTTAGCCATCTGTAGGTCTTCTTTGGAGATATTTCTGTTTAGTTCTTTGGCCCAGTTTTTTATTGGATCATTTATTTTTCTGGAATTGAGCTGCAGGAGCTGCTTCCATACTTTTGAGATTAATTCTTTGTCAGTTGCTTCATTTGCTATTTTTTCCTCCCATTCTGAAGGCTGTCTTTTCACCTTGCTTATAGTTTCCTTCGTTGTGCAAAAGGTTTTAAGTTTAATTAGGTCCCATTTGTTTATTTCTCCTTTTATTTCCATTACTCTGGGAGGTGGGTCATAGAGGATCCTGCTGTGATTTATGTCGGAGAGTGTTTTGCCTATGTTTTCCTCTAGGAGTTTTATAGTTTCTGGTCTTACATTTAGATCTTTAATCCATTTTGAGTTTATTTCTGTGTATGGTGATAGGAAGTGTTGTAGTTTCATTCTTTCACAAGTGGTTCACTAGTATTCCCAGTATCACTTGTTACAGAGATTGTCTTTTTTCCATTGTATTTTCTTGCTTCCTCTCAAAGAGGTAGGTGCGTGGATTTATCTCTGGGCTTTCTAGTTTGTTCCACTGATCTATATTTCTGTCTTTGTGCAAGTACCATACTGTCTTGATGACTGTAGCTTTGTAGTGTTTCCTGAAGTGAGGCAGGTTGATTCCTCCAGTTCCATTCTTCTTTCTCAAGACTGCTTTGGTTATTCGAGGTTTTTTGTATTTCCATACAAATTGGGAAATTATTTGTTCTAATAGTCTGAAAAATACTGTTGGTCACTTGAGAGGGATTGCAGAGAAGGCAATGGCACCCGACTCCAGTACTCTTGCCTGGAAAATCCCATGAGTGGAGGAGCCTGGAAGGCTGCAGTCCATGGGGTCGTGAAGAGTCAGACACAACTGAGCCACTTCACTTTCACTTTTCACTTTCATGCACTGGAGAAGGCAATGGCACCCCACTCCAGTGTTCTTGCCTGGAGAATCCCAGGGACAGGGTGCCTCGTGGGCTGCCGTCTATGGGGTTGCACAGAGTCGTACCCGACTGAAGCAACTTAGCAGTAGCAGCAGTGAATCTATAGATTGCTTGGGGAAGTATACTCAATTTCACTGTATTGATTCTTCTGATCCATGAACATGGTATGTTTCTTCATCTATTTGTTTCATCTTTGATTTCTTTCATCAGTGTTTTATAGTTTTCTATATATAGGTCTTTTGTTTCTTAGGTAGATTTATTCCTAAGTATTTTATTCTTTTCATTGCAATGGTGAATGGAATTGTTTCCTTAATTTCTCCTTCTGTTTTCTCATTGTTAGTGTATAGGAATGCAAGGGATTTCTGTGTGTTGATTTTATATCCTGCAACGTTACTCTATTCATTGATTAGCTCTAGTAATTTTCTGGTGGTGTCTTTAGGGTTTTCTATGTAGCAAACAGTGAGAGTTTTACTTCTTCTTTTCCAATCTGGATACCTTTTCTTTCTTTCTCTTCTCTGATCGCTGTGGCTAAAACTTCCAAAACTATGCTGAACAGTAGTGGTGAGAGTGGGCACCATTGTCTTGTTCCTGACTTTAGGGGAAATGCTTTCTATTTTTCACCATAATGTTTGCTGTGGGTTTATCATAGCTGGCTTTTATTATGTTGAGATATGTTCCTTCTGTGCCTGCTTTCTGGAGGGTTTTTATCATAAATGGATGTTGAATTTTGTCAAAGGCTTTCTCTGCATCTATTGAGATAATCATGTGGTTTTTATCTTTCAATTTGTTAATGTGCTGAATCACATTGATTGATTTGTGGATATTAAAAAATCCTTGCATCCCTGGGGTAAAGCCCACTTGGTCTTTTTAATATGTTGTTGGATTCTGTTTGCCAGAATTTTGTTAAGGATTTTTGCATCTATGTTCATCAGTGATATTGGCCTGTAGTTTTCTTTTTTTGTGGCATCTTTGTATGGTTTTGGTATTAAGGTGACTGTGGCCTCATAGAATGAGTTTAGAAGTTTACCTTCCTCTGCAATTTTCTGGAAGAGTTTGAGTAGGATAGGTGTCAGCTCCATAAGCTTAATAGCTGATCCTTTAGCAGAACTCCGCAGGCCAGAAGGGAATGGCAGGATATATTTAAAGTGTTGAATGGTACAAATCTACAGCCAAGATTACTGTACCCAGCAAGGATCTCATTCAAAATTGATGGAAAAATAAAAAGCTTTTCAGACAAGCAAGAGTTAAGAGAATTCAGTACCACCAAACCAGCTTTACAACAAATGTTAAAGGGACTGATATAGTCAAGAAATACAAGAGAAGAAAAAAGATCTACAAAATCAACCCCAAAGAATTAAGAAAATGGCAATAGGAACATATATATCAATAATTACTTTAAATATAAATGGATTAAATGCTCCAACCAAAAGACACAGACTGGTTGAATGGATACAAAAACAAGACCCATATATATGCTGTCTACGAGAAACCCACTTCAGACCTCAAGACACATATGGACTGAAAGTGAGAGGATGGAAAAATATATTCTATGCAAATGGGAAACAAAAGAAAGCTGGAGTAGCAATCCTCACATCAGACAAAATAGATCTTAAAGAAGATTACAAGAGATAAGGAAGGGCACTGCATAATGATCATGGGATCAATTCAAGAGGAAGACATAACAATTGTAAATATCTATGCACCCTACATAGGAGTACCTCAATACATAAGACAAACATTAACAAACATAAGAGGAGAAATTGACAGTAACACAGTAGTGGTAGGAGACTTTAACACCCCACTCACACCAATGGACAGATCATCAAAGGAGAAAATTAATAAGGAAACACAAGTCTTAAATGATACATTAGAGGAGATGGATCACATTGATATCTTCAGGATATTCCATCCAAATGCAGAAGAATACAGCATTCTTTTCAAGTGCACATGGACCATTCTCCAGGGTAGACCACATCTTGGATCACAAATCAAACTTCAGTAAATTTAAGAAGATTGAAATCTTATCAAGCATCTTCTCTGACCACAACGCTATAGGACTAGACATCAATTACAAGAAAAAAACTGTAAGAAACACCAACACATGGAGATTTAAAAATGTGTTTCTAAATAACCAACAGGTTACTGAAGAAATCAAAAGGGAAATAGACACATACACACATACGCAAAGATCAACTCAAAATGGATTTAAAGACCTAAATATAAGACCGGAAACTATAAAAATCTTAGAGGAAAACATAGGTAGGAGACTCAATGACATAAAGCAAAGCAAGATCCTCTATGACCCACCTCCTAGAGTAATGGAAATAAGAATAAGTAAACAAATGGGACCTGGTCAAACTTAAAAGCTTTTGCAAATCAAAGGAAACTCTAAGCAAGGTGAAAAGACAACCCATGGAATGGGAGAAAATAATAGCAAATGAAACAACTGACAAAGGATTAATTTCCAAAATATACAAGCAGATCATACAACTAATTGCCAGAAAACAAATAACGCAATCAAAAAGTGGGGGAAAGACCTAAACAGACATTTTTCCAAAGAAGACATACAGATGGCTAACAAACACATGAAAAGACACTCAACATCACTATCGGAGAAATGCAAACCAAAGTGAGATATCACCTCCTACCGGTCAGAATCAGTTCAGTTCAGTTGCTCAGTCGTGTCTGACTCTTTGCAACCCCATAAATCACTGCACGCCAGGCCTCCCCGTCCATCACCAACTCCTGAAGTTCATTCAAACTCACATCCATCGAGTCGGTGATGCCATCCAGCCATCTCATCCTCTGTCATCCCCTTCTCCTCCTGCCCCCAATCCCTCCCAGCATCAGAGTCTTTTCCAATGAGTCAACTCTTTGCATGTGGTGGCCAAAGTACTGGAGTTTCAGCTTTAGCATCATTCCTTCCAAAGAACACCCAGGACTGATGTCCTTTAGAATGGACTGGTTGGATCTCCTTGGAGTCCAAGGGACTCTCAAGAGTCTTCTCCAACACCACAGTTCAAAAGCATCAATTCTTCGGTGCTCAGCTTTCTTCACAGTCCAACTCTCACATCCATTCATGACCACTGGAAAAACCATAGCCTTGACTAGACGGACGTTTGTTGGCAAAGTAATGTCTCTGCTTTTTAATATGCTGTCTAGGTTGGTCATAAATTTCCTCCCAAGGAGCAAGTGTCTTTTAATTTCACGGCCGCAGTCACCATCTGCAGTGATTTTGGAGTGCAGAAAAATAAAGTCAGCCACTGTTTCCACTATCATAGGCAATGGGAATTTACTGTATGGCTCAGGAAACTCAAACAATCAACCTAGAGGGGTGGGATGGGGAAGGAGGTGGGACCGGGGTTCAAAAGGGAGAGGATATATGTAAACCCATGGCTGATTCATGTTGGGGTTTGACAGACAGCAACAAAATTCTGGAAAGCAATTATCCTTCAATAAAATAATAAATTAAAAAGAAAAAAATTCATACAGATGTATCTAGTTACTTATCTTCTAACAGAGAATCTTTTGATCTTTAAAACAATAACTTTCATGACCTGCAATTTTGTGTCCATTAGGGAGTGTCCATGGAAGGCATTTCAAACATCTATCTCCACTGGTACAGCCAGTCGGGGACTGGCAGCCTGTGAGTCACAGCTGTTGACTCAAAGTGTGGTTGAGTGACCAGAGCTCAAGAGATAATAGCCTTTCTATGAAAATCAGGCTGGAGATTAGGGGGAAGGAACTGTGGTACTTGGCCAGTTCTTTTTGGTTCTTTATTTATATTTAGCTATGGAGATTTAAGGACATGAATGCAGAGCGGGTCATGTCTTCAGGCCCTTACAGCAATGTAGAGGAGAATTATCAGCAATAAAACCTACAGTATCTCCTTTTACCTCAAAATGTTTGAATGGCCAGCTTCATGGCGAAGTTCACGGCTTTTCTTGTCCATTCCCTTTTCTTTGTGGTCCAGGAAGATTTTTATTTTAATTTCATTTGTGTAAATTTCCTATATATGGAGTGATGAATTTTAATGGTGTTGCTGATTTTCTATTAGTTTCCTTGATAAACAAGTTTCTAGCTTATGCCATCCGTTGAGAGAGAACAATCTGTGGAATTTCAATCCTTTACAATTTATTATGATTTTCTTTGAAGCTCATTATTACATCCTATTGTGAAATATTTCATTTGAATATTTAAAATAAGCTGTAAGTAACCCTTTTGACTAGGATGATGACATGTGTGGAGGATATCTCTGTTATGCAAACAATGAGATAAAAGTGATATAAACTACAAAATTCAAAAATTTCAGTGCTCATTCTTCGCAGCCAGTGTTCTTGCCTGGAGAATCCCAGGGACGCGGGAGCCTGGTGGGCTGCCGTGTATGGGGTCACACAGAGTTGGACATGACGGAAGCGACTTAGCAGCAGCAGCAGCATTCTTCACAGAGATCAAAAACAAATTATTATACCTCAGACAGAGCACCACCTCCTGAAGAGTAAAATGGGGGCAAGATTTGATTCCAGAGAGAGTTAATGGACTATTGCAAACATGAATGGGGCCAGTATCACCTCCAGACCTCTCTTTGAGATCAATAGAAAAAGAATTTAGGCAATAAGCCCCCTCAAGGAGTTCATTTCTTATTATTATTTTGTAATGTTGAAAATTAAGGATTTTGAAGAGGAAAAGGAGCTTATTATGCAAGCTACATTAAAATCAACCATGAAATCCAGTGCATACCTTACTGTTTCAGCAATTAGAAATTGGAATATCCACTGGGAAAAAAAATTCAGAAGTGGAAACTCTGTGCAGATCCAGGTGCCTTCTCTGAGAAACAAATGTGAACCATTTGAAAAGAGTGACTTCAGAAAACGCCTTAATGTCTATGTTGCTAATAGTTGCTGCTTCAAAACATCAGTTTTTCTTCCTATGAGTCAGGAATGCGTTACCAAGGTAGATTTAGAAAAGGCAGAGGAACAAGAGATCATATTGCCAACATCTGTTGGATCATCAAAAAAGTAAGAGAGAGTCCGGCCCCTGGGTCCACGTGGCGCGAAAATAGGAGGGTCATTTCCTTGTGCACCGTCCTCATCCTTCAGAAGGCCGGGAGGCCCCAGGGCTCAGCCGAGTTCTAGGAGAGAACTTTGGCTCCAGCATTAACATTCTAGTGCTGTGTCATTTCCCCAGTAGCAGGTTGTGAACTGATCAGGCTGGATGTGATCCTCTGTTGAAGCACGAAGACGAACTCTGGATGGTGGAGAAAGAAGTGGAAAGGAAGTTTGTTCAGAAGAAGCTTGAGAAGATGATGAACGGATAGACTGACAACAAGACTTGGGAGACAAGTTGCATCCAGCTTCAATAAAGTACAGACAGAAAAAAAGCAGTGACTAAGAAAATTGGAAAAGTGCTTCCTCTGATATCAGACTATCTTTTAAGGGAACAACTTTTTCAACCTAGAGTTTGAAACACAATTTAGAGTTAGTTGTGTAGGAAAGAATCATCAATTTAGATAGTGTGGAAATCTGCCACAGCTTACTCCTTGTAGTAATAATAACCCTTTTTGTAAAAGGGTATAAAATCAGTGTGGAAATGCCTTCATTAAAAATTTGAATCCCACATGATACCAGAGCATTCATACTGGAGAGAAAACCTATGAATTTACTGAATGTGGGAAAACTTTCATTTGTATGTTGCACCTCATTCAATGTTGAAGTCAGGCTGGAGAGAAATCCTGTGCTTCTAAAGAATATTGAAAAGCCTTTACCTAGATAACATCTCATTGAGCAGAAGAAAATTCATACTGGAGAGAAGTCAGTGAAGGTTATAAATCTTCACTGAATATTTTAGAAAATTTAGAGTTAGAGAGCTCTGAATGTACTGATTATGATAAAGTTTTCTCTTGAACCTTATCTCTTACTCTGTATTCGAAAGGCCATACACAGAGAAGCCCAGCACATGTAAGAAATGTGGAAATACCTTCAGCTAAAAGTAAATTTTCATTTATCAAAAAATTCATACAAGAAAGAAACCTTGTGAATGTGGGAAAGCTTCCATTCAGATGTCACACCTCAGTCAGCAGAGAATTTGTAGTGGGGAAAACCCCTTTGCCTGTAAGGTATGTGGGAAAATCTTCAGCCACAAATCAACTCTTACTGAGCATGAGCATTTTCATAATAGAGAGAAACCTTTTGAATGTAATGAATGTGGAAAAGCATTCAGCCAAAAGCAGTATGTCATTAAACATCAGAACACCCATACTGGAGAGAAGCTTTTTGAATGTAACGAATGTGGAAAATCCTTCAGCCAGAAGGAAAATCTTCTTACCCATCAGAAAATTCACACTGGAGAAAAACCTTTTGAGTGTAAGGACTGTGGGAAAGCTTTCATTCAGAAGTCAAACCTCATCAGACACCAGAGAACTCACACAGGAGAGAAGCCCTTTATATGTAAGGAGTGTGGGAAAACCTTCAGTGGCAAGTCAAACCTTACTGAGCATGAGAAAATTCATATCGGAGAGAAACCCTTCAAGTGTAATGAATGTGGAACAGCTTTTGGTCAGAAGAAGTACCTCATAAAACATCAAAATATTCACACTGGAGAGAAACCTTATGAATGTAATGAATGTGGAAAAGCCTTCTCTCAGCGAACATCACTTATTGTACATGTGAGAATTCATTCAGGTGATAAGCCGTATGAATGCAATGTATGTGGAAAAGCCTTCTCTCAAAGTTCATCTCTTACTGTACATGTGAGAAGCCACACAGGTGAGAAACCCTATGGTTGTAATGAGTGTGGGAAAGCTTTCTCACAGTTCTCAACCCTTGCTCTACATTTGAGAATACACACAGGTAAGAAGCCTTATCAGTGTAGTGAATGTGGGAAAGCTTTCAGCCAGAAGTCACACCACATTAGACACCAGAAAATTCATACCCATTAAAACCCTGTGGATATCATGAAAGGTGTTCATCAAGAATTTACACCTTACAACACATCAGAAATAATGAAGGAAGGCATCACAAATGAGGGAAGCAAAAGCTAAAAACTTAAAGGACACCAGAGAATTCATCTTGAAGAGAAAGACATTTGTATGATTGAAGTCCTGTATCCAATAAAAACCATACTGCAAAGGTAATACTGAAAACTTAAGATGCATTTCCACTAAAATTGGGAGTGGAAAACATTTTTATGATTGCCATCTGCATGAATCTGGAGATCTTCACCAGTGTAATAAAAACAAAGCTATAAGCATTAGAAAGAGACTTCTATGGTATTGATTTAGCAGAACAGAAGAGATTCTGCAAAAACCTATGCATTTATTAGAATTTATAATATAGAAAAGGCATCAGGAGCTGAGAAGCTAATGGGACTATTTTAAAAAGTGCTTTGGAGGTAATTTGTTCTCCAAGGTTGGGGGGGGGGTGGGGGGATAGAACATGAACTATACACAAAGATAAAGGGATTGAGTTAAAAGCAGAAGTATGAGAAAGCTATATAGTAAAATGGTTATGACCTTGGGAATGGGAAACATTCCTTATGGCAAATTGAAAAATATCTAGCAATTCTACTCTGAGTTTGTATGCTCAGGAAAGTATGTACCAGACTATTTACTGTGGCATGATTTGTAGTACTCATTAATTGGGAACAAATTCCCATCAGGAACAAAATGGAAAATACTTAACGATGGAATACTGTATATCTGTAAAGTGTAATAAATGAGATCTATATGTATTAGAAAGATCTCAAAAGTCATGTTGAGGGGGAAAGAAAGTTGCAGAATGACATAATACGATGACATTTTTGTAAATTTGAATTAAAACTTCCTCACAGAATTTCAGTGCTATATATTGGTAATGGATACATATATGTATGTATGTTTTTTAAGTGTTTTTGAAATGGGTTGGAAGTATACAGATCAAACTCTTGATAGTGGTTGCCTGTGAAGAGTGGAGAAGGGAAGGGAATGCGTGTGGGGGAGGGGGCTGTTAGAGGGAGACTTCAGTTTTATATATAAACATCAATTTCTCTTAAAAAAAAGACTGCAGAAAATATATTGAGATACTGGTTAATTCTGGATTGTGGTATATGGATATCTTGTCTTATTTTTTGTACTTTTCTGTATTTTTAAATTTTCTCAAAATTAGTAAGAATGGGGGTGAGGATGGGAACACTGTACCTATAGACATCATGTTCTAACGGATTCATTCCCAATCAACTACTAAACTTTTTATAGGAAATATTTCTAAAATTTTATCAATGAGTGGATGGACTTGCTCTCTATGTAGTAGGAAATTATCTATTTTATTAAAATTAAAACTGACAGTATAATCCAAATGTTTTAATTTATTTATATCTTCATGTTTTTGACACTATTTTGTGACATATCATTTGAGCTTAGGAAGTTTTAAGAACATTTAGTTAAAGATTAACATAGACTTCATATAATTTGTCATTTTCAGATAAACTGACTTTGGAATGACCAAAAAAAAAAAAAAAAAAGTAAGAGAGGTCCAGAAAAAAATCTACTTCTGCTTTATTTATTGACTATGCCGAAGTCTTTGACTATGTGGATCACAGCAGACTATGGATGCATTTGTGGGGGCACTTTTTCCTTCTGAGCTGGAAGGAAAGTCCGATGCTGTAAAGAGCAATATTGCATAGGAACCTGGAATGTTAGGTCCATGAATCAAGGCAAATTGGAAGTTGTTTTATATATTATACTCTGTTTACACTTATTAATAGATAATTGGTATATTACTCTGTGCTGTACAGCATATCCTTGTTGCTTAAAGTTCAAAATGAATAATTTAAAATATAATGAAATATTAAGTTCTAATGAAAACCATTGTAAATTAAAAAGGACTGAAATCACAGAGTGCTTTCTCTCTCTCCAAGGATGTAGTAAGCTTGAAATCAATCTTTTAAAAAAGAAATAGGAGAATAGAATTATGGATAGGGGGAAGGGGAGGAGAGGGTGAGATGCATGGAAAGAGTAACATGGAAATTTACATTACCATATGTAAAATAGATAGCCAATGGGAATTTGCTGTATGGCTCAGGAAACTCAAACAGGGGCTCTGTATCAATCTAGAGGGGTGGGATGCGGAGGGAGATGGCAGGGAGTTCCAAAAGGGAGGGGATATATGTATACCCTAGGCTGTTTCATGTTGAGGTTTGACCAAAACAGCAAAATTCTGTAAAGCAATAATCCTTCAATAAAAATTAATTAATTAAAAAATAAAAAGTATCTCAAAATAAACAAAAATAAAAGGAATAGGGAAATCACCAACTACTTTGAAATTCAGCAATAAACTTATAGAAATAAAAATGTCAATGCACCAAGAAGAAAACACATGGACATTACATTCAGTAAATACTATCATAAGCAATAGCAGTCAAATACGTGAGGTAGAAGAAGGAGTCATCTTATTTCTCTTATTGCTGAACATCGTCCTCCTCCTTATTTTGATGCAAGGAGCTAGAGACATGTCCCACAACAAGAAATGGATGCATGCATGTGCGCTAAGTCTCTTCAGTTGTGTCCCACTCTTTGTGACCCTATGAACTGTGGCCCACCAGGCTCCTCTGTCCCTGGGAATTATCCAGGAAAGAATACTGGAGTGGGTTTCCATGCCCTCCTCCAGGGAACCTTCTCCATCTAGGGACAGAACCTGGGTCTCCTGTGTCTCCCGCATTGCAGGCAGGTTCTTTACTACCGGCACCACCTGGGAAGACCCAAGAAATGGATGTGCGCATGCTAAGCCGCTTCAGTCGTGTCTGACTCTTTGAGACCCTATGGATTGTAACCCGCTAGGCTCCTCTGTCCATGGGACTTTCCAGTAAGAATACTGGAGTGGGTTGCCATGCCTTTCTCCGGGGCATCTTCCCAATCCAGGGGTTGAATCCATGGCTCTTACGTTTCCCACATAAGAAGGCAGGTTCTTTACCACTAGCACCACCTGGGAAGCCCCAAGAAATGGATGCCTGTACTTAAATCGCCATGGTTAACAGCAGGTGCTTGAATGGAAAAACATCAGGGAAACTATCACCCCACGCTCCCGCTCCATCTCTAGGCTGAGTGTCACAGGAAGGTTGTTATTTGTTCAGCCCTCCTCACTCTACCATACGTTTGGCCAATTGCTTTATCTCATGGGCTACCAGTCCCTCATTGGCTGCTACTGTGGAGACTGTGGCTACGTTCACTGTCACTGGACTATCCCATCATCCCTGCAAGTTTGCAATTCAGTCAGGGTTTTTTTTTTTTTTTTTTTTAAAGCAAAATGTTCTAGGTTGCAAACAAAAAATAGGGTCAGAGAAATCTGGATAAGGTAATTTCAGAAGATATGGTGTTTGATTCCAGAAATTTAGAATTTTCTTATTTAACACTGTGTTTGAGTCCTATTTTACACATGGAAGTGAATTGGGATTGAAGGAATAGAATGGGTAAATGTGATTTTTACATCTGCTACTGCTGGTGCAGTGGTAAAGAATCTGACTGCCAATGCAGGAGACGAAAGAGACACAGCTTCTATCCCTCGGTCAGAAAGATCCCCTGGAGTAGCAAATGACAACCCAGTTCAGTATTCTTGCTTGGAAATTTTCGAGGAGATAGGAGCCTGGTGGGCTCCTGTCCATGGGGTCAGAAAGAGTCGGAGGTGACTGAGTGACTGAGCACACATACACACACACACTGCTCTTTGTGTGCCTGCGTGCTACCTTGCTTCAGTGGGGCTCGACTCTTTGCAGACCCTATGGACTGTAGCCCACCAGGCTCCTCTCTCCATGGGGATTCGCCAGGAAAGAATACTGGAGAGGGTTGCCATGCCCTCCTCCCGGGGATCTTTATGACCCAGGGATGGAACCTGCCCCTCCTGCGACTCTTGCATTGCAGGCGGATTCTTTACTGCTGAGCCACCCGGGAAGACCACACTGTTTTTTATCGGTTGCTATACCTCATACCGCTAAGAGTCGGACACGACTGAGCGACTTCACTTTCACTTCTCACTTTCGTGTATTGGAGAAGAAAATGGCAACCCACTCCAGCGTTCTTGCCTGGAGAATCCCAGGGACGGGGGAGCCTGGTGGGCTGCCGTCTATGGGGTCGCACAGAGTCGGACACGACTGAAGTGACTTGGCATAGCATAGCATAGCATAGCATACCCCATATAAAAATCTCTGGGTGATACCTAAATATAGACGGGAGAATGCAAATGGAAAAGGCCAACGAAACTTGTAGGGAAAGAATTTTGACCATAAAGATCCCTAAAATTACTGAGAAACCATGAACAGAAATAACCACTTACGAAAGTGACGAGTTGCGAAAAGTACACGATTTTCCATGGAACAAATGACACAACCGACACATATTGAAGCAAAGTTAACGAGGTTTTTAATGTTTTCTTTGGGGTAGAAATGTTTTAAAGATTAAATGTAGGGCCTAAGGGGAGAACCCTTAAGTCTGGTTTGCGATGGTCAGACAGTCCTGAGGCAGTTCATCTGCAGGTGTGGTATCCGATGAGCGACTTGGTGGCCACGTTTATGGCATACTTGCAGAGGTCCCCAGGCAACAGAAGACGCACAGCTGCCTCGATGTCTTCGTGCGTGATGGTGCGGCGCTTGTTGTTGCGGGCCAGGCGCCCGGCCTCTTCGGCTATCCGCTCAAACATATCTTTCACAAACGAATCCAGGATGTTCACGGAGTCGCGGGAAAGACTCATGCCTTTATGTATTTGCCTCAGCACCCTAGGGAAATAGGTAGCAAAACGTGAGAAATTGTCGTTATGGCGGTGCCGGCGACGGCGACGGCGGCCATTAGCTGTCTTCTGCTTTGCCTTTTTTGGTTCCGCATCACACGGCTCTGGTTTGGAGGTCTCCGCTTTCGCCATCTCCGTTTCAGAGGGCTCAGTTTCGGAGGTGCCAGTTTCTTTGGTGATCACGTCTTCCTCATAGCCGTCAGGGGATGGTTGGGACACGACAGAGCCGCCATTCTCCATAGCTCAGCGCAGAAGAACAGCGAGGGGGTTGAAGGCCGTTGGCTGAATGTATAGGCCCTGCTTTCCCTGACGTCACAGACACTGTCCATATCTGATTGGATGCAAGGCAGGGAGGCGTGTTACTATGGCAGCCCATGTCACGTGATACTGGACGTCCCACTTCCCAACTCCTGATGCGCCCCTCCCCGACGTTTAACCCCCAGTCAGCCAAACTCCCCTGGTGGCTCTGACGGTAAAGTGTCTGTCTACAATGCGGGAGACCTGGGTTCGATCCCTGGGTCGGGAAGATTCCATGGCGAAGGAAAGGGCAACCCACTCCAGTACTCTTGCCTAGAAAATCCCATGGACGGCGGAGCCTGGTGTCCATGTGGTCACAAAGAGTTAATTGAACATTAAATAATTGTTACAGTAAATAATTGGTACCCTATTGTTTACTTTGTGGGAAAAATTACTAGAAGCATGTATTCACCAAACCTATTAATTTTCACCATTGTTTGTCTCAAATAGAAACTCCCCATGACTTACTTACCTTTGAGGGAAGAAGGCTTTTTTTTTTTTGGTATTAGTTTTCTTCAGTTTGGGCCTGTCAGACTTCTCTACTTCAGACAAGTCTGACTTATCACTCATGTTGACCAAAAGATAGAAAAGAAATATTTAAAAAACTGCCCTGGTAGAACTATTATCATACTAAGGAGTAAGAGTCAAAATTGTCATATTTAATGTCAATATGTATTTTACCTGCTGATTTTCAAAAGGCAAACAGCAACAGATCTTAGAAGAGTCATGTCTTCTAAGATCTTAGAAGAGTCATCAGAAAATAGCAAATAGTTGCCTTTTTACTTAGATTATATAAGTAGTGGTTGCAAAATAGGCCTGCATTCCTATACACTAACAATGAGAAAACAAAGAGAAATTAGAGAAACAATTCAATTAACCATTGCAATGAAAAGAATAAAATACTTAGAAATAAATCTACCTAAGGAAGTGAAAGACCTATATATAGAAAACTATCACACACTGATGAAAGAAATCAAAGAGGACTCAAATAGATGGAGAAATATACCATGTTCATGGATCAGGAGAATAGTGAAAATGTGCATACTACCCAAAGCAATCTATAGATTCAGTGAAAACCCTATCAAGTTACTATTTGAGAAAATGATATTTTTCTATTTTCTATGGTATTATTCTATAAAAATGGTATTTTCACAGAACTAGAACAAATAATTTCACAATTTGTATGGAAATACAAAAAACCTCGAATAGCCAAAGCAATCTTGAGAAAGAAGAATGGACCTGGAGGAATCAACCTGCCTGACTCCAGGATATACTACAAAGCCACAGTCATCAAGACAGTATGGTACTGGCACAAAGACAGAAATATAGATCAATGGAACAAAATAGAAAGCCCAGAGATAAATCCATGCACCTATGGACACGTTATCTTTGACAAAGGAGGCAAGAATATACAATGGAGAAAAGATAATCTCTTTAACAAGTGATGCTGGGAAAACTGGTCAATCACCTGTAAAAGAATGAAACTAGAACACTTTCTAACACCATACAAAAGATAAACTCCCACTGCTGGGCATACACACTGAGGAAACCAGAATTGAAAGAGACACGTGCACCCCAGTGTTCATCTAAGCACTGTTTATAATAGCCAGGACATGGAAGCAACCTAGATGTCCATCAGCAGACGAATGGATAATAAAGCTGTGGTACATATACACAATGGAGTATTACTCAGCCATTAAAAAGAATATATTTGAATCAGTTCTAATGAAGTGGATGAAACTGGAGCCGATTATACAGAGTGAAGTAAGGCAGAAAGAAAAACACCAATACAGTATACTAACGCATATATACGGAATTTAGAAAGATGGTAACGATAACCCTGTATGCAAGGCAGCAAAAGGGACACAGATGTATAGAACAGTCTTTTGGACTCTGTGGGAGAGGGCGAGGGTGGGATGATTTGGGAGAATGGCATTGAAACATGTATATATCATATGTGAAACGAATCGCCAGTCCAGGTTTGATGCATGGTACAGAATGCTCGGGGCTGGTGCACTGGGATGACCCAGAGGGATGGTATGGGAAGGGAGGTGGGAGGGGGGTTCAGGATGGGGAACACGTGTATACCCGTGGCAGATTCATGTTGATGTATGGCAAAACCAATAGAATATTGTAAAGTAATTAGCCTTCAATTAAAATAAATAAATTTATATTAAAAAAGAAAAAGAAAATAATAATAAACTCAAAATGGATTAAAGATCTAAATGTAAGACCAGAAACTATAAAACTCCTAGAGGAAAACATAGGCAAAACACTCTCTGACGTAAATCACAGAAGGATCCTCTATGATGCACCTCCCAGAATAATGGAAATAAAAGTAAAAATAAACAAATGGGGCCTAGTTAAACTTAAAAGCTTTTGCACAATGAAGGAAACTATAAGCAAGATGAAAAGACAGCCTTCAGAATGGGAGAAGATAATAGCAAATGAAGCAACTGACAAAGAATTAATCTGAAAAATATACAAGCAGCCCATGCAGCTCAATACCAGAAAAATTAACGACCCAATCAAAAAATGGGCCAGATAACTAAGCAGACATTTCTCCAAAGAAGACATACAGATGGCTAACAAACACATGAAAAGATGCTCAACATCACTCATTATCAGAAAATGCAAATCAAAACCACAATGAGGTACCATCTCATGCTGGTTAGAATGGCTGCTATTGGGATGAGATGGGAAGGGAGGTGGGAGGGGGCGTTCAGGATGGGGAACACATGTACACTCATGGCTGATTCATGTCGATGTATGGCAAAAACTACTACAATATTGTAAAGTCATTAGCCTCCAGTTAAAATAAATTAATTAATTTTAAAATATAGGCCTTAGTAGTAATGAGGGAATATAAAAACTGATTTTTTGTTGGAATATTACTAAGAATCACATTAAAACCAATCTCAAAATATTGGACATAACATTAGAACTATAAGAGTTTTGTCCAATTTTGGCTATTTGTCATTTTTCTGCATCTAGTGTTTTGGGTCTTTTATCTCATCCCTAACGAGCCATGCAAACTATGGCTTTGGCCTTCTCTACCTAACGACAGGATAAGGTGAGATAATCAGTTTAGATACTGGGTATACTCAAGTTTCCCAGGGATCAGGGGATCAGTTTGGCCCTCCTCACTTATAGCCTGCTGGAGAAACTCCAAGCCAAGAGAAACGTTTTGTCATATAGTTTTATCTGAAAGTTTCAAAGTTAGTCAAGATTGTCTGAAAAGGCATTCCTTTCTAATTGTATAGTGATAGATAATTCTGAAGAAAATGCTTCGGTTGTCCCACAGTCTCAGAGCAACCTGTGGAAAAAATGAAAATAGCATATATCTACCTCTCAAATGGGGAAAAAAAAAAAAAAAAAACTACAGTTGAGTCTAACAAACGTTTTGTTCATTACATTGCACACACACATACCTCACTGAGGATTTGTGGTTAGTGCCTTGGCATTCTAAATTTAAAGAAGGTATGGCAGCCTCCCCGGTGGCTCAGACAGTAAAGAATCCGCCTGCAATGGGGAGACTCAGGTTCGATCCCTGGTTTGGGAACGTCCCCTGGAGAAGGAAATGGCAATTCACTCCAGTATTCTTGCCTGGGAAATCCCATGGACAGAAGAGCCTGGAGAGCTACAGGTCATGGGATTGCAGAGTTGAAGATGGCTGAGCAACTAACACTTTCTTTCTTATGGCAGACTCCAGTGATTTGGCAATGAGCTCTTTTGGAAGAAATTGAACTTAATCTTGGGGAAATATCCTCATAATAATTTGTGTGTGTGTGTGTGTGTGTGTGTGTGTGTGTGTGTGTATTTGTTTTCTCCCCCAGCTATTCAGCAGGAGAAAGAGTGTGCTGAAATGCAAAATGGGGACCTCCTTGCAAGAGCAAATTCCAGCATTGCTTGAGTGTTTTGCTTTTGGCAAATCTTTGTAGAGATTTTAGGTATCTTCTGATGTCTTTTCACCCATAGCCCCTGGCTAAGAGGTCAGGGGTAGCCAAAGTCCCCGCATCTTGACAGTTCCATTGGTGCATAAATTCCAGCAGGCAGATGCTGTCAATAATCTCACAATTGATGATCTTTGTGTCTAGTCTTTGAACTCCCATAAGATAAGCTGCTTTTAACTTTCTACAATGATTCCCTCTATTGCTTCATAATCCTTAGGTTCCATGGTTTCGCACCTTCTCACAATTTTTTTTTTTCATTTCTAATGAAGCAGTAAAATAATAAATACGACCAATAGGTTTAGTATGGGCTCCTGTGGTTCATTTCTGGTGGTCTTCTAAGGAATGAAAGTACACAAGGGTACTTTTCAGCAAAATAAAATGAGTGCAGGAAAGCTATTGTAGCAGATTTGGCACACGGGAGAGGCCGCTTCTGTCCAGATCACGTGGGTCCTGACTTGGGGATTGTGTGGCTGAACCACATCAACTCCATTTTGTCAATTCCATCTTAATTCGCACAGTCCTAAGCTCCCCTCTTTTCACATGATTGAGCTTTAGCCTAATTTACAAGAAGTGAGTCCAAGCCAGATGAGTACCCTGTCAACTTTTGCCCTTGCCTTCATCTGATACGAAACCTGCAAGAATGGATTTTGCTGACATAGATAGCTAATGGTCAGGAAACCCCTGAGGGGAGGAACCCCGATTCCAGTCGCTGCACCTGTGCTTCTGTCTTGGTAATCAGATTCTACTTTTAGCTTTGGCCCCTGTGAATTCTCTTGTACCCTTTTTGGAGGTCAGTGTGCAGTGCAGCTGTGAATGTCTCTGGATTATCTGTCCACTCTCTCCTTTGTTCCTTTATGTAAGTTACCCACAGTGAACTTCATAATTGCACTTTATGGCATTGCTCCCTCTGTTTTTTTGGTGTCAAATTCCTTCTCAGTTTGCAGGATATTATTCAACATGTGTGCCCTCCTACATGGATACTAAGTGCTCTTCCTGGAAGTTGGAATCATAGAGATAGAGAGCCTTGGGAGAAGAGGTCATGTGCACTAGCCCCCTTGTCTCAGAAATGAAGAAATGAAAACAAAGGGTCTGATTTGATCTTCTAAGGTGTGTAAGGGCTAGAATTTTAGGGGGACTCTTCTTGCTTCTTGGAAAGTGCTTTTCAGCTAAAGCCAGGGGACGTGAAAGGCTGGGGTTGGATGGGGAGAGGCAAGAGGCTCTTGCTAACACCCGCTTTGCTAAGCACATCACTTCTTTCATTGGGCATCAGCTCAGATATCTAATACCTGATAACGAGCTGCAGCACAGAACTTCTGGCCTGGTTCTTGTCCTGAACAGAATTCACTGTTTTATGAACCAAGTATTTTTGGTGTTTGTGGTGAGCACAGGTGCTATGAACCGAATTGGCTCCCCTCCAAAAAAGTAATATGTTGAAGCCCTAACCCCAAGTGTGACTGGAGCTGGAGATAGGGTATTTAGGTAATTAATTGAGATGGGAGCAGGGGCATAATTGGATAGGACTGTGGCCATACGGAAGAGGAGAGATACCAGATCTTTCCCCTACATGTGAGGACCCAACAAGAAGATGACCACTAGCAAGACAGAAAGAGAACTTTCACCAGAAACTGACACTACTACTTCATTCTCAGATTTCCATCCTCCAGAACTGTGAGAAAATGAACTTGTGTTGTTTATGCCATCTAGTCTACAGTATTTTGTTATGGCAAGCCTAGCTGACTAATATAATCAACAAAACAAATAAACAGATGAGTCCAGATGGCTGCCCTAAAATGACACATTTATCACTTGAAATTATTTATAAGAACCAATCACCTATAATCCTACCAATTAGACATGTTAGCATTTAAGTGCCTAAGCATCCGGAGTGTGGTCTATTAATATTCATATATTTTATAACTAAAGGGTATTATGCTGTTGCTTTTTGCAACCTTGAGTACCTTACCACTCCCTTCTAAGAGATGACATTCTGAAATAATCACTGGGTTTACAGGAAGTGAAAACTATGGTCTCTGCAATAGCATAAACTTTCCTAAGCAAAACTTTTGCTGAAATGACATTGAGGTGACACAATCACAGGGCTTAGAGTTGTTCAGTTGCTAAGTCAAATCTGATTCTTTTTGACCCCACGGTCTATAGCATGGTAGGCTCCTCTGTCCTCTACTATCTCCTAGATTTTGCTCAAATTCATGTCCATTGAGTCGGTGACGCTAACTAACCATCTCCATCCTTTGTGACTTCCTTCTCCTTTTGCCTTCTCTCTTTCCCAGCTCAGGGTCTTTACCCATGACTTGGCTCTTCGGATCAGGTGGCCAAAGCATTGGGTCTTCAGCTTCAGCACCAGTCCTTCTAATGAACATTCAGTGTTGATTCCCTTTAGGAATGACTGGCTTAATCTTACAGTCTAAAGGACTCTCAAGTGTTTTCTCCAGCAGCACAGTTCAAAAGCATCAATTCTTTGGTGCTCAGCCTTCTTTATGGTCCAAATCTAACATCTGTACATGACTACTGGAGAAAGCATAGTTTTGACAAGACTGACCTTTGTTGACAAAGTGACACCTCTGCTTTTTAATGTGCTGTATAGGTTTGTTAAAGCTTTTCTTCCAAGGAGCAAGCGTCTTTTAATTTCATGGCTGCAGTCACTGTTCACAGTGATTTTGGAGCCCAAGAAAATAAAGCCTCTCACGGTTTTCATTGTTTTCCCATCTATTTGCCACAGTGATGGGACAAGATGCCACAGTCTTAGATTTTTGAATGCTGAGTTTTAAGCCAGCTTTTCCAGTCTCTTCTTTCACCTTCACCAAGAGGCTCTTTACTTCTTCGTCACTTTCTGCCATTAGAGTAATGTCATATGCATATCTGTTTTTATTGTTATTTTTCCTGGCAATCTTGATTCCAGTCTGTGATTCATCTAGCCTGGCATTTCACCTGATGTATTCTGCACAGAAATTAGAAAATCATGGTGACACTATACAGCCTTGACTTACTCTTTTCCAACTTTGAACCAGTCCATTGTTCCATGTCCAGTTCTAACTGTTGCTTCTTGAACCTGTATACAGATTTCTCAGGAGGCAGTTAAGGTGGTCTGGTATTCTCATCACTTTAAGAATTTTCCACACTTTATTGTGATCCACACATTCAAAGGCTTTAGTGTAGTCAATGATGCAGAAATAGAAGCTTTTTTTTTTTTTTTTAATTCCCTTGCTTTTTCTATCTTCTTGATGGCTCAGATGGTAAAGAATTTGTCTGCAGTGTGGGAGATTTGGGTTTGATCCCTCAATTGGGAAGATTCCCTGGAGAAGGAAATGGCAACCTACTCCAGTGTTCTTGCCTGGAAACTCCAGTGGATAGAGGAGCCTGGTGGCTACAGTCTATGGAGGCAGAAAGAGTTACCCATGACTGAGCGACTAACACTTTCACTTTTTCTATTTTCCGATAGATGTTGGCAATTTGATCTCTGGTTCCTCTGCCTTTTCTAAATCCAGGTGATACACCTGGAAATTCTCAGTTCATGGCTGGTGCCATCCCCAGGACCCCAGGGATACTTTGGGCTGCTCAGTCATTGGCCCTAGAATTTGGCCCGACCTACCTATGGGCTGACACCAGCTTCAGGACACCCCGAGGCCAAGGCTCCTCCCATCAGCAAGTGAATACTGCATCTAGTGTTTCTAGGCCTACAGCTACACACTTCAGATCTCCTTGGGATCATTGGAGTACAGATTTATATTAAATGAGTCCCCTTATCAGGGTTATTATTCATTATGTTTGTGGAATATTAGAAAATCATTTTTTATTCATTTATTTCACTGCAGCAGTTCTTCGTTGTGGCATGCACAATCTAGGTCCCCAACCCAGGATTGAAATTGGGACCCCTCCTTGGGAGTGCAGAGTCTCAGCCACTGGAAAACCAGGGAAATCCTCTAGAAAAATCTTAAGAAAGAATTAGAAAAAGTGATATGGTTCCCAAGGATTATCAGGAAAAACTTCCACCAAATCACCTGCAATTAAATTTCTCTGGATGGGACCTTGGCATGGTCTTATACAACGAGGATACAGTTTTGGAAGTGAAAAGCTCACTGCAGAGCCATCAAGATTCAAAACAGAACTGTGGACCCATAAGAAAAATACTGTTTATCTTTCAATAAAAAATAAATTAATTAAAAAATTAGTGTTTTCCAAAATGACATAATTTCTGTTGTGTTCATTGTTTGCTGCTTCAGTATCTCAGTGTCTGGCCATATGATATACAAATGTTTTTCAGAACTTTTCTCGCACGCTGGTCAGAAAGATATATTATGTATGAATTCCTGTGAATGAACTAGGATGATTTTTATTGTGTTAGGTGTATTTTACATTTAGTGAATCCAATAATCAAATACAGGCATTAATAAACGAGTGTTACAACTGCACCATATGGGCCATGAAGCAGAAATGCAAGGGTGAGTGACACACATGACCTCTAGGAAGGAGGGAGGGAGGGAAAATGGGGTTCGATGGTAAAGGCCTGGAGGGGAAATGAGAATATGTTGTTTTTCACTTTAGAGGGTGATTGAGGAAAACAGACACCTAAAGTGTAAACATGATCTAACAGTGTTAGCTTGAAAATACAAATTAGAGCAAGGACTTTACAGCTTAAATAACAAACTATCAATTCCCACCTTAGGAAAATAGTATTAAGTCGACAAGCATACCCCATTCAAACTTTTTTCGACATTGTCTGTATTACAGAATTCATTGTAAAACATAAGCATAAACTGAAATATGTTGCAGAAATAGCTGAATTTAAAAGTTCAAGAAATAATTCCTGTTTCAGCCTTTCTGGTGATCTCTAGGGTCATTATCAGTTTTGTAAACATTTTATTTACTCTTTTATTCTGTAAGTGTCTAAGAAATAGGGTACAGTAATCCAGAATATTTTATGTGGGAAATGACAAAAAAGTAAAGTGAAGAAACTGATAAGAAAAGTCAAAGTTACCACAATTAAATTTGTTTCAACATACCCCATATTCAGAATTATTTAAGATACATAAGTGAGAAACCAAAAATAGTACAAAAATATCAGTGTACTTCTCCAGATCTCTGAATTATGAAGTTAGTATTCCATACTCCATTATTGGTATGTTCAGACTTACCAAATTCTAATTTTTTACCTACTATTTCTCACCACATTTAAAAGAAAAGTTTTGTGACCCACAATTATGTATCATAGGATAACAAGAGTGCCCAATGAGAGTAGCTCAAGCACCAGTGTCCAGTGGAACAGCCAATGAGGGTCCTACAGCCTGTGAGCCACAGGCATTGTCCCAAAATGTGTGGGGAGGTGACCTGGGATAAACCTGGGTGTGCTTCCTTGAGGTTTGTTTTCAAACATGGTTATTTGATGATATGAATCCACAGCTGGAAGAGGGACGTGTCTTTTGACCTTTGCATTAAGTTAAGAGAAAATGGTGAGCAGTAAAAAAAAAAAAAAAAGAAAGAAAACTAAGATGACCTTGTCTTTGCAGTGTTTCACTATTAATATTAATATTAATGGTATTGTTAATATAATCTAATTTCCACTGTGTTTTCCTCTTAGCCCATTGGTGTTCTGTGTTTCTGTAAGTTATTATTTAACTCAGAGGCAGATGGTGATTTTCTCGTTACTTTTAATAGATCTATAACCTCCCATTTCTATGGAGAAACAACATGTTCTGTCATTTCAACTTTGGGAATTTATTATGAAATTCATATATATTATATATTATTAAATTCATTATTAGAACTCCAGTTTTGGTTAACTGTGTCAAGTTTTCTATTTGTATTCTTAAATTGTTTGAAAATTCTCCTTTGGATTAGGATGTAGGAACTTGTAAGGAATCACTCTCAGCCAAACGATGAGACAAACACAAAAATATACAAAAAATATAACTTTTCTTGAGCCTATCCAGAAAGTATAAAACCCTTTTGTAGAGACCAAATACATACAGGATTTCACCCTCAGTGGAAGCCTGTGAGCTAGAGAGAAAGAATGAGCCAGGACAGGACACTCCTGCTAAGTCGCTTCAGTCGTGTCTGACTCTGTGCCACCCCGGAGACGGCAGCCCACCAGGCTCCCCCGTCCCTGGGATTCTCCAGGCAAGAACACTGGAGTGGGTTGCCATGTCCTTCTCCTAGAGGATAGGACACTAGAGGGAGCTTTACTGAATAGTGCAGGCATAAAGGGGACAATGCCTGAGCAAGGAGGGGGCAGAAAGTTCTGGTATTTCCAGCCCGGTTTGGAAGCAGTCTGGTAGCTCATCATACCTCAAGTGCTTACCTTGGGAAAAGGAGAGCCAGGACTGAGGGCCAATGAGCCCGTTATTAGTATCATTACACATTACTGTAACTGAGCAGGACACTATGCAGATTTCGAGGAGAGACGCCCTCCCCATATGTCTTCCACCTGCCTCTTGTTTGCAGGAAAAGTTTAGCATACTATATCTTCTCTGAATTCCAAAGAGTAAAACTGAATCAGAGAAGCGAGAAAATACAGAGACAAAGCAAAAGAGTCAAGCAAGACAAAATAATAATAGTTTGGCCATTACACAAATTCAAGGACCTCAGTTTCTCCTGAAGGGCTATAGATAATATTCTGAGCCATATACTTTGAGCTGTTTGCAGATACTGAAACCCCACCAGGTGAAAGAAGTTAACTCTATGCTGACCACAAGCATTGGGATCATAGACCCCAAACTAGTTGGAACTAGTAGGTTGATGATGCTCACTCCCATTATACTTCATCACCAACCAATCAGAAGAATGTGTGTGTGCTGGTCACACACCCTGTTACCCTCTCCCTCACTCTGTTTTAAAAAACCCTTCCCTGAAGGCCACTAGAGAGTTCAGATCTTTTGAGTATTAGCTGCCCATGCTCCTTGCTTGATGCTTGCCATAAACAGTGTACTTTCCTTTGCCACAACCTGGTGTCAGTAGATTGGCTTTACTCTGTGCTGGCTAGTGGATCCAAGTTTGGTTTGGTAACAGTTTTAGTAACCCAGATTAGACAGTAACACTGACTGTGCATCTCGTCCTTGGCACATCAACATCTGTTCAATGACAAGCACTTTGGGCTTTCTCACAGACAAAGATGTTGAAGCAGCTGCTGGACAGTATCCAAGAGCAGCCTAGATCTAGTTTCCACCTTCTGTTGGATGGGACCCATTCCAGATAGAGCTGGCTGCAAGGTCTAGTGTATCCAAAAACTAACACGGGTTCACTGGTGAGTGGGGCTGGGTCCTGGCACAGCTGGCTGAGGAGGCCAAGGTATCTCAGAGCTGGTGCTGACCTGCTGGTGGGTGGGACTGAGGCCCAGGCTGTCCTAGGGCTACTAGCAACTCCATGGTGGGCAGAGCTGGGTCCTGGGGCTCTGGCTGCAGGACCCTGGGTGTCCCAGGTCTAGTGCCTGTGCTCTCATGTGTGGGACAGATCCTAGGCACTCTGGTGGACAGGCTTGTGTCCAGTGGCACCTGTGGGCTCAGGGCATCATAAGGCAGACTGGATGCTGGTGGATGGGCCTGTGTCTCTGCCTGGCCAGTTACTTGACCTGAGACATCCAATCCTGGTGCCCATAGGCTTGTGGTCAGGAGCAAGGCTTGGTCCTGAGACTTATAAGCCAGGGGGAAGATGTCAAAATGATACTTGCCAGCACCAGTGTCCATGTGGCAGAAAAAGCTTTCCAAAATTGCTTCCACCAGTATCTACGTCCCCAGAATGAGCTCCAGATTTCTCCTACCTCTCCAAGAGACACTCCAAGATCAGTAGGTGGGTCTGACCTAGGCTCCTTTCAAATTATTGCTTCTCTCCTGTCTCTTTTTTATTGATTTCTTCTCTGATCTTTATTATTTCCTTCCTTCTGCTGACCTTGGGCTTGGCTTGTTCTTTTTCTAATTCCTTTAGATGGTAGGTTAGGTTCTTTATTGGAGATGTTCCTTGGTTTTTGAGGTAGACCTGTATGGCTATAAGCTTTCCTCTTAGAACTGCTTTTGCTGCATCCTATAGGTTTTGGAAACATGTGTGTTTGTTTTCATTTGTCTCCAGGTATTTTCTAACTCCCTCTTTGATTTCTTCACTGATGCACTGTTCTTTTTTCCTATCATATTCTTTTGTCTCCATGTGTTTGTGGTTTTTGCATTTTCTTTATGTAATTATTTTCTAATTTCATACAGTGTGGTTAGAGAAAATGCTTGGTACAATTACTGCTCTCTTAAGTTTGTTGAGACTTGGGTTTTTTGTGGCATAGCATGGGGTCTATCCTGGACAATGTTCCACGTGTACTTGAAAAGAATGTATATTCTGCTACGTCTGGGTGGAATATTCTATAAATATTTATTCCATCCAACTGGACTAACATGTCATTGAAGGCCACTGCTGTCTCCTTATTGATTTTCTATCTAAAGTATCTGTCTATTGCTGTAAGTGTGGTGTTAAACTTCCCTAACATTAGTGTATTCTTATAAATTTCTTCCAAGAAATTTTAAACAGCGGAAGATACACAGCTGGATGAAGAATTGTTGATATAGAATATAGATGAAAGAAGTTATATAGACTACCTCATAGAAAGACACATGAAGTAAAAGATTAAAGAGATGGCAAGAGACTTAAGAAATGGACTTAATACTAAGGAGGTATTAAGTACATCTTGTAGGCATGCCAAAAGTGGTAACCTGGCTAAATTTTAGAATAATAATATTCACAGAGAAACAGTTGATACTTTCCAGAATTTAGGGAGGCTATGTTTCCAAAGATTCAGGAAGCACACCTGGACACATCGTAGTAAAGCTACAGACAAAGGTAGCATATAGATCATACTAGCAAACAAAAAGACACATCGTCTACAGAGCCATGCCAAAGACTATGACAGTAAATCTCCTTTCATAAACAAATAGAAGCAGAAAGCAAGTAGTGAGAGTAAGCAACCACACAGATAGTGTTGCATTCCTAGCCTAAGTATCATGATAAGGCTTTGATAGACTCAAAGATGGACCACTCAGAACACCACAACAAGGACAGACTCACTGCTGTTCCTTAGTCATAAGCCACTTCAGGTGTACCTCAGCTGCACAGAGCTTCACTGAACTTCTCAAGTTGGCCCACTTCTAAGGACTGATCAAGGAGGTGGTATAAAGTCCTGACGACCCAGAGGGAGGGTAGGGGAGGGAGGAGGGTTCAGGATGGGGAACTCGGGCATACCTGTGGTGGATTCATTTCGATATTTGGCAAAACTAATACAATATTGTAAAGTTTAAAAATAAAATAAAATAATAATATATAGTATATATGAATTTCATAATAAATTCCCAAAGTTGAAATGACAGAACATGTTGTTTCTCCATAGAAATGGGAGGTTATAAATCTATTAAAAGTAACGAGAAAATCACCATCTGCCTCTGAGTTAAATAATAACTTACAGAAACACAGAACACCAATGGGCTAAGAGGAAAACACAGTGGAAATTAGATTATATTAACAATACCATTAATATTAATATTAATAGTGAAACACTGCAAAGACAAGGTCATCTTAGTTTTCTTTTCTTTTTTTTTTTTTTTTTTACTGCTCACCATTTTCTCTTAACTTAATGCAAAGGTCAAAAGACACGTCCCTCTTCCAGCTGTGGATTCATATCATCAAATAACCATGTTTGAAAACAAACCTCAAGGAAGCACACCCAGGTTTATCCCAGGTCACCTCCCCACACATTTTGGGACAATGCCTGTGGCTCACAGGCTGTAGGACCCTCATTGGCTGTTCCACTGGACACTGGTGCTTGAGCTACTCTCATTGGGCACTCTTGTTATCCTATGATACATAATTGTGGGTCACAAAACTTTTCTTTTAAATGTGGTGAGAAATAGTAGGTAAAAAATTAGAATTTGGTAAGTCTGAACATACCAATAATGGAGTATGGAATACTAACTTCATAATTCAGAGATCTGGAGAAGTACACTGATATTTTTGTACTATTTTTGGTTTCTCACTTATGTATCTTAAATAATTCTGAATATGGGGTATGTTGAAACAAATTTAATTGTGGTAACTTTGACTTTTCTTATCAGTTTCTTCACTTTACTTTTTTGTCATTTCCCACATAAAATATTCTGGATTACTGTACCCTATTTCTTAGACACTTACAGAATAAAAGAGTAAATAAAATGTTTACAAAACTGATAATGACCCTAGAGATCACCAGAAAGGCTGAAACAGGAATTATTTCTTGAACTTTTAAATTCAGCTATTTCTGCAACATATTTCAGTTTATGCTTATGTTTTACAATGAATTCTGTAATACAGACAATGTCGAAAAAAGTTTGAATGGGGTATGCTTGTCGACTTAATACTATTTTCCTAAGGTGGGAATTGATAGTTTGTTATTTAAGCTGTAAAGTCCTTGCTCTAATTTGTATTTTCAAGCTAACACTGTTAGATCATGTTTACACTTTAGGTGTCTGTTTTCCTCAATCACCCTCTAAAGTGAAAAACAACATATTCTCATTTCCCCTCCAGGCCTTTACCATCGAACCCCATTTTCCCTCCCTCCCTCCTTCCTAGAGGTCATGTGTGTCACTCACCCTTGCATTTCTGCTTCATGGCCCATATGGTGCAGTTGTAACACTCGTTTATTAATGCCTGTATTTGATTATTGGATTCACTAAATGTAAAATACACCTAACACAATAAAAATCATCCTAGTTCATTCACAGGAATTCATACATAATATATCTTTCTGACCAGCGTGCGAGAAAAGTTCTGAAAAACATTTGTATATCATATGGCCAGACACTGAGATACTGAAGCAGCAAACAATGAACACAACAGAAATTATGTCATTTTGGAAAACACTAATTTTTTAATTAATTTATTTTTTATTGAAAGATAAACAGTATTTTTCTTATGGGTCCACAGTTCTGTTTTGAATCTTGATGGCTCTGCAGTGAGCTTTTCACTTCCAAAACTGTATCCTCGTTGTATAAGACCATGCCAAGGTCCCATCCAGAGAAATTTAATTGCAGGTGATTTGGTGGAAGTTTTTCCTGATAATCCTTGGGAACCATATCACTTTTTCTAATTCTTTCTTAAGATTTTTCTAGAGGATTTCCCTGGTTTTCCAGTGGCTGAGACTCTGCACTCCCAAGGAGGGGTCCCAATTTCAATCCTGGGTTGGGGACCTAGATTGTGCATGCCACAACGAAGAACTGCTGCAGTGAAATAAATGAATAAAAAATGATTTTCTAATATTCCACAAACATAATGAATAATAACCCTGATAAGGGGACTCATTTAATATAAATCTGTACTCCAATGATCCCAAGGAGATCTGAAGTGTGTAGCTGTAGGCCTAGAAACACTAGATGCAGTATTCACTTGCTGATGGGAGGAGCCTTGGCCTCGGGGTGTCCTGAAGCTGGTGTCAGCCCATAGGTAGGTCGGGCCAAATTCTAGGGCCAATGACTGAGCAGCCCAAAGTATCCCTGGGGTCCTGGGGATGGCACCAGCCATGAACTGAGAATTTCCAGGTGTATCACCTGGATTTAGAAAAGGCAGAGGAACCAGAGATCAAATTGCCAACATCTATCGGATAATAGAAAAAGTGAAAGTGTTAGTCGCTCAGTCATGGGTAACTCTTTCTGCCTCCATAGACTGTAGCCACCAGGCTCCTCTATCCACTGGAGTTTCCAGGCAAGAACACTGGAGTAGGTTGCCATTTCCTTCTCCAGGGAATCTTCCCAATTGAGGGATCAAACCCAAATCTCCCACACTGCAGACAAATTCTTTACCATCTGAGCCATCAAGAAGATAGAAAAAGCAAGGGAATTAAAAAAAAAAAAAAAAAGCTTCTATTTCTGCATCATTGACTACACTAAAGCCTTTGAATGTGTGGATCACAATAAAGTGTGGAAAATTCTTAAAGTGATGAGAATACCAGACCACCTTAACTGCCTCCTGAGAAATCTGTATACAGGTTCAAGAAGCAACAGTTAGAACTGGACATGGAACAATGGACTGGTTCAAAGTTGGAAAAGAGTAAGTCAAGGCTGTATAGTGTCACCATGATTTTCTAATTTCTGTGCAGAATACATCAGGTGAAATGCCAGGCTAGATGAATCACAGACTGGAATCAAGATTGCCAGGAAAAATAACAATAAAAACAGATATGCATATGACATTACTCTAATGGCAGAAAGTGACGAAGAAGTAAAGAGCCTCTTGGTGAAGGTGAAAGAAGAGACTGGAAAAGCTGGCTTAAAACTCAGCATTCAAAAATCTAAGACTGTGGCATCTTGTCCCATCACTGTGGCAAATAGATGGGAAAACAATGAAAACCGTGAGAGGCTTTATTTTCTTGGGCTCCAAAATCACTGTGAACAGTGACTGCAGCCATGAAATTAAAAGACGCTTGCTCCTTGGAAGAAAAGCTTTAACAAACCTATACAGCACATTAAAAAGCAGAGGTGTCACTTTGTCAACAAAGGTCAGTCTTGTCAAAACTATGCTTTCTCCAGTAGTCATGTACAGATGTTAGATTTGGACCATAAAGAAGGCTGAGCACCAAAGAATTGATGCTTTTGAACTGTGCTGCTGGAGAAAACACTTGAGAGTCCTTTAGACTGTAAGATTAAGCCAGTCATTCCTAAAGGGAATCAACACTGAATGTTCATTAGAAGGACTGGTGCTGAAGCTGAAGACCCAATGCTTTGGCCACCTGATCCGAAGAGCCAAGTCATGGGTAAAGACCCTGAGCTGGGAAAGAGAGAAGGCAAAAGGAGAAGGAAGTCACAAAGGATGGAGATGGTTAGTTAGCGTCACCGACTCAATGGACATGAATTTGAGCAAAATCTAGGAGATAGTAGAGGACAGAGGAGCCTACCATGCTATAGACCGTGGGGTCAAAAAGAATCAGATTTGACTTAGCAACTGAACAACTCTAAGCCCTGTGATTGTGTCACCTCAATGTCATTTCAGCAAAAGTTTTGCTTAGGAAAGTTTATGCTATTGCAGAGACCATAGTTTTCACTTCCTGTAAACCCAGTGATTATTTCAGAATGTCATCTCTTAGAAGGGAGTGGTAAGGTACTCAAGGTTGCAAAAAGCAACAGCATAATACCCTTTAGTTATAAAATATATGAATATTAATAGACCACACTCCGGATGCTTAGGCACTTAAATGCTAACATGTCTAATTGGTAGGATTATAGGTGATTGGTTCTTATAAATAATTTCAAGTGATAAATGTGTCATTTTAGGGCAGCCATCTGGACTCATCTGTTTATTTGTTTTGTTGATTATATTAGTCAGCTAGGCTTGCCATAACAAAATACTGTAGACTAGATGGCATAAACAACACAAGTTCATTTTCTCACAGTTCTGGAGGATGGAAATCTGAGAATGAAGTAGTAGTGTCAGTTTCTGGTGAAAGTTCTCTTTCTGTCTTGCTAGTGGTCATCTTCTTGTTGGGTCCTCACATGTAGGGGAAAGATCTGGTATCTCTCCTCTTCCGTATGGCCACAGTCCTATCCAATTATGCCCCTGCTCCCATCTCAATTAATTACCTAAATACCCTATCTCCAGCTCCAGTCACACTTGGGGTTAGGGCTTCAACATATTACTTTTTTGGAGGGGAGCCAATTCGGTTCATAGCACCTGTGCTCACCACAAACACCAAAAATACTTGGTTCATAAAACAGTGAATTCTGTTCAGGACAAGAACCAGGCCAGAAGTTCTGTGCTGCAGCTCGTTATCAGGTATTAGATATCTGAGCTGATGCCCAATGAAAGAAGTGATGTGCTTAGCAAAGCGGGTGTTAGCAAGAGCCTCTTGCCTCTCCCCATCCAACCCCAGCCTTTCACGTCCCCTGGCTTTAGCTGAAAAGCACTTTCCAAGAAGCAAGAAGAGTCCCCCTAAAATTCTAGCCCTTACACACCTTAGAAGATCAAATCAGACCCTTTGTTTTCATTTCTTCATTTCTGAGACAAGGGGGCTAGTGCACATGACCTCTTCTCCCAAGGCTCTCTATCTCTATGATTCCAACTTCCAGGAAGAGCACTTAGTATCCATGTAGGAGGGCACACATGTTGAATAATATCCTGCAAACTGAGAAGGAATTTGACACCAAAAAAACAGAGGGAGCAATGCCATAAAGTGCAATTATGAAGTTCACTGTGGGTAACTTACATAAAGGAACAAAGGAGAGAGTGGACAGATAATCCAGAGACATTCACAGCTGCACTGCACACTGACCTCCAAAAAGGGTACAAGAGAATTCACAGGGGCCAAAGCTAAAAGTAGAATCTGATTACCAAGACAGAAGCACAGGTGCAGCGACTGGAATCGGGGTTCCTCCCCTCAGGGGTTTCCTGACCATTAGCTATCTATGTCAGCAAAATCCATTCTTGCAGGTTTCGTATCAGATGAAGGCAAGGGCAAAAGTTGACAGGGTACTCATCTGGCTTGGACTCACTTCTTGTAAATTAGGCTAAAGCTCAATCATGTGAAAAGAGGGGAGCTTAGGACTGTGCGAATTAAGATGGAATTGACAAAATGGAGTTGATGTGGTTCAGCCACACAATCCCCAAGTCAGGACCCACGTGATCTGGACAGAAGCGGCCTCTCCCGTGTGCCAAATCTGCTACAATAGCTTTCCTGCACTCATTTTATTTTGCTGAAAAGTACCCTTGTGTACTTTCATTCCTTAGAAGACCACCAGAAATGAACCACAGGAGCCCATACTAAACCTATTGGTCGTATTTATTATTTTACTGCTTCATTAGAAATGAAAAAAAAAAAATTGTGAGAAGGTGCGAAACCATGGAACCTAAGGATTATGAAGCAATAGAGGGAATCATTGTAGAAAGTTAAAAGCAGCTTATCTTATGGGAGTTCAAAGACTAGACACAAAGATCATCAATTGTGAGATTATTGACAGCATCTGCCTGCTGGAATTTATGCACCAATGGAACTGTCAAGATGCGGGGACTTTGGCTACCCCTGACCTCTTAGCCAGGGGCTATGGGTGAAAAGACATCAGAAGATACCTAAAATCTCTACAAAGATTTGCCAAAAGCAAAACACTCAAGCAATGCTGGAATTTGCTCTTGCAAGGAGGTCCCCATTTTGCATTTCAGCACACTCTTTCTCCTGCTGAATAGCTGGGGGAGAAAACAAATACACACACACACACACACACACACACACACACACACACACAAATTATTATGAGGATATTTCCCCAAGATTAAGTTCAATTTCTTCCAAAAGAGCTCATTGCCAAATCACTGGAGTCTGCCATAAGAAAGAAAGTGTTAGTTGCTCAGCCATCTTCAACTCTGCAATCCCATGACCTGTAGCTCTCCAGGCTCTTCTGTCCATGGGATTTCCCAGGCAAGAATACTGGAGTGAATTGCCATTTCCTTCTCCAGGGGACGTTCCCAAACCAGGGATCGAACCTGAGTCTCCCCATTGCAGGCGGATTCTTTACTGTCTGAGCCACCGGGGAGGCTGCCATACCTTCTTTAAATTTAGAATGCCAAGGCACTAACCACAAATCCTCAGTGAGGTATGTGTGTGTGCAATGTAATGAACAAAACGTTTGTTAGACTCAACTGTAGTTTTTTTTTTTTTTTTTTTCCCCATTTGAGAGGTAGATATATGCTATTTTCATTTTTTCCACAGGTTGCTCTGAGACTGCGGGACAACCGAAGCATTTTCTTCAGAATTATCTATCACTATACAATTAGAAAGGAATGCCTTTTCAGACAATCTTGACTAACTTTGAAACTTTCAGATAAAACTATATGACAAAACGTTTCTCTTGGCTTGGAGTTTCTCCAGCAGGCTATAAGTGAGGAGGGCCAAACTGATCCCCTGATCCCTGGGAAACTTGAGTATACCCAGTATCTAAACTGATTATCTCACCTTATCCTGTCGTTAGGTAGAGAAGGCCAAAGCCATAGTTTGCATGGCTCGTTAGGGATGAGATAAAAGACCCAAAACACTAGATGCAGAAAAATGACAAATAGCCAAAATTGGACAAAACTCTTATAGTTCTAATGTTATGTCCAATATTTTGAGATTGGTTTTAATGTGATTCTTAGTAATATTCCAACAAAAAATCAGTTTTTATATTCCCTCATTACTACTAAGGCCTATATTTTAAAATTAATTAATTTATTTTAACTGGAGGCTAATGACTTTACAATATTGTAGTAGTTTTTGCCATACATCGACATGAATCAGCCATGAGTGTACATGTGTTCCCCATCCTGAACGCCCCCTCCCACCTCCCTTCCCATCTCATCCCAATAGCAGCCATTCTAACCAGCATGAGATGGTACCTCATTGTGGTTTTGATTTGCATTTTCTGATAATGAGTGATGTTGAGCATCTTTTCATGTGTTTGTTAGCCATCTGTATGTCTTCTTTGGAGAAATGTCTGCTTAGTTATCTGGCCCATTTTTTGATTGGGTCGTTAATTTTTCTGGTATTGAGCTGCATGGGCTGCTTGTATATTTTTCAGATTAATTCTTTGTCAGTTGCTTCATTTGCTATTATCTTCTCCCATTCTGAAGGCTGTCTTTTCATCTTGCTTATAGTTTCCTTCATTGTGCAAAAGCTTTTAAGTTTAACTAGGCCCCATTTGTTTATTTTTACTTTTATTTCCATTATTCTGGGAGGTGCATCATAGAGGATCCTTCTGTGATTTACGTCAGAGAGTGTTTTGCCTATGTTTTCCTCTAGGAGTTTTATAGTTTCTGGTCTTACATTTAGATCTTTAATCCATTTTGAGTTTATTATTATTTTCTTTTTCTTTTTTAATATAAATTTATTTATTTTAATTGAAGGCTAATTACTTTACAATATTCTATTGGTTTTGCCATACATCAACATGAATCTGCCACGGGTATACACGTGTTCCCCATCCTGAACCCCCCTCCCACCTCCCTTCCCATACCATCCCTCTGGGTCATCCCAGTGCACCAGCCCCGAGCATTCTGTACCATGCATCAAACCTGGACTGGCGATTCGTTTCACATATGATATATACATGTTTCAATGCCATTCTCCCAAATCATCCCACCCTCGCCCTCTCCCACAGAGTCCAAAAGACTGTTCTATACATCTGTGTCCCTTTTGCTGCCTTGCATACAGGGTTATCGTTACCATCTTTCTAAATTCCGTATATATGCGTTAGTATACTGTATTGGTGTTTTTCTTTCTGCCTTACTTCACTCTGTATAATCGGCTCCAGTTTCATCCACTTCATTAGAACTGATTCAAATATATTCTTTTTAATGGCTGAGTAATACTCCATTGTGTATATGTACCACAGCTTTATTATCCATTCGTCTGCTGATGGACATCTAGGTTGCTTCCATGTCCTGGCTATTATAAACAGTGCTTAGATGAACACTGGGGTGCACGTGTCTCTTTCAATTCTGGTTTCCTCAGTGTGTATGCCCAGCAGTGGGAGTTTATCTTTTGTATGGTGTTAGAAAGTGTTCTAGTTTCATTCTTTTACAGGTGATTGACCAGTTTTCCCAGCATCACTTGTTAAAGAGATTATCTTTTCTCCATTGTATATTCTTGCCTCCTTTGTCAAAGATAACGTGTCCATAGGTGCATGGATTTATCTCTGGGCTTTCTAGTTTGTTCCATTGATCTATATTTCTGTCTTTGTGCCAGTACCATACTGTCTTGATGACTGTGGCTTTGTAGTATATCCTGGAGTCAGGCAGGTTGATTCCTCCAGGTCCATTCTTCTTTCTCAAGATTGCTTTGGCTATTCGAGGTTTTTTGTATTTCCATACAAATTGTGAAATTATTTGTTCTAGTTCTGTGAAAATACCATTTTTATAGAATAATACCATAGAAAATAGAAAAATATCATTTTCTCAAATAGTAACTTGATAGGGTTTTCACTGAATCTATAGATTGCTTTGGGTAGTATGCGCATTTTCACTATTCTCCTGATCCATGAACATGGTATATTTCTCCATCTATTTGAGTCCTCTTTGATTTCTTTCATCAGTGTGTGATAGTTTTCTATATATAGGTCTTTCACTTCCTTAGGTAGATTTATTTCTAAGTATTTTATTCTTTTCATTGCAATGGTTAATTGAATTGTTTCTCTAATTTCTCTTTGTTTTCTCATTGTTAGTGTATAGGAATGCAGGCCTATTTTGCAACCACTACTTATATAATCTAAGTAAAAAGGCAACTATTTGCTATTTTCTGATGACTCTTCTAAGATCTTAGAAGACATGACTCTTCTAAGATCTGTTGCTGTTTGCCTTTTGAAAATCAGCAGGTAAAATACATATTGACATTAAATATGACAATTTTGACTCTTACTCCTTAGTATGATAATAGTTCTACCAGGGCAGTTTTTTAAATATTTCTTTTCTATCTTTTGGTCAACATGAGTGATAAGTCAGACTTGTCTGAAGTAGAGAAGTCTGACAGGCCCAAACTGAAGAAAACTAATACCAAAAAAAAAAAGCCTTCTTCCCTCAAAGGTAAGTAAGTCATGCGGAGTTTCTATTTGAGACAAACAATGGTGAAAATTAATAGGTTTGGTGAATACATGCTTCTAGTAATTTTTCCCACAAAGTAAACAATAGGGTACCAATTATTTACTGTAACAATTATTTAATGTTCAATTAACTCTTTGTGACCACATGGACACCAGGCTCCGCCGTCCATGGGATTTTCTAGGCAAGAGTACTGGAGTGGGTTGCCCTTTCCTTCGCCATGGAATCTTCCCGACCCAGGGATCGAACCCAGGTCTCCCGCATTGTAGACAGACACTTTACCGTCAGAGCCACCAGGGGAGTTTGGCTGACTGGGGGTTAAACGTCGGGGAGGGGCGCATCAGGAGTTGGGAAGTGGGACGTCCAGTATCACGTGACATGGGCTGCCATAGTAACACGCCTCCCTGCCTTGCATCCAATCAGATATGGACAGTGTCTGTGACGTCAGGGAAAGCAGGGCCTATACATTCAGCCAACGGCCTTCAACCCCCTCGCTGTTCTTCTGCGCTGAGCTATGGAGAATGGCGGCTCTGTCGTGTCCCAACCATCCCCTGACGGCTATGAGGAAGACGTGATCACCAAAGAAACTGGCACCTCCGAAACTGAGCCCTCTGAAACGGAGATGGCGAAAGCGGAGACCTCCAAACCAGAGCCGTGTGATGCGGAACCAAAAAAGGCAAAGCAGAAGACAGCTAATGGCCGCCGTCGCCGTCGCCGGCACCGCCATAACGACAATTTCTCACGTTTTGCTACCTATTTCCCTAGGGTGCTGAGGCAAATACATAAAGGCATGAGTCTTTCCCGCGACTCCGTGAACATCCTGGATTCGTTTGTGAAAGATATGTTTGAGCGGATAGCCGAAGAGGCCGGGCGCCTGGCCCGCAACAACAAGCGCCGCACCATCACGCACGAAGACATCACATCGAGGCAGCTGTGCGTCTTCTGTTGCCTGGGGACCTCTGCAAGTATGCCATAAACGTGGCCACCAAGTCGCTCATCGGATACCACACCTGCAGATGAACTGCCTCAGGACTGTCTGACCATCGCAAACCAGACTTAAGGGTTCTCCCCTTAGGCCCTACATTTAATCTTTAAAACATTTCTACCCCAAAGAAAACATTAAAAACCTCGTTAACTTTGCTTCAATATGTGTCGGTTGTGTCATTTGTTCCATGGAAAATCGTGTACTTTTCGCAACTCGTCACTTTCGTAAGTGGTTATTTCTGTTCATGGTTTCTCAGTAATTTTAGGGATCTTTATGGTCAAAATTCTTTCCCTACAAGTTTCGTTGGCCTTTTCCATTTGCATTCTCCCGTCTATATTTAGGTATCACCCAGAGATTTTTATATGGGGTATGCTATGCTATGCTATGCCAAGTCACTTCAGTCGTGTCCGACTCTGTGCGACCCCATAGACGGCAGCCCACCAGGCTCCCCCGTCCCTGGGATTCTCCAGGCAAGAACGCTGGAGTGGGTTGCCATTTTCTTCTCCAGTACACGAAAGTGAGAAGTGAAAGTGAAGTCGCTCAGTCGTGTCCGACTCTTAGCGATATGAGGTATAGCAACCGATAAAAAACAGTGTGGTCTTCCCGGGTGGCTCAGCAGTAAAGAATCCGCCTGCAATGCAAGAGTCGCAGGAGGGGCAGGTTCCATCCCTGGGTCATAAAGATCCCCGGGAGGAGGGCATGGCAACCCTCTCCAGTATTCTTTCCTGGCGAATCCCCATGGAGAGAGGAGCCTGGTGGGCTACAGTCCATAGGGTCTGCAAAGAGTCGAGCCCCACTGAAGCAAGGTAGCACGCAGGCACACAAAGAGCAGTGTGTGTGTGTATGTGTGCTCAGTCACTCAGTCACCTCCGACTCTTTCTGACCCCATGGACAGGAGCCCACCAGGCTCCTGTCTCCTCGAAAATTTCCAAGCAAGAATACTGAACTGGGTTGTCATTTGCTACTCCAGGGGATCTTTCTGACCGAGGGATAGAAGCTGTGTCTCTTTCGTCTCCTGCATTGGCAGTCAGATTCTTTACCACTGCACCAGCAGTAGCAGATGTAAAAATCACATTTACCCATTCTATTCCTTCAATCCCAATTCACTTCCATGTGTAAAATAGGACTCAAACACAGTGTTAAATAAGAAAATTCTAAATTTCTGGAATCAAACACCATATCTTCTGAAATTACCTTATCCAGATTTCTCTGACCCTATTTTTTGTTTGCAACCTAGAACATTTTGCTTTAAAAAAAAAAAAAAAAAAAAAAACCCTGACTGAATTGCAAACTTGCAGGGATGATGGGATAGTCCAGTGACAGTGAACGTAGCCACAGTCTCCACAGTAGCAGCCAATGAGGGACTGGTAGCCCATGAGATAAAGCAATTGGCCAAACGTATGGTAGAGTGAGGAGGGCTGAACAAATAACAACCTTCCTGTGACACTCAGCCTAGAGATGGAGCGGGAGCGTGGGGTGATAGTTTCCCTGATGTTTTTCCATTCAAGCACCTGCTGTTAACCATGGTGATTTTAAGTACAGGCATCCATTTCTTGGGGCTTCCCAGGTGGTGCTAGTGGTAAAGAACCTGCCTTCTTATGTGGGAAACGTAAGAGCCATGGATTCAACCCCTGGATTGGGAAGATGCCCCGGAGAAAGGCATGGCACCCCACTCCAGTATTCTTGCTGTAAAGTCCCATGGACAGAGGAGCCTAGCGGGTTACAATCCATAGGGTCTCAAAGAGTCAGACACGACTGAAGCGGCTTAGCATGCGCACATCCATTTCTTGGGTCTTCCCAGGTGGTGCCGGTAGTAAAGAACCTGCCTGCAATGCGGGAGACACAGGAGACCCAGGTTCTGTCCCTAGATGGAGAAGGTTCCCTGGAGGAGGGCATGGAAACCCACTCCAGTATTCTTTCCTGGATAATTCCCAGGGACAGAGGAGCCTGGTGGGCCACAGTTCATAGGGTCACAAAGAGTGGGACACAACTGAAGAGACTTAGCACACATGCATGCATCCATTTCTTGTTGTAGGACATGTCTCTAGCTCCTTGCATCAAAATAAGGAGGAGGACGATGTTCAGCAATAAGAGAAATAAGATGACTCCTTCTTCTACCTCACATATTTGACTGCTATTGCTTATGATAGTATTTACTGAATGTAATGTCCATGTGTTTTCTTCTTGGTGCATTGACATTTTTATTTCTATAAGTATATTACTGAATTTCAAAGTAGTTGGTGATTTCCCTATTCCTTTTATTTTTGTTTATTTTGAGATACTTTTTATTTTTTAATTAATTAATTTTTATTGAAGGATTATTGCTTTACAGAATTTTGCTGTTTTGGTCAACATGAAACAGCCTAGGGTATACATATATCCCCTCCCTTTTGGAACTCCCTGCCATCTCCCTCCGCATCCCACCCCTCTAGATTGATACAGAGCCCCTGTTTGAGTTTCCTGAGCCATACAGCAAATTCCCATTGGCTGTCTATTTTACATATGGTAATGTAAATTTCCATGTTACTCTTTCCATGCATCTCACCCTCTCCTCCCCTTCCCCCTATCCATAATTCTATTCTCCTATTTCTTTTTTAAAAGATTGATTTCAAGCTTACTACATCCTTGGAGAGAGAGAAAGCACTCTGCGATTTCAGTCCTTTTTAATTTACAATGGTTTTCATTAGAACTTAATATTTCATTATATTTTAAATTATTCATTTTGAACTTTAAGCAACAAGGATATGCTGTACAGCACAGAGTAATATACCAATTATCTATTAATAAGTGTAAACAGAGTATAATATATAAAACAACTTCCAATTTGCCTTGATTCATGGACCTAAAATTCCAGGTTCCTATGCAATATTGCTCTTTACAGCATCGGACTTTCCTTCCAGCTCAGAAGGAAAAAGTGCCCCCACAAATGCATCCATAGTCTGCTGTGATCCACATAGTCAAAGACTTCGGCATAGTCAATAAATAAAGCAGAAGTAGATTTTTTTCTGGACCTCTCTTACTTTTTTGATGATCCAACAGATGTTGGCAATATGATCTCTTGTTCCTCTGCCTTTTCTAAATCTACCTTGGTAATGCATTCCTGACTCATAGGAAGAAAAACTGATGTTTTGAAGCAGCAACTATTAGCAACATAGACATTAAGGCGTTTTCTGAAGTCACTCTTTTCAAATGGTTCACATTTGTTTCTCAGAGAAGGCACCTGGATCTGCACAGAGTTTCCACTTCTGAATTTTTTTCCCAGTGGATATTCCAATTTCTAATTGCTGAAACAGTAAGGTATGCACTGGATTTCATGGTTGATTTTAATGTAGCTTGCATAATAAGCTCCTTTTCCTCTTCAAAATCCTTAATTTTCAACATTACAAAATAATAATAAGAAATGAACTCCTTGAGGGGGCTTATTGCCTAAATTCTTTTTCTATTGATCTCAAAGAGAGGTCTGGAGGTGATACTGGCCCCATTCATGTTTGCAATAGTCCATTAACTCTCTCTGGAATCAAATCTTGCCCCCATTTTACTCTTCAGGAGGTGGTGCTCTGTCTGAGGTATAATAATTTGTTTTTGATCTCTGTGAAGAATGCTGCTGCTGCTGCTAAGTCGCTTCAGTCGTGTCCAACTCTGTGTGACCCTATACACGGCAGCCCACCAGGCTCCCGAGTCCCTGGGATTCTCCAGGCAAGAACACTGGCTGCAAAGAATGAGCACTGAAATTTTTGAATTTTGTAGTTTATATCACTTTTATCTCATTGTTTGCATAACAGAGATATCCTCCACACATGTCATCATCCTAGTCAAAAGGGTTACTTACAGCTTATTTTAAATATTCAAATGAAATATTTCACAATAGGATGTAATAATGAGCTTCAAAGAAAATCATAATAAATTGTAAAGGATTGAATTCCACAGATTGTTCTCTCTCAACGGATGTCATAAGCTAGAAACTTGTTTATCAAGGAAACTAATAGAAAATCAGCAACACCATTAAAATTCATCACTCCATATATAGGAAATTTACACAAATGAAATTAAAATAAAAATCTTCCTGGACCACAAAGAAAAGGGAATGGACAAGAAAAGCCGTGAACTTCAACATGAAGCTGGCCATTCAAACATTTTGAGGTAAAAGGAGATACTGTAGGTTTTATTGCTGATAATTCTCCTCTACATTGCTGTAAGGGCCTGACCCGCTCTGCATTCATGTCCTTAAATCTCCATAGCTAAATATAAATAAAGAACCAAAAAGAACTGGCCAAGTACCACAGTTCCTTCCCCCTTAATCTCCAGCCTGATTTTCATAGAAAGGCTATTATCTCTTGAGCTCTGGTCACTCAACCACACTTTGAGTCAACAGCTGTGACTCACAGGCTGCCAGTCCCCGACTGGCTGTACCAGTGGAGATAGATGTTTGAAATGCCTTCCATGGACACTCCCTAATGGACACAAAATTGCAGGTCATGAAAGTTATTGTTTTAAAGATCAAAAGATTCTCTGTTAGAAGATAAGTAACTAGATACATCTGTATGAATTTTTTTCTTTTTAATTTATTATTTTATTGAAGGATAATTGCTTTCCAGAATTTTGTTGCTGTCTGTCAAACCCCAACATGAATCAGCCATGGGTTTACATATATCCTCTCCCTTTTGAACCCCGGTCCCACCTCCTTCCCCATCCCACCCCTCTAGGTTGATTGTTTGAGTTTCCTGAGCCATACAGTAAATTCCCATTGCCTATGATAGTGGAAACAGTGGCTGACTTTATTTTTCTGCACTCCAAAATCACTGCAGATGGTGACTGCGGCCATGAAATTAAAAGACACTTGCTCCTTGGGAGGAAATTTATGACCAACCTAGACAGCATATTAAAAAGCAGAGACATTACTTTGCCAACAAACGTCCGTCTAGTCAAGGCTATGGTTTTTCCAGTGGTCATGAATGGATGTGAGAGTTGGACTGTGAAGAAGGCTGAGTGCTGAAGAATTGATGCTTTTGAACTGTGGTGTTGGAGAAGACTCTTGAGAGTCCCTTGGACTGCAAGATCCAACCAGTCCATCCTAAAGGAGATCAGTCCTGGGTGTTCTTTGGAAGGAATGATGCTAAAGCTGAAACTCCAGTACTTTGGCCACCACATGCAAAGAGTTGACTCATTGGAAAAGACTCTGATGCTGGGAGGGATTGGGGGCAGGAGAAGAAGGGGATGACAGAGGATGAGATGGCTGGATGGCATCACCGACTCGATGGACGTGAGTCTGAGTGAACTCTGGGAGTTGGTGATGGACGGGGAGGCCTGGCGTGCTGGGATTCATGGGGTCGCAAAGAGTCGGACATGACTGAGCGACTGAACTGAACTGAACTGAATGTTACATTAGGCTTCCCTGGTGGATCAGAAGGTATAGAATCTGTCTGCAGTGCAGGAGGCATGGGTTCAATCCCTAGGTCAAGAAGATCCCCTGGAATAAAAATGGCAATTCACTCCAGTATTCTTGCCTGGAGAAGTCAATGGGCAGAAAAGCCTCAGGAGCTACAGTTCATGGGGTTACGAAGAGTCAGATACGACTGAATGCTGAACATAATGTTACATTAAATAACTGGTACCCTATTGTTTACCTTGTGGGAAAAATTACTAGAAGCATGTATTTACCAAACCTATTAATTTTCACCATTGTTTGTCTCAAATAGAAACTCCCCATGACTTACTTACCTTTGAGGGAAGAACGTTTTTTTTTTTTTTTTTAGTATTAGTTTTCTTCAGTTTGGGCCTGTCAGACTTCTCTACTTCAGACAAGTCTGACTTATCACTCATGTTGACCAAAAGATAGAAAAGAAATATTTAAAAAACTGCCCTGGTAGAACTATTATCGTACTAAGGAGTAAGAGTCAAAATTGTCATATTTAATGTCAATATGTATTTTACCTGCTGATTTTCAAAAGGCAAACAGCAACAGATCTTAGAAGAGTCATGTCTTTATTAGAATATGTTTTATTCCACATCATTATCCCATTTCTGAAGACAGTAAATGCCATTGCATCAAGTGTGCTAGAAACCAAGATGTTCTAGAAGTCAGGAGCCAATATTTCTGACTCTTTTAAAATCACAGCAAAGGTAAAATGGAGGTGATACAAACACATGAGAAGATAAGAATAGAATAAAAATTAAGGACTGGGTTTGACCATCTAATGAATTTGTAACAGGAGATAGCACTATTTGAGCACTTTCAATTTGTTTTCAATTATTAGAGAGGGGGACATTTTTCTTGGGGCGTTAGGAAGCAGCATACAAATGTAGCATTAATTGGACTAGTTTCTTTCTATTTCATCTGTCTGAAGACAGTAGACTAAGGGGCTACAATAAAAGGAGGGATTAAATCCAGTCAAAACTAATTACATATCTCACAATACCTCCTTGTGGGACTGGTTTGTAAATGCTGTAAGATGGCACAGCGATTATGATCAAACCAAGAACTTTAGCAGAATGGGATAAACCAAACAGAGTCGATTTTTATTTCACCATGTTTTCTCCTCAAGAGGAGAGAGGAGGAGGTGAAGCTAGGAGGTGAGGTGCTCAGTGATCATTCCAGGTTTGTCCAGAGGTGATAATAGGAGACCTCTGAGCCCAGAAAGCAGACCTCTCCTGCCCATGTCTGGTCTCAGCCCGGTGGAGTTAGACACTTCTAGTGCCCAGACAAGAATGGAGAGGCCCCCAAGCAACCAGATTTCCCGAATATGCCTCCCCTCCGTCGTGGTCACCCTAGGACCCTCCTGGACAAGCAATCAGCTGCCAATCTCCAGAGGTGGGGAAACAGGGACTTTAAATAAAAAATAACAGGGCCGGGCCCATACGCCACGTTGTTAGTAGCAATTTGCTTACATTTTAAAATAACTGTCATCATTGTTGGTAGCCCAGTCCAACCTAGCAGTCACAGGAGGGGAGGGAGAGAAGGGCCAGTCCCAGAGGGCCCATTCCGAGCCCCAAACTCTTCGTCCCCTCAGCATCAGACCTACAGCCGCAGTGGATGGCCGCTCCTGGAGCTCCCGCCTCGGACCTGCCAGGGACCAACCCGGGAAGGATCCGAATCCCTCTCAGAAGGCCGCTTTGTGAAGACAAAGGCACTGACTTGCCAGGAGGCGCCGCTACAAATCGCCCATCCTAATCTCCGTCCCTCCAATTCCTGCAGGCCCGATTCGTCTGCCCCGCGGCCGCCACGCCTTCCTGTCCCCATAGTCCTCTGGCTCCGGCGGGGACACACGTCCTCACTCGAAGACTGGAAGATCAGAGAAAGGTAGAGGGCTGCACTGACACCACTTAGCACTCTAGACGAGGTTAGCCTTCCTGCGAGGAACCCCTCAGTTATATGGTGTCAGGCTCCGCCCCACTTCTCTTCGATTGGCCAAAGAATCCTAGACCCACCTCCTCACCCCTCCCACTGCTTTAGCCTTGCTGGCCTGAGTCCACTATCCTCTACTCAGGACTTCACCCCTGCAACTGGGTGTTAGTAACCTCATACCAGATTCACCTCCCCAGACTCCATCCAAACACACTCTGATTCCTCCAGGGACTGATGGCTGGCCTACCTGCCCTGCTTCTACCACTACTTTTGTCCTGAGGGTCCACTTCCCTTCCTCCCAAGTATACTCACTCCTCCACAGTAATAGGGGCCTCTACAACAAGCAGACACATCTTACCCAGTTAGCTTGGAACATCTGAAGCTCTGAGATTCAAGATGAAGGAGCCATATTCAGGTACGCTTGGCATTTTATATCCGAAGGAGCCAAAGCTTGTGGTGATGACCAGTGATGCTCACTGTTGTCTGTTGTAATCCTTGACCAGCTGGTGGGCAAGGGGTGCTCATGGAAAGGGTGGGTCGTGCAGGGTCTTTCACTCCCACAACTGGGCATGTCTGTGACAGTGGTGCTCTCCTATGTAAAAGTCACATTTTCTAATTTCTTGGCCACTGAAGCTGGTAGCAGTGTAATCAGAGGAGAATCTGCTGAGGCTATTCATCTTTATATCTCTAATCCCAAGCACTTTGCTTGGTCGACAGTAGTGTGAAAGCATGCTTAGTCACTTCCGATGTGTCCGACTCTTTGCGTCCTTATGGACTGTAGCTCGCCAGGCTCCTCTGTCCATGGGATTCTCCAGGCAAGAATACTGGAGTGGGTTGCCATGACGTCCTCCAGGAGATCTTCCCCACCCAGGGAGCAAAGTCACATCTCTTATGTCTCCTGTATTGGCACATGGTTTCTTTACCACTAGTGCCATCTGGGAAGCCCGGCCTACAGTAGTTGCTTAGATGAATCCCCTTCTGCAGATTGAAGTAACAACCCCAGGATCGAGCAGAATTTTTGGACAGCAGCACCACCCAGTGTCTCTGTTGGGGAGAAGAGTGAGGATCTGGTAGTTATTTGGAAGAACTCAGTCTTCCAAAGTCATTTTCTGGATACTCACCCAGAACCTTAGAGTATTAAAGTAAAACGGAGATAGGACTGTCTTCAGCTTACACTCCGTATTTTCGATATGACTCGTGTATGGTGGTAGAGCTCTACATAGATCACTGATCACGGTCTCCTCAAGCATTTCTCACACCTCCCCCACTTCTCTTCATTTATTTTTCTATGGTCTTGTAGCACAGTGTGCTAACTTGAGAGTTTTGCGTGTTTGTAGGAGGAACTTTTAAAACAGAAAAGCATGCTTAAAAAATAGCTTTCACTGTGTGCCTACAATGTCCCAGGCATTAAATATAATGAACACCAGTGTTTCTACCACTCAGAGTTAGATGTTGTTAATATTTAGGTATATTTACTTTGCCCATTTTAAGGAATATAAATATTATATAAAAATTGAAGTTTCATTAACTTTCATCCCATTTCCATTCTCCTCTCACTTTCCAAGGGATACTCCTACCCCGAATGTGGTATGTAGTTTCTAGCCACGTTTTCCATCATTACAGATTTATGTGATCTGTCTCCAGGAGCAACATGGAGCATTCTGTTGTCCAGTGCACCAGAAGTAAGACTGAACTTCCACATCTCTTGGGGTTGAAGGAAGCCCCAGACAGGCACCTCCCCACTCCTGTCCCAACTTCAAAGTCTATCTTGAATCGATCTGCCTCAAATCCATCAGAACCCACCTTATCATAATGTCCATCCCCATTTGTGCCAGTCACCACAAGAATCCCCAAATCTCCATGATACTCCTCAACATCTACATTCTAAATTCCATAAGGCTGTGACCACATCTCTTTACTTCACTTCTCACACCCCTTTCCTACTCTTAAAATGCAATGCGACCTCAATAATTCCTTCACATCATCACCCTCTTCTCTGAATGTGCCCTTCATTTTCTTGCCCTAACAGAAACCAGGCTCTTCCTTGAGGATTCTGTGTCTCCTGACGTCCACTCAAGAGAAGCAGATAATTTTTTTCTCCCACGGCCATTGTTCCACAGAGCCTGAAGCTCTGGTAAATGTCTTTCATGTTTCTCATTGCCTCCTTTAGAACATTCCTCTCCTACATCCTCCAAAACCTCCAGCTTTGACAGCTTGTGTCACCAACTAGCCTGCATTGTGATCATCAACCAAATTTCAGGACTCCTCTCCTTTATTTCTGAAAGATTTTAGCTCCTACAGTAGGTCACTCCCAACAGTAGTTCTGTCTTAATTCCTGGTGAACTCAAGAATGATCATTCTGATATACCTCCTCTTTTTCCAGTTCATTCCCTTTGTTACCCACACCCCATTACCCTTTAACCTCACCAGAATCTCTAGTCCATTGGTCTTTCCAGATTTCACCACCTCTCTCTCCCTTACTGTTTTCTCTCCCCTCCTTCCCTAGCTCAGATGTCATGCTCAGTCTTTGTGATCACTCACTGACATATACCCTCCACTCTCCTGCCCCTCTCTCACTTTGTATTGTTGCTTCCCTGGAAAAATCATATCTCTAGCTAAGTCAAGATACACCTCAATGAGCCTGTACTCACACAGCTAAACCTGTCCAGAAGAAAAATACACAACCACAAGCTTTTGAATTTTAATGTTTTCCCTGGCCAGCATTATGTGGTAGGATACTCTGTCAACATGCTGGGCAGCGGCAGAGATCTACAGCTCCCAGTCAGCTGAGTGATCACAAGGTAAACAACTGATCCTGATATGCGTCCACTCATTCTGTACCTGTTCAACCATCCTGTGTTTCATGTTCAGTACAGTATTCAGTAATTTACATGAGATACTGAACATTTTATTATAAAAAAGAGGATTTGTGTTAAATGACTTTGCCCAGATGTAAGCTAATAAATGTAAGTGGTTTAGCACCTTTCAGATCAGATCAGATCAGATCAGTCGCTCAGTCGTGTTCAGCAAGCCAGGCCTCCCTGTCTATCACCAACTCCCGGAGTTCACTCAGACTCACGTCCATCGAGTCAGTGATGCCATCCTGCCATCTCATCCTCTGTCGTCCCCTTCTCCTCTTGCCCCCAATCCCTCCCAGCATCAGTCTTTTCCAATGACTCAACTCTTCGAATGAGGTGGCCAAAGTACTGGAGTTTCAGCTTCAGCATCATTCCTTCCAAAGAAATCCCAGGGCTGATTTCCTTCAGAATGGACTGGTTGGATCTCCTTGCAGTCCAAGGGACTCTCAAGAGTCTTCTCCAACACCACAGTTCAAAAGCATCAATTCTTTGGTAGTCAGCCTTCTTCACAGTCCAACTCTCACGTCCATACATGACCACAGGAAAAACCATAGCCTTGACTAGACGAAACTTTGTTGGCAAAGTAATGTCTCTGCTTTTGAATATGCTCTCTAGGTTGGTCATAACTTTCCTTCCAAGGAGTAAGCATCTTTTAATTTCATGGCTGCAGTCACCATCTGCAGTGATTTTGGAGCCCAGAAAAATAAAGTCTGACACTGTTTCCACTGTTTCCCCATCTATTTCCCATGAAGTGATGGGACAGGATGCCATGATCCTTAGGGCAGGTTAATCTAAGAAACGATGTTGGGTAGGTTATGAGTATTTAATGCATTTTCCTTTTTTAAATTTACTTTTAGTTGAAGGAAAATTGCTTTATGATATTATGTTGGTCTGCCATACATCATCATGAATCAGCCATAGATATACATATGGCCCCTCCCTCTTGAACTTCCCTTCCACCCCATCCCATCCTCTATGTTGTCACAGAGCACCGGTTTAAGCTCCCTGAGTCATACAGCATATTCCCAGTAGCTATCTATTTTACATACAGTACTGTATGTTTTCATGCTACTCTCTCAATTCATCCTACCATCTTCTTCCCCCACTATGTCCACAAATCTGTTCTCTATGTCTGTGTTTCCCCTGCTGTCTTGCAAATAGGTTTATCAGCATCATCTGTTTGGTTTTCAGTTGTCAAGTCATGTCTGACTCTTTGCAACCCCATGGACTGCAGCACACCAGGCCTACTTGTCCATCACCATCTCCCAGAGTTTGCCCAAGTTCATGTTCATTGAATTGGTGATGTCATCCAACCTTCTCATCCTCTATTGTCCTGTTCTTCTGCCTTCAATCTTTCCCAGCATCAGACTCTTTTCTAGTGATTGGGGTCTTCATGTCAGATGGCCAAGTTATTGGAACTTCAGCTTCAGCATCAGCCTTTCCAATGAGTATTCAGGGTTTATTTCCTTTGGGATTGACTGCTTTGATGATCTGTATAGATTATATACATATGCATTAATATACAATATTTGTTTTTCTCTTTGTAACTTCACTCTGTATAATAAGCTCTAGGTTCATCCACCTCATTAAATCAACTCAAATGTGTTCCTTTTTATGGCTGAGTAATAATCCATTGTACTAATATATATGTACCACAGCTTCTTTATCCATTCATCTGTTGACAGACATCTAGGTTGGTTCCATGTCCTAACTATTGTAAAGTGTTAGTTACCCAGTCGTGTCCAATTCTTTGCAACCCCATGGACTGTAGCCTGCCAGGCTCCTCTGTCTATGGAATTCTCCAGGTAAGAATACTGGAATGGGTAGATATTTCTTTCTTCAAAAGATCTTCGCAACCCAGGGATTGAACCCGGGTCTCCTGCATTGCAGGTGGATGCTTTACTGTCTGAGCTACCAGGGAAGCTATTGCAAATAGTGCTGCAATGAACATCGGGGTACATGTGACTTTTTCAATTATGGTTTCAGGGTATATACCCAGTAGTGGGACAGTTGGGTCATTTGTAGTTTTATTCCTAGTTTTTTAAGGATTCTCCATACTGTTCTCCATAGTGGCTGTATTAATATACATTTCCACTGATAATGCAAAAGGGTTCCCTTTTTTCCACACCCTCTTTGAAATGTATTGTTCGTAGATTTTTTAACGATGGCTGTTATCACCATTCTGAGGTGAAACCTCATTGTAGTTTTGATTTGCATTTCTTTGAGAGTCAGCAATGTTGAGCATCTTTTCATGTTTGTTAACCATGTATATGTCTTCTTTTGAAAAATGTCTGTTTAGGTTTTCTGCCCACTTTCTCATTGGGTTGTTTGTTTTTCTGGTATTGAGCTTCATGAGCTGCTTGTATATTTTGGAGATTAATGCTTTGTCCATGTTATCCAATTATTTACACTCCTTCACCTTCTTTAAGGCTCAAATCCCACCATTTCAATGAAGCCTATCTGAACTAGCTTATTTAATACTGCAACCTGCACAGCCCTACTTTATCTGCCTTACTCTGTTCTGCTTTCATCATTCTCTAATACAACATTCAACTTATTTACTTAGTATGCTTATTGCTTTATTTCAGTATTCCTCCACTGAGATGTAAAGTCCTTGAGGGCAGATATCTCTGTTTTGTTCACTGAGTCTAAGTACCTAGAATTGCACAAGATATGGGGTTTTTAAAATGAATTTTATCATAATTTTTGTTTTACAATGTTATATCGCACTGCATGTAATTGCCCACAACTTGATTTTTTCACCCAACATTATAATCTTTTAAATTTATCCATGTTCATGCTATAACATATGTACATTCATTTTAACTGGTATATAATATTCCATTTTTGAATAGTTTCCTTGTGCATTTCATTCTTGTGGACATTTTTGAGTAGCTACTCTTTTTTCTATTACAAAGAATGCTGCAATGAATTCTCTTGTTATAGCCTCTTATTACTCTATAAATTTGTTTCCTAGAACTGGAATTGCTAAATGACAGAGTATGTGCATCTTGAACCTCACTGTGTGTGCATGCTCAGTTGCTTCATTCATGTCTGACTCTTTGTGACCTCATGGACTGTAGCCTTCCAGGCTCCTCTGTCCATGGGATTCTCCAGGCAAGAATACTGGAGTGGGTTGCCATGCCCTCCTCCAGGGAATCTTCCCAACCCAGGGATGGAACCTCCATCTCTATGCCTCTTGCATCAGCAAGCAGGTTCTTTACCACTAGTGCCCCCTGGAAAGCCCATTCAACCTCATGCAGTTCAGTTCAGTTGCTCAGCTGTGTCCTACTCTTTGTGACCCCATGGACTGCAGCATGCCAGGCCTCCCTGTCCATCACCAACTCCCAGAGTTTACCCAAACTCATGTCCATTGAGTCAGAGATGCCACCCAACCATCTCATTCTCTGTCAGCCCCTTCTCCTCCCACCTTCAATCTTTCCCAGCATCAGGGTCTTTTCAAATGAGTCAGTTCTTTGCATCAGGTGGCCAAACTATTGGAGTTTCAGCTTCAACATCAGTCCTTCCAATGAACACTCAGGACTGATCTCCTTTAGGATGGACTAGTTGTATCTCCTTGCAGTCCAAGGGACTCTCGAGAGTCTTCTCCAACACCACAGTTCAAAAGCATCAATTCTTCGGCACTCACCTTTCTTTACAGTCCAACTCTCTCATCCATACATGACCACTGGAAAAACCATAGCCTTGACTAGACAGACCTTTGTTGGCAAAGAAATGTCTGCTTTTTAAAATGCTGTCTAGGTTGGTCATAACGTTCCTTCCAAGGAGTAAACATCTTTTAATTTCATGGCTACAGTCACCATCTGCAGTGATTTTGGAGCCCCCCAAAATAAAGTCTGCCACTGTTTCCCCGTCTATTTGCCATGGAGTGTTGGGACCAGATGACATGATCTTAGTTTTCTGAATGTTGAACTTTAAACCAACTTTTTCACTCTCCTCTTTCACTTTCATCAAGAGGCTCTTTAGTGCTTCTTCACTTTCTGCCATAAGGCTGGTGTCATCTGCATATCTGAGGTTATTGATATTTCTCCCAGCAATCTTGATTCCAGCTTGTGCTTCATCCAGCTCAGTGTTTCTCATGTACTCTGCATATAAGTTAACTAAGCAGGGTGACAATATACAGCCTTGATGTACACCTTTCCTGATTTGGAACCAGTCTGTTGTTCCATGTCCAGTTCTAACTGTTGCTTCCTGGCCTGCACACAGATTTCTCAAGAGGCAATTCAGGTGGTCTGGTATTCCCATCGCTTTCAGAATTTTTCAGTTTATTGTGATCCACACACTTAAAGGCTTTGGCATAATCAATAAAGCAGAAATAGATGTTTTCCTGAAACTCTCTTGCTTTTTCAATGATCCAGCAATTTGTTGGATGTTGATAATTTGATCTCTGGTTCCTCTGCCTTTTCTAAATACAGCTTGAACATCTGGAAGTTCACAGTTCACGTATTGTTGAAGCATGGCTTGGAGAATTTTGAGAGTTACTTTACTAGCGTGTGAGATGAGTACAATTGTGCAGTAGTTTGAGCATTCTTTGGCATCGCCTTTCTTAGAGATTGGAATGAATACCGACCTTTTCCAGTCCTGTGGCCACTGCTGAATTTTCCAAATTTGCTGACACATTGAGTGCAGCACTTTCAACCTCACTAGACACTGCCAAATGCTAATTACATCAATTTACACACACATCAGCTGTAGAAGTGTACCCATTTCCCCCACATTCTTGCAGATAAGTATCTTTAAATTTCTTTTTTTACCAGTCTAAGAAATGAAAATTAGCATCTCCCTAATGTTGAACCTGCCTTTCCCATACCATTTCTTTGGGTGAGCATCTCATTGTAGGTTTTTCTGAGCAAGCATACTTCCTCTTCTTTGAATTATCTTTTGATATCCTTTACCCATTTTTCTTTTGTCTCCTTTTTAAAAATAATTTTATTTGTTTATTTTTGTATTTATTTGGAGGGCTGCACTGGGTTTTAGTTGCTGCACACAGGTTTTTCTCTCATTGAGGCAAACAGGGCCTACTCTCTAGTTGCAGTGCACGGACTTCTCATTGCAGTGGGTTCTCTTGTGGAGCACAGGCTCTAGAGCCCACGGGCTTCAGTAATTTCAGTTTCCTGGCTTTAGAGCACAGGCTCAGTAGTTGTGGCACATGGGCTTAGTTGCTCCGCAGCATGTAAGGATCTTCTTGGACCAAGCATTGAACATGTGTCTCCTGCATTTAGGCAGATTCTTTACCACTGAGCCACCAGGGAAACCCCTGTTTGTCTTCTTAATATTGCTTCTCATGGGTACTTTACGTATTTTATATTCTAATTATTGGTCTGTAACATATTTTGAAAAATTTCTCTGTATTCCAAGAAATTTTTTTCTGCATTCCTATTTTGTTGGTTTGGTTTATAAGCCATCCTTATTTGGTTTAAAATAAGTGTAGCTTAAACAAACTTGTTTGAGTTTCTCTACTCAAACATGCAACTCTACTGGTGAGAAAGTATACTATTAAGCAGGTTTTCAAAAGGTTTTTACTTAAGTATAGCACACATACAGAAAATGGACATATCTTAACTGCACATCTTGATGAATATTCACAAAATGAAGACACACATAAAATCAGCTCTCAGATCAAGACCATTCTTTATCAGTCCTTTCTCCACTCTTTTGCAGTGCAACATCCTTCATAAATCAATTTTCTGTATAAAGAAGGTGAATGTGAAAGTCGCTCAGTTGTGTCCAACTCTTTGTGACCCAATGGACTATAAAGTCCATGGAATTCTCCAGGCCAGAATACTGGAGTGGGTAGCCTTTCCCTTCTCCAGGGTATCTTCCCAACCCGGAATTGAACCCAGGTCTCCCGCATTGCAGGCAGGTTCTTTACCAGCTGAGCCACAAGGGAAGCCAAGAATACTAGAGTGGGTAGCCTATCCCTTCTCCAGTAAATCCTCCTGACGCAGGAATAGAACTGGCGTCTCCTGCATTGCAGGTGGATTCTTTACAACTGAGCTGTCAGGGAAACCAAGTTTTCTGCACATGCCTTTTCCAATTTTGTAATCAATTTTCAAGTTCCACAAAAAAAATGGTCTTGTTAATATTAATATTTTGATTGGAGTGTTACTGGACTTAGGGATTAATTTGAGGTGAATTTCTAACTTTTGGGGGGTTTCCCAGGTCATACTAATGGTAAAGAACCTGCCTGCCAATGCAGGAGACATAGAGACTTGGGTTTGATCCCTGGGTGGGGAAGATCCCCTGAAGGAAGGCATGGCAATCCAGTCCATTATTCTTGCCTGGAGAATCCCATGGACAGAGGAGCCTGGTGGGTTACATTCCATAGGATCACAAAGAGTTGGACAGGACTGAACCGACTTAGCACACATGCATGCTAACTTATTGACATGAAGTCTTCCCATGTATAAATGCAATAGTGTTTGGGAGAAACAATCCTCCATGGTCCCTTTGTACCCCTGTATTTTCTTGCTGAGTATGCCAAAATGCAATCCTTGAAGCCTGTTTTTCTGAGCCATTTCTCAGGGTCATGTTTGCAATGAAGGGTGAGGAAATATCTCCCTATAGAAAAAGAGCAGGCTTGCTTTTACTTTTCTATAAAATCAGTGGAACCTCCAAACTCATTGTCCCTCTCCTGTAATGCAATCCAGTATGTGTTCAGCGTCCTTCATATCATCCTTGTGGGACTTGGTTAGGAGGGTGGGGGGTATTAAGGATAGACACAAATCATCATAAGCTCTGGTTACTGCTTTTATTGTCAATAATAAAGTGTAAACCCGTGGCGGATTCATGTTGATGTATGGCAAAACCAATACAATATTGTAAAGTAATTAGCCTCCAATTAAAATAAATAAATATATATCAAAAAATTATAATAAAGTCCTTTGTCTCTCACCCAAGATTCTCATGTCTTATGCCAGAATCCATGGAACTAGAGTAGCCTAATATCTTAGATTGTGTATAGGTAAAATCCCACACTCTGTATAGTTCTTACTAAGTTTATTTCTTTACTTTCAGATATTTTTGAAATGTCCTTTAGCACAATTTTATGCTTTTATGTGTAATGGTGTATTCATGTTTGTTAGCTATCTTTTTAGCTGCCTTTTAGATTTGGGGGCTACTGTGAAAGGGTTATTTATACTGAATTTTCTACTCGGTTATTGAATTCTACATCTTTTTTTATATGTCACTAGTGTAGCTATTCATACTGCTGCTGTTCAGTCACTAAGTCCTGTCCAACTCTCTGTGACCCCATGGACTGCAGCATGCCACGCTTCCCTATCCTTCACTATATCCCAGAGTTTGCTCAAACTTATGTCCATTGAATTGGTGATGCCATCTAACCATCTCATCCTCTGTTGTCCCCTTCTCCTCCTGTCCTCAGTTTTTCCTAGCATCAGGGTCTTTTCCAAGAAGTCAGATCTTTGCATCAGGTGGCCAAAATATCGGAGCTTCAGCTTCAGCATCAGTCCGTCCAATGAATATTCAGGGTTGGTTTCCTTTAGGATTGACTGGTTTGATCTCCTTCCTGTCCAAGGGACTCTCAAGAGTTTTCTCCAGCACCACAGTTCAAAAGCATCAATTCTTTAGTGCTAAGCCTTCTTTATGGTCCAACTCTCACATCTGTACATGATTTTATAAATATATAATAAAGAGGAAATGAGGAAAATATATGCACACATTCCCTTATATTCTGGTAAAATAGGGTGCCTGCTGTCAAAGAATTTATAAAATGCGAAGAAGATAGAAACATCCACAGACTATTACCATTAAGAAAGTAATATTATACATCAAGGCAGAGATGTAAACAAAGTACTATGGAAGTAGGGGCAATTCAATGTGATTTGGAGGACTGTGGAAGTTCTCATATCATATCAGGTGTTTATGTTGGGCCTCAGAAAGTAATCAGCATCTCGACTGGTGCAGATGGAAATCAGGGAAAGGCAGATGACTTCTCATGCCATACCTGGCATTCAAAGACATCCACAATTTAACCCCAATCTAGCTTTCTAAACCCAGATGCTAAGTCCTCCAGGAAATAAGAGCTAGTCTCTCATCTGTTAACCCTCTTCCAAACTCAAAATGTTTGAGTTCCCACCATGTTGCTTTGCATTATAACACACTGATTAAAGCAGAAGATTTAGAGTCAGATGATTCTGCCCCAGGCTCTAACTTACTGACTATGAAATCTTGGGCAAATAAAAACTAAAAATGGTGCTTATCTCATGGGATTGTGTGATAGATTAAATAATTATTGTAAAGCTTTGGTATAGTACCTGGCACAGAGTATGCATTCAATTTACATTAATTCTTATGAATGATAACTCTATTTTATCCATCCCTCTGGTATTAGCTATCAGGTTAACCAAAACACACTTATTGTGTATCTACAATGTGTAATAGATTGTATTCGGTATCATGGAGAACACAAAGATGAAAAAGACCCTTTCTCTGCCTCCAGTGACCTGTCAAGTAAAGGATATAAAATACGTAAAAATAATCATGAGGCAAGGCAATTAAGAAAAAATGGAAACAGTACCAGATTTTATTTTCCTGGGCTCCAAAATCACTGCAGATGGAGACTGCAGCCATGAAGTTAAAAGGTGCTTGTTCCTTGGAAGGAAAACTATGACAAATCTACAGTATGAAAAACTATGACAGCATATTAAAAAGCAGAGATATCACTTTGCCAAAAAAGGTCTGTATAGTCAAAGCTATGGTTTTTCCAATAGTCATGTACTGATGTGAGAGTTGGCCCATAAAGAAGGCTCAGTGCCAAAGAATTGATGCTTTTGAACTGTGGTGTTGGAGAAGACTCTCGAGTCCCTTGGACTGCAAGGAGATCAAACCAGTCAATCCAAAAGGAAATCAACCCTGAATATTCATTGAAAGTGTTGATACTGAAGCTCCAATGCTTTGGCCACCTGATACGAAGAGTTGTCTCATCTGAAAAGACCCTGATGCTGGGAAAGATTGGGGGCAGGAGGAGAAGGGGACGACAGAGGATGAGATGGTTGGATGGCATCACTGACTCAATGGACATGAGTTTGGGTAAACTCTGTGAGTTGGTAATGGACAGGGAGGCCTGGCGTGCTACAGTCCATGGGGTAGCAAAGAGTCGGACATGACTGAGCGACTGAACTGAACTGAACTGAACTGAAAGTAAATGTATTTTACAAAAATGAAGTAACTAGAACTACTTGCAGCAATGTGGATGAATCTCACAAATAATATCAAAGGTGTGCATGTATGCTTAGTCTTGTCCATCTCTTTGCAACCCCATGGATTGTAGCTGGCCTGACTGTAGCCATTTGTCCATGGGATTCTCCAGGCAAGAATACTGGAGCGGGTTACCATTTTCCTCTTCCAAGGGATCTTCCCAACTGAGGGATCAAACCCACGTTTTTTGAGTCTCCTGCATTGGCAGATGGATTCTTTACCACTGTGCCACCTGGGAAGCTAGTCACAATTCCAAGTACATAAAGTTCAAGTATCTACAAAATAAAACTGTATTGTTTAGGGATGCTTATATGGAATGTTAGGGAACCATTGACCGAAACTGCCTGCCCTGGCCAGGCAGGATAACAACCACTTGCATGAGTTATCTCACATCAGGAGGTCCTGATAAGGAGCACAGAACTGACAAGCTACCACCAGCTGGAAGAATTCAGGAAGGGCCAAAAGGAGAGAGGAGACACTAGCCCATAATATGTCCTGCCAACCTCCCAGAAACCTTCTTGCTGGAATCCATCTTGGCTGAGAGATGCACATGCCACCAGGAAGGGTCTTGAATCAGACCAAATATAGGCACAGGCAAGATGGTTGGCCAGAGACAACCAGGAAATTAACTCCATTACCATAAAACCTGAGATTTTGAGCCATGTGTTGGAGCAGTTCTCCCAGGTTCCCTTTCCCTGCTGCTGTCCACGTGGGCGCCCTTTGCCAATAAAGTCTTTTGCTTTGTCAGTACATGTGTCTCCTCGGACAATTCCTTTTCGATTGTTAGACAAGAGCCCACTCTTGGGCCCTGGAAAGGGTTCCCCTCCCAGTGACAGGAAGATAAATCTATAAAGAAAAGTAAAGAAATGATATCATATTTGCCAGCATAGGAGTTATCTCTAGGATGGATGGAGGAATAGCATCAGTGAGGGGCTTGGAGTGCAGGAGGAATAGTGATGGGGGTTATCAAGATGTTGAATTTCTTATCTTGGGTGGTCATTACATACACAGTAACTTTATAAATGTTCTTCTAACTGGTAATTCTATTCTGAATGCTTCTCTTTTCCTAATGAGAGAGAAAGTAAGGTCATGAACTGAGACTGAGGGTGAAGGAGGAAGCATTGAAGATGTGAGGAAAAGAAAGACAAAGAGAAGTTGGAAAGGGAACAGAACAGGGAACTACAGTATTTTTACCTTATTCTTTAGGTAAACTTTTCACTTTTTTCCTGAATTATCATGCTGTTCATCTCCTGCTGCTGCTGCTGCTGCTAAGTCGCATCAGTCGTGTCCAACTCTGTGCGACCCCATAGACGGAAGCCCACCAGGCTCCCCCGTCCCTGGGATTCTCCAGGCAAGAACACTGGAGTGGGTTGCCATTTCCTTCTCCAGTTTGTCTCCTACATACCATTATTTAATTAACTTTACCATACTACATGCGGTTATCCCAAACACATAAATTACAATGCTATCAATGTTTAAAAATAAATGTCAAAAGCAAAATTGTCTTAATAAACCATATAATTGTGATAATAGTTGTAATACATTAGTTATTTATTCTTTCACTTTGAGCTTTAGGAATCTGCAGTAGTTTATATTTAGACCAAAATACACAGAGCTCATACAGGGATTTTTATTTTTTCTTTCACCTTTTTATACCAAGTAGCTTTAGTGTTAAATTCTACATTTTATAAGTTTTAAACAGACATAGGTATTTATTATCTCTTTATTTTATTGATCTTAAATCCAAAAGCAATTTTTAAATGTCAGAAAACAATATTAACACCACAAAACTAAATATTGATATTTAAAACTACTAGAAAACTATTACACTCTCAAATTTTACTCAGAAGATTTAAATGGGAAAAGTTGATCAGCCTATGTGTTTTGTAATATAATTTTATTAGTTTATTTATTGGATGTGCTGAGTCTTCATTGCTGCAAGGGCTTTTCTTTAGTTTTGGAGAGTCGGGGCTACTCCCTAGTTGCAGTGCACAGGCTTCTCACTGCAGTGGCTTGTCTTGTTGCAGAGCACGGGCTCTAGGGTACATGGGCTCGGTAGCTGTGGCTTCCAGGCTCCAGAGCACTGGCTTAATAGTTGTGGCGCACAGGCTTAGTGGCTCCGTGGTATGTGGGATCTTCCAGGACCAGGGATTGGACTGGCGTCTCCTGCATTGGCAGGCAGATTCTTTACCACTGAGCCACCAGGGAAGCCCAGCCTATGTAATTTTAAAATTTTACATGAACCAATTTGTAAAAATAAATTATTTCAATTATAACATGCTTTAGTTGTAAATTCATATTTATAATTGCATAACTTCAAGTATTAACATACATAATGAAAATGTAAAATTTTTAAAAAGACAAATATAGTAAATTTAAATAATTACCACTAATGTAGCTTTAAAATCTGCTGTGAGCTTTCATTTATTCAATTATAACTGTGCCAGTGTCATAAAGCCCTCAGTCTTTTTAAAAGAATTTGAATCTACAAATGTTGAATCTAGAAATATTAAAAATTGCAACTCAGTTCAGCAAAAAATATCATGTGTGTGGAGAGAATGAGTGCTCAAGAAATAAAGCAAATGGTGTAAAATGTTAATAGTAGGTGATTTGGGATAAAGGGTATATGAGTGTTCTTTGAACTCTATTTATGTTGGCAGCTTTTCTAGAAGTTTGAACTTATTTCTAAATAAGTTAAAATGAAGGAACAGACGTGGACTGACATACTGACATAAGTGAAAATGGACAGTGTGCTTAGAAATAAATGTGGGGGGGGTACCATATTTTATCTTGAATAAAAAAGTGGGAGAGTACCATAGTTTATCCCCTTCTTTTCAGCTTATAAACTGAAGTTATTATCTAAATAATGATTTTTTGTATTCTGAGAGCTAGCCTTTAAGTAGAACTAACTGCTCTTCTACTTTTCCTTCCCTGGTACAGACTCTGTGCTCCCTGTCACTGAATCTACAAGCAGAGTACTGACCCACCACATCCAGGTCTGCAGAGGGATCAGACATGGGAATGCATCTGCAGCGATTCTGGACCCGCCATTTTTTGTTGACCTTGCTGGCAAATGCTTTCTGATCTCATAATGCTTACAGCCGTGTCTTTAACTTCTCTGATATTCAGTGAGGAATCCCAACAGCCAGGATCTATAGTCAGATCATTATAAATGACAATTTTGGTTTGGTAAGGAAGGAGGTGCATGTGGAGATCATTACATGATATCATTTATAAGGGAAAAACTGCAATGTATGTCATCTTGGAAATCCTCAAAATTCCAGAGTTAAAAATAAATATCAGACCATTAGGCAATGTCTCTGTGAATTTCAGATCCAAAGTGTTGCCAGTAACAAACATGCCACCAATAACACAAACTCATCAAATGTCCCAGTTGAAAGTCACTTTTACTTATTGTTGGTATTATTATTATCATCATCAGCATCATTATCATTAGCACAAAACTAAATCCACTAATAAAACAAAAATCACACCCTAAAGGCAGACGTCTTCATGACAATGAATCAATAACATTATCTTCATGTACAAGGGACAGCACCCTGAGGATAAAGACCATATCACAGCTTGATAATCAATTCAATAATTCAGCCAACATTATTGAGCACCTAGGCACAATGGGAGATTTAAAAACATATACAAGAATCCCTGCTTTCAAGGAGTTTTACAGTCTAGTAGGAGGTATTGAAGAACGTCAAGAACAGAGGACCACATGAGCTCAGTGACATAATGGAATCAGTGCCACGTATGAAGTGTAATTGGAGAGAGACATCACAAGAGACTAACGTCACATTCAATTAGGGGCAATCACATTCAGTAGGGGCAATCAGAAGAGACTCCTTAGAGAAGGTGGCATCTGAGCTGGGCTTTGAGGAACTGGAAGGATTTTGGTGGACTGGCATGTAGAGAACAGGTGTTGGAGGTGGAGAAGATAGAGCATGGCTATGGGAAAGTTAGTGGCATGTTTGAGGAGGGAACAATACTCCAGTTTGGCTAGGGTATGGGATCTATGTAAGTAGGAATGGTGTGATAATATGCTACAAATTTTATGGGGGCCATATTTTGAATGGCTTTAAATGACAGGCTACAATTTCAGATCTTTAACTTATGTCACAGTAACTTATGTCACAGTAATTATGTAGAGTCACATGTAGAGAACAGGTGTTGGAGGTGGAGAAGATAGAGCATGGCTATGGGAAAGTTAGTGGCATGTTTGAGGAGGGAACAATACTCCAGTTTGGCTAGGGTATTGGATCTATGTAAGTAGGAATGGTGTGATAATATGCTACAAATTTTATGGGGGCCATATTTTGAATGGCTTTAAATGACAGGCTACAATTTCAGATCTTTAACTTATGTCACAGTAATTATATTTATCCATGGCAATAAAATATGCAATTATTGACGAAGAGATATAGTCATTTGAGTTCCAGATTTCTTAGGGAAACTCAAGTGGTTACTAGGCAATGTTATTGCCTTGCTATCAGAAATGTCCCAGCATGTAACACCAATCAATCAATAGTAGAATTTTCTATTCTGCATGTAACTAAACCTCTTCACTCAAAGTCTATTCTTTCCATCCATCCAAGGACCACACTTCTTCCCATTCCCACCAGTTCTTGTGGCATCTGATCAGTTGAGGCAAGTCTAATTCAGGATTTCTAGCCACAACCACTACCCTGAAACTAGCACCAACAACTTTGAAAAGTGAGAGTGGTGGTGGCAGGGGTAGTGAACGTAGCCATCTGAAAAAGTCTCTGGAATCCCCATACCAAGAGTCAAGCTTAGTTCTCTGAAATTGGAATTCCTGGTCCTCCACTCAGTTTGGCCCAGAAGACAACTGGAGGGGTCCCAGAATTCACAGTGCCTGATTAAGGTCATCTTTTAGAGTTTCCTCTTAATGTCAGCAAATTCCTTAAAGGAATGACATTTCATGCAGGTGACATGTTACTTAAAGCCTTCCTGGGTCTGCATGAAGCTGTGGATAAACTGGGGTGAATTTCTTTTTCTAACCAAGGAACCCTATTGGGTTTTGGCTTTACAGAACAGGCTGGTAGTTGTGACCTTCTCGAGTGCACTGACAGTTGAAAGATTTTGAAGAATAGTTGTATTAGGTGACCAAGCCAAAGAAGTAAGCTATTTAAGCCACCCCAGGAAGGCTTAGAATAACAAGTTGCCATGGCCACACTACACTGCCTGCAGCCAGTCAGTCTTTCGGCTCTTTCCTGGAATGATACCTCCTCTGCAGGAAGTCATGGATAGCAGTAGTAAGGCCCCAGGTTACACTGGACCTTAGGATGACCAGGGAACCTCCCCGGTAGATCAGAAATACCTTTCGGCCCCGAGTGTCCCACACATCCTGGATAGAGGCCCATAAGCTTGGCATGCTCTGCCAGCCAATGTGGGACTGCATATTGGCAACCAGCACAATCAGAGGATACAGAACTAGGCAGGTGATTGTTCCATTGACACTCCCAGACACCAAGGCAGGAACCCAGTGGGGCAGGCCTTGCTCTGCCAAGCTATTCTGAATGGGATCCTTGAAGGAGAAATACAGAGCACTCCCCAGGCTGTTCCTGAGAAGGATAGGCCAGAAACCGCGATAGTAACCCTGTGACAGCCGGCCCCAAAGCCCATAAGAGTGAAATTCCTTGAGAATGCTGATGGTGCTGGGAAAGCGAGCTTGCTTGCGACCATCCTGGAGCACATTTTGCACCCTCTCAAAGGGGCTAAGTGCCACAGCCTCCACCACACCAGACATAAGCCCCGCAGCCCAGCGGTTCCCCAGGGAGTGTGGCCCAACAGGGGAGAGACAACACAGCATGCTATCGTAAGTCCCAAACAGCAGAGTCCCTTGCAATGTCTTGGAGAGAAGAGGCGGGTAGATTCCCCGGTAGAAGTATTGAGGGCCTTCATGCCAAAGCTGCCGCAAAGCCTCTGACACCGCCACAGCATGGATCTGTTGCCGGAACACAACCTTATAGATAGGAAAGGTCAGAAAAGTGGACATAAAGTTGGAAATGGCACCAAGGGCGTAGGCATGGGAGTGCCAGCTTCTCTTTCCTGGAGCCTCTTTTTGTGTCCAGTGCTGAAGCTCCTTCCCGGGAGAGTGGTTTTGTTCCCCCATGCTGAAGATACCTGGGTGCAGATGGAAGAAACTGGCAAGAGTGGAAAAAAAGAAGTTAGACTGACCAATGAAATCTTTTGGCAAGCATTTTCATTGCTTAGTTATAAACAGAGGCTCAAGAAACTCAACTCTAAAGAAACAAATAATTTTCTGGGCCAGTTTCTGAGAAATACGTACACTCTTAAGAAAGAATTCCTCCACCTTAAATTAAAACAAAGGCAGTTAGTTTTGCTGAACAGAGTCACCTCTAGGGTGTTTTTCTGACCCAGCAAATATTCTCATAGTCAAAGAAGGTTGAAGAATGAAGAAAATAAAATTAGTGAAGGAGGGCTCCCCATCCTTACTGCATTCACCATATGAAACTTTGCATTTGATAAACTGCTAAAATAATAAGTTGCTCTTCCCTTTCCAAAAAGTGGCACTATCTTCTACAGGCAGAAAGGCATTCAAAGGTTGTAGTCCAGTACTTTCTCTAAAAGATGGTAGTAAATTTAGGGAGCAGGGAAGCTCCTTGCTTCTTTTTTTGTAGATTCTTGATGATGTGCTAGCTGTTTCATGGCAACACCCTGCTTGCTTCTCCCAATTAAGGAACAGAAAGAGTAACTATTCCTGGAAGTTTAGCAAGAAAAGGCTCTATACATGACAGTTTCTGAGCTTAACCTTATAGACCTGTTGCTGTATAACAGGTGTTCTCAATGTACAGGCTATTGACATTTGGGGCCAGATAATTCTTCATCACAGGTGCCCACCCTGTGTATCATACGATGTTTTGTGGTATCCTGTGGCACAAGTTGTGACCTACCCAGTTATGGCAAGAGGAGGGCATGGCAACCCACTCCAGTATTCTTGCCTGGAGAATCCCCATGGACAGAGGAGCCTGGCAAGCTACAGTCCACGGGGTGGCAAAGAGTCGGACATGACTGAGTGACTAAGCACAGCACAGCTATAACAAACAAAAATATCTAAAGACATTACCTTATGTCCACAGGGTGAGGAAAGAAGATAAAATTGCCCTGGTTCAGAGCCACTATACTAGAGGGAAGAGGCTGTGCAAAGATTCCAAGCTATTGCTCCTACCTGGGAGTAGTCTGGGAGCAGATGGAGTAGTATGAAAGGTAATTGGGGAGCCAGGGCCCATGAAAGAATTTTGGGATCAAGAAGAAATGAATGGTCAGTGCAGATCTGAGAACCTGAGGGAGTTGTCAGGAAGGAACTAGGGGTAAGAGGACAGGGTGTGGGGCTTGGGAATGGTGTGTGGAGAGGAACAGGAAGTGGTGTGGTGGGGGACAAGGGCACAGGGTGCCATGACTGGGCATCAGACTCACATCTAGATGGACAGGAAGCCTAGTAGAAACTGCAGACCCAGAGGTTTCACACAGAAACCTGGGCTGTGTAGTCCCCAGAGATGAGGGCTATTGGGGCTCTAGTTACACTAGCCCATCCAATAGGGACAAAGGGGTCACCAGGCTGAGGAACTGGGGGTGGGCTAGAAGCCAGGCCCTGCAAGAAGCCCACTGCAGCCTTCCCTGGGCTGCCGAACTCAAGAACTTGCCTTAAAGTGCTTCTCCTTCCAGAATGACCCCCATAAGCTTCTCCCTGGCTTCTTGCTCCTGCTCCATCCACAGTCCAGTACCTGACCTTACAACCCTACCCCTCTCAAGCCACAGTCTGTCTAGAGGGAGGGAGTAGAGGCTCAGCCTCCTGTACTCTTCCACCAGCCCTCCCCTACCCTCAGCAGTTCGGAGGCCCTTAAGCCTCACATCCTTAACTCTCATGGCCAAGAGGCTGGGAAGGCTCCTCTGCTTTGGACCCTTTAGCTGAGAACTGGCCAGGAGCACAGGCTCAAGAGGCCCACTCCTTGCATCCTTCCAGGGCACTCCTGGGCCCATGGCAGCCCCCTCCATATCCCAGGAACCAAAGAGGACCCCTCTCCTTGGAGGAGAGCTCCAATCAGGCCCCCGAAGCCACAGGGGACCCCCAAATTACCCAACCGTCCTACCAAGGATTTATCTCCAAGTTTTATCTGCACCTGCATAAGGACGGGTGGTGAGGGAAGCATTTGTCCCCTCTTCTATCTCAGAATGCAGTAATGTTCCACTTCCTTCCCACATTTTCCTGAGTAACCTGTAAACATGTGTTGATCGACTGTAAGGCAGGCCAATTTAGCAGAAAGAAAACTGGGCTAGAATTTGGCAGACCAGAATTCTCAGTGCCAGTTCTCTTTTCAACTTCTTGTGTGACCTTTAGAAATATATTAACATCTTGGAGCCTTAAGCATCTCAATTATGAAATGAGCAGACGCTGGGGGGTAGGGTAGGGGGGATGTTCTCTAGGCATCCTCATACTGTGCATGTGGCAGGGGGTTGATGGAGAGGAATTCAGGCCAATATTTGATAGAGGAATTGTGCTTTTCCATCCCTAGTTCCTTCTGTTTTGGCCAATCTTTTTCAGGGATTAAAAGTGAACAATAATTTAGAAACAACTTACCTGAAATATCTGTCATAATTTTATAAATCTAACTCATCCTGTTTTATGGGGGAAAGGGAGTCCATTTTTCTCCTATGTGTTTTCCTGTTAAAATGCCAGCCTTTGGGAGCAGACAGTCCTGAGTATGAATTCTGCCTCCACCATTTGCTTAGTTGTATGACCTTAGGCAAGACACTTCACTCAGTCTCAGTTTCTTTGGCTACAGACGAGGGACAAGAGACCTTCCTCAAAAGGTTGTTGTAAAGAATAACAAAATAAAATGAGATAAAGTGGCTGACCATCCATGGCATGGTGGCCTCAGTCAACTGTATTTTTTTTAAGATGTTTCCCCACCTATGCGGATGCTGCACATGCTCCTGCAGCACACTCAGAACCATTTACAGTGGTATGATGGGACAAATCCTGTGTCCACATGGGAGATGAGGAAGACCTTTCTTCTGTGAATGCAAAGGTGTTATAAAAGCAATCCTGGACAGCCTGGCCCCTTACACAAGAATTCCAAAGTAGAGGCCTCAGAACAAGCCTGGAGTCAGCCTAGAGCAGTTATCCCATGGGCCCTATGATGTATCTCCTATGTTTATAACCTTGTAAAGTGGGTGGAAAGGATTCCAGACTCCCTGGATAGTCTAGCCCAGATGCACAGCCTGCATGATCATGCCAGGACCCAGCCCTATATGTATCCATTCATTCCAGGCATCCCTCTGCCAGTCCTTTGGTCTGCTCACAAACACATATCAATCACTGTGGGTAAGTCACTGTGAAGCAGGGGTGAACAGGACTTGGTACCAGCCCTGGAGGTCTTGGGAATCTAGTGGGGGAGACAGGTCAACCATGAGCTAAACTATACTGGAAGGCAAAACAAAGCTTACACTAATCAAGGACAGAGCAGAACATAAAAGCAATATATTTCACCTAGCATAGGGAGATATCCAGAGCGTCTTCCCAACCCAGGGATCAAACCCAGGTCTCCCGCATTGCAGGCAGATTCTTTACCAGCTGAGCAATAAGGGAAGTCCAAGAACACTGGAGTGGGTAGCCTATTTCTTCTCCAGAGGATCCTCCCGACCCAGCAATCAAACCAGGGTCTCCTGCATTGAAGGCAGATTCTTTATCAACTGAACTATCAGGGAAGTCTCTTGATGTAAGTGAAAGAGGAGAGTGAAAAAGCTGGCTTAAAATTCAACATTCAAAAAATGAAGATCATGGCATTTGGTCCCAACACTTCATGGCAAATAGATGGGGAAACAGTGAGAGACTTTATTTTCTTGGGCTCCAAAATCACTGCAGATGATGACTGCAGCCATGAAATTAAAAGATGCTTTCTCCTTGGAAGAAAAGCTATGACAAAGCTAGATAGCATATTAAAAAGCAGAGACATCACTTTGCTGACAAAGGCCCATATAGTCTAAAGCTATGGCTTTTCCAATAGTCATGTATGGATGTGAGAGTTTAACCATAAAGAAAGATGAGCACTGAAGAGTTGATGCTTTTGAACTGTGGTGTTGGAGAAGACTCTTGAGAGTCCCTTGGACTGCTAGGAGATCAAACCAGTCAATCCTAAAGAAAATCAATCCTGAATATTTACTGGAAGGACTGATGCTGAAGCTGAAACTCCAATTCTTTGGCCACATGATGTGAAGAACTGACTCACTGGAAAAGACCCTGATGCTGAGAAAGATTGAAGGCAGGAGGAGAAGGGGACGGACAGAGGATGAGATGGTTGGATGGCATCACTGACTTGCTGCACATGAGTTTGAGCAAGCTCTGGGAGCTGGTGATGGACAGGGAAGCCTGGCATGTTGCAGACCATGGAGTCACAAAGAGTCGGACATGACTGAAGCGACTTAGCAGCAGCAGCAGCATATACATATGTGCGTTCATGGGGTTCTCAAGGCAAGAATACTGAAGTGGTTTGCCATTCCCTTCTCCAGTGGACCACATTTTGTCAGAACTCTCCACCATGACCTGTCCGTCTTGGGTGGCCCTACATGGCATGGCTCATAGTTTCATTGAGTTAGACAAGACTGTGGTCCATAAAAGGAAATCAGTCCTGAATATTCATTGGAAGGACTGATACTGAAAATGAAACTCCAATACTTTGGCCACCTGATGTGAAGAACTGACTAAATGGAAAAGACCCTGATGCTGGGAAAGACTGAAGGGAGGAGAAGACGGGGATGGACAGAGGATGAGATGGTTGGATGGCATCACCGATGTGCTGGACATGAGTTTGAGTAAACTCCAGGAGATGGTGATGGACAGGGAAGCCTGGCGTGCTGCAGTCCATGGGGTCACAAAGAGTCATACGCACCTGAGCGACTGAACTGAACATATGTGTGTGCTAACTAGCTTCAGTCGTGTCCAACTCTTTGTGACCCTATGGACTGTAGCTCACCAGGCTCCTCTGTCCATGGTATTCAAGAATACTGGAATGGGTAGCCATTTCCTTCATGGGATCTTCCCAAACTAGGGATTGAACCCGTGTCTCCTATGTCTCCTGCATTGGCAGGGGGTTCTTTACTACTAGTGCCACCTGGGAAGCTTTATACATATATGTGAGATATATATATATATATATATATATATATATATAAAACAATCATTTTGCTGTACAGCAGAAATTAACACAAGATAGTAAATAAACTCTATAGCAATTAAAATTGATTTTAAAATAAAATGAAAGGATTTTTTGTTTAAATTGTTTGTTTGGAAGACAACAGAGAAGAGTTGTCGTGGGCTTTGGAGTCTGATGCAGCCTCAGACTGGAATCCCAGTGCCTACACTTACAAGGAGTTTTAACCTCCCTGAAACTCAGTTTTCCTATTTGCAAAATGGGATAACAATGCCTGTCTCAGCATTGCTGAGAAGCTTAAATAAGATAACAAATGGAAAGTCCCAGGCACCAAGAAGGCAGGCAGCCAAGGACAGCTATTATTGTTTCAACTAATAGCGTTACCTTCATAACTTTCAGTCTTTTAAGATTTCTTTGTTACAGTTGGAAAATGTGGTGTCATTAGAACCATGAATTGGGAAGTATTCCCACACACTGATGCCAGAGATCAGGGATACCTTTATCTAACTGGAACCAGTTCAGCAAATCCTCCTCCCAGCCTTGCACAAAGAGGCCTTTACTTTGTTCTAAGGGCCCAATCAAGGCACCAGAATACAATCTTTCTCTTTCCACTATTTTTTGTCAGAGCTACAGGATCTATCCTTTGTCCTACTTGATCCCACCCCCACCAACTCCAACTGTAGATCACCTACTTTGGCAGTGAAGCCAATTTAAACACAGAATAAGAGTCTGCAAGAGACCTGGGGTCAGGTGTCATGATATTGGGGAGCAGAGCAAGAGGCTGAAGGAAATCCAAGAGCTGTGCCAGCATCACCCCTGGTTATGTGAGGTGAGGCTTCACTCTACTTCCTACACCCTCCACCCTCCATCCCCTTGCTACTGTTCCACCCATGAGAAAGTCCACAGTCCTCAGATGGAAAGTACTTAAACTCCAAATCTGCATTGTTTACTCCAAGGAACTCTATGTATTGAGGTAGCCAATGAGAAGGCAGAAAGGAACAGGTAAAGTTCCTTGGCAGGTTGAACACAGCCCAACAGCAATCACAAGACATCAGATTATTCGCTTGCGTCCAAACATCAGGAATCAAGAACAAGCCCAGAAGGGGGGCCTCCTAACCACAATCTACATAAGGGAAGTAAGACCTGCTCTTCAAGAACCAGAAGTCATGGAAAATGGTGCAGATTTCTCTGTCACGGGCTTCACGGCCCATTCACTCTGGACAGCCCTGCATGCTGTTTCCATGGAATTGCTCCTTCTCTGCGGCCAGTGATTCCAAATCCAGCAAAGGAGAGGTCCCCTCAAGAGCTCACAGAAGGGCAACCTAGCAACGTGTCCTCAAGCCAGGAAATGAAAGAGCTATATCAGCGGCAGAGAGCTGTATTTAGGGGGTTAGATCAAATTATGTTCCGTTTCTCATACTTCTTCCTCAAGTACAAGTTGAAACAGAAAATGTTAGGAAGAAAGATTGTAGGGAAGTGGTTCTTAACCATTTCTGGGCCACAGACTCATTTGAACATCTACAAAGCTGTGGACTCAGAAGAATATACATAGTTGAAATTCTACTCTTCACAAACAATTTCAGGAAGGACCCTAGGTAGGAACCTCTGCTCTCAAGTTACATTTCACAACAGCTACCATATGGAGAGATACATTGGCCACATCTTCATTTACTTATTGCCATAAGCATAACTTAGTGTCTCTAGCAATGGTTCACAAACCACTCTACATCTCAGAATTAACTACAGCACTGATTAAAAATATAAATCACCCTCCCTAGCCCTAGTTCTTAGTAAATCTGGATCCCCCAGAGGCAGAGCTTAGGAATCTGTATTTCTAACAAGCTTTTCAAAATGATTCTGAGGCAGCCAGCTTCATATCCATACTTTGGTTAATAGCATGGATTCTGGTGTCAGAGAGATATGATACAAGTTCTGGCTTCACCTTTTAATTTCAGGCAAGTCATTTTACCTCTCTGAGTCTTGTCTCCTTTCAGGTCATAAGCTGTAAAAATAATGTTTTACTGAAAGAAAAAGCAAGCAGCCTGTTGTAGTGTAAAACAGAGAAAGAAAAATGTCTCAGTTTTCTTATTCTGTACAATGGGTACCATACAAGTTTCCTACCTCTTCCCCTACCCCTCTTTGCGTTGCCTCTCCAAGCCCTCCTTCAGCACACTAAGACTGCAGCTGAGCTGGTTTAAGACCACTCATGTAAAAAAAAATGCCCTCTAGGCAGCTCAGATCGGCAAAAAGTTGGTATTTGGAAAACAACAGAGTAAAACCGGATGCTGATATTTATTTGCTGTGTGATGTGGGGCAAGCCGCCTAACCTTGTGCCTGTTTCCTCATCTGAAAAATGGAGATAATAGTCGTTGCTCACTAATTCTATATAGTTCCAAATAGGCCTTCCCATCTCCACTTTGGCTTTGGCTTTTCTCAGCTAACCCTCAGTCTGAGAGTAGAGAGGAGTAGGGGGCAGCCTTTGAAATCAGACTTGTAGACTTGAGTGTGAGCTCTTACCTCTGCACTTCCTAAGAATAGTGACTGGGTGCTTAAGTCCCCTCTCTGTTAAGTGGGCATACTGCTACCTCCTTCGCAAGGCTGTTGAAAATAAACGAGTTGTCCGTGCAAGCCCATTTGCACGTAGAAAGCGCTCAGTAAATGCTTTTGCCCCTTTCCTCTGTACAAAGGTGAGGAACTTTCACTGTTCGCTTGATGTCTGTCCCACCTCGTGTTGAAGGCATCTGGTCTCAAAGCGTGGAGGACACAGGTGGAAGAGGTGAAAGAGAAAGAAAGCGAGGGGCAAGCAGCAAACTCACGGTAAAATGCCAATCGGCAGGGTCTGAGAGTCCGAGCTGCACTTGACACCGCACCGGCTTCCGCGCCTGTGTGCCGCAGCCCCCGCCGGCCTGCTACTCCTTTTTGCTAGCAATGGCCCTGAGCAGGAGGCTGCGCGGGGAGGCCGCCCCCTCGCCCCGCTGATTGGCCTCGCCAACCGACTCATCATTCTCTTTGTCTCAAACCGCAGAGGTTAAAAGAAGCGGCGGCTGCTGGGAGCTACCAGCGAGTGGGCGGGGGCGGCCGCTGCTGCCTTGGGAACCGAGCTGCTTCGACCCAGCTACCCAAAGCTGGGTGAAGAGGCTCCGTCTGGAGGCTCTGAGTTGGTTAGCGGTAGAGGAGGCGTCCGGAGAAGGCAATGGCAACCCACTCCAGTACTCTTGCCTGGAAAATCCCATGGACGCAGGAGCCTGGTGGGCTGCAGTCCATGGAGTCGCTAAGAGTCGGACACGACTGAGCGACTTCACTTTCACTTTTCACTTTCATGCACTGGAGAAGGAAATGGCAACCCACTCCAGTGTCTTGCCTGGAGAATCCCAGGGACGGCGGAGCCTGGTGGGCTGCCATCTATGGGGTCGCACAGAGTCGGACACGACTGAAGCGACTTGGCAGCAGCAGCAGCAGAGGAGGCGTCATCCTTTTTCCCTGCAGGGCCACGGCGACCGGAAGGCGGCATCCACACCTGTCCACGCCGGAGCATTCGCTGTCCACCGGCCGAGCACAGTAACGAAAAAGGGCGCGATTGTCTGTCCCGGAGAAAGGAGGGAAGAGCTCCATCAGGATTGGGCGGCTCTCCTGTTTACCAAATCGCGAGGGCTGAAAGGCAGCCGAAGGAGCACTCCCGCGGCCCGGCTGCGCAGAGACAGGAGGTGGGTTCTACTGAATGATGCCAAATGGGTAGGATTTGCCTAGATTGACAGGAGAACGTTTTCAGGGGGATAGTTAGGGGGCGGGAAGCAGCGGGGATCGCAGGCTGTCTGCCTTGAACCCCCTTTGCATCTCCTGATCCCTTCCTGGTGAGGCATATGTGGGCGTGTGTGTCCAACTCCCATTCCCTCTCTCCGTGGCAGACCACCAAAGTCGAATTCGAACTCGATTTCTGTGCGGCTGATTGCGGAGCTGGTAGGACAACGATTTCCCGGAGTGGATTCAGGGGTATGTAATAGAGGGTCACTTTGGCTTGTATTCACAAGGTGGGAGAGGGAATTCTCCGTCTGGCTACTGTGGAGGGAGGGGTCGAGGGAGCGAGATGAGGGATGAAACTCCTTCTAACCCTTCCCTTCCCTGCCCTGCTTTGCCCTCCGCCATGGCCTGAAGACTGGGATCTTCAATCTCGCGTGGACAGAGGTCAACCTACCTCGGAATCCAGCTTTCTAACTCAAGCTCTTGTTGTGAAATAAAGGCGCGCACTTGTTTCCAAGCTCATATAGGAATCTGAGAAATAACGGGGAAACTTTGAGAAGGGGGTGTGGTTGAGACCTGAAACCGTCAGTTTCATGGAGATCTTATTTGCTACCACAAATCTGTGAGACTTAGACCACTGCTCTCTATTTTGAGAGCCCAATATGGGCTCTAAGCACTATTTCACCTAGAATTCTAAGCCGCTGTTGCCTTCCTTCCTGGAGGATTCTCGGGAGAGGATAGTTGCAGATCTGAAAAGCACCCTGCAGCACGGGAGCACCCATTAACTCCTGAAGGTTGTAATTGCCAGTTTCCTGCAGAATATTTTCAGGGCAGTAGCCGAATGGAAAATGTACCCGCAGGGTGTTCAGGAACGTAAAGGAAGCGACCGCAAACTGCTTCATGCAGTCTACTACCTTACTAACCTTTTCCCCCCTCCTTTTCTTTACAGACCCTACTGAGATACAAGGAAGATGGAGCCCAGGAACGTTGCTTTGGGGATTTCTCCTGCAGATCAGGCTTTTCTAGAAAGGCTGAGCATTTTGTTACATTCATATAGACGATCATTGTCAGTCATGGCCAGCATCATTGCACGTGTGGGTAACAACTGGCAGCAGAATACAGCCTTGCCACCCTGGGCCCGTTCCATGTTGAGGTCCCTGAGGGGGAAGGGGAGTCTTGGTCCTTCAAGGGTCAACATGGCAGAAGGAAAGATGAAATTGTTCTCCGGGAGGGTGGTGCCAGCCCAGAAGGAGGAAACCTTTGAAAACTGGCTGATACAAGTCAATGGGGCCCTGCCAGATTGGAATATGTCTGAATAGGAAAAGCTCAAGCACTTGATGAAAACCCTGAGGGGCCCCACACGGGAGGTGATGCGTTTACTGCAGACAGCCAACCCCAACCTCAGTGTGGCAAATTTCTTGTGTGCCATGAAGTTGGTGTTGGGGATTCTGAAAGCAGTGTCACTGCCCATGGCAAATTTTTTAACACCTTGCAGGCACAAGGGGAGAAAGCCTCCCTTTGTGTGATCCGTTTAGAGGTGCAGCTCCAGAACGCTATTCAGGCTGGGATCATAGCTGAGAAAGATGCAAATCAGACACAGCTGCACCAGCTCCTTTTAGGGGCTGAGCTGAATGGGGACCTGTTCTTCAGGCTGAAGAATCTTCTCAGGATGTATGCAAATGAGCAGGAGTGTCTCCCCAATTTCCTGGAGTTAATCAGGACGATAAGGGAGGAAGAGGATTGTAATGACACTTGAAGCGGCCCAAAAGATCTGAGCTAATCATGGAGACGGCAGTAAGCCCTGTGGCATTTCAGGGCCCCCAGGCAATAGCCATCAGCACTGCTGATTGCAATGTGATAGAAGTAGATGATACCCTTAATGACTCACACGAGGATGTGATCCTGGTGGAGTCTCAGAACCCTCCACTTACATCCATAGGTGCCCCTCCCCTCAGGGTCAGGGCCAGACTTCAGGATCAAATACTGGTCATTGATTCCCTAAACAGTTCTCAGGCTCAATCTCCTTCTACCAGTGGTGGTTCTGCATATAACAATGATGGTCCTGGGGATATATGTAGAACCAGGAAGAGAAAATATACTATCCACTGTTCATACTGTGGTGAGGAGGGCCACTCAAAGGAAACCAGTGACAGTAAGAGCAACAAGGCCCAGGTGTTTTGAGAATCTGATCATCACCCTGCAAAAGCTGACACATACAGAGGAGGAGACATCAAAAGAGATCCCAGGCAAGCACAGTGACCTCTCCGAGCCACAGTAATGTGCTAGACCCAGCCCTAAGTGAACCCTTAACTGTATTCAGAGACTGCTGATGGGGAAAACTAGGGTAGGCTGGGGGAGGCTTCTATGTGCATGAATTAATCCACAAAGTGGCTTTCTTTGGGGAAGAAGAGATTGTAGATACCAGCAAAAAGAAGACAGCCTGACCTCTGTCCCTGCTTCTCCCTCCATCTGCCTAAGGGTCTATGTGTGTGTCTATTTCCTTGATGATTGTGTTCCTTCTGTGAAAGGAGTACAAGTTATTGTTAAACTTTCAAAGACCGAAGGAAACTACAAAAACTGAAGTGCAAATTACCTGAAACTCCCCACCCTTGCATAACCGTTGTCAGTCCTTGGATGAATGGCCTTCTAGATATCTCCCTATTCCTGTGTACCAAGATAGATATTATATACAGATAAAAGTGATCAAATATAAGTGTTATTCTATGCTCTGTATTTTTTCACCAAACAATATATGTTGTGGACTTTTATGTCAATTCATAAGCATCAAGTATGCTTGCTGTCTCTGTGTGAGATTACTTTTAGGAATACAGAAGGAAAATAATAAGAAAACTAAATACAGAAGCTCTAAATGGGGGGAACTCATACTGTGGAGTTTTATCAACCTCATTTACAGATGAGGAAAATGGAAGCTGAAAGGAGCTATCTCCCAAAGAGTCCCCTATCACAACTGACCTATGACACTGAACTAAATCTGTGTCCAATGGACTTACCTGGTGGTCCAGTGGCTTAGACTCTGTGCTCCCAATGCAGGGGCCCTGGGTTTCAATTCCTGGTCAGGGAACTATATCCCATATGCCACAACGAAGAGTTCACATGCCTCAACTAAAAGATCCTGTGTGCTGCAACTAAGACCTTGCACAACCAAATAAAAAAATACATATATTTTAAAAACAATGCCCCAGTGCTTTCTTAGCTAATACATCTTGAGAAATCTGATGACAGACAGGGGAGGGGGCAATAATAGGAAATGGGTATTTCAGGGGCTCCATTCCTGTTCACTTTGGGAAGGGGCGGTGTTCCCTTCCCTGAGCAGATTCCTTAAATTGCTACTATTAATGCTTCTGAACAACACCCCGTGGCAAAAAGACTACCCTTTGGGTTGACACTACCCTCTGCCTCCCCCTCAACTGCAGAGAAAGCAGCTGCGCATGAGAGTTCAGTACCAGGAGACTTGGGATGACCCTGGCTTCACCCTAGCTACATGCTAGGGGACACCAGAAGCTCAAGAACTCCCAGCAAACCTCCCTCTGACCCAAGAAATTGAAATCACTGGGGAAAGATGAAAAACAATCTGGATGCCAGGGCATGAGAAAATACAGGGGACCCCTCCCCCACCACAGGGCAGGATATAGCTCCAATCAGGCCCCCAAAGCCACAGGGGAGCCCAACATTCTCAGACTCTTATAGGCTTATAGTCTCCATCCTATCCTCTAAACCGGCCCTTAGAAGGAATCTGCCCCCTATTTATCCAAGATTAAAATATCACTCCTCTTTCTACTCACCTTTTCTCAATTTTACTCCATAATCACTTGTTGACTGATTTACACAAATTAAGTTTATGCCGTCATAATTTCTCTCTGGGACCAGACAGAGTATAAAGAAAAATAAATAAATGCTACACCAACCAGTGCCCTCCTTTACACTGGAGTTAGCTTGGGGATTCAGTATAGACCACTTCTTTGATAACCCCTAATTCATCCCCCTTTTCTTCCAGCCTTTACCTTCTTCTATGTCATTTAAAGCTGAAATTGTCTTAGGTTTTATTTCTACAAAACGATGCAAATCTGTGAGTTTATTTCATTTCACATGACACTGGCTTTTCTTTTATGCAGGAAGTATGTATTTTCCCTGTTTGGAAGACATGGGAGACATGGGCATTCAGATCAGACTGAGGGTAATAGCCAAAAGAAAGCTTTTAGATAATTTTTTGTCTGATAGGTTTCAATTAAGATTATGGGTTTTCTTCCTTTCTTTCTCCCTAATCTTTTTTTTTTAATTTAAATTTATTTATTTTAATTAGAGGCTAATTACTTTACAATATTGTATTGGTTTTGCCATACATCAACATGAATCCGCCACGGATGTACACATGTTCCCAATCCTGAACCCCCCTCCCACCACCCTCCCCATGCTGCGAGATGAAATGAGTCTTTTGTCAGGAGATGTTAGCCTTTGAAATACCTTCTTTTGCATTATCTCCCTCCTTCTAGATATGATCTTCTCTGACACCCCAGTCTCATAGTTTCCCCTTCTAAGATCTTTTTGATGCCTCTCAGTCTTCTTTGCTGCAACTTCTTTCTCTTCCTGACTGTTCCATAATAATAGTGACAGAAATTAAAATCACCACAACTGTGACTTACTAAAAGCATATTATATGTCAGGAACTCCTGTTCTAAGCCCTTTAATGGAATATAGCTCTTTAATCTTCATAGAAACCTCAGAGGGTAGCTATTACTATTTCTAATTTACTATTAATATTAATTTAATTACTATTAACTGCCACATATTTCTGGAGAAAGAAATGGCAACGAGGAACCTGGCAGACTACAGTCCATGGGGTCACAATGAGTTGGACACAACTGAGCAACTGAGCATGCATGCACACCACATATTTCAGATGAGGAAACAAGCTGGAAAGGTAGGAAATGACCTAGGATCATGCAGCTAGTTCATGATGAACCACGGATGACACTCCTGGCTGGCTGACTCCAAAGCTTACTCAGGTTAACTCTCAGGCACCATCCTGTAGTGCCTGAGAGATGTAGATGCTGTCACTATCTGTGCATGACACATGAGGAGACTGAGGTCTACACACAGGAAGTGATTAGCCAAACATCATAAGAGTAAGTGGCTTGTGTGTCACACTCAGGGATGGAATCTTTAAGGAACCTTTCTTTGACACAAAAAAAGACTTTTCTACCTTTCTTTCTCTTTCTCTCCAGGTTGCAGCTGCCTGGCAACATCCCCTCCCACTCCTTCAGTTGTAGTCACATACCATTTCTATGTTTTAAGTGCAAATGGTTGTAAATTTAACATATGCAAGAGGTGAAAGCCACAGAAGTCAGTGGGGGAGAGATGAATTGTTCAATTAGTGGTGCCGGGGGGACTTAATGACCTGACTGGAAAAAAGATCTGTTTACTTTCTACCATGACATTAAATATGAATTCCAGACAAATTTGAGAAATAAATGCAGATTTTATGCATGTGTACACTAATTTTTAATAATATATTGTTGTTATGAAGGGAATGAACAGAATCAAATGTTCAAAAGCAACATTTAAAACTGCAAGAAAATAAATATTTATTAAATCTCTGGACTGCAGAAGACTTTCTATGGTTAGGAATGATGAAAGAAATTATACAGTAAAGGCCAATAACAAAAGATAGCATTGGCAGAAATAAAAGACTAACAGAAAGCTGAGAAATATTATCAACAAATAATAAGACAATAATAATAGCAAACTTTTATTGTAGATAGCTAACATTTACTAATTAAGGTCTTACACAGTACCACGCATATTCTAAGAGCTCAACATGGTTTCATTTCATTCTTATAATAAACCCTGAATAAATAAATAAATAAATAGATCCGATATTATCCCCAGGTTCTAAAACATTCTTATTTAAGAGGGAAAAAAACAGAAAGCATAAAATGCAAATATACACCTTAATAAATTACTGTACAGCAAACCACCACAAAGATCAAGAAATAAAACATTACTGGAACTCCTGAAATCCCTGTGAGCCGCTGTAAAATCGCAACCTGTTGACTTTCCCCTAAAGGAAACCACTCTCATGATAGTTATAGCTATTACTCTTATGATTAATTATTATTTTATGGCTTTTCTTTAGAGCTTTGATGCTGGGAGCCAGCGTGAGGAACTCCGCCCATGGCAAAGGTCATGAGGAAGGAGGCTTGACATACGCAAAGGCGGGATCGAGCCTCAGGAGTCCCCCTGGAAATTCTCGAGCATCTACCCCCAAAACCAGAGTCTGCCTACTTTACTGCTTTGTGCTCTCACCTACACCTCTGACTTTATGGGGGGTGCTGTCCCCTGCCACCATCTCTCTCTCTGAAAAAGAGTTAACTTACAGCTCCAGTTAATAAAGTTCCTGGGTGTAACAAAAGTGTTTTAGTTCACAAACCCCTCAGATGGCTCTCTAACTTGACTGACAGGTTTACCCGGACTCCTACAGCTATGCATACGATTGTTTACAGTCTCCCAACCGTGAGAGGCATGGGGCGCTTAAGATATTCAAATAGTATAGAGTCTCTCAGAGAGTTAGAAATTGTCAGAATAGAACTAGTAGAAGATTTCATTGTTGAGCCAATGCTTGCTGCCAAGTTTCCACATCCCCTGTATTGTATCCTTGGAAGTGTATTAATTAATATAGTTGGTATGTAGAAAAAATAAGTAGTGGCCTTGGTGTTAACAACTTTAGACCCTTAAGGTAATAAATTCTTTCCTTTGTTGTAAACCCACTGCACCTTTGCCCTGTAGGAATGCAACTTTATCTAACACCTTCGGAGGATGGCGCCAAACTTTAAAATACTTACTCTTAGAGAAAATAAGTCTAATGGTTGACAAACCTTTGTCAGAGTCATAAAATGTTAACAGGCCTTCTGGCCAGAAGATGATGTAAATCATCTAAACCATTTGTATATGATAAGTTTGCAGAAAAAAAAAAAAAAAAAAAAAAAAAAAACCCTGGTTTCGATAAGGATCAAAGACTGCTGACTTTGCGTGATTTCACACCCCCTATTATCCTCTATGTGCAACTTAGGGTATAAAAGCCCCTGTTGAAAATAAAGCTACAGGCCTTGCTCACTGAAGCTTGGTCTCCCCATGTTGTTCTTTCTCTCACCTTCTGGCTGAATTCCCATCTGGAGCGTGAAGGCTCGTCAAGCCTACTAATTTTGCCTGGGCTTCTAAGATCTGACCGGGGAGGCCTTAGTATCTTCTCTCCTTCGGGAGAACGGAAGGACGCCTGCGGCCTATGTAGGTGATACAAACTCATTGTCTCGGAGTTTTACTGGTTTTCCACGTAAACCAAGTTATTCAGCCTCTTTTTTCCACTGAATTTTCTCACTGAGCTATCCCTATTTAACCACTCTTTATATCTCTAATTAATACTTAATTAAGCTATTGCTATTCTAAATCGCCGACGCCGTCATCCTGAGGGAATCCCTGGATCCAACTGGGGCTGGACCCCGGTACTTTACAACTCAAATATGAATCTCCAACACTGTTTTTTTAAACATTACTTAAACAGAACTAATGATACCAAACTCAAGTCTCTGTGCCCTTCACTTACTCAGCAAGGCCAATTTACCAACACTGGCTGTGATAAAAGTACAGTGTTTATTGCCGGGCACCATGCAAGGAAAACGGGCAGCTCGTGCTCAAAGACTGAACTTCCCAGTGGCTTGCAGAGAATGGTTAAAGGCAACACTTGGGGTAAGGCCTCCAGCTCAATGACTTGCTTTTAACTAGTTGGTGGTGAAGTAATAGTGTGATGTTTTGGGAATCTTAATCATCAACCTTCCTCATTTCTTAATGTGCCCCTAAGACTCTTTAACCTTGAGCTACTATAGACTTTAACATGTAATATTTAAAGGCCAATTAGCTCTCAGTTCAGTTCAGTTGCTCAGTCGTGTCCAACTCTTTGTGACCCCACGAATGGCAGCACTCCAGGCCTCCCTGTCCATCACCAACTCCCGGAGTTCACTCAAACTCACGTCCATCAAGTCAGTGATGCCATCCAGCCATCTCATCCTCTGTCGTCCCCTTCTCCTCCTGTCCCCAATCCCTCCCAGCATCAAAGTCTTTTCCAATGACTCAACTCTTTGCATGAGGTGGCCAAAGTACTGGAGTTTCAGCTTTAACATCATTCCTTCTAAAGAACACCCAGGACCGATCTCCTTGCAGTCCAAGGGACTCTCAAGAGTCTTCTCCAACACCACAGTTCAAAAGCATCAATTCTTCAGCACTCAGCTTTCTAAGAAATCACAAAATTACCTAAACTTTCAAATAGTTTGGGGAGTTGTATCTAAACTTCTTTAATGGAGCTTTTCAAATACACACAAAGGTGTATCAAATGGTATAATGAACCCCCATTTCCCATCACCCAGCTTCAAGAATTATCAACATTTTTGCCTCTTGATTCATCTATAATCCTTCATATTTTTAATGGGTTATTTTTACAGCACTTACTAAATATCATATCAAATGGTATGATTCTTCTGTACTCTATCCATACTTATATTTCCCCTTTTTCCGTTCTGAATATTTTTTACTGGGGTAAAATTCATATAACATAAAATCTCCCATTTTAAGCATACAATCTAGTGGCATTTGGAATACATTTTTAAAAAATTTTCTCTTTATTCTCAGTAGATTTTTCCAAAAGTTTACTAGTCTTTTGGACAAATTTGGTTTAGCTGACTTTTCTATTGTTTGTTTTCCACTTCATTGATTTCTACTCTTATCTTTACCAGATGTTCCCTTATACCTTAACTAAATTATTATATTGGACATATGCTGCATATATTTTCAGTCTCTTTTGCAGTCTTCATTTAAAATATACACTCTTTGGCTTTAAATATGCTTTTGAGTATTGTTGAGGTGTATTCTACAAGCCTGGCTGAAACTCAGATCTTTCATTATCATTCAGTTCTACATGTTTAATTATTCATTTCCAGCAGTTTCAGGTACTTCTCTGGCTGAAGACCAATGGCAGAATGCAGCCTCAAGACAATCACAGGTTTCTGTAGACTTCTAGATCCACAAGTTCCAACCATTTTACCATCATCTTAGCTAAATATCACATCTTGAGGTACTCAACTAAAAAAAAGGATGATCTCACTTGCATTTTCTGGAATGAGAAATTTTTTTGGCTTTTTTTTGGCTATCCTACATCCTCCTTTTGTGAAAATGCAACTACCCTCAATAACATATGGATGAAAAAGAAGATAATCAGAAATTTAGTTTCAAGCAGGACATGTTGCTACACTGTACTGACTAAACCATATTCTTGAATATAGCTTTTGGGAGTTGGGTACTGGCTGGGTGATTGGGCACTGTCTGAGCTCTTTGAGTAGTGATACCATGATTCCAATATGAATATTGCACTTTGTATAAAAATGGCCAGTCAGGTTCCCTATGGAGGGGTTGGGCAGTTTGATCAAGAGAGGAGGGACATAATTTGCACAGTCTTGAAACCCTGGCTCTTTTTGTTATAAGTTGTATGAATTTGTGCCCTGTGCTTCACCTTCCTCATTGGTAACCTGGAGAAATAACAGGAAGTCCCTCAAAGGGTTGTGGTAAGAATTAAATGTGTGAGCATTTGCAAAGCTTTAAATAGTGCCTGATGTTCAAGCTGGTTTTAGAAAAGGCAGAGGAACCAGAGATCAAATTGCCAACATCCACTGGATCATGGAAAAAGCAAGAGAGTTCCAGAAAAGCATCTATTTCTGCTTTATGGACTATGCCAAAGCCTTTGACTGTGTGGATCACAATAAACTGTGGAAAATTCTGAAAGAGATGGGAATACCAGACCACCTGACCTGCCTCTTGAGAAACCTGTATGCAGGTCAGGAAGCAACAGTTAGAACTGGACATGTAACAACGGACTGGTTCCAAACAGGAAAAGGAGTACATCAAGGCTGTATATTGTCACCCTGCTTATTTAACTTATGTGCAGAGTACATCATGAGAAACGCTGGACTGGAAGAAACACAAGCTGGAATCAAGATTGCCGGGAGAAATATCAATAACCTCAGATATGCAGATGACACCACCCTTATGGCAGAAAGTGAAGAGGAACTAGAAAGCCTCTTGATGAAAGTGAAAGTGGAGAGTGAAAAAGTTGGCTTAAAGCTCAACATTCAGAAAACAAAAACCACGGCATCTGGTCCCATCATTTCATGCAAAATAGATGGGGAAACAGTGGAAACAGTGTCAGACTTTATTTTTGGGGGGCTCCAAAATCACTGCAGATGATGACTGCAGCCATGAAATTAAAAGACACTTACTCCTTGGAAGGAAAGTTATGACCAACCTAGATAGCATATTCAAAAGCAGAGACATTACTTTGCCAACAAAGGTCCGTCTAGTCAAGGCTATGGTTTTCCTGTGGTCATGTATGCATGTGAGAGTTGGACTGTGAAGAAGGCTGAGCACTGAAGAATTGATGCTTTTGAACTGTGGTGTTGGAGAAGACTCTTGAGAGTCCCTTGGACTGCAAGGAGATCCAACCAGTCCATTCTGAAGGAGATCAGCCCTGGGATTTCTTTGGAGGGAATGATGCTGAAGCTGAAACTCCAGTACTTTGGCCACCTCATGTGAAGAGCTGACTCATTGGAAAAGACTCTGATGCTGGGAGGGATTGTGGGCAGGAGAAGGGGACGACAGAGGATGAGATGGCTGGATGGCATCACCGACTCGATGGACGTGAGTCTGAGTGAACTCCGGGAGTTGGTGATGGACAGGGAGGCCTGGCGTGCTGCGATTCATGGGGTTGCGAAGAGTCGGACATGACTGAGCGACTGAACTGAACTGAACTGAAAGAGTGCCCAGTGTATTTTAAGCACTGTGCCACAGAATACCATTACAACTGCATCAAACACTTCTCTCCAAACTTTCTGAACTGTCTTGTAGATGGATTACCTAAGCCCTCCCTCTCAGCCTCTTCACAGGGAACTTTATTAAATTCAGTAGCTTTAGGCTCCTTTACCCATGTAGAAAAGGGTGAGAATAAAAATCCTTTAAGAGCTAACCAAATAGTTCCTCTTGGAACAGGAACTATCTTTGCTTAGGAACACACCTGCAGGGATGCTTGTTTAGCTGGGGAAGGGAGTGAGGACCCAGCTGAGATGGCCTGGATCTAGACGAAGATAGCAGCTTTACTTCTCTGCAGAAGGAACTCTGGGAAATGGGAGCTGCTAAGCCAAGGAGGCCAGGAGCTCAAGAGCCAGGCAGGAAGCTGAATGGAAGAGAAGTGTGAGTGAAACTGCCCTGAGATTCATTTGTGTAATTTGCTGATTGGCTAATTTATTGGCTGGCCTTTAAATAAATAATTTGTCTTAACATTGTTCAGTGTAGCATATGTTCAATTAAAATAAAACAGCTTTCAAATACAGAAAGGAACAAAGTAAAAGTGAAAGCTAATCTGATTCCCCACAGTCTAGTCTGGTCTATGTTCTTCCAGATCTGCTTTTATACAAAAACAAACATATAAAAATCAGGTCATAGCAGGCACTTGGCTCTGAGATTTTCTTTCATGTTGTCTGCTGTGTTGAGATGAACTTCCTACACTCTCCCAAACCATCAGCAAGATCCTGCAACCTGCCTTGTGCTGGCAGGTCTTTGGACAAGATATTTGATTTCTGTCAACAGTTTCTTTCAGTGAAACTATCAGGGAGAAATTACAGTTTTACCTCCCTACATTCATATAATATTAATACAGCCACTGCTCATGGTGCCCTTACTCTGTATCTGGCAGTCCCTTCAGTGTTTTACTTCAATTCTCACATTACTTTCTCACAACAACCCTTTGGAAGTCAGTCCCACTATTATTGCCATGTGGGTTCACAGACAGGATGTGAGAGGCCCAAAAGCTAAAAACAGGATCAATAAGAAGGAAAATAAACATGTCAGAGGCAGGACTTACACCTGCAATGTCTCTTTAAATCCTCGTCATGATGTTATGAGGGAGCTGTCACCACAAAGGAGGCAACTAAGGCTGCAGGGTTTACAGAGCTGAAGCCACCGAGAACCTAGCAGTTTTATAACTATATCCCTTCCTGCTGAACTGATGAAAGCAAGCAAGCAAAAAAGCAAAGATTTAAATGAATGGAGATGAGAGGATAACAGATAGGAAGGCCAGGGGTCTCCAAACAGAGGAAATAAGCTGCAAGTGTCAGACATTTTTTCTCTCTCTCTTAAATGGCAGGAGGAAACAAACTAGTGTTATATTTCCCCCCTTCTTTATACAAATTTTAAAAGAGGTTTCTCTTAAAATTCTGTGTTGCCATGACACCTGGTTCTACCTGAACTTTTCTCAAACCTTGAGCTAACCAATGCATTTTTCTTATGGAAATGTTTGTCTTAAGCTATGTTAATGTACTATGCATTTATCCTAGACTCTGTATTCAGTTTGGTTCCACCTAAAGGCTCAGAACTGACTTGACAAACCAGTATGTTATACGCATACATTGTTCCCCTAATCTATGTTAACGAAACTATATATTTGTTTGGAAATCTGCCTTTCTTCAAGATTTATGTCAATCGTTTCATGGTCCAGGATGACTCACCTGGTGCCAATATTATCTCAATGCATGTTGTGGATGAGGGCCCTGGTGACATTCTCTGAGTTTTGAGACATTTCCTTTCTCTAATTAGCAGACTGCTAGTAGCTATATAATATCCAGCTAAAGGCTAGCAGCGGGGCACTCTTTCTACCCACTTCTGATGTCTATGTCAGAAGCTTTCTCTATCTCCTTTATACTTTAATAAAACTTTATTATACAAAAGCTCTGAGTGATCAAGCCTTGTCTCTGGCCCCAGATTGAATTCTTCTCCTCCAGAGGCCAAGTATCCTGGCATCTTTCGTGGTTCAGCAGCAACCTTTCAGAGAGACATGCAGCATTCACTGACTGGAAGACTTAATACAGTAAAGACATCAGTTCTCCCCAAAGTGATCTCTAGGTTTAAAACAATTAGTACAAGTAGCTTAGCGGTAAAGAATCTGCCTGCTAATGCAGGAAATGCAGGAGATGTGGGTTCCATCCCTGGGTCATGAAGATCCCCTAGAGAAGGAAATGGAAACCCACTGCAGCATTCTTGCCTGGGAAATCCCATGGACAGAGGAGCCTGGCGGGCTACAGTCCATGGGGTCACAAAGAGTCAGACACGACTTAGTCAATAAACAACAACAACAGTGCACTCACTAGAATATTAAATACCTGTAAAGCATTTACAGGGCTTCCTAGTTGGCTGAGTGGTAAAGAATCTGCCTGCCAATGCAGGAGTCTCAGGAGACGTGGGTTCAATCCCTGAGTTGGGAAGGTCCCCTGGAATAGGAAATGACAACCCACTCCAGTATCCTTGCCTGTCATGGATAGAGGAGTTTAGCAGACTACAGTCCATGGGGTCACAAAGAGTTGGATATGACTGAGTACACACACATATACCCAGGAAGATTTTCATAGATACAGAGAAGCTTATTCTAAACTTTTTGAGGAAATTCAAAGTAACTATGATAGCTAAAACAATTCTGAAAAAAAAAAAATAAACTGAGAAGAATCACTCTACCTAATGATAAGATTTATTATATAGATATAGCAAATTGAGACAGTGTGATATTAGAGGAATGAGAGACACAGGTCAGAGGAAACAAAGAAAGAACCCAGAAACAGACCAACACAAATATACCCAACTGATTTTTGACAAAGGTGTAAAAAATTTCAATATTAGAATACCTTTTTTAAAAATGGTGCTTGAACAATGGGGAAAAAAAAAACCCTTCAACCTGAACCTTGCATAAGATACAAAAATAAACTAAAAAATGAAACATGGCTTAGGTATAAAATATAAAACTTTAAAACTTTTAGTCAGAAAACATGAGGAAAATCTTTGGGACCTCGATCTTGCTGAAAAGATCTAAGAACTAGATACCAAAAACCATAACATACATCACAACAAACTGTAAAAAATTCTTAAAGAGATGGGAATACCAGACCACCTTGCCTGTCTCCTAAGAAACCTGTACGCAGGTCAAGAAGTAACAGTTAGAACTGGACATGGAAAAATGGACTGATTCAAAATTGGGAAATGAGTGTATCAAAGCTGTATCCTGTCACCCTGATTATTTAACTTATATGCAGAGTGTATCATGCAAAATGCCAGGCTGGACAAAGCACAAGCTTGAATCAAGACTGCCAGGAGAAATATCAATAACCTCAGATATGCAGATGATACCACTTTAACGGCAGAAAGCAAAGTGGAACTAAAGAGCCTCTTGATGAAGGTCAAAGAGGAGAGTGAAAAAGCTGGCTTAAAAGTCAACATTCAAAAAACTAAGATCATGGCATCTGGTCCCATCACTTCATGGCAAATAGGGAAAAAATGGAAACAGTGGCAGATTTACTTTCTTGGGCTCCAAAATCGCTGCCAATGGTGACTGCAGCCATGAAATTAAAAGATGTTTGGTCCTCAGAAGAAAAGCTATGAAAACCTAGACAGTGTTCTAAAAAGCAGAGACGTCACTCTGCCGACAAATGTCTGAACAGCAAGGTATAGTTTTTCCAGTAGTCATGTATGTATGTGAGAGTTGGACCATAAAGAAGGCTGAGCACCGAAGAATTGATGCTTTTGAACTGTGGTGCTGGAGAAGACTCTTGAGAGTTCCCTGGACTACAAGGAGATCAAACCAGTTGATCCTAAAGGAAGTCAACCCTGAATATTCCATTGGAAGGACTGAGGTTAAAGCTGAAGCTCCAACACTTTGGCCACCTGATGCAAAGGGCTGACTCACTGGAAAAGAACCCTGATGCTGGGAATGATTGAGGACAGGAGGAGAAGGGGAAGACAGAGGATAAGATGGTTGGATGTATCATCGACTCAACGGATATGAGTTTGAGCAACCTCTGGGAGACAGTGAAGTACAGGGAAGTCTGGAGTGCTGCAGTCCACGGGGTGGCAAAGAGCTGGACATGACTTAGTTACTGAACAACAAAGGAAAAAAAATTATTAATTGGATTTCACCAAAATTAAGAATTCTTGTGCTGTAATACAGCCTGTTAAGAGGATGAAAAGACAAGCAACAGATTTGGAGAAAATATCTGCAAACCTTATACCCATCAAATAATTGGTTTCTAGAATATACAACAAATTCTCACAACTCAACAGTAAAAAACACATGTGTACCTGTGGCGGATTCATTTTGATATTTGGCAAAACTAATACAATTATGTACAGTTTAAAAATAAAATAAAATTAATTAATAAAAAAAATGATACAATGAGAAAATGAGCAAAAGACATGAACAGAATCTCACCAAAGAAGACATATGGATGGCAAAGTAGCACATGAAAAGATGTTCAATATCATTACCTAATTAAAGTAATGCAAATAAAAACCACAATAAGCTACAATTATGTACTCATTAGAATGGGTAAAATATAAAATAGTAATACCAAATGTTGGCAAAGCTGTGGAAAATAGGATCTTGTATACAATACTGCTAGGAATGTAACATAGTAAGGCTCTAGGAATCATCCTAGCAGTTTCTTATAAAACTAAACACGCATTTACCATATGACCCCACAAGTAAACTCTTGAGCATCTATCCCAGAGAAATGAGAAGAAGCTGTGGTGCGTATACACGATGCAATATTACTCAGCTATAAAAAAGAACGCACTTGAGTCAGTTCTAATGAGGTGGATAAACCTAGAACCTATTATGCAAAGTGAAGTAAGTAAGGAAGAGAAAGACAAATATCATGTATTAATACATATATATATGAAATCTAGAAATATGGTATGGATAAACCTATCTACAGGGCAGCAATGGAGATGCAGACATAGAGAATAGACTTTTGGACACAGTGAGGGAAAGAGAAGGGGGATGATTTGAGAAAGTAGCATTGAAACATATACATTACCATATGTAAAATAGATAGCCAGTGGGATTTTGCTGTATGATGCAGGGAGCTTAAATCAGGTGCTCTGTGACAACCTAGAGGGGTGGCGTGGGGAGGGAGGTGGGAGAGAGGTGAAAGACAGAGGGGACATATACATAGCTATGGCTGATTCATGTTGATGTATGGCAGAAACCATCATAATATTGTAAAGTAACTACCCTCCAATTAAAAATAAAAGATTAAAAAAACCTGTATATGAATAATCAGAGCAGCTTTATTCATAATAGCAAAAGCAGGAAACAACCCAAATGTCCTTCAATTAGCGACTGGATAAATAAACTCTGGTATATCCATCCAGTGGAATACTACTCAGCAATAAAAAGAAACAAACTATTAATATAGTGACTAGGATGGACCTCCAAGGGCATTTCACTCAGTGAAAAAAGTCAATCCCCAAAGGTTACATATTATAGGATTCCATTTATATAAATGCCAAACTATAGAGATTGAGAAGAGATTAACTGTTGCCAGGGTATAAAGATGGAGCTGGGGGCTGAGAATATAAAGGGGTAGCACAAGGGAGCACTTTTGGGATAACTGGAAGTGTTAGTCACTCAGTCCTATTTGACCCTTTGAGACCCCATGACTGTAGCCTGCCAGGCTCCTCTGCCATGAAATTCTCCAGGCTGAAGTGGGTCGTCATTCCCTTCTCCAGCATATCTTCCTGATCCAGGGATCTTACCCGGGTCTCCTACATTGCAGGCAAATTCTTTACTGTCTGTGCCACCAGGGAATAACTGAGATAACTGAACAGTTTTATATATTGACTGTGGTGGTGGTTATACAAATCTATACATGGGGTAAAACTGGATAGAGCTACATGCATGCACAAAAATTAAAGTATGTAAAAAGTGACAACAACCGAATAAGGTCTATAATCTAATTAACAATACTGTACCAATATCAATTTCTTGGACTTGACATTTTACAGTTACATAAGATACCATCATTGGGGAAATCTGATGACAAGCACATGGATCTCTAAGCACTGCTTTTGCAACTTCCTGTGAGGTCATAATTATTTAAAAACAAAAAAGGTTTTTTAAAAAGTTGTTATGGGATTTCCAGAGTTTCAGAAAGTAGCCTTGGTGACTTTAATTACTAGAATCATTCTGTGCTAGTTCCTTTTCATGCATAGCTGGAGTAGTTTAAAACTTTCTCTTCCTTCTGGCAAGTTTTACAAAAGTGTTCAAAGGAAGTACACTAGTGCTTCTTTTTAAAAATTCTGACAGCTTTTTTATAATATAGTTTAAAATGTGAACACAGTAAAAAGAGATCACTACTATTTTCTTGGACCATAAGCCTTTCATTTATGTAGGTTACAGATCTACTAATATTTACTATATTCAAAATAAAAACTGAAAATATCTAAAAATATTTATTAATTCATTAAAATAACAATAAATCCACTACATGTTAACATAAACAATACATTTTATTAAAATAACTATTTTCCAAAATAAAAAAAAATTTAGAAATGTTTTCTTTTTTGAAAAGCTCTGTAATGTTTGCCTTAATATAAGACAGCTAGACTCTTACTTGCTTCATCACTGTGGTATCGTTGTGGTTATTTTGTTTGACATATATGAAGAAAATTTAACCTTATGGAGATATGTAGTGGGAAAAAGGACGAGTTCCCAGGCACTTTGAATGGATTTCAGGTGTCAGGTGTCTCCAGGGTCCTCAGACCACACTTGGAGAATCACTGTGCTGGAGACACATACTGAAATATTTACAAAGGAAATGTTAGGATGTCTGAAATTTGCATTAAAATACTTCAACACACACACACACATCAATTCTCATTATATGGGGTAGTTATATCCAATAAAATTACCTTGAGCAGTGAACTAGCAAATACTGAGCCACTGCTCCTAGTGGACATACAGAGTGACGTTCCTGCAAACCCCTGGTCACATTCTCATCAACCAATCAACATATAATCTTTTTTTGCCACTTTATTTATTTAAATTGAAGGATAATTGCTTTACAGAATTTTGTGGTTTACTGTCAATCATGAACAAGAATTAGCCATAGGTACATTTGTGTTTCTGTTTAAAGACATCTCATTTTATAGTTCTTAAAATAATGAATTATATATGCACTATTCCTTTATCATACTGAGAAGGGTCTAACATTTTCCTGACCTGAGTAACAAGAACTTAAATTTCTTTGGCTCTCAGCCTCAAAACAATGTTGTTTATAATGCTTTGTAAAGTTTGACTGCCATCTTATGAATCCACAAATTTAGCTAGTTATCCATCTTTTCCATAGTTTCATTGCACACAACAGATAGTGTTTTAGTGATTTCTGGATGGTGTCACGTATAGGTCAGCAAATTTCCTCTTCCCTTGTCTTGATTTACCTTATTGTTAAATCAAGAAATTGAACTCACAGCCAACATCACCATAACTCATGCCTGAAGGAAACTTATCTAATACATGCATTTTTCTCTGTAAACCACATCACAGTCTTCTTATTATGTCAGCTTCTGAACTCTGTTCACTCCCTTACCTTCACTGAGGCATATGGCATCCCAATTAATGTTTTCTTTTCCATCCTCAAGTTTTTCCATTACCTAAAGTAATTTCAAGTTCCATGTTTTCACTCATGCAGTACCCTGGCCTCTCATTCTCTTGATTTTCTTGTCTGTCTCCAACGACTTTCTTCCATGTTCATACCCTGAACTTTGTGATCATCTAGAATTCTTTATCCTTGAAACAGTTTAGTCTACTTCTGTCTCTCCAGCTCATTCTCTCTCTTATTCACACTGCACTAATTCTTCAACCTTATCAAGACCTCCTTGATCCATTCATTTTTCTCCCAGTATGGCTTATCATTTCCTTATTTTTTACTTTATATCTTATAATTAATCACTTTAACCTCTCTGACCAATACTCTCACCAAACCTTGACCTAAGACATCAGCTCTGATTCCATGCAAGGATAGTCTTTTCTCTTTATGCCATGACTTTAAAATATCAGGCTTCCCAGGTGGCTCAGTGATAAAGACTGCCTGCCAACACAGGAGACACAGGAGATTCAGGTTCAACTCCTGGGTAGGGAAGATACCATGGAGGAGGGCATGGCAATCCACTCTAGTATTCTTGCCTGGAGAATCCAATGGACAAAGGAGCCTAGTGGGATGCAGTGTGTGTATCCTTAAAGAAAATATCATAGGTATAATGATCAGCGCTCTCTCATTTTTGTGGTTTTCAATCCAATAATGCATGGAAATCCACCAGGCACAAAATCCACAAAATTTTAGTCAGTTTCTGCTCTCACTTCTCAAAACAACTCTTCTAAATCTTCATTACCATCCTCAAGCCCAATACCTATTTCTACTCACAACATTCTCATTAGACAGAACAAACTCTTAGTTAACAGGAAAAATAAAACTAAGGATGGAAATTCTAGTCATTTCCTGGTCCGGATTAAGTGAATAAGCCAAAGAAAGTGCCACAGTCATCAGTGCTTGGGAGATCCATTACTGTCTAACTAACCTTCATATATTCTCTTAATTACAGTAATAAGAAAGTCTGACATTTTTAAACATCCAGAAGAGGGCAGACATCTCTTATTTTAGAGACTAAAGTGCCCCACTTCCCTTATGCCTAACATCAGCTCCTCTACTTGAGTTTTGGATCTCATCCCTGCCCTTCTCAAAATCTCACACATCAATGTGAGATAGCCCCTCTCTTCTGTATCTTCAGCTTCCTCCATCTCCTAGATCCCTCCACCAAAACATGCAAACATTCTCAAGTATCTACCACCTTAAAAAAAATCTGCCCACAATCTTATGAGACTTTCTAGCTGCCATCTGATCTTTCCCTCTCCAAGCTTACTGGAAGTATAACATGCATTTACAATCTTTTATTATTTCAATACCCAAGTGAAGTGAAGTGAAAGTTGCTCAGTCATGTCTGACTCTTTGTGACCCCATGGACTATACAGTCCATGGAATTCTTCAGGCCAGAATACTGGAGTGGGTAGCCATTTCCTTCTCCAGGGAATCTTCTCAACCCAGGGACAGAACCCAGATATCCCCCATTGCAGGTGGATTTTTTACCAGCTGAGCCACAAGGGAAGCCCAAGAATACTGGAGTGGGTATCTTATTCCTCCTCCAGTGGATCTTCCTGACCCAGGAATCGAACCAGGATCGCCTGCATTGCAGGCAGATCCTTTACCAACTGAGCTATCAGGGATTCAATGTCCAATGTTCCAGTTATACACTGCTGTTTAATAAACCACCCCCAAACACAGGAATGAAAACAATAAGCATTCTATTATTGTCATGATTGGGTGGATGAGAAATTTGAGCAAGTCTTACTGGACAATTTTCCTGCTCCATATGGCATTTACTGGAGTCACCTAGTGATGTCCAACTGGTGGCTAAGTTGATCTGGTGGAGCCAGGATGGTTTCCTTTATGGCTGGTGCCTTGGTAGAGATTTCTGGAACGCTGGGTGCAGCTAGGCTTCATGCTCTGTCCATGTTGTCTTGAAATCTCTCCATGTGGTCTCTCTAACAGGGTGATGAAAGTTCTTAAATGATTGCTCATAGCCCTAAAAGACCAAAGTGAAAGTAGTAAGGTTTCTTATGACCCAACCTTGTAAGTCAAGCAGCATCACTTCTTGCATTCTATCAGTTAAACTTATATACAGAGCTCACCAGATTCAAGACCAGGTGACTAGACAGAGGTATGATTACTGACAGGAACTGTTAACAGGGAACATAGGATGAAGTCTACCACACACTCACACTCCTCAAACTGCCATGTAGCAATGCCCCATGCCACTGAAACTGTGATCCCTGAGGTGAAGACCTCTTAGTTGTTAAATCCAATGCCTGCTTAGTACTTGCTTTGCTTGCTTTTTCTGCTAAACTGGAATCTACTGACCACTAACTCATTCATGAAATTCTCCTCCCCTGTTTTTTTGTATACCACCTCTCCTTGTGTGCCTTGAATTTTTCTGGCTATTTCTTAGTCTCCTAAAGTGACTCATTTCTTATGGTTTTCCTTTAACTACTGGGCCTTGTTATCAATCATTTTCTTACTCTGTTATCTGGTTATATCATCTACACCCATGGACTCATCTATCATTTAGCCACCAGAGATTCTGCATTATACATCTCCATCCCAGCTCTCTCTCCACTAATCCAGACTTATACGTACTCAGACTGAATGTCCCACAGATTCCTCAAACTTGGCCATGTACTCACAGGGCAGTTTCCAAACAGTTCAAACTAAAAGAACTAAATAGAAATTTTGGCTGCTACTTACTGCAGGGGAAATTGAGTATAGAATCTGAGTTCTGTCAAGCTAACTACCTGCTAAAACAAAAAAATCAATACTCTTCCGAGGGACACAATGGAATCCAGATTCTCTACAACATGTCCTCCAAGAAATTCAAATGACTGAGCATATTGTAAACAGATAAACGTTACCCATACTGAAGAAAAAAAGATAATCAGTGAAAACCAGCCCCTAGAGATCTAGATGTTAGAATTAAGGCAGAGGAGTTTTTAAGCAGATATTACACATATGTTCAAGGACAAACAGACTCAAGGGATTAGATCTGATAGACAGAGTACCTAAAGAACTATGGATGGAGGTTTGTAACACTGTATAGGAGGTGGTGATTAAAACCATCCCCAAGAAAAAGAAATGCAAAAAGGCTAAATGGTTGTCAGAGGAGGCCTTTCAAATAGCTGAAAAAAGAAGTGAAAGGCAAAGGCAAAAAGAAAAGATATACGCATCTGAATGCAGAATTCCAGAGAATAGCAAGGAGAGATAAGAAAGCCTTAAATGAACAATGCAAGGAAGTAGAGGAAAACAATAGAATGGGAAAGACTAGAGATATCTTCAAGAAAATTAGAGATACCAAGGGAACATTCATGCAAAGATGGGCACAATAAAGGACAGAAACCATATGGATCTAAAAGAAGCAGAAAATATTAAGAAGAGGTAGCAGGAATACACAGAAGAACTACAAAAATGGTCTTAGTAACCCAGATAACCACGATGGTTTGATCACTCACCTAGAGCCAGACATCCTGGAGTGTGAAGACTTAGGATGCTTTTACTATGAACAAAGCTAGTGGAAGTGATATAATTCCAGCTGAGCTATTTCAAATCCTAAAGATGATGCTTTGAAAGTGATGCACTCGATATGCCAGCAAATTTGGAAAACTCAGCAGTGGCCACAGGACTGGAAAAGGTCAGTTTTCATTCCAACCCCAAATAAGGGCAATGCCAAAGAATACTCAAACTACTGCATAATTGTACTCATTTCACATGCTAGCAAGGTAATGCTCAAAATCCTTCAAGCTACACTTCAGCAGTACATGAACTGAGAACTTCCAGAGTACAAGCTAGATTTAGAAAAGGCAAAAGAACCAGAGATCAAATTGCCAACATCCACTGGATCATATAAAAAGCAAGGGAATTCCATAAAAATATCTACTTCTGCATCATTGGCTATGCTAAACCCTTTGATTTTGTGGATCACAACAAACTATGGAAAATTCTTAAAGAGATGGGAATACCAGACCACCTTACCTACCTTCTGAGAAACCTGTATGGAGGTCAAGAAGCAACAGTTAGAACTGGACATGGAACAACAGACTGGTTTAAAATTGGGAAAGGAGTACGCCACGGCTGTATATTGTCACCCTGCTTATTTAACTTCTATGCAGAGGACATCATGCAAAATGCTGGGCTGGATGAAGCACAAGCTGGAATCAAGATTGTCGGGAGAAACATCAATAACCTCAGATATGCAGATGACACCACCCTAATGGCAGAAAGTGAAGAGGAACTAAAGAGCCTCTTGATGAAGGTGGAAGAGGAGAGCAAAAAGTTGGCTTAAATCTCAACATTCAAAAAATGAAGATTATGGCATCCGGTTCCCTCATTTCATGGCAAATGGATGGGAAAAAATAGAAACAGAGACAGACTATTTTCTTGGGGTCCAAAATCACTGCAGATGGTGACTACAGCCATGAGATTAAAAGATATTTGCTCCTTGGAAGAAAAGCTATGAAAAACAGACAGTATATTAAAAAGTAGAGACATGACTTTGCCGACAAGGTCTGTATTGTCAAAGCTATGGTTTTTCCAGTAGTCATGTATGGATGGAGATGGACCATAAAGAAGGTTGAGTGCTGAAGAATTTATCCTTTTGAACTGTGGTTTTAGAGGACTCTTGAGAACCCCTGGGACTACAAGGAGATCAAACCAGTCAATCCTAAAAGAAATCAACCCTGAATATTCATTGGAAGGACTGATGCTGAAGCTGAAGCTCCAATACTTTGGCCACCTGATGTGAAGAGCTGCTGCTACTGCTGCTGCTAAGTCACTTCAGTCATGTCCAACTCTGTGCGACCCCAGAGACAGCAGCCCACCAGGCTCCCCTGTCCTTGGGATTCTCCAGGCAAGAAAACTGGAGTGGGTTTCCATTTCCTTCTCCAATGCATGAAAGTGAAAAGTGAAAGGGAAGTCGCTCAGTCGTGTCCGACTCCCAGCAACCCCATGGACTGCAGCCTACCAGGCTCCTCCATCCGTGGGATTTTCCAGGCAAGAGTACTGGAGTGGGGTGCCATTGACTTCTCCGATGTGAAGAGCTAACTCATTAGAAAAGACTCTGATGCTGGGAAACATTGAGGGCAGGAGAAGGGAATGACAGAGGATAAGACGGTTGGATAGCATCACTGATTCAATGGACATGAGTTTGCACAAACTCTGGGAGATAGTGAAGTACAGGGAATCCTGGGGTGCTGCAGACCATGGTGTCACAAAGAGTAGGTCACAAGTCAGCAACTGAAGAACAAAAGACATAGAGGAAAATATCCTCATAATGAACAGGGACATTTTACATTCCATCCAGGTTCAGTTCAGTTCAGTTGTGTCTCTTTGCGACCCCATGGACTACATACAGCACGCCAGGCTTCCCTGTCCGTCACCAACCCTCAGAGCTTGCTCAAACTTATGTCCATTGAGTCAGTGATGCCATCCAACCAGTGGTTGGTGATGCCATCCATCCGGGTAGAGATGATCAATATGCAGATACGCGCAACTGATTCAAGGTCTAGAAAAGACATGGTAAACCCGGCCAGGAGCTACAGTACCCACTGATATCACCTTAGTTCAGATTTTCATTGTTCCTCGTGTAGACTATTAAAACAGCCTCATAAATTATCTTCCTGCTTCTGGTTGCTATTTACTATGACCACCACCCCCAAATACACACACACACCTTAAGCATATCCACACTGATTCGAGAGTTAACTTTTAGAACACAGCTTTAATCAGGATTTTACTGATTGCAAGTTGACAGAAATACAGCTTTAACTTGAGCACAAGAGGGAATTTATCAGAAGTCTCTAAGGGCAAGATTGTAGATGAGTCTCAAGGACAAGACCAGAGGCTTGAACACCAATAGGAATTTACAGTTCATTCTACATGCTGATTGCATTCTCTCAAGACATGCTTCTTCCTTGTAGTTGTAAAAGGGCCAATGGTTTCTGGCCACACATCTACAAGCTGTCCCACAAAAGTGGGACACAGTATTTTCCCCCATTTAAGTTGGTGAAGAGAAGGATTCAGATTGTTCTGATTTACATCACATGCCTGTATATTAACCCATCAGATCAACTGTGACTAGGGAGATGATAGGGTACTTGGATTGGAAGCCCAAACTAAAACAGGCATTGCTGGTCAGGAGAGGAGCAGTACTCCCCTAAAACAGAGGGTTTTGCTTCCAAGGGAGGGGAAAGACCTTGGGCAAACAAAAATAATAAAGGCCTAACAGGTTTCCTGTATTCTCTACCTCCACTGCTGGTAACCCCATCCTCCTTGCAATTACCCACGGCAGAGTTCTGGAATTTCTCTTATAGCAGACTGCCAGTTGGCCCCAATATCTGTTTTCTTTCCCTCCACCCGGCATTTTGCTGCTTACAGCATGAACATGATGGCTGGAGCTCTATCGGGTACCATGGAGTCAAGTGCCATATTGTGGAGATGACTGGCCATTAAGCCTTTTAGGTTTTGATTAATTTCTTTCTTTAATGAAAGAGAAATGAATTTCTATCCTGTTTGTTGTTTAGTTGCTCAGTCGTGTCCAACTCTTTGCAACCCCATGGACTGTAGCCCACCAGGCTCCTCTGTCCATGAGATTTCCCAGTCAAGAATATTGAGGAGTATGTGCTGAAGGAAGAATATTTCCTTCTCCAGGGGAATCTTCCTGACCCAAGGGTCAAACTCATGTCTCCTGTTTGGCAGGCAGATTCTTTACCACTGAGCCACCACAGAAACCCTCTACCCTGTTTAATCTGTTCTTATTTTGGATGCCTGATAGCTCATAGCTGAACCTAATCCTAACCCCCTCACTCCTCACATCTAATCAAGGCAAAACAAAATCTAGAAGAGTGGCATGCAGTGAAACAGGTTAGAGTGGATTAGAACCAACCACCTGGACTTGAATCTAGGCTCTGATCTAGGCTCTGTCATTTACCAGCTCTCTGACTACCTGCAAATTGTTTTCTCTCTCTGTACCTCAGCTTCCTCAGGCATAAAATGAGGTCAACAACGTTATCTACCCCATAGATGGGTTGTGAGAATGATGTGAGATAATTCATATAAGCACTGAGAGTAGTGCCTGGCTCATAATAAGGGCTCACTGAGTGTTAGCTACCATTTTCAGTGCCCGCCAATTTTACCTGCTAAAGATCCTATTCCTCCACAACATCCTATGCAGCATCCTGCCTCAGCCTGATTTTTCTGGAACACTCCAATCTGACCAGGTCACTCCTTTTTGAAACCTCTTGATGACTCTCCATTATCTACAGAATGAAGGCTTAACTCCATAGGTGGGTGACCAAGGCCCTTTTGGATGAGGGACCAACTGGCCTTTTGATGCCCACCACCTGCCACTCCTTCACGACTGACCACACTCTGACCACAGCACTGAGCTGTCTTCTGTCACCACCTCTTGACCTACCTCAAGAGTGTCAACCACTCCCACTCCCTCTCTCCTGAACTTTTTCCTCTTTTGGCTTCTGTGGCACCACACACTCTCCTGATTTTCTTCCAATCTCCCTGGCTGTTCCTTTTTCATCCTTCTCATGGGCTTCTCATTCTCCACTCCCTTGGTAAGTGTCAGAGTTCCCTCCTGAGTCCACTCCCTGCATGTCTTCTTGCCAGTGAGGGCATCCACCATCAGGCTTTCAAGCTCTACCTTCATGCTGTGTTCCCCTGATCTCCTTTCCTGACCTCCGACCTGGGCTCTGGTCTCCCACATTCTCCTGAAGATCACACAGACACAACTTAGCATCTCCAAAATGGAACTCATCTTCCACCCCAAACTCGCTTCTCCTCTTTGCACTGAATCTATTTGTGGCACCACCATCATCAAAGCCAGAAACACTCATTCTCTACATCTAACAAATTAACAAATACTGCCAAACTCATATCCCCAGTAACTCTCCAATCTGTCTTCTCCTCTCCATACTCACCACCATTGCTTTAGTCTGGCTCTCCAGCAAAGGTCCCTTCTCTGCCTCCAGTCTCTCATGCCTTCAATCCAAATGATGACATGTGCCACCAACCTACAGTGATAGTCTTAACGTGCTGCTGCCCTGCTTGAAACTCTTCACTGGTTTCCCCTGCCCACTCTGACGAAATTATTCCTTTCCCCATAGTTGTTAAACACCTACTATGTACCAAGGACTATACTTGGTATTAAGAATACAAACTGGTCCCTGCCTTCTGCCACTTATCTGGTATGAGAGAAAAAACCACACACTAATAAAATACTAAGTCTTGCAACAGATATATTCACAGAGCATCATAGGAGCATAAGACTGAGTTCCTTGAAGCAGAGACTTGGGTGTTTATCTTTGCATCCCCAACAACTGGTACCAGGTCTGATTCAATAGAGAATTGTTTTTGAATACTCAACAGATTATCTCTTGATCCTCAGTTCCCCTCTACGTAAAATGGCTCATAGCTCACATATCAAAAGAATTAAATGTATGAACTCTGTTGGAATCCTGATTTGAATTAACCAAATGCAGTTTTTAAAATTAGACATCTAGGTAAATTTGAACAGAAGGTATCTATTTGATAATATTAGGGTATTATTTCTTGGGGGTTTTAAAAGTGTTATAATGATACTGTGATGTTTAAATTTTTTTTAGAGAAATGTAAGGAAGCATTTTAAAATGAAATTATGCAATGAAAAATCATCTGGGATTTGCCTGAAAATAATTCAGTGGTGTTGGGTGGGGGGTATCGCAGAAATAAGACCGGCAGCGCCTATGTTAATAACTGCTGAAGCAAGATAACGGACAAAATAAATGACAAAATTAATCTCTCAAGGTTCTGTTGCCATTCAACAATGTGACTATATAACATTTCTGATATAGTGCCTGCTGTTTCAAAAAAGGGTAGTTTTGCTTCTCCCCCTTACTCTTTTAGTTTCATCCAGGGCAGAGCAGGAGAAACAAGGCAATGGTGTGGGAGTCAGAAGTCCAAAACTCAAAGAACTGGAAATATACTCAGCATTGTCTCTCTCTCTCCTCTCGCCTGATAAAGACAGAGTAGCTTAAGCATCAGATGGCTCCCAAGTAGCCTTGGGTTTGGACATGAGTTTAAGCAAGCTCCAGGAGTTGGTGATGGACAGGGAAGCCTGGTGCGCTGCAGTCTATGGGGTTGCAAACAATCGGACACGACTGAGTGACTGAACTGCACTGAGCCTTGGGTAGGAATGGCAGTGCTCCAAAACCAGCAGAACAAGACGGAAAAAGCCATAGCTTGAGTTTCTGTGGAGAGGAGAGAAAAACTGCGTCAGACAGAAACATGAACTCTTGGCTGGAAAGGGCTCCTCTGCTGGTTGAATCCCTGTGTAGTAGTGCCACCTGGTGGCTCCATAGCATCGCTTTACCTAGTTTTGGGATGCAGTTGACTCTCATAGATCTGACTGCACTGAAAATTCTAGAAAGGAACAGTCCCTGTCAACCAAATGTTCCCTGAACTGCTCAGAGTTAAGCATAACATACCCTATCCCTCATGTACTGAAAAGTGCCTTGTATTCAATCTCTGTTACAGCACTTCTCGCTGTATTAGCATCGTTTACCAGCGGGCATTCATTCACCCAACAAATTTGTTTAAGACATCGGAGATAGAAAAGTGAACAAAACTAATTCAGTATTTAAACAGTTAAATGTGTAAACAGAATTTAAAAACTCACTTTCCAGGCTTCCCTGGTGGTCCAGTGGCTAAGACTCCATGCTCCCAATTCAGGGTTCGATCCCTAGTCAGGGAACTAGATCCCACATGCCACAACTAAGAGTTCTCATTGTGAAACTAAAGCTCCCACATGCTGCAATCAAAAGATCCTTCATGCCACAACAAAGACTGAAGATCTTGAGTGCTGCAACTATTAATAAGACCGAGTACAGCCAAATAAATATTTTTAAAAGTCTGCCTGCCTTAGGGATATATGTACAACATGATAAATACAATTAATACTGCTGTATGTTACATATAAAAGTTAAGAGGGTAAATCCTAAGTTTTCTCATCACAAGGAAAAATTTATTCTGTACCTATATGAGATGATGGATGTTCACTAAACATTGTGATAATCACTTCATGATATACATAAATCATATCATACTGTATACCTTAAAATTTATTATATCTCAAAACTGTAAGAAAAAATATATTGCTGCCCTTTGCTGAGCAGTTACTCTGCACAAGGCACTGTATTTTACATTATTGATACATTATCCCATTTAATCTTCTCACCAAACCTGTGAGGCAGGAAGGTATTCCTATGTCACAGATAAAGATAATAGGGCCAGAGAGATTAAATTGTCAAGGATCACATAGCTAATAAGCAGATAAGCAGAAAGCCTGGGACTTGAACTTAAGCAGTCTAACATCAGTAACTGAATTCCTAACCACTAGGACATACTGCCTCCCTCCTTATTATTTTTTTTTTTAATCATTGCCTAGTCTCTGGCTTTCCCCTAGGGGTAAGCCTGAGGTATATTCCTACAGTGGCTCAGTGAGTGGAATTAATTAGATATTTCAGTTGGTTGCATTAAATTTAACTGCTTCCCTACTCACCACTGGAGAAGGCAATGGCACCCCACTCCAGTACTTTTGCCTAGAAAATCCCATTGCTGGAGGAGCCTGGTAGGCTGCAGTCCATGGGGTCGCTAGAGTCGGACACGACTGAGCGACTTCACTTTCACTTTTCACTTTCATGCACTGGAGAAGGAAATGGCAACCCACTCCAGTGTTCTTGCCTGGAGAATCCCAGGGACGGGAAGCCTGGTGGGCTGCCATCTATGGGGTCGCACAGAGTCGGACATGACTGAAGCAATGTAGCAGCAGCAGCAGCTACTCACCACACATTTTTTTTTCAACTAGGCTGAGTGCCGAAGAATTGATGCTTTTGAACTGTGGTGTTGGAGAAGACTCTCGAGAGTCCCTTGGACTGCAAGGAGATCCTACCAGTCCATTCTAAAGGAGATCAGCCCTGGGATTTCTTTGGAAGGAATGATGCTAAAGCTGAAACTCCAGTACTTTGGCCACCTCATGCGAAGAGCTGACTCATTGGAAAAGACTGATGCTGGGAGGGATTGGGGGCAGGAGGAGAAGGGGACAACGGAGGATGAGATGGCTGGATGGCATCACTGACTCGATGGACGTGAGTTTGAGTGAACTCCGGGAGTTGGTGACGGATAGGGAGGCCTGGCGTGCTGTGATTCATGGGGTCGCAAAGAGTCAGACACGACTGAGCGACTGAACTGAACTGAACCAACATGCACCAATTCTTGCAGGATAAGATCAAACCCATGCCTCCTGCAGGAAGCCTTCCCTGATTTCTCCAGCCCACTACTCACTGGTTCATTCAATAAGCATTTGTTTCCCCCCCTTTAACATCATTCTCTCCCAAATTCCTTCTAAAGGAATGGTTCATGTCCAATAAACTTTCTGGAGAATATGGAGAACAGTAAAGAGGAATTGGTGGCCCATCTGTGGAGAAGTTTGGCTCAAATATACCTCCAGGTTTTCATGTGCCTATGAGCATAGAATGAAACGACTTAGTTGGAGAAAAGACAACATTAGCTCCTCTGGCTACCCATAGTTTTCACCCACTGGCCTGCTCATGATCACAGCCCAGCCTCATTCTAGAACAGACTTTTAGAGTTGTCAAGACACAGGAAGAGGCCATCTTCAGCATTGTCATTGTTCGTCCAAATCTTGTCTACTGCTAAGAAGTTCTGACGCAAACATCCACATAAGATTGTTATTTTAGATGGAGATAGGGCTTTCCTGGTGACTCAGATGGTAAAGAATATGCCTGCAATGCAAGAGACCCAGGTTCAATCCCTGGGTCCGATCCCTGGGTCAGGAAGATCCCTTGGAGAAAGAAATGCTAACCCACTCCAGAATTCTTGCCTGGGAAACCCCATGGACAGAGGGGCCTGGTGGGCTACAGTCCATGGGATTGCAAAGAGTCAGACATAACTGAGTGACTAACACTTCCTTAGATGGAGATCCGATTATACCCTAAAGAGAATAAAAATCTATGAGTAGGAGCTTTCAGAATGGCTTGGTAGGAACCTCTGGAAATCCACTTTTGCAAAACAGCAATGAGAACACTTGCAAAAACTGTTAAAATAAATGTTTTTGGAACTCTGGAAGTGATTCAAAAGTATGCAGACACCAATCTGAGGAGCATTTATTCAAGAAAACTACTGAGTCTTGTTAAGAACGCTGATCTTTGAGGCCTTTTAACTTGCCCTATTTCAATCCCCCTCTCTCTTGACCAGTGTAGTCTTGAAAATCAGCAGTCTCACACCCATGGTAAAAGGCCATGAAAGCCAGTAGCCTAACAGTCATTGGTGGGGGCAGAGTGAGTGAACTGAAGTGAAGTCGCTTAGTCATGTCAGACTCTTTGTGAACCCAAGGACTGTAACCTAACAGGCTCCTCCATCCATGGGATTTTCCAGGCAAGAATACTGGAGTGGTTTGCCATTTCCTTCTCCAGGGGATCTTCCCGACCCAGGGATCGAAGCCAGGTCTCCTGCATTGCAGGCAGATGCTTTACTGTTTCAAAACAGCCTGAAAAACTCTCATCCTCAGAGCACTATCACTATTAGATCTGTCAGCTCCCAATGAAAAAGCCTCCTTCCCATGGCTAGCAGTTATTTAACATGACTCAGCAGGACATGAGATAGTGGGAAAAGCCACATCTATGGGGGCATTTGCCGAAAAGTTTCAGTGGCAATTGTTTAACATCACAGCTGCCTAAACCATGATACCTGTTGAGATAAATGTGCTAAGTCACTTCAGTTGTGTCCGACTCTTTGCAACACTATGGACCATACTCCTCTGTCCAGGGGATTATCCAGGCAAGAACACTGGAGTGGGCTGCCATGCCCTCCTCCAGGGAATCTTCCTGACCCAGGGATTGAACCCACATCTCTTATGCCTCCTGTGTTAGCAGGCGTGTTCTTTTCACTAGCACCACCTGGTGGGAAAATAAGAGACTGATTAAAAAACTTAAGATTTGGGGAATCAGATATCCACAGATGTCTTTGAAAAGCCACAATACATTCCTAAGGATCTAAAAGTCACACATGTCAAGGGCTGTGTACCTGCCCAAGAAAGACATATAAGGCTCCCATTTCTCACCTCTGGCTAACCTCGAGTCTGTGAAAACATGAAGTGAAAGCTAAGACAGAATTGTGAACTGCTTACCAGAGCACTGGGGGGATTCCCTGGCGGCTCAGATGGTAAATAATCTGCATGCAAAGGATACCTGTGTTTAATCCCTGGGTTGGGATGATCCCTTGGAGAAGGGAATAGCAACCCACTCCAGTACTCTTGCCTAGAGAGTCCCATGGACAGAGGAGCCTAGTGGACTATAGTCCACAGGGTCCCAAAGAGTCAGACATGACTGAGTAATTAACACTTTCACTTTCACTTTACCAGAGCACTGAGAGTGTACCACAATACACACAGAGCTGGTCTGTAGTAAGTGGGAGGTTTATTGGTTCAAGACACTATAGAAAAACTCCCACCAATTTTTAGCTGACAGCTAAGCTACAAGCTTAGTGATGTATCTGGGCAAGATTTCAGTGGCAACACACAACAGGAAAAACAGAATTTACAGAATTCAGTTCAGTTCAGTTGCTCAGTCGTGTCCGACTCTTTGTGACTCCAAGCACACCAGGCTTCCTTGTCCATCACCAACTCCTGGAGCTTACTCAAACTCCTGTCCATCGACTCAATGATACCATCCAACCATCTCATCCTCTGTCCATCCCCTTCTCCTCCTGCCTTCAATCTTTCCCAGCATCAAGGTCTTTTCAAATGAATCAGTTCTTCGCATCAGATGGCCAAAGTACTGGAGTTTCAGCTTCAGCATCAGTCATTCCAATGAATACTCAGGACTGAATTCCTTTGGGATAAACTGGTTGGATTTCTCTGCAGTCCAAGGGACTCTCAAGAGTCTTCTCCAACACCACAGTTCAAAAGCATCAATTCTTCAGTGCTTAGCTTTCTTTATAGTCCAACTCACATCCATATATGACTGCTGAAAAAACCATAGCTTTGACTAGACGGACCTTTGTTGGCAAAGTAATGTCTCTGATTTTTAATATGCTGTCTAGGTTGACCATAGCTTTTCTTCCAAGGAGCAAGCATCTTTTAATTTCATGGCTGCAGTCACCATCTGCAGTGATTTTGGAGCCCAAGAAAATAAAGTCAGCCACTGTTTACACTGTTTCTCCATCTATTTGCCATGAAGTAATGGGACCAGATGCCATGATCTTAGTTTTCTGAATGTTGAGCTTTAAGCCAACTTTTTCACTTTCCTCTTTCACCTTCATCAAGAGGCTCTTTAGTTCTTCTTCACTTTCTGCCATAAATATAGTGTCATCTGCATATCTGAGGTTACTGATATTTCTCCTGGCAATCTTGATTCCAGCTTGTGCTTCATCCAGTCCAGCGTTTCTCATGATGTACTCTGCATATAAGTTAAATAAGCAGGGTGACAATACAGAGCCATGACGTACTCCTTTTCCTCTTTGGAACCAGTCTGTTGTTCCATGTCCAGTTCTAACTGTTACTCCCTGACCTGCATACAGATTTCTCAAGAGGCAGGTCAGGTGGTCTGGTATTCCCATCTCTTTCAGAATTTTCCACAGTTTATTGTGATCCACACAGTCAAAGGCTTTGGCATAGTTAATAAAGCAGAAATAGATGTTTTTCTGAAACTCGCTTGCTTTTTCGATGATCCAGTGGATGTCGGCAATTTGATCTCCGGTTCCTCTGCCTATTCTAAAACCAGCTTGAACATCTGGAAGTTCACAGTTCACGTATTGCTGAAGCCTGGATTGGAGAATTTTGAGCATTACTTTACTAGTGTGTGAGATGAGTGCAATTGTGTGGTAGTTTCATCATTCTTTGGCATTCCCTTTCTTTGGGTTTGGAATGAAAACTGACCTTTTCCAGTTCTGTGGCCACTGCTGAATTTTCCCAATTTGCTGGCATATTGAGAGCAGCACTTTTACAGCATCATCTTTTAGGATTTGAAATAGCTCAATTGGAATTCCATCACCTCCACTAGCTTTGTTCTAGTGATGCTTCCTAAGGCCCACTTGACTTCACATTCCAGGATGTCTTGCTCTAGGTGAGTGATCACCATTGTGATTATCTGGGTCATGAAGATCTTTTTTGTACAGTTTTTCTGTGTATTCTTGCCACCTCTTCTTAATATCTTCTGCTTCTGTTAGGTCCATACCATTTCTGTCCTTTATTGAGCCCATCTTTGCATGAAATGTTCCCTTGGTATCTCTAACTTTCTTGAAGAGATCTCTAGTCTTTCCCATTCTATTGTCTTCCTCTCTTTCTTTGCACTGATCACTGAGGAAGGCTTTCTTATCTCTCCTTGCTGTTCTTTGGAACTCTGCACTCAAATGGGTCTATCTTTCCTTTTCTCCTTTGCTTTTCACTTCTCTTCTTTTCACAGCTATTTGTAAGGCCTCCTCAGACAGCCATTTTGCTTTTTTGCATTTCTTTTTCTTGGGGATGGTCTTGATCCCTGTCTCCTGTACAATGTCATGAACCTCCGTCCATAATTCACCAGGCACTCTGTCTATCAGATTTAGTCCCTTAAATCTATTTGTCACTTCCACTGTATAATCATAAGGGATTTGATTTATGTCATACCAATAAAGAGACAAATTATTTTTAAAAGACCCAAACAGAAATTCTGGAGTTGAAATATATAATAAATATTTATTGGAGGAGTTTAACGGCAGATTTGAGCTGGCAGAAAAAAGAATCATCAAAATTGAAGACAGGTCAATTGAGATTGACTAGAATGAGGAACAGAAAGAAAAAAGAATGAAGAAAAATTCACAGAGCTTCAGAGACCTATGAGCATACCAACATACACATAATGAGTCCCAGAAGGAGAGAAAGAGAAAGGGACAGAAAGTATATTTGAAGAAAACATGCCTGATATTCTCCAAAATTGATGAAAAACATGAATCTATACATCTGTGAAGCTCAACAAATTCCAAGATAAACTCAAAGAAAATCACACCTAGACACATCATAAAACCAGAAACAAGACACGGATTTCCATTCTTGCCACTTGTATTTCACATTGTGTTGGGGGTTCTAGCCAGGGCAATGAAAAGAGAAAAAGATATGTAAAACATCTATGTTGGAAAAGAAGTATTTATAGGTGGTATGATATTTTACACATAAAATCCAAAGGAATCATAAAAATACAATTATAACTAATAAAATCAGCAAGGTTTCAGGTCAACATACAAAAATCAACTGTACTAGCAATGAACACTCCAAACAGGAAATTAATGAAACAATTCCATTTATAATAGCATAAAAATTACTTAGGAACTAATTTAACAAAGGGGCTTCCCTGGTAGTTCAGCTGGTAAAGAATCTGCCTGCAATGCAGGAGACTCCAATTTGATTCCTGGGTCATGAAGACCTGCTGGAGAAGGGATAGACTACCCACTTCACTATTTTTGAGCTTCCCTGGTGGCTCAGCTGGTCCATGGACTGTAACATCCATGGGGTCACAAAGAGTTGGACATGACTGACTTTCACTTTCAACTTAACAAAAGATGTGCAAGACTTGTATATGTATGGAAGTATGAAAGGGAAAGTCGCTCAGTCATGCCTGACTCTTTGTGACCCCAAATATAAAGAATCCTGCGCCCATTGATCAGAAGACTTAATATTGTTAATATGGCAATACTCCATAAATTTTTCTACAGATTCACTGCAATCCCTATCAAAATTCTAGCTGTCTTGCTGAAACAGATGAGATGATCCTAAAATCACATGAAAATTCAAAGGGTCCAGAACAACCAAAGCAATCTTGGAAAAATAAAAAGAAGATGACTCACAGTTCATAATTTCAAAAAATACCCCAAAGCTATAGTAATTAAGACTGGTACTGGGGGAGGTTAAACAGAGAGATCAGAGAAATAGAACAGAGAGATCAGAGAAATAGAACTGACAGTCCAGAAATAAACTCAGACTTTCACAGCGATTGATTTTCAACAAAGGGTGCCAAGACCACTCAAGAAAGAATAGCCTTTTCAACAGATGGTGCTGGAACAACTAGATATTAACATGTAAAAGAATGAAGTTGGACTCCCACTTCATGTTGTATGTAAAAAGTAACTCCAAATTGATCAAAGGCCTAAATGTAAGAGATTAAATTATACAACTAGAGGAAAACAAAGGTATCAATCTTCCTAATCTTAGATTAGGCAACTGTGTCTTGAATAACTCCAAAATTACAAGCACTGGCTTGTAACTGAGATTTGTTTTTAGTGAAAGATTAAAACTCCTGAAAACACGCTTAGAATTTCTTAATTCTTTAGGTCTGTTCAGCATTTTTGGCTTCTCTAATACCTATCTGCCTGCAATGCAGGAGACCTGGGTTCAAACCCTGAGTGGGGAAGATCTCTTGGAGAAGGAAATGGCAGCACACTCCAGTATTCTTGCCTGGAAAATCCCATGGACAGAGAAGCCTGTGGGCTACAGTCCATGGGGTCACAAAGAGTTGGACACAACTGAGCTACACAACACTTTCACTTTCAACACTTATTTATTACATGTGGGGTGCCACTTACATCTTCCCTTAAGCTCCTGATGGCACATACACACAAAAGTCTGTTTTAATAACTTTAATAATAATAATAACGACAGATATAACACCTAACATTTAAACAGTACTTACTGTTTAAACATGGATGAATCTATAGATTATCATACTAAGGGAAATACATCAGAAAGAGAAAGACAAATACCATATGATATCACTAATAGGTGGAATCTAAAAAAAATGATACAAATGAACTTATTTCAGAACAGAAACAGGGGAATTCCCTGGTGGTCTAGTGGTGAGGACTCTGTGCTTCCACTGCAGGGGGCACAGGTTTTATCCCGAATCAGGGAACTAAGGTCCTGCATGCCATGCAGTGTGGCCAAAACAAAACAAACAAACAACTCAAAACAAAACTGATTCACAGACTTCAAAAACATACTTATGGTTACCAAAGGAGAAAGGTGGGGGAGGGATAAATCAGGAGTTTGACATTAACATATACACACTGCTATATATAAAACAGATAATCAACAAGGACCTCCTGTATAGCACAGGGAACCCTACTCAATATTCTGTAGTAAGCTATATGGGGAAATAATCTGAAAAGAGTGGATATATGTATATGTATAACTGAATCACTTTGCTGTACACCCAAAACCAACACAACACTGCAAATCAACTATACTCTAATATTTAAAAATAAATAAATAGCACTTACTGTTTGCCAGGCACCATCCTAAGTGCTTCACCTATATTAACTCTGCAAATCCCCCTAACACATCTCTATCTAACAGATAAGAAAACTACAGCACAGACAGGTTGAATAACTTGCCCAAAGTCACCAAAGCCTACAGAGCATGGAGCCCAAACTGCAAAACAGGCAGTCTTCCCCCAGAGGCTGTGCTATTCATCTGAGCGAGCACCCTTAACTCTTCAGATCGAGGGTTCTTATAAACCATGTGGCTTTGGACTAGACTGAGGCCAAAGTGTGTTTCCTAGTCCCACTCCCTTCACCCTGGATTTTAGTCACTTTAAACTTTTATTTTAATTAATTCATTTATTTGGCTGCGCTGGGTCTTAGCTGTGGCACACAGGATCTTTAGTTGTGGCATGTGAACTCTTGGTTGTGGCATGTGGTATCTATTAATAGTTTCCTGACCAGGGATCAAACCCAGGCCCTCTGCATTGGGAGCATGGAGTCTTAGCCACTGGACCACCAGGGAAATCCCTGCCTTAGATTTTAAATCTTAGAAACTGTACTTTCAGGTATCACAGAGAAGGAGATGATTTTCCTATATAAATTTGTACAAAATCACTTTCACCCTGGGGGTAAGAATTAAGAAGAAGAAAGATTGGAATAGAGCTAAGGAAAAGATACCTTTTTCAGAACACAATAAGCAAAGACAAGGAGGAAGAAATCAGATTGAGAGGGGACAGCAGGTGATTTTCTTTAGTGAGATTTGAGGTAGGAGTTACCAGGATGATGACCACAGGCCAGCGAGTACAGGGGACTAAAAGGTATGTGGTTTTATCCATTCTCTTTCTTGTCTTTCAGCCATACCTATGGCCTCCATTACCTGGGGTCATCTCTACTGAGAGAGCAGGCCCTCTTGGCAACTCTAGATTCCAGCCACATTGTCCCAATGGGATGTCCCCAGCAAGGCCACTAAAAGGCAGCCATTAGTAATGAGCTAAGCCTTTTTTATCTTTTAAAGAAATACTAACTTTCCCAAGAAGGTTTTTACATAAAATGAAGACATTTTGTGTTCGGTACATCATATTTTTCTTTTATCAGAACACTGATGAAAGAGCTCAGTGGGAGCTGTCTGACAGTCCTTAGAATTGCTACCAGGGAAAGATAAGTGGTACAAGAGAGCAGTGGGAAAATACCAGTGCAGGAAAAGCTGGATTTTTTTTTGGGGGGGGGGGCTTTCTGTTTATTCTTTCCTGCATCAGGACAACACATGAGATAAGAACTTGTGATAAGTAAACAATACCTATGCCCCCTAAGGTCATTGTACATCATCCCTGTACCTGAATGCCTATTTACCCCAATCACTAGTTATTTCAGTAAATATTTTTTGAGTGTGCACTATGTGCCAGGCACTGTTCTACGCAGTGGGGATGCAGCACTGAATTAAACAGATACAAAGGTTTGTGCTCATGAAGCATACTACTTCGTCCCTCTTTTCCTCTACCCCCTTTTCCTTCTTCATCTAGTAGAGAACATCAAGTTGTAAATTAGGAAACCTGGGTTCTGGCCCTAGCTCTGCTACAAATTAGATGTATGATCTTCATTAGCATGTCCAGGCTCAGGTGTCCTCTCTGCAGTCCCTAAAGATGAACAAAACATCCATCTTGCAGTTGTGGGGAACTCCTAAATCAATCTAATATAGATTCTGTTTTCCAGGGGCTCACAGACTAGTAGGAAGGTCAGAAACAGTTCCAGATAACTACAATGCAAAACTGAAGGTGACAGAAAAGTAAAACAGGGAAAGGTGACCAAGAGAACACGAGATCTAGGTTTCCAAACAAGTGGTACTGTCTGACTTGGGCCTTTAGCATTACAAAAGATTGGGGTATGTGTGAACAGATAGGGATAGTTTTCAAGGAAGAATGTACAGAGGGAGTAAGCAGAACAAATAGTAGTAAATGGATGATCAAGGTTCCAATAAGGGCGTTCAGCGTGGCTGGAACACACTGAAAGAGTCAAACACCAAATTCACATGCATTTTTACAAGGAACCAAGAGATTGAGACATTCTGCTCTTGACCCATAACCACGAGGTCAGTTGATGGTTTTACTCAACATTTACAACCAATATCATTGAGCGCTCACCAATTACACAATTTCAAAAAATACTAGGACTTCTAACTTACAGATTAAATGACTTACGCAGTGGGTATAACATATAGACAAATACAGAAGCTTTAAAAGTGAACCATATTCTGTCAGATTAAAAGAACAAAACATCTATACATGTCATTGGAAATAACACTGTGGTTTCCTTCAGCCCCATGCAGTGATACAGAGGACACCAGCATCTCTCATCCTCTGGTTACTAAGTGGTGGTGGTTTAGTTGCTCAGTCGTGTCTGACTCTGTGTGACCCCATGGACTGAAGCCCGCCAGGCTCCTCTGTCCATGGGATTTCCCAGGAAATATACTGGAGTGGGTTGCCACTTCCTTCTCCAGGGGATCTTCCAAACTCATGGATTGAATCCACATCTTCTGCATTGCAGGCAGATTCTTTAGGGACTGAGCCACCAGGGAAGCCCCATGGTTAAAAAGCACTGGTAATCAATGTTACTTGTTTCCTTAGGGGGAAAAAAAAACTCCACATACTTCTGTTTGTTTTAATCAAGATGTTCAATTAAAGAAATAACTAAATAATTCCAGATCTTATTTTAAAAGAAGATGCTATTGTCTACAGAAGTTTCATTTAGAATGAAACTCTTCCATCTTTCTGTCCACTCTGGGGTCTCTGGAATCAAAGAGCCCAGCAGTAGCAGCAGCAAATGCAAAGCAAAATGTTTTGTCACTAGCCTGTTTTCCCTCTTACAATTACTTGCCTTCCTTGTTCCTTTCACTCCATTCCTTGAGTGTTAACCAACATTTCTACCCATGTTTGGGTTATTGTTGCTTTGTGATAAACCAATCCAAAATTCAGTGGTGCAAAATGACCATTTTAATTTGCTCTCAGATTCTGTTTGGGAACTCAGGATATGGCAGGGATGTCTTGCTTCTACTCCATGAGGTATTGAGTCTCAGCTGGGAAGACACAACAGCTTGGGGACTCTAATCATCTAGAGGTGTCTTCGTTCTCTGGTCTTCTGGTTGATGTTTGCTATTAGCTGGGACGTCAGCTGAGGCTGCTGACCAGAGGACCTGTAGGTAGCCTCACCATAGGCTTAGGCTTCCTCAAAACAAGGCAGCCTCAAGGAAGTCAGACTTCTTACATGGCAGCTTAGGACTCTAAAGATCAATGTCCCTGAAGATAAGTCACAAGCCATGCTGCCTCTTATGGCCTCAGAAGTCACAGAGTCTCATTTCTTCCTATTATGTTGATTTAGACAATAGAAGTCTGTCCAGATTTAAAGCAGAGGGGACGTTAAACCTACTTCTCAATGGAAGAGTGGCAAGGTCACATTATAGAAGAAAGCATGGGATGAGACATACTGTTCTGGCCATCTCTGAAAAAGACAATGTTTTCCCTCTCATCCATTTATCTTGCTGAAGTATACTCCGATGATTTTTCTTTTTTTTAGCAAAACACCTTAGAAGACTGTTATTTCTCATTGAGGCCCCTAAGTTCTGATAGAGGGTAACTAGATGCTTTCATCTACACCCAGCCCTCAATCTTTCCTATTCAATACATCTAACCATTTCTCTGCTATATACAGCTCCTGGCAGAGAGGAAATTTGGTCTCCTATAGGCTGCTGGACTAGGCACTAACTCTGAGGAGAAAAGCAGCCACTGACATATGGGAGCTGTCCTGGCCCTCAGCTAGGTCTTGGTGTTCTCCTGATGAGTGTAATATAACCAATTTCACAGACCATAAACATCAAACAAGGCCACTCTGTGACAAAATCAAGACTACTGCATCCATGTCTGAAAAGAGACAAAATGCCAACTTTGATCAAACCACAAAATGGCCAAAACACCCTCCTATCCTGGCTAATAGCTGCTACTTTACCAATTAGCCTCTTTCTAGTCTATTCTCCTGCTGCTGCTGCTGCTGCTGCTAGATAAGATTAATCAAGATACCCAATCATGGAATTATCCCTATGTATAGTCTGTTGCTTCCTAACAATGCAATTCAGAATGAAGCCTCACTTCTTTAAATTCTGCCCCAAATCACCTAATACAAGTCCAAATCCTATGATAAGTCCTTTCTAACACCCTCTGAGATATTCCACCAGCTCCCCATGGTGTGCATTCTGCCTTGACTCACTAAGTAAGCAACCGACTTGCTCAACCACAGGTATGTTCCTGGTGGTCTTCAGCTGCAGCGCACTGGTGACTCCTCTGCTGCTGCTGCTGCTAAGTCACTTCAGTCATGTCAGACTCTGTGCGACCCCATAGACGGCAGCCCACCAGGCTCCCCCATCCCTGGGATTCTCCAGGCAAGAACACTGGAGTGGGTTGCCATTTCCTTATTCAATGCATGAAAGTGAAAATTGAAAGTGAAGTCGCTCAGTCGTGTCTGACTCCTAGTGACCCCATGGACTGCAGCCTATCAGGCCCCTCTGTCCATGGGATTTTCCAGGCAAGAGTACTGGAGTGGGTTGTCATTGCCTTCTCCGGGTGACTCCTCTAAGAACCTTGAAATTAGAAAACACATTTCTGGCAAGGCCATTTCTGATCTTCTGATCTCCAGCTTTCAGTAAGACTTTTACATGCAGTTTTGGAAGACAATTATATGAGTTCTTTGGATCTCTGAAAGCTATTAAAATGCTCCCATAGATACTACATATATTTATGTGTGTGTGTGTATGTGTATATGTATGTGTATATATACATATATATATATGAGTAGGTTATCAGGGTTTCTTCATCATATTACCAAGTACAGAAAAGTCATCATGATACGTAGTAGCAATAACTCTCCTGTCTCCAACAGGTCACAGGATCTAAGGGCAACCTGGCTGCAGGCACATGGTTGTTTAGGCCTCTACTGTGGGAAAAGCAGTAAGTTATACACCTAGCAACTGGCTCATCAGTTGCAGATTCCAGATTCTAGAATATATTTGTGTCTCTTCCTCCTGTTTTTTTTCTAATCTTATTTTTCAAAGAAACAACATGACATTAACTATGATAACTACCCATCTCCCCTCTCCTTTATAGTTCTCATTCATTTGATGTAAGAATTCTCATCCTCAGAAAAAACATTCCAAAGAAAACAATGACATCCATACCTTGTGGTTAAGTGCCAGATTGAAAACCTCACTCCACTTCAGGTTAGAGACACATACTGATTTACAGTTAGGGACTTCCTGGCAGTCCAGTGGTTAAGAATCTGCCTTCCAATGCAGGGGACATGGGTTTTATCCTTGGTCGGGGAACTAAGATCCCACATGCCATAAGGCAACTAAGCCTGCCTGCTGCAACTACAGAAGCCCACGTGTCACAACGAAGAACCAACGCAGCCAAAAATAAAAAATAAAGTTGTTTAGGGAATCAGCCGTAACAAGCAGGAAGTCTGGATTAGAAGAAATCTTGTCTGAATCTGAATTCAGCTGCTCTGACACACCTGGCCGCAAATTCCCTTTAGCATCCATCGGTCTGCTCTCAGGATCCATAAGCTACTGAGTGCTTGAGCAACAAAATTCAATCATTCCTACTTAGGAATCACTTAGGACACAGTGATGCATAGTTCAAACTAACACAGGTTTCTTTTATTTCTTTTTATCCCCTCACATTCCATTGAAAACTATACTGTCTATAAGACTAAGTGCAAATTAGGCAGAGATGAGGACTGGTGAGGAGGGGAGGAATCAGTGTACAACTCATCAACCATATGTGAAATTTATTTGATATTCAAGAGTCATGTGTGTGATTACTGATAGGGTTCAGAACATGCTACCCCAAAATATGGTGCCATGGCATACTGAATATTTTAAAGCTGAAGGAGTTTGAGTAAATAGTAGAAACAAGGTCACTTGACCTCTTTGCCCCTCTTCTCTCCTGAAACAAGTCATAAAATCCTCATGTGAGAGGTTCCCTCCTTATATCCAGAGGAGAGGATAATTTTTCTCTCCAAATACAAAAGGATGCAGAGAAAATCCTAACAAACAGGACTTGCTAAGTCTCCCCCAGTTTACTATACTTCCCTTGTACTCCTTAATTTGTCTTATTTCCCCATGATTTCCCACTCTTTGTCAAACCTAGCATAAAATTTTGTTGTTTGTTTAGCCACTAAGTCATGCCACCTGGGAAGTCAGCATAAAATACTGAACTCAGTTTCTCTGGGTCTTTATTTGCCTGTGACAGCTCCAATGTCATGTAAAACTTACATTAAATACATTTGTATGCTTCTCTATTGTTAATCTGTCTTTGTCAGCTTAATTTTCAGACCCAGCCAGGGACCTTGAGACAGTAGAAGAAAACTTTTTCCTACCCTTACAGTGTCCTGCTGATTCCCTTGTACTGGAAGACCTTCAGACTTCTGAAACATCCAGGTCACTCGTCATCCTAGCATCTTGCTGGTCACTGAAAAAGCTCACAGTAGACCTAAGCCAGTTTATTTGGACTTTTTTATGTGCATTTTATGTATGTCTTCATGATTGGTCTTGAGGTTTTGTTTTGCTTCATAACTGGCCTGGGGAGAGATTTGGGAGCCAACACTAACAGGTCTAGAATGAGTGACATTTCTGAAAAATGTGTCCTGATCTTTTTCAGGCCCATGGAAGAGTTTGGAGGGTAGGCAGAACTACGGACTGCCATTCCCTGGTGACACAGTAGTAAAGCATCTACCTGCCAATGCAGGAGACCTGCGTTCCATCCCTAATGAGGAAGATCCCCTGGAGAAGGAAATGGCAACCCACTCCAGTATTCTTGCCTGAGGAATCCCATGGACAGAGGAGCCTGGTGGGCTACAGCCCATGGGGTCACAAAAGAATTGGACATGACTTAGTGCCTAACAACAACAGCAACCCTCCAGTAGGCTGTTTAGGTCAATCTATAAAATAAGGTTTCATGTTAATCTCTGGCACAGTAAGGTTTCTTGTTCCCTTTGTGCTCTAGAGTGAATAAACTGACTATTTCTTCTGAAGAGGGAGGGATTTCATTGAGGGTGAAAAAATCAAAAATAAACTACTTATCACACTATCTCAGTTCTGGCTCCTTATACAACTATTTCTGTGTTGATTAGATTGTCCCAACTGTCCTTTCACTTTTTAACTTCAAACATAATTACCAGAAGTTAGAACACATCATTTTTTTTTTGGTGATGACACAAGTGTGAGTTCTATAAATAACTAGCTGTGTGTGTGCCCGTGTGCTAAGTAGCTTCAGTCAATGTCTGCCTCTTTGTGACTCCATGGACTGTAGCCCACCAGGCTCCTCTGTCCATGGGATTCTCCAGGCAAGAATACTGGAATGGATTGCCACGCCCTCATCCAGAGAATCTTCCCGACCCAGTGTTTGAACCCATATCTCTTATGTCTCCTGCATTGGCAGGCGAGTTCTTTATCACTAGAGCCATCTGAGGAGCACAAATAACTACCTATTTGAATATAACTCAGAAAGGGATCTGAAAAGAAAACAACTATTGTGTTTTTTAAATGATTTAAGAAACTCTGATCCCCATGAGTGAAAAAAAACTGATGCAAATTTTACTTTGTTTAGTTCAAGAAGATTCATCTTTGCTCATCCATTTAAAACATACAAATGAACAACCAAAACACATCTGTTTTATTTCATATCTAACATGGCTTAATTCAGACTTGTTTAACCTTTAGGAATATGCTTACTCTCCCCTAGAGATGTCCTTTCTGGTTACTAATCTCAGTTCTGTTTAGACTAGTACTTCTCTAAGTGTGTTCCGAGAACGCCCAGAATGAGCAGTATCAGCATCTCCTGGGAACTTGTAGGAAACATAAATTTGGGGGCAAATGCCAGACCCACTGAATTAGCAACTCTTTGGTGGAATTCAGCAATCTGAGCTCTAGCAAGTCCTCCAGCTGATTCTGATGCACAGGAAAGTTTGAGAACCACTGACTTGGACTGCCTGCTATACTGCTGTTTCTCTGGCAAACAAAGCAGCAGGTATGATGATTCAAAAGTTTTAAAAGAATTGCTTAGAATTTCAAGTAAATCCACAATTCCCAGCTGTGAACTGAGTTTTCTAGAAAACCAAACAGCTGGCACAGAAGCGTTTCAAATGATTAGACCAGACAGCCCTTGAGTTCTGCCACTTTAGTACTACCCAGAGCTCGGAGAAAGCAATGGCAACCCACTCCAGTACTCTTGCCTGGAAAATCCCATGGACGGAGGAGCCTGGTAGGATGCAGTCCATGGGGTCGCTAAGAGTTGGACACGACTGAGCGACTTCCCTTTCACTTTTCACTTTCATGCATTAGAGCAGGAAATGGAAACCCACTCCAGTGTTCTTGCCTGGAGAATCCCAGGGACAGGGGAACCTGGTTGGCTTCCCTCTATGGGATCGCACAGAATCAGACACGACTGAAGCGACTTGGCAGCAGCAGCAGCAGAGCTTGCAGACTATGCATGTAAAGGGAGGTCTTGCTCTCTGGTAAGACTGACTCTCCAGCAGGGGTCCTGGAAGTACCACTGTGATGGATAAATGCTCTCACCAGGTATAAACGAGTTTGGGCCTTAAGTGATACTCAGTCACACTCCAGATAGCTGAGCTAACCAGGAAGGGAATGTGCTTGGAGAAAACTGCACATAGTTCCCCCCTGTGTATTTTATCTTTAAAATATATGTCAAATCATCACATCAAAGACCATCCCAGATGGCACCCTCTGGAGCGTTTGTGGCCCCCGACAGGTTTTCAAAACACTTTATCTCCTTGTATTGTAACTGCCTGTCTCCAAATGCATACTGTAACTGACAGGCTGTAATGGTCGAGGAAAAAGGTTAATTCCTTTCCTCACACAGAGCTTCCAGTGCAGTACCCAAAACAGCGCAAGTGCTTGGTAATTTGTTAAAAGGGAGTCAACTCGTCCAAAGTAGAATCTGAAACCAGGGGCTCAATAAAATCACTCCAATAAAATCATCCCATATAGGTACAATTCGCATGTGCCGGTGCCCCGCCAACAAAATGTTTTTTCACTCTGCTGATTTTACCTTCCATTCATCTGTTCGCCACCTCCCCTATCCCCAAACACTACAAAGAAGATTCACACACTCATCACCTACACAATTACATACCCTCTTCCGACACCCTTGTCATCACTTCTCGCCGCCGGGTCCGTCAGGCTGTCAGTTCCCCCGACTCCTCACCCCCTTTCACTGCGGTTCCCCTGTTCCAGCGCGACTGGAGGCCAGGACGTGCCTACACCTTCCGCCCAAAACAAGTGTTACAAACTTCCGCCTCCTCTGCTCTCCTGGTGCCGGCTGACAGCCCCTGCTTTCCAGCCTCGGAGAGAAGCTGCGCCGGAGCGGCCAGACTCAGTTAGCCGGTGGCCCTTACTTAGGATCGGTCATAATAGAGAAGAGCACTGCATATTTCCCAGATGCCCTGGGGCGACGTACAAAGGAGCTCCCACAATCCTATTCGCTTCCGCTTGTTCCACCCCCGAACCCCGGCATTAACCCCTTCACGTCCATGTTTGTTGGACAACCCCTGGCAGGCAGATTGCATCATGGGGAGATCCCCGACACTTACGTGGTAAAAGACGTGAAAGGTGGGACCTCTAGTTACAGGCTTCCCTGGTGGCACTAGTGGTAGAGAATCTGCCGGCTAATGCAGGAACATAAGAAACGCAGGTTCGATCCCTAGGAATGGCAACCCACTCCCATAATCTGGCGTGCTGTAATCTATAGGGTTGCACAGAGTCCGACCCGATTTAGCACGCAAGCAGGTCCCTCAGTTATAGTTATCTCATTTTTGCAACTTGCTTGTAAATTGGCTTGTAAGCTTACCTACTCATTTATAAATAAGACCTTAATATACTTGTTAAGTTGACAACATGAACAGTTCACAATGATGCCTTTTAAGTTTCTGAACCAACTGACACTCTAAATTTGCTGTTTTTGACTGTTCACCTTGATCCTGTGCCTTTTCTACCCTCCATTTCCCATCTCCTTTTAGTTCTTGTCTGACTATTTAACCGCATGCCTCAATGGTTAAGGGTACCGATTTTGTAAACCAGGCTTTTTGGGTTTGAATCTCCACTCTACCATTTATCCAACCATGGAATCTTGGTTAAAGGATTTAAGCACGCTATTCCTTGACTTCCTCATCTGTAAAATGGGTATAATACTAAGATCTACCTCTAGAGTTGTAGTGAGAATTTTAAAAGTTATATGCAAGAAGCACCTAGAACATTGCCTAGCAAAGAGTTAAGTGGTATATTGGAATAGAAATTACAATTATTGACGTTTGTGGATATGTTTTCTCAGTTAAGACCTTCTAGCTGATAAATAGTAAATGATAATCATGGTTAACATTTGATTATCTGTGAACTAGGTACTATATTAAGTGCTTTACATCCATTTCTGTTGTTTAATCCTCATGATCATTGGTAGTAGTTGTATTATTCTTCTCTCCCCTCCTTTGTTTTTCTAAGCAACTAAGAAAATTCAGAACTGTGAGATTGCAGATAACTCAGAGCTACTAACAAATAGAGCCTAGACTTAAAACTCTGATTTGTCTTGTGTGCGTTAGTTGCTCAGTCGTGTCTGACTCTTTCTGATTCTGTGGACCATAGCCCACAAGGCTCCTCTGTCCATGGAATTCTCCAGGCAAGAATACTGGAGTGGGTTGCCATCCCCTACTCCAGGGGATCTTCCCTACCCAAGGATCAAACCCAGGTCTCTTGCGTTGCAGGCAGATTCTTTACCATCTGAGCTACCAGGGAAGGCACTTTAGATATGACTTGACCCTTCTCAAGTATCACTGAGAAAACTGCCATAAATTCTTTGTGAGTGCTCTTCTTTTCCATAAGAGTTCCCTCAATATCCGTGCAGGTCAGGAAGGCTAAGTTCTCTTCAGAGGCAGAAGGACAGCAGACAATAAAGCAAGGGTCTCTCCCCTGAAGGTTGGCTGCAAAGATGACTAAAATAGCAAGTCATAATGAACTCAATTATTGTACCCCACTGTGCCACACAGGCCCTATTACTGCCCATACTGCCTAAGACCACTGCAGATAAAAGGTCCAGGATCCCCACCTCACCTCATCATTCTCTAAAGCTTGGATATTATAAAAGATTTTGCTTGTTTTAGGATGGCACCAAGAGACTCTTTAATATACTATTCTGACTCCAGCCAAAGTGGTAGTAATTTCCACATTAGCAGCAGGTAGAATCAGGTATTTCTATCTCAGCCCAATAGCACAGGGAATTCTCCTCTTTCCTAGTTAAAAACAAAAAAGGAATCCCCTCTTTTCCCTCAGATCCAACAGTACCAGGGTTTTGTTATTCTCGCTCCACACGTACCTACTCCCACTTCCCAACTGATGCCCAGGCAGTTCACAGTGTTTTTTTTTTCCAGGAGAAAAGCTGCTGATGGTAAAGAGACTGGTAAGGAAAAAGAATTAAGTCCCCAAGTACTGCTTTGTCCCTACCCCTGTACCCATTTTGTAGCTCCCTGACCTTCTTTACTCCCTTTTGGCACTTCAGAACTCATTACCCTGCACACCCAGGAAAGCCTTTGGGCTTGAATTGCCAAAGAATCAACTTGTCTTTTTTTTCTTCACAACCCCCAACAATAGCACAGATGGCTAGTCTTGTGTGTGTGTGTGTGTGTGTGTGTGTGTGTGTGTGTGTTTAATGTGGACCATTTTTAAGAAGTTTTTATTGACTCTGTTACAGCATTGCTTCAGGTTTCTTTGAAATATGTATTTATTTGGCTGTATTGAGTCTTAGTTTCGGCACATAGAATCTTTAATCTTGGGCATACAGGATTTTTTTAGCTATGGCATGTAGGATCTAGTTCCCTGACCAGGAATTGAACCCAGGCCCCCTGCATTGGGAGCCTGGAGCCTTAGCAATTGGACCACCAGGGAAGTCCCTGCTTCAGTTTTGTTTTTTTTTGGTCATGAGGCATGTGGGATCTCAGCTCCCCACTGGAAATCGAACTTGCACCCTCTGCATTGGAAGATAATGTCTTAACCACTGGACTGCCAGGTAAGTCCCTGGGCTTGGTCTTCTACTCAAAATGGCTAAGTTTAGATTCTTCTCCCATATAGGCCATCACGCTGACAAAACATTGTGGGTCAACTATGCCAGTATTCTTGCCTGGGAAATCCCATGGACAGAGGAGCCTGGTGGGCTAGAGTCCTTGTGGTTGAAAAGAGTTGGACACAACTAAGCAACTGAGCACGCCGCATATGCTCCTATAATTTTTTTTTTTTAAAGTTTGTGTGTGTGTGTGTGTGTGTGTGTGTTAGTCAGTCATGTGACCCCATGGACTGTAGCCCTTCAGGTTCCTCTGTCCATGGAATTTTTCCAGTGGCTAAGTTTAAAAAGATAAAGAAGAGAAAGAGAGGATGAGAAAGCTTTTATCTTAATTTCCCCCATTATTTCTAGTGTCAGACTATTAGAAACTGTCAGCATAGGGGTAAAGCTGAGAGAAGTCCAGTTCCAGAAGTCAGGAAATCTTCCCTGGCGCAAAGCATAAGTGTCAACAGAGGAAAACAAGCAGACAGAGGTGTCTCTAGGGCCAGTAGAAATAAAGCAGAGAGGTTGGGTGCAGATCTCAGACATAAACAAGAGACCCTACACTTATAGCTCCTTTCATCCTAAACCCCATATTCCCATTCCAGAGATTTCATCTGCCTCAAATTCGTACCAATTTGGTTCTTTTGACTTCTGGGCAACTTGCCCTGATCACAGAAGCCACCACCAGCTGCTATTGCTTTGCAAAAATAGTAGGTATGGGGAGAGGATATTCCTTATTCCTAACCCCAATTTTAGAAAGGGAGATGTGTTCCCAGTATCTCATCCCAGATGTTCTCATAACGTAATTTTCGAAACTGTCATATGTAGTTTGTGTTCAAGTTCTGCTGTGCTTTCTGTGGTATTTTTCAGTTATGTGTTTTTAAGGGCTCATCTGGGGTCCTAATACACATATGACAGTATTCCTATACTGTAGGGTACACACACTGCTGGTGACCAGTTCAGGCTCCCTTTACAAGACAGATGGACCGATTCCCCCAGCAGCTGTGGGTGTTAGCAGCTAACTACAGCTGCTTCCTTTTCTGGATAATTGCACTCTGTAGAATAAAAGCTTCAGTACTGGTATAAGATTCATGCTCCCCACACACCCCTGCAACCTAACAAATGAAAATGAGGCCTAGCCTATTCCTAACTTCTCTTGTCTTGCTGATATCAACAGACCACATTCTCTCAAATTAAAAAGTAAATTCATTCATGCTTCATTGTAGTTCTTTTTCACTACAGATTATGGGGGAAAAACTTATAATTTTTAGAAAAAGCTATTTGAGACTTGTTATAATTTTGGTTAGATTATAATTATTTTGTGATAGATATTCCTGCTGTAATAGCATGAATCTTAAATTGATCAGTTGTTGGCTATTTCATTTCTGTTGACTGTAAGCTGTTACTGAAGATGGCCAAGAACAAGCCCAAGGTTATGTATCTGATAAGGATACTCTGATTAATCTAGAAATGTTAAAAAAAACAGACAAGACTACCAATTTGCAAATAATAAAAATATATCCTAAAATAATTCTGGTATAATTCAGAAGACATATTGGGATCATTATTATAAACCTTGATCATAATATTGTAGAAGCATGTAGGTATTGGTTGAATAAGGTTCAGGTTGAAAAATTGTTCAGATTAAAAATGATCAGATTTTTTAATTTACATTTGCAGACATACAAAATCCTTAACTTCTGGCATCACATTCAGTTTCTTCCTCCAACACATAAATCCTATTATAGAGCCTTTGTAAAACCACCATACCAAAAGGCTGGCTAAATCCACTCTTCTGGCTTAAAAGAGCCAAGGTGATTTTTTCCACTGGGATTATCCCCTCAATTAACTTCCATCTAAATTAAGACCCAAACATATCTGAAAACTTATTTATCTGTGTATTTTAATATATTGCTTTTAGTGTGACCTCTGATCATTAATTCCCTTTCATTTATTATTTACATGTATTTATTTGTATATTTTATGTTATTATTTATTATTTAGGGTTTCCCTGTGGCTCAGCTGGTAAAGAATCCACCTGCAATGCAGGAGACCTGGGTTCGATCCCTTTCAATTCCTTTGTACTTGTTATTTTGCTAAATATATTGATTTTATCCTCCCTTGAAAAAAATCAGATTCTGGAAAGTCTTTTAAGTGGTGGTTTTTGATTTTGTAACTGAAATAAACATTTCCTATTTCATAAGAGGAAAATATCATTATTTTAAAATTTATACTGATCTGAAAACTATTGGTTGTTTCTGAAAAGTCCTTTCTACATTACTCAAATAAATCTCAGTATTTATAGAGCTTATTCAGTATTTATAGAGCTTATTCAATATTTTAGTTCTGTACAAGATTTTCAGTATAGCATAGGAAAGAATACTCTGTTAACTTGCTTAACACAGGTATACTGAAGAGAAGAAATGACTTTCCTAACTTATCTGTAATCATTGTTAAGTGAAGTATTGGTAAGAACAATTAAAGAATGATGAATTACTCATTAAAATTTTTGAAGTACTAAAGCACTGGAATGGATAGAATTATACAGGAGAATTATATAACTTATTTTCAGAAATAATAAGAAAATTGTATGAGGGTAGATATGTAAAGTTTATTATAACAGTACCCTCTGTTGGTATTTCTCAAAAATTTTCTGCCTATCAACCCTTAAATGTTTCTAAGATTGTAAATGATTAATTATCACATTATCCATTTCTAATAAAAACATTTTCTAAGTCCTTCATCTATCTTTCATCATTTACCAGTTTCACCATAGAAATGATATGGAATTTCAGTGTCACTGTTGATACACAATGCCCATCTTTTCTGGCCTAGTTGACAGATATGCATATTCTAAAATCCCAAGCCAAATGTCATTCCCTCTGTGAAGACCTTCCCAGTCTCCTTTTTCCTAGGCAGAATTCATCCTTTTCTTAAATGTGCACTCATAGGTCTTTATACATACCTCTTTTAGACCTTGCATCTCATGGTATTATAATTATATGTTGCATAAGTTAACAATTGTTTTTGCATGTCATTAAGAAACCCATTATTTTTCTATTATATAAAAATCCAAAAGTAGGCAGTTCAATATTGTTACAGCTTCTCCTTTCATCTTTATGCTTTATTTTTCAAGCTCAAGCTCTGCCTTCCTAGCTCAGTTTCCTCGGTGTAACAATATAGTTGCTGTAGCTCCAGCCATCACACCCATGTCCTAGGCAAGAATGAGTAAAAAGGTAATGCAAAATGGCCTCCCAGCTTAACAACTTCATAAGCAACCTCACCCCTCCTCCCCCACCCAAGTGCATGTATGTGCACATACACATACACACAGACAAAATTTTGAAACTTTGTAGGAGGCCCCACCCAACAACTTCCACCTACATACCATTGACCTATGTTTAGTCACATGAGCACCCCTATTTGAAAGAAAGGGTGAGAAATTACATTTTTTCCTACAAAGCCACATTTTGGGTACATAGCCACACCCCCCACCCAAGAAAATCAGGTGTTATCACTTAGAAATAATGGGGAGAAAGGGATAAACAACTAGCAATCTCTGTCACATTCTTTCACTTAAAAAAAAATCATAACCTGTTTCCTTACCTAGGCTGTAAAATCTTGGATGATTTAGAGTATGTCACATTTATTTTGTATTTCAAGGGCCTAGCATAGTACATTCGGAGAAAGCAATGGCACCCCACTCCAGTACTTTTGCCTAGAAAATCCCATGGACAAAAAAAAAGAAAAAAGAAAATCCCATGGACAGAGGAGCCTGGTAGGCTGCAGTCCATGGCGTTGCTAGACTCGGACACGACTGAGCGACTTCACTTTCACTTTTCACTTTTATGCATTGGAGAAGGAAATGGCAACCCACTCCAGTGTTCTTGCCTGGAGAATCCCAGGGACGGAGGAGCCTGGTGGGCTGCCGTCTATGGGGTTGCACAGAGTCGGACATGACTGAAGCGACTTAGCAGCAGCAGTAGCAGCATAGTACATGACACTATTTATTGTTTATTTTCTTCACCTACAATGTGAAGGGTTATTTTATGTAATCTTCCAAATAAAAAAGATTTCATGTTTTACCAGAATAATTTCTGTGCTTTGTGTTGACTTTAATCATGTCCTTGATTATTTAAGAAAACAAAGCTTCCTCACTTATGAAGGAGCTGAGGTTCTTGAGAGTCATGTTACCTTCTGTGTTTATTTTTAAATGCTTTATTGTTCCCTTCATATGAATAGCCAAATACTGTTTCTTTTCACCAACTATCCTATTTTAAGTATTCAAATTTCTTGACTTTTGATTTTGTTTTCTTCCTAAGGTTGAATCCTAAATGTAAAATGAAATAAAATAACTTTCAGGATATATTTTGCACCTAAAGGTATATTTGATATTTTCCAAAAGGCCCTCAATCAGTCAAAGATTTGTTTTTTCTTTTACCTTAGAAAAAAGGTGCTAGAAACTATTATGTTTATTTAGTGTTACTATTTGGAGAAGGCAATGGCACCCCACTCCAGTACTCTTGCCTGGAAGATCCCATGGACGGAAGAGCCTGGTGGGCTGCAGTCCATGGGGTCACTAAAAGTTGGACACCACTGAGCAACTTCACTTTCACTTTTCACTTTCATGCATTGGAGAAGGAAATGGCAACCCACTCCAGTGTTCTTGCCTGGAGAATCCCAGGGATGGAGGAGCCTGGTGGGCTGCCGTCTGTGGGGTCGCACAGAATCGGACACAACTGAAGCAACTTAGCAGCAGCAGCAGCAGCAGCAGCAGTAGTATTACTATTGATGAGATGTATAGGAAGAGTTGTCTAATTAGAAGAGATGCTCAGTTTCCCCTAAGTCACATTTGTATGGGCGAAATATTTCTAACATAAAAATGTCAGAAATTGTATCCTAAATGGAAAGTATCTAGAGATATCTCAAGGCTTTTGGTCTCCATGATATTTCTATTTATCAGAGTTCTGGTGGTACTTTGCCTGAGAATATTAGGCAAAAGCAGTTTAGCATTATTGGTTATAATTTTAGTTATTATTGTAAACCTTTTCTTGGCCACAGCCTTACTTCTTATTAATTTGAATCTAGCATCTTCAAAGCCTGTGGCTTTTAAGTGAGGATGTGTTTCAGACTTAACCTATGGAGTTCCATTAAAATATAGGTTTTGTTGTACCTGCTCCAGACTTACTGAATTTCTTTAGTTGGTATTCATTTTTTTATTGGAGGATAATTTCTGTACAATGTTGTGTTGGTCTCTGCCATACAACAATGTGAATCAGTCATATATATATATAGGATATATATCCCTTCCCACTTGAGCGCCACCCCGCCCCCCCCAATTCTACTCTTCTAGGTTGTCACAGAGCACCAGGCTTGGCTCCTTGTGTTATGCAGCAGCTTCCCACTACTTATGTATTTTACACATGGTAGTGTATATATGTCAGTGCTACTTTCTCAATTTGTCCTAACCTCCCTTTCCCCCGCTGTGCCCACAAGTATGTTATCTACGTCTGTGTCTCCATTTCTTCTCTGTAAATAGTTTCAACAGTACTATTTTTCTGGATTACATATGCATGCATTAATATATGGTATTTGTTTTTCTCTTTCTGACTTCTTCACTTTGTATAACAGAATCTAGGTTCATCAACCTTACTCCAACTGACTCAAGTAATATCATTCTCAACAGTGAAAACCTAAAAGCATTTCCTCTAAGATCAGGAACTAGTTGGTATTCTTGATATTCTGTAAATATATGTTCTTCCTGTATGTTTAGTATATTCATGGTATAGAATGTATGTCATATCTCTATTATTATTTATCTTTCAGTTTTTTCCTCTATAAAAATTGTCTCTATTTTTTTGTAAATCAGATGTAACATTTACTGTTTTTGATGAAAGTAGACTCAGTTGTTATAGATATTTTGTCTAAAACTTTGGTAATTGGCATTATCAGAATTGGCTCTGATATACATTCTGCCCCATTAGTTTGTCTTCTAGGAAAAGGGGTAAACAGATAATTCAAAAAAGAAAAAAGAGGTGTCTCCAATTAGAGGACTGAAACCCTAACTGCTTTTTGGGAATTCTGGATTTCTTTTTCCTTTTCTCAGGCCTCTTCATTTCATGCTTTATTAAAGGCACAGAAGGTAGAGCAAACTGTACATGCTGTGGTTCAGAGAATATCAAGCGATTTAGACAATGCCACTGCAGTGGGCTGAATGGTAGACCCTGAAAGATATTTCCACCTTCTAATCTCGGAAATCTGTGAATATTGCAGTATATATTAAGCCCAAAATATTCATAAAGATTTTGAGAGGAGAACTTATCCTGGATTATCTGGGTAGGCCCTAAGTCCGAAGAAAAGTGTTCTTAAAAAAGTGAGACAGGGACTTCCCTGGTCATCCAGCAGCTAAGATTCCGAGCTCCCAATGCAGGGAGCCTGGGTTAGATCTCTAGTCAGGGAACTAGATCCCACATGTCACGACTAAATATCCTGCATACTGAAACTAAGACCCAGCACAGCCAAATAAATAAATAAATATTTTTTAAAAAGTGATGCAGAGGAAGATTTGAGAGACACCCAAAGGAGGCAGTGTGATGAAGGCAGATGTTGAAGAAATGAGTCTACAAGTCCATGAATGCAAGGACAGCTACAAGAAGCTGAAAAAAACAAGGGACCACTTCTCCTCTAGGGCCTCTGGAGTGAGTGTGGTCCTGCTACATTTCAGATTTCTAGGCTTCAGAACTGTGCAAGAATAAAGCCACCAAGTTTGTGGCAATTTGTCATAGCAGCCTTATGAAACTAATACAATCACTTAAAACTTATTGCCCCAGAAGTTCATGCAATTGAATGGGCCATGGTTCAGAATTGAACTGCCTTAAATATAGGACTGGCTTCTTGAGGGAGAACATGAGCTAATTTAACAGCAGGATATTGTGCCTACATCCCTACAGTCCTCTCCAAGATTTATTTATTTATTTTTGGCTGCATTGGGTCTTGATTGTCACATGTAGGCTTTCTCTAGTTGTGGCTTGCAGGCTCTAGAGTTCAGGGCACATGGGCTTAGTTGCACTGTGGCATGAGGAATCTTCCTGGACCAGGGATTGAACCCCTGTCCCCTGCATTGGCAGGTGGATTCTTAACCAATGGACTATGAGGGAAGTCCTCTGAGATCTTTGATACTACTAAAACTCCAGGAAGTAAACCAAGAAATCTGAATTTGGGCAATTTGGAGAACAACCCCATAGCTGGTTTGGCAGGCTCTTCAGATTAGGGATGGGATATATTCCCTTGGTTTAATGTAGGCACTCATGGCTCCTAGCTGAGAAGTGGACCACGAATTCTGATCATAATCAAACATATAAACTCTGATCATAATACTTCTTTTAGTATTATTTTTCAGTTTCAGATCTATGATCTCTATCACAGCTGTTATTATGACAATCTAGCAAATGGCTATATAGCAGGAAGAGCAGAAAAGCCTGATACAGAGATATAAACAACCACTGTGGGAAACTTGGGGACCAGAACAACTATAGACAGAAACTTGACATGTGATTGTGATACCCCAAACAACAGTGAAAATCCAGAATGGTCACACCTTAGATATTAATAGTGTATTTAAGGAAAAGCTGAAAGCCCAAGCTGCCTATCCCCACACTCAGCCCGGACTCTGAGAAACAAAACTATGTTTACTGTCTATATTAGTATAACTTTGCTGTTGCTCTGTCTTCATGAGCATCTCTTTATTTTCAGGACTATCCTGCCCAGGCAAACAGGTTGATTGCTCATCCCAAGAACTTACCCAGGAAACAAGGTTAATATTCAAAAGTGTCACTTTCCTATATACCTGCAACGATCAAGTGGTGTTTGAAATGAAAAACACAGTACTATTTACATTAGCACTCCCAATGTTCTATAGATTCAGTGCAATCCCAATCATAATCCCAACACATTATTTTGTGGATATCGATGGACTTATGCTAAGTTTATATGGAAAGTCAAAAGACCCAGAATAGCCAACACATCTTGAAGAACAAAGTCAGAAGACTGACACTACCCAACTTGAAAACCTACTATAAAAGCTACAGTAGTCAAAACAGTGTGGTATTGGCACAAGAAGAGACAAATAGATCAGTGGAATAACAGAGTCCTAGTACAGACCAACAAAAAATAATCTTTGACAAAGGAGAAAAGATATCTTTTCAAAAAAAAAAAAAAGATATCTTTTCAACAAATGGTGCTGGAACAACTGGTCATCCACATGCAAAAAAATTAATGTAGACACAGACCCAATAGGGCTTCTCTGATGGCTCAGTGGTAAAGAATCAATCTGCAATGCAGGAGACATGGGTTCGATCCCTGAGTTGGGAAGATCCCCTCAAGGAGGAAATGGCAACCCACTCCAGTATTCTTGCCTGAAAAATTGCGTGGGCAGTGGAGCCTGGTGGGCTACAGTCCAAAGCATTGCAAAAGTTGGACACAACTGAGTGACTGAGCACATACTGAATACCCTTCATAAGAATTTCTCAAAAGACCCACGAACTCTTCAATGGAAAGCATGGACAATGTTTGCACCCTAAGATTCTCTAAATTTCTTACCTCAATTCTTGCCTTGCTGCTTCCACCACTCTTGGACTGTTGTATCATGAGTACATGTATCATGTACTCAATCCTAGTCAAGTCTCCACACTGAAATCTCTACTTTTAAAACAAACACCCTATTTTAATCAATTCTATCCTTACCTTTTTCCCTCTGAGACACTGCCAAATCTTTATGGAATAGATGTTCTCCCTTGCTGTGATAAGTAATATACTCAAGCTTTGTTTTTCAAGTTGTGTTGGTGATACTTGGGGAGCTGATTTTATATATATATATATATATATATATATATATATATATATATATATATCTCCTTCTCCAATATATATAAAATCTAATATATCTGGGGCTTCCCTGGTAGCTCAGCTGATAAAGAATCTGCCTGCAATGCAGGAGACCCTGGTTGGATTCCTGGGTCGGGAAGATACCTTGGAGAAGAGATAGGCTACCCACTTCAGTATTTTTGGGCTTCCCTGGTAGCTCAGATGGTAAAGAATCCACCTGCAATGTGGGAGACCTGAGTTCAGTCCTTGGGTTGGGAAGATCCCCTGGTGGAGGGCATGGCAACCCACTCTGATATTCTTGCTTGGAGAGTTCCCATGGACAGAGGAGCCTGGCAGGTTACAATCACGAAGAATTGGACATGACTGAGCAGCTAAGCATAGCACAGCACATCTCATATATCTAGGTATAGACATAAATATATACACACTTATAATTTGCATCCATCAGTCACATGAAAAAATTATAAAAATTAGATCACATATCACTGTGTCAAACTCATATATTTCTATCCAATAGTAACCAAAATGATAAAGATTGTTTGGCAATTCTCGGTCCTGTTCAGTCTCTTCATAACCCTCTTGCAGTCCATCATCTCTCTGGGTACTAAGTTATGCACCTGAGGAAGGTAGAGCATTCCAGGGTTGCCTTCCAGTCCCAGACCCTCAAAGAATGTAGGGAACTAATATATACATATCAGAATTATTCTATTTCATTATAATGGTAGGGAAAGATGAATTGGGTAAATGCATTCAGACTAGGTACCCCCAAGGAACTAACCAAGAAAATTGAAGTGAAGCAAGAAGGAAGGATGCACAACAGTCATCAACTCCTAGATCATATATTTAAGTAAACATTATACACATAGTGTACATACTCTATGTGCTGCTGTCATTATTTCTATCACTGTTTCTCAACTGAAAAATATATTTAAGGGAACTCAAAAACTTTCTCAGACCCAATCATTTATATTAATTTTATACTACTATTTCCTAAATATAAACAAAACTAAATATGAACTCTGCTGTTCATAAAGCTCTTATACAAATTCAATTTACCAATTATGCACAAATTTTAAAAATGTTCATTTAATCTGTTACATGATATTTGCTAAGACAAAACTGCCCTTAGAAACCTGAGCATACTACCAGCTGGCCTGTGTGCACTCTTGATTTTCAGCATACTTGTATGTGTGTCTTGTGAGGACTCTCCTTTCCCATCACTTTCCACTTTCAAATGACAAAAATTTTCAGTTGTACAGTAAGCCTTGAAGGAGGAGGGTCATTTCATTTCTTTTCTCACTAGCTCATGACAAAGTAGTATTACTTTGTGCCAACTTGGTGTTAAAAACAGACTCAAATACACGTCCTAATTATGTGGCAGCTGTTACCATTCAGTCATCCAGATACTCCAGAATATGCCTAAAACTGAATGTAAAACATACTTGTAGAAAAACTCAGACTCTGTCATTGGATTCCAGTTTGAAAAACACTGCCCTATTATAGTATGTGTAAATAAATATATGTTTAAATGAGACTATTTTGTTAGCTTCTTACTAATACGTTCTGGTGCTATTACCTGAGTACCTGCATTATAATGCAGCACTTGACTCCTGCTTCAATTGGACAATCAAGTCTCTTGTTTGTGAGGACTAAGGTATGGGCCATTCTGTCTCACTAGTCCAGGCCCCTGAAAATGGGTGCACTGGAGACCATAGGTCTCCATCGTAGATCATCACTGTTCTTTGATCTCTAAATTGAGTGAAAGAAGATATACTCAACAGTAGGGTAGCCAAATAACTGAAGCAAGACATTAAATTTTAAGGAGCGGTTGAGGAGTTGGTAGGACAAGACACTGTTTGGGGCTCATGTGACAACTCCCCACTTCTCCCAACGCCCTTTCTCCTTCCCATCCTGCATTCTTTTACTGTTCCTCTCCTTTCCATCTACTTCTACACTTCCCTCAAGGATCATTGCAATGTTTTTCCATAAAGCTAAATATAGTTAATGTTTTTTTAATTGAGAGATTATGGCCTTATCATTTTATATTAAAATGTACTTCCTTTTGTAAAATAGTAGTAGGTACTTTTAAAAATTGTCTTTGGCAAAATAAGTAATCGGTAACCTTGTGTTTTCTTCCGACTATTTAAAAAAATTTTACACTCCCAAGATCTGGAACTACTGTCTAGAAATGAGAGACGCGAGAAAGAGGCAGGAAGAAAGAAAAGCATGTGACATCTAATAAGCTGATTTATCAAGTTCAAGACGTTTAGCGCCATAATGTATTATATCTTCTACAGGAGTAGGAATGCCTAAGTCTCATTTGGGAGTCAGGGAAGGCTTCACAGAGGAGGTAACATTTGAGCTGGGGCTTTAAGGATTACCAGTGGAGAAAGGGCAGGGCTTTCCAAGCAGAATGCATAATGCGAGCGAGAACACAGAGCACAAAAGAGCTCTACGTGCCCGGCAACTCTAAGAAGCCCGCCGGCTGTTGCGAAGAGTTCTCGGGGTTAGGCGATCAAGAGAGAAGCAGGGACTATTTTTTTCCTACTTGGCCCTCTTCCCCTGAAGCCCATTGCACAGTGCTGGGCACACACACTGCAGGAGTTCAATAAATACTTGTTGAATTGGGACAGGGTGATCGACTGTGCTGGGAACCAAAGCCTCTGGATTCTTTCTCACGCACCCGTAGTGTGACCTTGGCTAAGTCCCTTTTCTTGGGACTGCAGCTTGCTGCTTAGTAATCCGCCAAGGGTGAGAAAGTGGAGGAGGAGGTTGGCCTGAAGCGTCGGGCTCTTACAGCTCCTGGAATCCCTGATTCGACGCGCGAAGGGCGGGGCGGGGCGGGGCGGAGCCGGCGGCGCGGGCTGCGGCAGGCGGAGATTCAGTTCCTCCTCCGCGCCAGCAGGGGGCACAGGGAGCGGCTTCCCGCCGCCCTTCCCCTCCCTGCGGGCGCCTGGCAGACTGCTGCAGTCGCGAGTGGCGAGCGCGGTGGGCGGGCCGGGTGGCGGCGGCGGCGGCGCTACGCTGGGCTAGGTCGGGCAGCCGCGACGACAGCTGAGGTGGCTGCAGAAGCCACTGAGGCGCTGATTGGGTGGCCTGGAGCAGCCCCTGCGAGCCGCCAGGCGCTCCCCGGGCAGCAGTGGGCCGCGGACAGGTTAGAGTGGGGGCAGGGGCAGGCGCGGGAGCAGCCCCGGGCCGGAGTGGGGAGTCCGAGCCAGGCCATCTCCAGCCATGTCCGACGAGGCGTCAGCCACCACTTCATACGAGAAGTTTCTAACTCCCGAGGAGCCCTTCCCGCTTCTGGGACCCCCTCGTGGGGTGGGCACCTGCCCGAGCGAGGAGCCGGGCTGCCTGGACATCAGCGATTTCGGCTGCCAGCTCTCGTCTTGCCATCGCACGGACCCGCTCCACCGCTTCCACACCAACAGGTACAATCCTCTGCTGAGGGCAGGAGCAAATTTACCGCACCCCTGCCTCCAGTCGGACAACGCCGGCTCCCCCCGATCCTGGCCCTCAGCCTAGGGGCTGTGCGTTCAGTTGCCCCCTCCCCCACCTTTCTCCACCCAGCTCTCATTCCCGGGCTCCTTCCCTCTCCCCCTCCCTATTTCACCCCTTCCCTCCGATTTTCCTTTTAGCCGGCATTTTACTCTCTCCCCCCACCCCATTCATCTTCTGACCCAGCTACTCTTCCCTTCCCCCTCCTGCCCCATCTGTACCCTGCGAATCCCAGACCCCCACCCTTGATTTTTAGATGCTTCCCTGTTTCCATCCACCCGCAAAAGTTTAACCCCTTCCAATTCCGGTATGCTACAGAGAGGATTTCGGATGGCTCAAAATCAAAATCAGTCGACGTTTTGAAAGGTGGCACTTTGAAAGCTAGAATCTTCCTTTCTCTATTTTTTAAACGTCTTATAGCGCTGTTTCCAACCTCCAACCCGCCTCCCATTTTTTAGTGAAGCTCTAGAAAACCAGATGATTCTCTTTTTTTCCTTTTTCTGTGAACCCTTTGCCCTAGCGCTTTAGGCCCTGCCAAAATGTATAAGCTTAAATCTGGAAGATTCTTTCCTGAAGCACATCCTTTGGTTTGCTCCGCCAGTGGAGGGATGGAGTGAAGCATAGGATGAGCTTGCTTATACAAATTTCTTCAGAGGGTGCATCCTCTAACTAGTTTTATTAGAAGGTAGAGTGTTCTGGAGAATTCTATCATGCAGACATTTGTGTTATATCAAATGTGGGGAATTTGAAGATGTTTTACACACAGCCCCAACCTATAACATAGGTGCATATTATATGTATTCGTGTATGTGCAGGCTCAATCGCTCATGTCACTCTTCGCTACTGCATGGACCATAGCCCACCAGGCTCCTCTATCCATGGGATTCTCCAGGCAAGAATACTGGAGTGGGTCGCCATGCCCTCCTCCAGGGAATCTTTCCGACCCAGGGATCGAACCTGAGTCTCTTTAAGTCTCTGCATTGGCAGGCATGTTCTTTACTGCTGAGCTACCAGGGAAGCCTGTATAGGGGCGCACAAACAGGCTGGGGAAGGTGTGTGGAGAAAAAGGGAGGAGGAGGAGAGGCAAGGGAGGAGGGAAAGAGAGAGGGGTTCAGCTATGGAAAATACTGGAGCTGAATTAAGGCAAAGGCATCTAGTTCTGATTTCTGGTCCATTTTACAATATGAGCACAAACAAATCCTTCCACATTCTAATACCTTTTGCATGCTTCCCCCACCAATCCCTTAAATCAATCTACAGAGTTGCTGAGCTTCTACTGAGTACCAGGAATGTATAAAATACGTTTGTTACCTAAAAGAAAGTTATAGTCTGAAAACAAGGTGTTACAGTTAAATAATGATGAAGCTCATCACTGTAATACATTTGAAAAGAAAGTCATGGTAAGTTTGTTTTAACTGTTCCAAATCCTGGTTATAAAAAATGAAGAAACTGGGGCCTAGAGAGAAAAGACTGAGTTCAAGGTCATAAAACCGAGTTTGGCAAAGCCAGGATTACTCCTTTGGAGCCAGTGATGAAACTTGGAACAGAGCTAATGGCTGCAGTGTTATAAATGGTTGTTAGTTTCTTAGACTAACTCACAGAAGCCCAGGATGTGACTAAATGTTACTATGAATGTAACATTTATGAAATCAAGTGTGCTTAGAATTGTTTGCATTGGAAAATAAAAATACTTGTGCACATATTTGATATTTAAGTTTTGCCGCATTGGAGTAAATCATATACACAGGAAAGTTAAATGATCTCAGGATTAGCCTGCTCTAATGATGAGGGCAGGGGAGTGGGGATAGGGGTTAAGTGCTCCCAAAATGTGTGGAGGTGTTGGGGAGTGAAGAACAGTGAATAATACATTTCTTACAGATTGTTCTGTTCTGTTCCTTCTCCTCCTCCCCATTTTCTCCTTGTTTTTCTCCCCCTTGTCTATCAGACCTTGGTAAGGTCAAGGTTGTTTTCCAGAATGAGGTGATGAAGATAGAGGGGGAGGTTCTTGTTCAACCCCATTTTTTCCAAGTTAGCGTTATTTTTTTCTAGTTACTGCCTGTTTTTCAAGACCCCTTCTCCTACCCTGGGCTTCCCTGGTGGCTCAGCAGTAAAGAACCCACCTGCTAATGCCAGGAGACACGGGTTCAATCTCTGGGTCGGGAAGATCCCCTGGAGAAGGAAGTGGCAACCAGCTCCAGTATTCCTGCCTGGGAACTCCAATGGACAGAGGAGTCTGGCAGGCTACAGTCCAGGGGGTCATGAAGAGTCTGACAGGACTTAGCGACTAAACAACAACAACTCCTTTTCACAGGGCTTGGAATGGTAGCAGCAGGTCTAAAGTATCTTGCTCTGCACTCTTCTCAGCTGAGTTTAGGGAAAGTAGAATTAGCAATTCTTAGAGCAGGTGATGTTTCTGCCCCAGGCTACCTTGCTTTTTAAATCTTTTTCCTTCTGGAATGTTCTGCCTTCTTATCCCCTCCTCAGGGTGGCATTTGAGAGGACCATAAGCTTCCAGTCATTTCTTTTCAGAGAGAAGCAAACAGCTAAATCATATATGTGGGAAAAGTTTAGTTTAAGGAGTTCTTTTATTTCAGAATCATATGGGTCACTTTTTTTCTTCACAGCACGTTATTCATCAATTCAAGGAACAATCCAACAATCAGATCTGAATAGTTGAGTACTGATATTGTGTCTTGGGTTTGCTGTGTGCTTAGTTGCTCAGTCATGTCCAACTGTCTGAGACTCCATGGACCATAACCTGCCAGGCTCCTCTGTCCATGGGCATTCTCCAGCCAGGAATACTGGAGTGAGTTGCCATGCCCTCCTCCAGGGGATCTTCCCAACCCAGGGATCGAACCCAGGTCTCCCATATTGCAGGTGGAGTCTTTACTGTTTGAGCCACCAGGGAAGCCGTGTCTTGGGTTTAATCATTGTGAAATAAGTCCCATTAAAAATAGAAAGCTTGTCAGTGGGTAGATAATTGATTTACCTTTATCTTGCATCTTCATTGTTACCTGATAACAAAACTGTGGAGATTGTTTAGATGATGCTATTGATAAGGGCCTTGTGATGATGACAGTTTTGTGCCCACTCATTTACTGGACTCTGGGATATCTATGCAGTCTTCATTAACCAAGAGGGTCAAGGCACTATTACTTACGATCCCTAAGTTTGAATGTTTGCTGTGTTTAGAGTCACCTGTCACTTATATTGGTGTGTCACTGGTCTAGGTTCACTGGAAAATAAATTACATGAACATGGCCAACTTCCTGAGAATTCACTTTCCTAGGAGTATCTTTTAGGATTTTATGACCAAGTTGAATTTGTCTGGAATTTGGGGAGAATAAAATAAATTTCAGTAAGCCAAAAAACATTTTTTAATTGAAATGTCAATATGAAATATATATGTATATAGTTTTTAAGGCTTTTTTTTTTTTGGTTTGGAGGATAGAATTTTTCTGATGTAACTGTGGATTTTCTTTCAGCCTTTGTCCACTGTACTTCCATTGTCATCAAATGAAGGATATCCTTTAGCAAATTGAAAAAATTACAGCGATATTGGTAGATCCTATAATTGTGAGATGAAGGAGGTTAATATGAACTACTCAGTGTGTTTTTCTCTTCCTCTTTCAGGAGTACATCAGTACTTTGACATTGAACAATTGTGAAAAGCATGTGGGAGGACAGTGTCTCACTTTGCTACACCCTATTGGCAGGATACAAAATGAACTACGTATTGTATACAGCAGTTAGTTACTCAGTTCTGTGATTTCAGAGCCCCATTTCTAGCCCCATTAACTAGAAAAAGCCCAAGACTACTGGGTGCCTTTTGTTCCACCCACAGTTTTCCTGTCTTGTTAGAAAATTGGAGGTGCAGAAGAGCTGTGAGTTATAGGTGGGAGAACCACATTTCACGAAGTGATATGTTACAGAGGCAGCAATAATTTTATTTAGGGATTTGTTGCAACAAATTGAGGATGGGGATAAGGCTTTGGAGAACTACCCAGGTTAGAAATGTAGATTGGGGAGTAATCAGAACAGCAATTTCAGTAGTGCAATAGGAGTGGAACTGTGGGTTACAAAGGTTGGAAGAATAGAAGAAACTTTTCAATAAATTTAACAGGGAAGGGAAAGGGAGATGTGATGATAATTTGGGGGAAAAAAAAGTGAAAGTTTCTTTGTTTTCTGCCTTGTCTAGTGTTTATTTTCGAAGAATAGGATGTTAGCTCCTTAGAAGAAGCCCACAGGAAAAGGAGAAATAAAAAATACTAGAGCAGGTGGCATGACAAAGAGATGGATGGGATTAACTCAGTAGGCTAAATGGAAGAATTAGCCTTAGAAATATCATGGAATGTTGTTTACTTCCCAAACTATAGAGGGGGTAAGAGGGATGGGTAAGGATCCCAAGACAATTGAAGTTGCTGGGATGAAAGTTGGAAATTTGAATGAGCTGATTAGGGGGTTGTGTCATCTGTTCTAACTTGGGACCCTGATGGCCTTTTGGGCTCCAGAGAGTAGCAGAGGTCAAGGTGGTTGTATGGGAATTCTAGCAGGACGTCAGTGATGAATACACATGATGATAGGGGATTGTTGACTGAGAAAGGATGGCTTTGGAATGACTTTTCATCATTGACAGTAGGACTTGATTCCACAGTGCTCATTGGATACTCATTCTCAGAGGTAATGGTTAGGTCTTCCTGAGAAAGGCTTCAGAAGAATGTATATGATGCATGTACTTTTCTTAATTTTACAAAAATGCCATTGAAAGCCCTTCATCTGTATATTATTGCTGAAATGCCTTGCGGATAAGTCTTCTTGGCTTTTTTGTTTTTTTTAATTAAAATTTTGGCAGTAAGCCTAGTTACTGAGTTAAACCCCATTTCATGGATTCTTTTCAACATTTTTCTTCTGAGATATGGAGAGAGTGTCCTTTGTGAATAATTGCATGGTTGTGGCTAGGATCTTAGTGTTAGGTAGTTTTCTCTTAGTGGAATAAGATTTAAGGGCTTTGTAAGTTTGAAGAGTTCAGTGCTGAGCGCACGTACATGGTGCTCTTGTGTTACGTGTTTGAAGCCAAAAGAACTGTCTAAAAGCATCACTTAAATTTCTATTATAAAAGCTCATTAGAAAAAATTGTGGGCATATATACAAAACCATAAAGACTACTTATAATCCTTTTCACCACAGATAACAGGTGTCAACATTTTGATGATGTTACCTTTTTTGGCTGTACCATGAGGCTTGCAGGATCTTAGTTCCCTGACCAGAGATTGAACCTGGGCCCCTGGAATGGGAGCACCAAGTTCTAACCACTGGACTACCAGAGAATTCCCTGTTGTTACTATTAATGTTATTATTTTTTTGTACACATATAATTTTAAAAACCAGGATCAAAAAAAAAATAAATAAAAACCAGGATCAAGCTATATATATAAAATTTGTGACCAGGTTATTTGCACTTGTATTTTCTTTTCCAATAAATGGTCCAAAAATATGATTTTAATGATTATAAAATATACTCATTTAATTATTCCCAATGTTTTGGGAGCATTTGTCTCGCCCCTTTTTTATTTGCTATTATAATATTTGGACAAGTTTGTATATACATCTTCTTTTCCAAATTTCTATTTGGGAAAAGGGATAGATTCTTAGCCAAGCAATTACTGAGTCCAAAGGAATGAACCTTTTTAAATCTCTTTATATATACACTACCAAATTGCTTTATACACATATGTACCAAATCTATATATACAGATTATGTCAGTGCCAATATAACACTCCCACTGGCAGTGGATGAAAGTACTTCCTACTTGGTTTTTATCTACATTGTTTTAAAACAACAATAATAATATTTGCATATTAGAAGATAAGAGAATTTTTTGAAAACTCAGAGTGCTGTTTTTCCGTTTTGTAAATGACTTTCAAGTATGAGATCAGTTTCCTTGTTGTTAATTAAAAAAAGAAAAGAACAAGGAGCTAAGTCTTCTAAGAATACCCAGAACTTTGTAATATCTATTAAAAGTTACAGATCTGAAACTGAGGAACATCCTGATTTTGCCGTAAGGTAAGAGCACAAAATCAAGCAAATTCCAGACTCCCTTGTCAGTGACCTAATGTTTCAATTATTAAATATGGCATAGTTTTTTTAAAAAAGAGAGTCATTATTACTCATGAAAAAAACACATTTCTACTAAATTTTTGAAGCTGAGAAGAAATTCCTATTAAAACAATTACCTGACAGCTTTTCCTAGTACATGACACAGTGCTTGGCACTTTGAAGATACTGACTAACTAAATGTCTGTTGAGTGTGTGAAAGGACAGAACTTGTAATTGCCATTCAAGGCTTTTTATTGTCCTATTGCATGACTGAAGCAATTAGGTTAATTCTACCAGGTTTGTTGATCTTTTTAAAACATGCGTATACTGCTTACCTAGCAAGCGTGTGATAAAGCTATGTAATATTAAAAGGTATTCTAGGATTCTTAGATGAATTTTGAGTTTTTGCCTATTTATAAAAGTTTGTTGACATCTGCTTTCATATTATGGAACTATACTAGGTTAGCGTGTGTGTTTCAGTGTTTTATGTTGTGTATGTTTCAGTGCTTTAAAATACTCTGCCTTTATCACAAAGGAAAAGGTGCCATAAAATTGTCAGATTGCCCAAATTTTATAAATCAAGAACTTTGGAATTAAGATTAGCTATGTAAAATAAGAGGGGAAATTAAAAAATGAATACATAATTAAAGAAAAAACCTGGATTTAATGAAGGATGAGAAACAACCTAATAATAAGTACTGCTGCTGCTAAGTCACTTCAGTTGTGTCCGACTCTGTGCGACCCCATAGACGGCAGCCCACCAGGCTCCCCCATCCCTGGGATTCTCCAGGCAAGAACACTGGAGTGGGTTGCCATTTCTTTCTCCAATGCATGAAAGTGAAAAGTAAGAGTGAAGTCACTCAGTCGTGTCCAACTCTTAGCCACCCCATGGCCTGCAGCCCACCAGGCTCTGCCATCCGTGGGATTTTCCAGGCAAGAGTACTGGAGTGGGGTGCCGTCGCCTTCTCCAATAATAGGTAAGTAATAGGCTATTCTTGAGGAAGTCATTATTTCAGTACCTTATTAGTATCAGATATACTAACTCATGTCCTAAGGATTAATTTCCTAGGCTACTGCCAAAGCAATGAAGATTATCTCAATAATATAAAGCTAGTGGAAATTTATAAAAGGAAACAGATTTGTAGGTTTCAAGACCAAAAAAAGAAAAATGCATAACCCTGCAACAGATAATACACTTGTTGTTCAGTTGCTCGATAGTGTCCAACTCTTTGAGACCCCATGGACTGCAGCATGCCAGGCATACCTGTCCTTCATCTCCTGGAGCTTGCTCAAGCTCATGTCCATTCAGTCAGTGATGCCATCCAACTGTCTAGTCCTCTGTCATCCCCTTCTTCTGACTACATTCTTTCTCAGCATTAGGGTCTTTTCTAATGAATCTACGTATCAGGTGGCCAGAGTATTGGAGTTTCAGCATCAGTCCTTCCAATGAATATTCAGGAATGATTTCCTTTAGGATTGACTGGCTTGATCTCTTGGCAGTCCAAGGGACTCTCAAGAGTCTTCTCCAGTACCACAATTCAAAAGTGTCAATTCTTTGGTGATTAGCTTTCTTTATGGTCAAACTCTTACATGCATACAGGACTACTGGAAAAAGCAAAATTTTAACTATATGGACCTTGATTGGTAAAGTAATGTCTCTGCTTTTTACTACACTGTCTAGGTTGGTCATAGCTTTTCTTCCAAGGAGCAAACGTCTTTTTATTTCATGGCTTCAGTCACCAACTGCAGTGAATTTGGAGCCCCCCAAAATAAAGTCTGTCACTTTTCCATTGTTTCCCCATGTATTTGCCATGAAGTGATGGGACCAAACGCCATGATCTTAGTTTTTTGAATGTTGAGTTTTAAGCCAGCTTTTTCACTCTCTTCTTTCACTTTCATCAAGAGGCTCTTTAGTTCCTCTTTGCTTTCTGCCATAAGGGTGTTGTCATCTGCATATCTGAGGTTATTGATGTTTCCCCCAGCAGTCTTTTTTCCAGCTTGTGCTTCATCCAGACCAGCATTTCGCATGATATACTCTGCATGTAAGTTAAATAAGCAGGGTGACAGGATACAGCCTTGACGTACTCCTTTCCCAATTTGGAACCAGTCCATTTTTCCATGTCCAGTTCTAACTGTTGCTTCTTGACCTGCATACAAATAATACAGACAAAATATTAATATCCTTACTATATAAAGAACTCTTAAAATCAACAAGAAAAATACTAACACATTGTAAAATGCTGTAGTAAAATAGCTAATAAATATTTTTAATTTTGTTCTTGACAGTAGTCAAAGAAATAAAAATTGATATAAAAAAGTTTTTCTCCTATCAGCTAGGTAAAATTTTAAAAATGAAAATTTCAGTGCTATTAAGGTTGTGAAATGAACACTTTTATAGACTGCTTTAGGGAGTGTAATGGAGAAGGCAGTGGCACCCCACTCCAGTACTCTTTCCTGGAAAATCCCATGGACAGAGGGGCCTGGTAGGCTGTGGCCCATGGAGTCACTAAGAGTCGACTGAGCATCTTCACTTTCACTTTCATGCATTGGAGAAGGAAATGGCAACCCACTCCAGTGTTCTTGCCTGGAGAATCCCAGGGATGGCAGAGCTTGATGGGCTGCCGTCTCTGGGGTCGCACCGAGTTGGACACAACTGAAGCGACTTAGCAGCAGCAGCAGCAGGGAGTGTAAACTTATGTAACATTTCAGAAAGGTACTTGGCTAAGTATACTATCACCCTTAGAAGTGTTCATATTGTTTGATTTAGTAATTTCCTTTCAAGTTACTTATCCTAAGAGATTATATATTTGGATAAATAATTATAAACAAAAAGGTTTCATCTCAGTATTATTTGTAATACCAAAAAATGGAATTTTGAACAGCTAAGTACCTGTTATTGAAGGATAATGTTTAATAAATTATGTTTAATCAATGGACTATATAGGCATTAAAATGTTTTCAAGTAATATAGCTGGGTAAATGTTCAGTATATAATGTTAAGTGAAAATAAATAGGGCACTAATATCTATACACACACAAAACACTGATTGCATAAAAATATACATATGCATGTAGAAAAAAGTACCAAAATATTATGGATCAGTTATTGCTAATTAGTGGAATTATTGGTCATTTTAATCTTATTCGTGACTCCTTTCTTATTCTAACATATTTGCAAAAGTTACTTAAATATAAGAAACACTTTGAGCTTCTGCCTGTATACTGTGTTGGTACTTTTCTCTGCCCTGCACTGACTGCCCTCTTCCTTTAATAATAATAGCTGTGGATTTCTCTGGTCGTCCACAGTGATTAAGAATCCACCTGCCACAGAACAACTAAGCCTGTGCACCACAACTATTCAGCCTGCACCCTAGAGCCTATATTCCACAACAAGAGAAGCCACCACAATAAGAAACCCATGCACCACAATTAGAGAAGTAGCCCCCACTTGCAGCAACTAGAGAAAACATGGGCACAGCAACAGAGATCCAGCACAACCTAAAACCAGTAATTAAAAAAAAATAATAATAGCTGCCATGTATTGAGCACATTTTATATCCACTGAGTGCTCTGTATGCATTGTCATATAATGTTCATAGTAACTGCATTTTAAATATGATGACCCAGGCTTGGCGAAGATTTGTTTTGTTTCAGATCAAACAGCAGGCAAATGACAGAGCAAGAATTTGAATTCATTCTGGCTCCAGTCAGATATGAAAGTAGAGAATAGTGTAATGAACCCCATATGCCCATCATGCAGCTTCAGTAATTACATACGGCAGCATACTTTATCTATGCCCCTATCTGTGGCTCTAGTGGTAAAGAACCCACCTACCAATGCAGAAGACCTAAGAGATGCAAGTTCTATCCCTGGGTCAGGAAGATCTCCTGGAGGAGGGCATGGCAACCCACTCCAGTATTCTTGCCTGGAGAATCCCATGGACAGAGGAACCTGGCAGACTACAGTCCATAAGATTACACAGAGTCAGACGACTGAAGCGACTGAACATGCACTCATTCCTCAATCCCTTCCGTATAATTTTGAGATAGGTTCCAGACATACTCATTCGTAAATATTTTACTATACATCTTTACAAGAGCTCTTTTGAAAATAATTATCGTATATTGTATCTAGAAATATGCTCATATTCCTCATAAATGTAATAAATATATCTTGTTTGTAGCTCTGGGAGTTGGTGATGGACAGGGAAGCCTGGCATGCTACAGTCCATGGGGTCACAAAGAGTTGGACACGACTGGGCGACTGAACTGAACTGTTTGTATCTTAAAAAATTGTATGGATTCTGTAGTTTCTGTTGTGATTGACTTTGTGTCGTTTTTAAGGTGGAACTTAACTTCCTGTGGAACAAGTGTGGCCAGCTCAGAATGCAGTGAAGAACTGTTTTCATCCGTTTCTGTTGGAGATCAAGATGATTGCTATTCCCTATTAGATGATCAAGAGTTCACGTCTTTTGATTTATTTCCTGAAGGGAGTGTCTGCAGTGATGTCTCTTCTTCTATTAGCACATACTGGGATTGGTCAGATAGCGAATTTGAATGGCAGGTAGGTTTTTTTTTTTCTTATATTGCCATTATTACTCCATAAGTAGAAGTATGAATTTCTGTTTCGGGTATTTTCATTTCTACCTCAAAGTAAATTTCTTCCAATTTTTGTTCAGTCCTAAAGATTCTATGACAGCATTAAGAATTAGAAGAAATATGTATCCTTTATTTTTACTAATGTACCTTTTAGGCTTCTCATGCTGCAGGTAACCTTTTGTACATTTTCATGTAATTTAGTACTTGTATAATGTTCTTGTTAATATATATATCATCAATACCTTTCTATGCATTAATCCAAGCAAATTTTCTCTTTAGTAATAAATGGCCTTCATGTCCTTATAGGTATAATAATTTTACACCAGGGTCATATTATATATAAGATCACAAACCACTCCATAATACATAATTTTTCATTGTTGTCAGGAATATAATTTCTCATTTTGTTTTCTCTTCATATGTAGAGATGTTTTCCACCTAACAGTGTTTTTTCTTCTCTGGCACATTATAACACAAAAAAATGGCTTTGTAGCAAATTACTGTCATTATGAGGCAGCATTTCCAAACAGTCCTTCAGAAAATGTAGATCACGTTATTGCAACATCCATTTTCTGATTGTAAAAGAGAATAACAACAACAGAAAAGACAATAACATTTGAAGAAGCTTTCCTTGCATACAGCAACTGTTATATTCAGTGTATGCTTGAATATTGCCTTCTAGATACTTGAAATTGTTGTACAAAAGAAGAATCAAACATTTTATTTCAAAAAAAAATTATTAAAATATAAAATAATACCAAATGGCATAAAATTAAAAATAAGTCTCCAAGTCCAACTCTGCTGTGGTTACCACCATTAAGAGCTTATACAGATACAGTATGTTTGCACAGTGTTAAAAAGGCACACAAAGGGACTTCCCTAGCAGTCCAGCTGTTAAGACTCTGTGCTTCCACTGCAGGGGTCACAGGTTTGATCCCTGGTCACCTCTGCTGTTTCAACTACTTTATCTCATTTTTTTCAATAACTGAAGCATAATTTAATCATTTCCCTAATAATGAATATTTAGGTTGATTTCAGTTTTTTTCTAGTTATAAACAATACTATGCTGAAAAATAAGAGGTTTTTAAAGAAGAAGAAATAATCTGCTGCTGCTGCTAGGTCGCTTCAGTCGTGTCCAACTCTGTGCGACCCCATAGACGGCAGCCCACCAGGCTCCCCCGTCCCTGAGATTCTCCAGGCAAGAACACTGGAGTGGGTTGCCATTTCCTTCTCCAATGCATTAAAGTGAAAAGTGAAAGTGAAGTCGCTCAGTCGTGTCCGACTCTTTGCGACCCCATGGACTGCAGCCTACCATGCTCCTCCATCCATGGGATTTTCCAGGCAAGAGTACTGGAGTGGGTGCCATTGCCTTCTCCAGTTATAAATATGATTTGGATAAAAAATGTTAAAAATTGAGATAAAAGGTACCATTTTAATAATTCTATAATTCAGAAATTTTAATATATTCACAATGTTGTGCAACCACCACCATGTCTAAGTCCAGGATATTTACATCACTCCAAAAGAAACCCATACCTGTTAGTGAATAGTCCTAATTTCCCTCTGTCACCTGGCAACCACTCTTCTACTTTCTCTATGGATTTACCTGTCTGGACATTTAATATAAATGTACTCATGGAAAATCCCATGGACGGAGGAGCCTGGTGGGCTGCCGTCCATGGGGTCGCTAGGAATCAGACACGACTGAGCAACTTTTTCACTTTTCACTTTCATGCATTGGAGAAGGAAATGGCAACCCACTCCAGTGTTCTGGCCTGGAGAATACCAGGGACCGGGGAGCCTGGTGGGCTGCCGTCTATGGGGTCGCACAAAGTTGGACATGACTGAAATGACTTAGCATCAGCAGCAGCATGTAATATGTGGCCTTTTGTGTCTGTGGTCTTTCACTGTTTTCAAAGTTCATCCATGTTATAGCACATAAGAGTATATTTCATTCCTGTCTTAAGTCAGCTCAGGCTCCTGTAACAAATATCATTGATGGGTGGTTTAAAAAACAAACACTCGTGGTTCTGGAATCTGAAAGTCCAAGATCAGAATGCCATCATGGACAGGTTCTGGTGAGCACACTCTTCTTGGCTTGCAGATGCTGTCTTCTGCAATATCCTCTTTTGGTTCCCTTATAAGGTCACCAATCCCATCACAAGGGCTCCACCCTCATGACGTCTTATAAACTTAATTACCTCCCAAAGCCCCATCTTCAATATCACATTGAGGATTAGGGTTTCAAGATACCGATTTAGGGGGTGACAAGCATCTAGTCCATAGCAGTTTCTTTCTATGACTGAATATTCCATTTTATGGATACATCACTTTTTGTTTAATTCATCATCAACTGAGGGATTATTTCCACTTTGGAGCTATTTATGAATAATACTAATATGAACATTCAGGTATAAGTTTTCATATGGATTTTTATTTTTAATTCTCTTGAAAATACATTGGGAGTTGCTGGGCCATGTGATAACTTTATGTTCACTTTTTTGGGAAACTGCCAAAATGTTTCCCAAAGTGGCTGTACCATTTTACATTTCTACTAGCAATACATGAAAATTCCAGTTTCTCCACTTCCTTTCCAACACTTTATATTGTCTGTCTTTTTTTATTACAGCCATCCTACTATGTCTTACACATAGTGATTTTGATTTTCATTTCTCTAATTACTAATGATGTTTGAGCATCTTTTCTTATCTTACTATTTGTATATCTTCTTTGGGAAAATGTCTTTTCAAATCCTTTGCCCATTTTTAAGTTGTGTTGTTTTTTATTATTGAATTGTAAGAATGCTTTATACGTGATGACTACTAGACCCTTATATACATGATTTGCAAGAATATTTCCCATTCTTTGTGTTGTTTTTTCACTTGATTGTGTCTGTTCGTTTGATATAGTGTCCTTTAATACACAAAAAAATTAAATTTTAAAGAATTCCAATTTATATTTTCTTGAGTTCTGTGCTTATCATGTCATATTTTTAAAACCATCCTTTAATCCAAGATCATGCAAATTTTTTCATCTGTTTCCTTCTTAGAATTTTATAGCTTTAATTAGTTCCTACATTTTAGGTCTTTGATCCTTTTGAGTTACTTTTTGTATATGGTATAAGGTAGGAGTTCCAGATTCATTATTTTGAATGTAGAAATCCAGTTGTCCCAGCACCACTTGTTGAAAAGACTGTATTTTTTTCCTTATCTAATGGTCTTGGTACCTTTGTGGAAATGAATTGGTCATAGACATATATAGGTTTAGTTCTGGACTCTTGATTGTATTCCACTGATTCATATAGCTATCTATGGCAAGATATTCTTATCCTTATATTTTGATGACTCTAGCTTTCTGATTTGAAATCAGAAAGTATGAGTTCTGCAACTTTGTTCTTTTTTTATCAAAATTTAGGATCAGGTTGTCACTTGTTCAAAAAGGGAAGTTCGAATTTTGATAGAGATTTCATTGAATCTGTAGATCAATTTGGGAAATGTTGCTATCTTAATAGTATTATTAAATATTCCAGTCCATAAACATGGGCCAGAATGTATTTAGGCCTTCTTTAATTTCTTTCAGTGATTTTTTAAATAGTTTTCTATGCTTAATTAGGTCTTTTGTTCCTTGGTTCAGTTTATTCCTAAACATTTTATTCTTTCAATATAGTTGTAAATGGAGTTGTTTTCTTAATTTCATTTTTTGGATTATTCACTGCTAGTGTATAGAAATACAGTTGTGTTTCATATATTGATTTTGTATCCTGCAACTTTGCTGAACTCATTTTTAATAATATTTTGTGTATAGATTCTTTAGGGTTTTCTGTATTTAAGATCATGTCATCTATGACTATATAGTTCTGTTTTTTCCTTTCCAATCTGGATACTTTTTTCCTTGCTTAATTGCCCTGACAAGATCTCTAGTACAGTGTTGAAAGAGAGAAGATCTAGATACCCCTGGCAAAAGCAGGCATCCTTGTTTTTTTCCTTATCTTAGGTGAGAAGCTTTGTCCTTCACTATTGAGTATATTAGCTGTAGGTTTTTCACAGATGTTCTTTTTTGTCATATTGAGGTATTTCCCTTTTATTCCTAGTTCTATGTTTTTAATATGAAAAGGTGTTAGATTTTGTCACATGTTTTTTCTGCATGTCTGTTGAGATGATCATGCAGTTTCTTCTCTTCTGTTACTGTGATGTAGTATATTGATTTCTAATAATGATTCACCCTTGCATTCCTGGGATTAATCGTAATTGCTCATGGTATATAATCCTTTTAAATTGCTGCTGGATTGGATTTGCTATTATTTTGTTGAAGATTTTTGCATCGGTAGTCATAAGAGATATTGGTCTGTAATTTTCCTTTCTTGTGATGCCTTTGTATCACTTTGCCTCACACAGTGAATTGGGCAGTGTTCGCTTTTCTTCTGGATAAGATGCTGTAATAAAAAATTTTCATTTAACGTATAAACTTTTTTGTGATATTTAAATTATTCATTTGATGACTACATAATATTCCTGGTACTAGATATTCCAGAACTTATGAAACCATTCCTCTATTCATATCTGTTTCAGTTTTTTTCTATTATAAATAATAAAGTGGTGTGCATTTTTGTTTATATATTATACCTTTTGTATTCTTCAGTGCCTCATTTAAAAAAATTTTATTGAAGTATAGTTGATTACAATATTGTATTAACTTCTTCTCTACAGCAAAGTGACTCTGTTATACACACACACACTCCCAGATATGTATATATTCTTTTCCATTATGGTTTATCACAGGATATTGAATATAGTTCCCTGTGCTGTACAGTAGGACCCTGCTATTTATCCATCCCATATATAATACTTTGCCTCTGCTAATCACAAATTCTCATTCTTTGTTCCTCTACTTCCCACTGTCTTGTTTTTTTGAAGTGCACACTTTGTATTTAATATCTGACTACAAGGATTTTTAATAAAGTGTAAGCAGATGGAGTTCTGATAATTCTGAGAAATATATTATTATTTTTGCTTATTTCATGTGACTTATTTAGAGTTCTTATCATCCATAATGTTGCAAAATGGCAGGCGTTTTAAAATCTTAATTGCTGACTTCTTCATTCATTTTATGAGTGGAGTGGAAAACTATCCCCAACCACTCACCATTAATGCGCACGACTGACTACAACATTGAAACAAACTAAGGCCTGCCTTAGTAATGTGTTTTCCCACTTCTGAAATTGGAGTGTAGGTACTCTGTTACCATGGATATTTGCTGTTTAAATATGCTGAAAGGTTTATAAAGCTCTCTTGTCTTTGTGAGATCTCATAGTGATGAATAGTAAATTACCTAGAAGATAATTACAAATTATGTGTTAGGATTAATATAGACTAAAAATCATTGACTGTAGTTAAAAAATTCATATTACCTCTGTTGTGATTAAAATCTACATATGTTTAAATCTTTCTTCTAAACAGATGTTTCAGTTACTACTAAAATAAATATAAATGATTCATAGATTCTCTCGGAAGAGAAATGCTAACTACCTGATAAGGCAGGATTTTAACCTTAGAATGAAAAGCATCTTAGCATTTGAAGTTGCATCAAAGCATTTTGCCTTGCACTTAGTTTTCTTTGCTTGCAGTCCTTTTATTGTTAAAGATATATTTGACTAGTCTTAAAGCTTGAGAAATTATTTTATTGTTGAGCAGGAAAGCATAGAAAATTTAGAAAGTGAGTAATACAGCTGTCATGCTTGAAACCTAGAGGTGCAATTTGAAATTGCACATCAGCTGTTACAGAAATGAGCTTACTCATAAAATTTTGCTACATGCTACAGAAAATATGGCAGAAGTTTGATTTAATTCTCCTTGTCACAATTACTGATTCTAATATAAATATACAAAATATTGTTGTCTATGAAAAATATGAGAGTTATTAACCATTTTGACTCTGAAATATATTCAGTTATAAAATAGAAAATTGCCGCTCTAATAAATACACAGGAATCCGTACAGTAAATTCTTCTGTACATCTGCAGCTGTAATCCCATGTCTCCAATTGGCTACTTGACATCTCCACTTGAATGACCTTATTATTTAATGCTAACCCATTATCTGGTGCTGAATCCTTAATCAGTAATGCAACTTCCAATTACTGTGTTTTCATGGAGGGAAAAAAAGACTGCTTTGTGACATGTCTTATATTGTATTGAAAAATGATAATGGTAATTTCAAAGAACATTTGTACTTGGTTTTCTCATGATCACTGCAAACTCACCATACCCCAAATTGCCTTCTTCTCTCATTCCAAACTACCTGCAAGGCAGGACAGTCTGATATAGTTGAAAGTTCTGGACTTGTGTCCTGATTTGGATGCTGCCACTAACCGTATGACCCTCCCTGGATATCATTTTTCCCTTACTTATAAAATGAGGTGTTGGACTAGATCTATATAACATTACTTCAGGTCTCTTGCCATAAAAAAATGAGATCTTTAAGGGTTGTGTGTTAACCTGGATGGGTTGTATGACTGTGAAATGTTGCCAATTTTCTTCTGGTCTCACGGATATTTGACTATTGTGTGCCGTGTGCTTAGTCCTGTTTGACTCTCTGCAACCGCATGGACTATGGCCCACGAGGCTTCTCTGTCTGTGGAATTTTCCAGGCAAGAATACTGGAGTGGGTTGCCATTTTCTACTCTAAGGATCTTCCTGACCCAGGGATCGAACCTGAATCCCTTGCATTGGCAAGTGGATTCTTTACTGCTGCATCACCTGGGTAGCCCCAGTTGATTATTATCCTTATCTGTTCAGTTATCAAATAATCTTGTAAATTGTATTTCATTTGAAAATTTCCCTATCTGTTCCCATTTTTCTTTCTGTTTTTGCTTATCTTAGTCCAGGTCCAAATCACAAAAAGAGCTTCCTAATTCCAGTCTTTCCTCTATTTTGTTCCCATACTGTATTTTATTAAAATATTTATTTACTTATTTATTTTTGGCTGCACTAGGTCTTCATTGCTGGGTGCGGGCTTTCTCTAGTTGCAACGAGCAGGAGCAACTCTTCGTTGAGGTGTGCAGGTTTCTCATTGCATTGGCTTCTCTTCTTGCAGAGCACAGGCTCTACAGTGCGAGGGCTTCAGTAGTTGTGGTTCTTAGGCTCTAGAGCACAGGCTCAGTGGTTGTGGCACACAGCCTTAGTTGCTCCAAGGCATGTGGGATCTTCCCAGACCAGGAACTGAACCCATGTCCCCTGCATTGGCAGGAGTATTAACCACTGAACCACCAGGGAAGCCCCCATACTGCTTTTTAACTCATCTTCTTTCCAGACCAATTTCATTATTACTTCTTCTATTTAGAAATGTTACTGGCCTACTTCTTTATATCATATAACAGCTCTGGTTCATTTGTAAAGCTTTTAAATCCCTAGCACTGATTTTGTTTTAATTATATAGGTCTTCTTAATCTCATCCTGTGTTGGTTTTTGTTTTCTCTTCTACCTATGGTTTTATTATTCTCTTTACGTGAATGCCTCTTCCTTTACCCCAAGCTGTCATTATTAGAGACTAACATGTGAAACTTAACCCAGCCACTTAAGCAACATGAAATATTCTCAGAGTTTATGTTCCTTTCTTTTTAAAACCATGGCAAGGTACAGAAAAAAGGACACACTTCAATTTATTGAGTATCACCTATGTGCCAGGCATGTTACCTCATATAATCTCTCAACAGTCCTTTGAGATGGATGATAGTAACCACAACTTACTGAAGACTCTGAGGCTCAAAGAAGGGAACTAACGTCTACAAGATCACACAGCTAGTAAGCAGTGGGGCTGGGATTTGAACTCTGGGATCTTTTACTTCTCCCCAGAAAAAAAAATGGCCAAAGGACCATTAATTGCCTGTTTTTTACCACCCACCCCCCAACAACCATGTAAACAGAATTAAAGGGACAAATTAAAATGCTTAGCATGTAGTCTGGCACTTAACAGATATTTGCTAAAGATTTAGATGAAATTTTTTCTTATGTTTTGAGAGTATAGATATTTTGGAAGTTCCTTTTTCTACCTAGTTTATCAAAGTAGTTTGAAGTAGGGGAGGCCTTTCATCTGATAAGGAGTGCCTCATTTTGTTTTAGGAACCCCAGGAGGATCTTTAACATAGTAATGTTGTGATTTGAAGTTTTTCAAAGGGGAAATAGCAAAATGTTTTATTGATGTTAAAAACGGGAAAAGATGGCCTTTGTGCATGCATTCAGCAATGTTCTTAATACTGACTATTACACTGACATTTGGGCTAAGGGTGAATAATTCAAGCAGTGTTAGTTAATGAGATTTTGAAGGAAGTCATAGATTGTTGGATGTCACTTATGTACTTGGATTCATCAATGACTATCAAAGTAAAAATGTTTTTAAGGGGGAATAGCTAATTTAGATAACTTCATTGTAAACATGATCACCTTGCAGAGTGATCCACCCCCTTTTTGTGGCTTCATACATCTCTTCTATGCAATTGACTCCCTGGTGCCTGTCCCCTAGTAGTTCTCTAAGCTTTAGTCTTGTAGCTTCAGTTTGTTGCTAGGTATTTCCATTGATGACTTGTCATCTCAAACATGCATTTGTTGATCGTTATGTTGTATAATTATATGTTTGTGCTACTGTGTTATCTTTCCAAGTAGAATATAAAGTTGTTGTGTAAGGACCATGACTTAGACTCCTTTGGATTCCGTGTACCTGTTACAGTGCCATGGATACGTATTCACAACGTATTTTAAATTATTTTAATTGTCTTGAGGTTATTAATACAGTCATGAGGACAAGGGACATGATTTATTTGTCTTTGTTTTGAAATTATATCTACCACAGTGTCTGGCAAAGAGCCAGATAGTGGCAGATCACTCAGGTTTCTTGAGATAGAGACTAATGCTTCTTATTCATTATGCAGTGTGGGCCCTAACCTGCATTCACATGAATTTAAAACCTTAATGATGAGCGATTCTTAAGTTAGCATTTTAATAAGCTTCGATTGTGATTTTAAGCTTTTGGAAAATACTGCTCATTGAATGACTGCATATAAAAAGAGTATGATGTTGCTGCTTTGTCTAAAATAAGAGTGGATCAGAGTTAATGTCTTCTGATTCAGTATTTGTCATTAGTCTTTTATTAAAGTAATTTTTAGTCAATATGAAACATGGCATTTAAACTCTTGCTTTTAATTTTTCTTTCCCTACCTTCTCCTTATTTTTATAAAGTTACCTGGCAGTGACATTGCCAGCGGGAGTGATGTACTTTCTGATGTCATACCCAGTATTCCAAGTTCACCTTGCCTGCTTCCTAAAAAGAAAAACAAGCACCGGAATTTAGATGAACTTCCTTGGAGTGCAATGACAAACGATGAGCAGGTAGAGATCTTGACATTCTTAATTAAAAGCGTATATGCTTGGGGCTAGTGCACTGGGACGACCCAGAGGGATGGTATGGGGAGGGAGGAGGGAGGAGGGTTCAGGATGGGGAGCACATGTATACCTGTGATGGATTCATTTTGATATTTGGCAAAACTAATACAATTATGTAAAGTTTAAAAATAAAATAAAATTTAAAAAAAAAATTAAAAAAAATAAAATAAAAAATAAAAAGTTCCAAAACACACACACACACACACAAAAAGCGTATATGTGGAGAATATGTGAAGTTTCATTTATTGTCTAATTTAAAGCTACTGGATTAATGTGGATTGCTTAGTAAATATGAATTTGAGCTCTAATTGTTTTGCAGGGAAAAATATAAGTGTTTCTGATACTTAAACATATTATAAGTTGCACACTAAAAGATCAGAGGTTTTGGCATTGATATTATTTATTATAATTTTTCATCATATAGGTGGAATATATTGAGTATCTGAGTCGTAAAGTCAGTACTGAGATGGGTCTTCGGGAACAACTTGATATTATTAAAATAATTGATCCTTCTGCTCAAATCTCCCCTACCGACAGTGAGTTTATTATTGAACTTAACTGTCTCACAGATGAAAAACTGAAGCAGGTATGTAAAGAAAATACAGATTCTACAGCTATTAAAAATACCATTGTTTTATAACATGTATACTTGAAGCAGTTCAGTTCAGTAGCTCAGCTGTGTCCAACTCTTTGCGACCCCATGGCCTGCAGCACACCAGGCCTCCCTGTCCACTGCCAACTCGCGGAGTTTACTCAAACTCATGTCCATTGAGTCGGTGATGCCAACCAACTATCTCATCCTCTGTTGTCCCCTTCTCCTCCTGCCTTCAACCTTGCCCAGCATCAGGGTCTTTTCCAATGAGTCAGTTCTTCGCATCAGGTGGCCAAAGTATTAGAGATTCAGCATCAGTCCTTCCAATGAATATTCAGGACTGATTTCCTTTAGGATGGACTGGTTTGATCTCCTTGCAGTCCAAGGGACTCTCAAGAGTCTTCTCCAACACCACAGTTCAAAAGCATCAGTTCTTCAGTGCTCAGCTTGATTTATAGTCCAACTCTCATATCCATACATGACTACTGGCAAAACCATAGCTTTGATGAGGTGGACCTTTGTTGGCAGAGTAATGTCTCTGCTTTTTATACTTGAATAGTCATATATAAATATATAGATAATTAAGGTCAAAATCACTGCTGTGAAATGTAATATTAGAACATGTGGTTTTAAGAGATTTTATGTATATCTCATGTGGCCATACCTTTCTGGGATCATTTGGATATAGAACCTACTTTCTAGTTATATAGGATTTGAAATTTGACTTCACAATTTAAGGAGTTGTTATGCTAAGGTATAGATTTATTCTAATAACTCATCTTACAAAAGACCAGTGGACAGAATCAAAATATTATTGAGAGCTGTACTTGAGTGAACATTTTAATTTTTTGTATTTGTCATCATTTATGAAAAATTTCTCTCATTTCAGTGTTTCTCTCAACAGACAAACTATATAATTTTTTACATTCCAGCCCATTTTTCACTAGTATGGTAAATTGATGCCTTGCATTTGAAGACAAGTATTATGGGCCCCTACCTAAGATCTAGGAAACACTCTAATATAATTAGCAGCATACTTAAGTGGCAACCTTTTAAAAAATGCCTACTCTTATCTATTTTATTGTTAGTTTCTGTTTCTAGTGTTATTTTCTTACACTCCTAAATTCTGGAAGCTAGTAGCTTATCATTTACTGATTATATTTTATATACTTAAAAAAATCTAGCTTCATAACATTTATTCTAGAATTTTGAACACCAGAATTTTTCTGGTACTTGTTTCTACATTTAGAGATTTCTTTTGTCTTTCTGGTCAACCTATATGCACCTGTAGCACTTTTGACAATCTTTAAGTACAATATTCTTCTTTTCTCCATTATTTTGAGGGCAGAACGTCAAGGTACAATACTAACCAGTTTTTGTCTGTCTGTTCCAAGGTCAGAAACTATATCAAGGAGCATAGCCCTCGCCTACGGCCCACAAGAGAGGCCTGGAAGAGAAGCAACTTTAGTTGTGCAAGCACCAGTGGAGTGAGCGGTGCCAGTGCCAGTGCCAGCAGCAGCAGTGCCAGCATGGTCAGTTCTGCAAGCAGCAGTGGGTCCAGTGTTGGAAACTCTGCTTCAAACTCCAGTGCCAACATGAGTCGAGCACACAGTGACAGCAACTTGTCTGCAAGTGCAGCAGAGCGGATTCGGGATTCAAAAGTAAAACGTCTAATCAATACAAAACTTTACCTTTCAATATTAACATTAGTATTCCTTCATATACAGTTCTTGAAGAGTTAAAATTATCCTGCTCTATAGATGCCTGTGGGTTTTTATTTTAATTGAGCAAGCAGGATTCTCTGCTGTTGAACAAAGCCCTCTGCATTGAGTGCTTTGAAATGCTGTTTTGACCCACAGCCATATTACCTTCAATTTTATCTGATTTTTGTGTCTGTTTTAAGTAAGATAAATTGATGGAAATAATGAGTGAGTCTCAAGATTGCAATACTGACTGCAACTTACTATTAAGCAGATCTCACTAGGTTGCTGATGTTGCTGTCTATTAGCTCCTAAAATGTCCTATATGTCTTGTATGTGTGTGTGTGTTAAATGTTTTCTTAAAGTTTTAACCATGAATGTTTCTTTGTAGCTCTTTTTTAAATGTAATAATGCTTTCTCTAATTTCTGACTACTCTTTTCACAGTTGAAAAAACTCTGTATAGTATTTTTGGACGCATAAAAAATAGAAAGTTTAAATGTATATAGCATAGTTCTGTTATGCTTAGTGGGAAAGTTCGGTTCCTTGCAGTGGTGACAGTGTGGAGCTAACTTACAGATGATAAGGGTATCTCTATAACTCTTGGGAACCCAGTGGTGACTTTTCCTGGAAAGTGATTCTTTACTTGGTTCTTAACCAAAGTAGCAGAAACATAGCCAGCTTTGTTGGTTGCCAAGGGTTTCCTCTGTGTATGTGGTCATTCTTTTTTGGCATCAGTTCACCAGTGGCAAGAAATAGAGTACCCACTGGGTTTCTAATGGGCTTAAAAGATGGCATTTGCTTAATATGAAAAAGACATGGTTCTTTCCCAGCCATTGTAAAATTGCTAATGCTTTTGAATGAAAGGCACCTTCAAAGAATAAGCATTAGAGATTTTGACAGTGTTCTCTACATTTGTTTTCATTATTGTTCACTGCATGTTTCCTCTGCACTGACACCAGTGTACCTTAATTTGATATAAAAAAGCCTTAGAAATGATTGGTTATCCATAACTAGTCAAATGATCAGGTTTCAAACCTTCCTAATCAGATTTCCTAGTCAAATACCATAAATATAGAATCTTGAAAAATTGTTTTCATGTCTAAGCTAATGGCTCACTTACTAGAACCAAGATTGTACTGCAGAGGAATTTGAACATCTCTATTCAGAAAATATCGAATTTGATCCATACTTTGGGGTGGGTATGCCAGAACTGAACCTCACTGATTTAGAATTTTTTATTTTGACAGAAGCGATCCAAACAGCGGAAGTTACAACAGAAGGCCTTACGCAAGAGGCAGCTGAAAGAGCAGAGGCAGGCTCGGAAGGAGAGGCTCAGTGGGCTCTTCCTTAATGAAGAAGTGCTGTCCTTGAAAGTGACTGAGGAAGACCATGAAGCAGATGTAGATGTTTTGATGTAATAAGGGTGAATTTATCAGCATTGTTTCTAAGCATTATTCTATCCTTATTTGTTTACATGCATCTTGACCAAACTTTTGGTTAGGGCTGTGCTGACGTACCGTTCATAATTTAGGTCTGTGGTTCTCAGCAGATGGTCCTCGGACCAGTAGCTTCAGCATCACCTGAGAAGTTATTAGAAATGCATACTCTTGGGTCCCACCCCAGGCCTAGTGAATCAGAAATGCTGGGGGAGGGGCATAGCATTGTGTTTCAACAGGTACCAGGTTATTCTGCCACACACTCTAGTTTTAAGAACCACTGATTTAGTAAATGTTTTGACTATTTAAACTTCAGAGTGGTTAAGTGGGCTTTTTCAGATTAGTACTTTAACAGTTTAGGAGATTTCAAGGTACTGCTGACAGATAATTTATTATGTCAGTATAGAATGTGTAGAGATCATAATTCAGTTTCTTCTTAATGTTATGATTTCTTAGTTTTTCTGAAGGGCCATAGCATAATTCTCAATTCCTAGTGGACGTCTTTTTTTTGAGGTTGTAGGGATAGAATGTGGATTGCTGTTTACAATAGTGCCTTCATTAGGTTTATTTGTTTTCATTCATTTTAACTCAAATGTGTAAAAAATAGGCCCTAACATCTTAGGTTTGTTTTTTTGACTTTGTGTATATTCAGAATCCTTTCTGCAAGTGATGACTACTGAGAAAATAATGTTACTAGTAGCTGAATTTTAGATTTAATGCTACATTGATTAATATTCAAATGGAAAAATCCAGCAAGCAAAACAACCAATTCTACTTTTCACTGCTTTTTGAAATTTTAGGCTGTGAAACTGTCTTAAAGGCAAGAAACATCTCTGTCAAGTTCTTTTTGTAGGTTTTTTTATTTTCAGCACAGCTCTAATTTTTAAATATTTGGTGTAACAGCTTTATGGCATGTGAATAAGTTAATGTTCAAAATTAACTCAAGAAACCCTTACAGTTCTGCTAAACTCTATAAATCGCTAGAAATACACTGAGCAGTGAGATATTTAAAAACCTTTGCTTCTTGGCTACTAATAGTACTCTAATTTTAAATGTGAAATCATAGAGTCTCTAAATGTTTTCGTGAAGAGTTTGTTATCATGAACATTATAAGTAGTGTGATTCCTTTTATTTTCCCACACATCTTTAAACATTCACACGGGTTAAAGAAAATTGAAACTGATACTACTGACAATCAAGCTGCTTTCTGACTTTCATAATTTTCTTTTTATTGTGGAAACTTGGGAGGTAATCATGATTTTGTAGGATGAGTTGTCAATATTTTTTTAAACTCTAGAGTCAGAGGTTGATAGATTCCTACCTTTTTTACACTGTATCATATCAAGTAATCCATTAAAAAGATTAACAACATAGATCCTTAATTCTCAGCTGTGAATTCCTAATTCTCAGCATAACCTTTGCTTACAATCATATGTTTTGAAATTTTGACTTTATTTTGGTTCCTCAAAAGTTAAAGAATTGAAACTAAAGGAAAAATTGATATATTGCAGCTTTACTGAGGTCTGTGGTATGGTTGTAACATTTTGAAGACTACTAAATTCATACTTTAAAATTTTACTGAAATAACAGTATATATGTGTATATGGTTGTCAGTTGGAGTATTCCCTCTAACGTTCCCCTTACCCCCTCTTTAGTGCTTCTGACTAGCTTAGAGGGCCCAAAGAGAGCTTGGGGATAAATCCCAGAATACTCTTGAGGAGGATTGAAAGGGTCCACCTTGTTGTGTTTTCCCTTCTAAATACAGAAAGAATAAATAGAAGAGCAAATACAGCTGAATTCTCTACCTGCTCTTAGCAAAAGCAAAATTCCAGGGAATGACTGCCTGTTCTCTTTAGTTACTCTTCAAGGAAAACAGGCCCCTTTTGGAGACCATAGAGCAGCATGTATCTGTTAAATACTTGGAAACAATTTACTTGACAGTGACCAGTAAAAGAAGATCCTAATAAGACCAATTCCTCTACTCTCCCAATAATCGCAGTCTTATTACCATAGATTTACCTTAAGTCACTGTTAAACAAGTTTACCAAAGTGCCACAAAGCCAATTTTTAAAGTTTATAAAGGTTTGAGTGTTTATAGTAAAGTACACCATGAAGTGTTGTGCAAATCTGGATGCACAGTCTTTATGGTATCATAAATTAGAGATAGCTCAGTAAGGTGGCTTGGAAGAGATTGAAATAAAGAACAGAAAAAAAATTTAAGCAATTTGTGTTTGCTTATGATTAAAGAGGGAGATTACAAAGTCTTTCTCTACCTACGCCCCACTCCCCCGCCCAAATAAAACAACAGAAAAAGACAAAAAAATTCTTGTCTTTGTTAATGTGCTATACTTTTTTTTGGTTTTAATGCCTCATGTAGATAATTCAGGTTTGAATTATTTCTTTCTTAGAATAAATAATAAATTTAATCTGATCTCTTTCTAAGTGCAATTTAAAACAAATCCAACTCAATTTTTTTCTTTAAAAGTATAAACCTCGACTAACCAATTAATAAAAATGTAAGACTTATTTGCTCCATTGTCAGTTCTCAACTGTAGAGAATTGACATTAGAGCAAATAAGTCTTTCCCTTTAAAAATAAGCCTTGTTACATGAGGGCATGATTAAAAAATAAGACTTCTTAATTAAGGGCATAATGAAGTCACATCACATTTATCCAGAACATTTTATTAGGGATCTTGTGTGTATGTCAATTATATTTCAACAAAACTGGGGAAAAGAGACCTTGTAGAAGTCTGTCAGTCCCTACCACAGGTTTTAAAAGTGCAAACCTTGAGTTTAAACAAAATGATGCGTTTTTTCCTATATTTTTGCAACTGAGTTTAAGTGAGGCAATGTAGTATAATGTGTAGTGAAGTACAAAGGACTTTATACTGTTCTTCTGTCCCAAGAAGAACTTAGAGTAAAATAACTTTATTTTTTGAGACTTGTCTCATTTTTAGTTAAGTGGTGGCTGTTTTGTCCATTTTGTCAGTCCTTTGGGTTAACTAGATATTGCTGAATTAATGCCAGAAACTGATTTGAAATTTGATGACTCTGTGGATTGGATAGACATCTCATTTTATTTAGCTCTTAGAAGTGCTAAAACCCCTCATAAAGGAAAACTTTTAAGAACTACTATATAAAGGTATCCAGATTCTGATGAGCTTTAAAAATTGTGAAATTTATCAAATGTCTTCATATTTAAGCCAAAAATGTTAGTTCATGACAAATAGAAAAGTCTTGTTCCCAGGATTCTCTAGTGTAGAGTCTTTTGTTTATAGCTTCCTGTGCCTTAAAGGTGAACTCTATACTTTTCGTCAACATTAGGCTTTTCCAAATTCAAAAGTAATCTAAATGTTGTAATTAATTTTATAAAATGCCCATGCTCTTGGATATCAGTAAGCAAAGGCATTATATCGAACTAATCAATGATAATAGAGTACATAAAGAAAACCTTCAGATCTTAAGTTTCACTTATATAACTTGATTTTTGGCCCAGCTAGGTCATAGAACATTGAAGTCATCTAAAGTATAGTTTTGGAGAAGGCAATGGCACCCCACTCCAGTACTCTTGCCTGGAAAATCCCATGGACAGAGCATCCTGGTGCGCTGTAGTCCATGGGGTCGCTAAGAGTCGCACACGACTGAGTGACTTCACTTTCACTTTTCACTTTCATGCATTGGAGAAGGAAATGGCAACCCACTCCAGTGTTCTTGCCTGGAGAATCACAGGGACGGGTGGGCTGCCGTCTCTGGGGTCGCACAGAGTCGGACATGACTGAAGCGACTTAGCAGCAGTAGCAGCAAAGTATAGTTTAATGTATTTGTTATTTTTTTCCCCTGATAAAACTCATAAAGCAGAATATTTTTTTATTTTACTTATTTTATTTTATTTTTTGGCCTCACTGTGCAGTTTGCAGGATCTTAGTTCCCTGACCAGGGATTGAAACTAGGCCCTCAGCAGTGAAAGCATGGAGTTACAACCACTGGGCTTCCAGGGAATTCCCAAGAATATTTTTTAAATTGAGTTAACTCTGGAAAGATAATTTTCAAGGCCAAAGTACTTCAAAAGCAGAGATTATATAGCAATTTGATTTGTTTGTTAACTTTAGTGATTCTTGTATTCATTTATGTAATAGCATAACATTCCTCTTCCTTTTAACTTCTTAACGCTTGTGTTTACAAGAAAAAATGTTTGCTTCAAACTGGGAAGGGGTTACTTAAAATCAGTTTATAGTTTGAGATGGTTGATAGGAAAATTTCCAGTTACAGTCAAATGATAGTATTGATGTTGCGCACACTGACATTCAATATGTCTAAACTTAGAGGTAAGTTTAATCCTTAAAAGGACTATTAGGTAGAAAATAAATATTTGTATACACATGTACTGTGATAACTTTGGATTCATTTTAAGTCTGACAAAGTAAGATAAGTTTTATCTTTACAATTAAATTATGCTAAGTGGTGGGATGTATCTGAGAGAGATTTAGACCTAGGCATCCTTATCAGTGTAGTATCTGGAACATAGCTCCTTAGAAATGCTTAATTCTTATTTCTTAATCCTTAATTCTTATTTCCATAAGGCTTAGAAGGAACTCTACAAATTCTAAGTAACTGGCTATTATTAATAAGAGTAAAAAATCTACTATACTTCAATAAAATATTTTAAGACAAAAAATAGGAAGTTGCATGGTATAGCCGAGTTGACTCACTAAAATTTTATTTACATAATTTTTCTAATATGGAAATTACTTGTTTTCAGCCCCCCTTCACAATTGTATTTTAAATTAAGGTTATTAATGTTTTCACCTAGATCATATAATGGTAAATTAATTTTTTAAATTTGATATCCGTACTGAACTTGGAAAAACTGATTTGGTCTTCTCCGATTTCAATAAGTATTGTTGGATTTCTTTGTTACATCTTTGTGGTCAATGGAACCTGTGGAAATCTGTGTTCTTTTTTTGTGAGGGATGGGGTAGAAAAGAGGAGAGTAGTCTAATTATACATATGCAGAGAGTAGTCTAATTATGCATTTTGACTATATAAAGGTAGTTGTAGAATTAATATGTATAAATGACAAATTAACACTTACCTATTGTGAATTGTTCTAAGGAACAGTGGCCTGAAGCCATGGCTTGTTTTGTGGAGCTGCTTGCTCTTTAATAGTAGCTGACCAATTGGATTTAAGTTGAGACTTTGAGGTTAGGTTACCAAGCTGAGGCTTTTAGGAATGGAGCAGACCATGTCTGTTCCTGTAGTGAATCGATTTAATTTCCTCTTTGAATACTCTAATTTAGATATATGTATTGTCCATTCTAAATCTTTGTGTTGGGAGTTTTATAAAATTGTTTGCAAAAGCTATTAAGAATAAACACAAGTATATGTAAAACATTTCACAGATGGTTAAAAATTTCAATTTTTTTGTTTTAGTTTCAAAGGTTAGTTATGTAGCATCAATATCATAACCAAAGCAAGTAGGACATTGACTGGTTTGGAGAATCTTCAAGTAGTCTTAAATACTGTAATGTATCAGATTGTTAACCAGGATTTTTTTCCTGTATTTCTGCTAAATGTATTACTGTATTAATGCACTTTTGTATATATATCTGTCTTCTGTACATTCTGTACTTACTTCAGTGTATATAAAAGCTGTTTTTCCTGAAGCTGTGAGGGAAAAACAATAGCTGTAACACAAGTCACTTCTATTTTGAGTTTCCTCTTGTACTTGAAAGTAGTCATTCAGTAGTTAAATCTATATAGTATGTACGGTTGTAATTAAAATGGTAATGTGGCAGAGCTGTCTTTTAAAACTGATTATAAGAATGAAAAGTGTTTTAGTTATAAAAAAATTGTAATATTTTAAATTGTCTCTTTTGATGTACCATGGATTTTTACAAACCCACTGCTGCTTACTACTTTATACTTCTGAATCTACTCCTTTTCATGTCCCATCCTAGAACATTTATCAACAGAAAAATTTCTCTCTTTTCTTTTGCTCAGTTTGGTTAAGGCTCCGTAGCTTTTGTTTTGTGTAAGTCCCAATTCCCCAGATGTCACTGGCAAATCTCTTTTCTCCTGGAAAGATCAGATTTCTAGAGACATTAGAATTCATAGTAAGTGAAAATTAGGTCTAACGTTGTTTACAAAAACCAGATCTATTTTCCTTCTAGAGTTTTCTTAAGTTATATAAAAGTAATGTCTGTGAGCAGTTTTATGTATTGGTACAGAAGCAGTTCAGCTTTTCAGCAGCAACTTTATCTCTTGCCACTAGAGGGAGATCTGTGGTTGCTCTCTCCTTTGGAAAATGTCTTGGCTGCTTTTCATTTGTTTTTAACTTCAGAGGTTGGAATTGACCTCGTGCTCAAAATTCCTTTTGTGATATTAAATGCTTTGATTTGTTAGTCAAAGGTAAGTTAATTAAGCTTGTTTAATAAAGCCAATATTATTCATGCTTTTCTGTAATTTCAATTTTTAATAAATGTGAGTCAGATATTAAGTGAAATGTGTGTGTTTATCTGTGTGTATGTGTTTCTTAAGTACTCTAAAACTGTATGTACTGTTTATTATGGTAACCCATAACCACACGTAGCTATTTAAGTGAATGAAAATTAAAATTTAGCTTCTTGGTCCCATTAGCACCACTTCAAGAGTGCTGTAGCCATATATGGTGAGAGACTACTGCATTGGAAAATACAGGATATAGAACATTTCCATCATCACAGTTCTGTTGGATAGTACAGATCTAGGTATTTTGTTTTATGTAGTGACCACTATCATCATTTTACCAGTGAACAGTAATCATTGACTCAAAACTTCTGCCCACAGTTACTATTTATAAGTGATTGGTATGAGAGGAAGAGTGTGCTGCATTTCATTGTCTACTTCCTTAAGGCCACTATCTAAGTTGGGAGCTTGATGGTTTAATGGAGAAATTTCTCAAATATTGACTATTTCACTTGACTATTAATACAATTTAATGTTTGAATGATGTGGAAATTAGGTGCCAGTTTCTGTTTTGATTGTTGCAGAGTGCTACCATGGAGATTTCTCTGAGTTCATCCTTCTCTGATGCAAAATCAGTCCTAAGTGACAGTACTAGGACATAGATTTTTAGAGTCTATTAAAAAAAAACTACTTATTTCAGAATCATCCCTCAGAGTGCTTTTTTTTTCTTGTAATGTGAGAGCTTTAAGAGAATCACTGTTATTTAGGTCTGACAATCTCTACCTCTCCCTCACTATCAGTTTGAATCTCACGGTAAGTGGGATGTTTTAGTACATTATCTGTGTTTCTTAGCTGATAGATACTAAATTTAAGTACATTACTTCCCTTGTAATGGAGGAATAATATTTTTAAAATTCCAGTTTATTCATTTGGTTGGCAGGATCCCACTCTATGCTTCTTTTTACTCAAAACAGCAGATAATTGAATTGGCATATTTTCTGCTTTGTCTTATTAAAAAATTTCAAGTAGAAGAGTAAAATGCATCCCCATATACCATATCTACTTCAACGCTTCTCTCATGGCCAATCTTGTTCCTTTTACCTCCCCATCCACTAAACTGTGAAAAATTCTGAAAGAGATGGGAATACCAGACCACCTGACCTGCCTCTTGAGAAATCTGTATGCAGGTCAGGGAGCAACAGTTAGAACTGGACATGGAACAACAGACTGGTTCCAAAGAGGAAAAGGAGTTCGTCAAGGCTGTATATTGTCACCTTGCTTATTTAACTTATATGCAGAGTACATCATGAGAAACTCTGGGCTGGAAGAAGCACAAGCTGGAATCAAGATTGCTGGGAGAAATATCAATAACCTCAGATGTGCAGATGACACCACCCTTATGGCAGAAAGTGAAGAAGAACTAAAGAGCCTCTTGATGAAAGTGAAAGAGGAGAGTGAAAAGGTTGGCTTAAAGCTCAACATTCAGAAAACTAAGATTATGGCATCTGGTCCCATCACTTCATGGGAAATAGATGGGGAAACAGTGGCTGACTCTATTTTTTGGGCTCCAAAATCACTGCAGATGGTGACTGCAGCCGTGAAATTAAAAGACGTTTACTCCTTGGAAAGAAAGTTATGACCAACCTAGACAGCATATTAAAAAGCAGAGACATTACTTTGTTAACAAAGGTTCATCTAGTCAAGACTATGGTTTTTCCAGTGGTCATGTATAGATGTGAGAGTTGGACTATAAAGAAGGCTGAGTGCTGAAGAATTGATGCTTTTGAACTGTGGTGTTGGAGAAGACTCTTGAGAGTCCCTTGGACTGCAAGGAGATCCAACCAGTCCATTCTAAAGGAGATCAGTCCTGGGTGTCCATTGGAAGGACTGATGCTGAAGCTTCAATACTTTCGCCACCTGATGTGAAGAGCTAACTCATTTGAAAAGACCCTGATGCTGGGAAAGATTGAGGGCAGGAAGAGAAGGGGATGACAGAGGATGAGATGGTTGGATGGCATCACCGACTCAATGGAGATGAGTTTGGGTGAACTCCAGGAGTTGGTGATGGACAGGGAGTCCTGGCATGCTGCAGTTCATAGGGTTTCAAAGAGCTGGACACAACTAAGCAACTGAACTGAACCGAACCACTCACCTTAGCTCAATACTTGATGATAGTAAAGTTCACAGGTATTATTCTTCATTTTTAAATATTATAGTATCAAGTTTTTTTAAAAGATAATGGCACTTCTATATTATACATAACTATGATATCACCATCAGAGAAGGCAATGGCACCCCACTCCAGTAGTCTTGCCTGGAAAATCCCATGGACTGAGGAGCCTGGTAGGCTGCAGTCCATAGGGTCACTAAGAGTCTGGTACGACTGAGTGACTTCACTTTCACTTTTCACTTTCATGCATTGGAGAAGGAAATGGAAACCCACTCCAGTGTTCTTGCCTGGAGAATCCCAGGGACGGAGGAGCCTGGTGGGCTGCTGTCTATGGGGTCACACAGAGTCGGACAGGACTGAAGCTACTTAGCAGCAGCAGCATGATATCACCATACTTATTAAAATAATTCCTTAATATTAAATATCTGGTTTACTTGTTTGAAATCAAAACCATTACCATCAGCCTTATTTCAAAATTATACTTTTGTTAGCACTAAGAATAATTATTTTTATTATTGCTTGATAAGTCCTGGTGGTGTGTCTTGAGCATATTTCCAGTGAAAACAAGATATGTATTGCTTTTAGATAAAAACAAAGTCCAGTTTTCCCTACTACTTTATTAATAAAGCCATGGAATATTTTGGATTGCAGGTAGAAGGTAGGGAAAATAGCTACAAGATAAGTTGAACTAGGTATTTTCTCTCTCACCTACCTCTGGGTCAAAGAATTTTCTTTTTCAGCCAAGTTGGACCATATGGTAAATATATGAATGCCCGGTATTTGTAAATAGGTATGCACGGGTACTGTGGGGGATATAAGGTAAAAGTAAAGATTCTTATTCTTTTTCCCTTAGAAATTAATTTTAGAAAATCTTTTAACAGATGTGTGACTGAAACTGTTGGTTTTGGTTTTATATTTTGAAGTACTGAAGTTTATACTTTCCAAATTGTAGAATTTGAGAGCTCAAAGAGACTTTAGAGATCATTTAGCTTGGTGGTTCTCAAACTTGAGTGTACATCAGAATCCCCTGGAGGGCTTGTTAAAACACAGATGGTCGGGCCCCACTCCCAAAGTTTCTGATTCAGTAGGCACTCTTAATGACCTCCTAGGTGATTGTGAGGCTGGTCCATGAACACATGGAGAACCATTGATGTAGCACAATCCTCTTTTCTGCATTTTGCAAATGAGGAAATTGACATTAAGAGGAAGGTGACTTTTTCGCTCCAAACTAGTGACAGCTAAATCTTAAGATGTTTATTCACACCCCAAGTGCAGTGTTTTCCTGTCGTGCGTTTGTTTCCTTCAGAGAAGTTGCCTCCAAAGGATTTCTTCTGAGTCCTTTCGGAACATTTGGATTTTCTTAGTAATGGTAAATATTTATCTCCCCAGATTTGGAGTTTTAAAATAAAGTCTAGGGATTCAAATTATTGGCAAATTTTTTTTTGCATGCTGATATATTTTTCTGGGGAGGACTGTGTATCTTTTTATCAAGTTCTCAAATGAATTTTCTTCCCCCTAATGGCCAAGGCTCTGTTCCTTTAGGGCAGTTTGGCTTTTAGAAATAACCAAGGGTCATTTAGAGGACTGTCTGGTGGTTAAACATGGGTGAGAAAGCTGGCTACATTTGGTCAATGAGGTGTGATTTTAAAAGACTTTCTTTTGTGGCCTAAAAAATGGCTTCTATCTATATTAAAGGAGTCCCAAAGTATCTGGGGCAATGACAGCATCATTGGACTGGGTATATGGTAATACCATGAAGTGTGGATGTTATTAATTGGAGATATATTAGCTCTGACTTATTGATTAAAATAGTCTTCATTACTTCTTAGTTTGTATCCTAGAGAAAAGTCTTCCACTAATGTTTTAAAAATATTGTCTTAGATTTCATGGAATTATTTATTAAGTTGGCAATAACAGAACTAGACGGTAATCCAAAAAGTTGAGGACTTCTCCGGTGGTCCAGTGGTTAAGAATCTGCCTGCTGATGCAAGGGATACAGGTTCGATCCCTGGTCCAGTAAGATTCCTCATGCTGCGGGGCAGTGCCACAACGACTGAACTCACACTCTAGAGCCTGTGAGCCGCAACTACTGAGCCCATGTGCTGCAAATACTGAAGCCTGAGCACCTAGAGCCAGTGCTTTGCAGCAAGAGAAGCCACCACAATGAGAAGCCCAAGTACCACAACTAGCGTAGCTCCCGCTCTCTGCATCTAGAGAAAGCCTATGCAGCAACGAAGACCCAGCACTGCCACAAATAAATAATTTTAAAAGTTTTTAAAATATTAAAAATGTTGGAAACATTTTTAGATTTTATAGATTTTATTTAATTTAATGGTCATTACTCTCTATTTTGCAGATGAGAAGCTTGAGGCTAAGAGAGATGAAGTGCTTTATCTAGGTTCTGTAGCTGAATGACGGTAGATGAAGGATTAAGTCTCGAGCTGTAAACTAGTGTTCTTTGCACTGTATAACACTGCTTTGTATCACGTGGTTACTTTTCGCAGTGGTTTGAGAGAAATCACAAGAGTTTGGTACAGAGCAGTAGTTAAAGTGTGGACCCCACACCAGAATCATCTGGGGAATTTATAGAAAATAATGGTATTTAACCACCTGTCCCCCCTCACCCAGAAATAGTGAATCAGAATCTCAGACAGTGAGGCATGGACATCTACTGAGTTGTAATGGACATTTTATTTAGGAATAAGTCTGTTTACTGAGAAGTTATAAAGATCGCACTGAGAATTCCTGTATACCTGCTACCGGTGCCCTAATGTTAACATCTTACATAACTCTGGTATATTTGTCAAAACTAATAAATCAACATTGGTACATTACTATTAACTAAACTACAGATTTATTATTTTTTCATTCATTATTTGATCTCAGTTTTTCCACTAATGTTCTATTTTTAATTTTTAATTTTATTTTATTTTTTAGCTTTACAATATTGTATTGGTTTTGCCATATATCAACATGAATTCTTTTTCTGTTGCAAAATCCAATCCAGGATCCCTCTTTCATTTAATCATCATGTTTCCTTAGCTTCTCCTATCTGTGACAGTTTCTTTCTTCACTTGTTTTTCATGATCTTGACAAATATAAGATGAACTGGTCAGGTATTTTGTGGAATGTCATCCTCAGTTTGGGTTTGTCTGAGGTTTTGAGATTCACAGAGGATTACGACAGAGGTAAGATGGGCTTCCCAGGTGGCACAGTGGTAAAGAATCTGCTTCCCACTGCAGATGTGGATTTGATCCCAAGGTCAGGAAGATCCCTTGTAGAAGGGAATGGCAACCCACTCCAGTATTCTTTTCTGGGAAATCCCATGGACAGAGGAACCTGGTGGGCTGCAGTCCATGGGGCTCCCAAAGAGTTGGATATGACTGAACAACTGAGCACACACCATAGAGGTGAGGTGCCATTCTCATTATCCTGAAGGGTACATAGTATCAACAGGATTTTTTTTTAGCTGCACCAAAGGCATATCCTAGCTTTATTAGAGGGCCCACACTGCAGTAAACATGAAAACACAAAATCTCATCAGTTTAATAATAATAATAATAAACACCCAAAATGGAAAACTGGGAGCAGAAAAGAGGCCCCTGGGCCAGGGGCACAGGGAGCCCAGTTCATGGCACCAGGCCTGGCCGCAGGCTGCCCCCCACCCCCATTGCTGTTGCTATGAGGTTGGGGGAGGGGACCAGCAATTGTCCTGTGGGAGCCACTGTTCACCTGGGTCGAGTACCCTTACTTCTTCTGGGGTGTGCTCAGCTTCTTCATGCCCCAGACCTTGTCCAGCAGGCCAGAGATGAGGGCCTCAGTGGGTTTGTAAGTCAACCAGCAGCTCCTTGACCCTGGTAGCCCACGTATCATTGCTCTCCATGTCCAGTTCATCCACATTGATTTCTAGCTCTGGAATCTTCTCTTCCTGGGGTAGGGGTTAGGGAGGAGGGAGAAACAAGGGCCTGGCAGTCTTTGAGCTGCTCCTGGATCCACTTCTCCAGGTTGAGACGCTTCTGTAGCTCCTTGCAGTCATACTTGACCATGACCTTCCCTTGGTGCCTCACTGGGCCTTCACCTGCAGTGACTTATGCCTGCATTACTGGATCCCTTTTGGGCTTCCCTGGTGGCTCAGATAGTAAAAAATCTGCCTGCAGTGTGGGAGACCTGGGTTCAATACCTGGATTCAATCCCTGGGTTGGGAAGATCCCCTGGAGGAGGTAATGGCAATCCATTCCAGTATTCTTGCCTGAAGAATTCCCCCATGGACAGAGGAGCCTGGCAAGCTACAATCCATGGGGTCTCAAAGAATCAGACACAACTGAGGGACTAAGCACCTGGATATTGGCCTCTCATTTATTCAGTCATTTATATCAGTATGGATTCATGGATATTTATTTTATACTTTGGATTGTAACATAATACCATGTTATTTATTTTGTTGCTCAAATTTTTCCAGCTCTGGATGTTGGGAACTCTTAAAGCTTGGCTCCAGCATCCCTTTGATCTACTCCTATCCTTTTGTGTTTTGAGCACTTTATTTTGGGCACTACATGATGCTCCAGCCCTAGAATCAGCATTTCTCCAAGGAGCATTTTAAAAGCTTCTTGTGATTCTAATGCAGAATTAAGTATGGGAATCACTGATATTGAGGGTCAGCCATATTCTTCTGTAAATCTCCTAATGCCATGAGCAGACCAGTCCTATCTTGTATGTTCAAAAAATGTAGTCATCTTTGACTCATTCCTCCTCCTTTTCCACGTTCAGTCTTTTCACAAAAGCTGTTTTCTCCTTATCAGAAACAAAAGCAGCATTTTTGAAACTTTGGTGTAGCTGGGATCTAGTTAAAATGGCAGACTCTAATTTGGTGGGTCTGTGATAGGAGCCCAAGCTTCTGTCTTTCTAGCAAGTATTTAGGTGATATGAATGCTGCTGATCAATGAATTACATTTTGAGTAGCTAGCATCAGAACAAAGTTCAGACAACTTAGGACATCTCAAGAACCTCCACGGTTGGCCTAACTCCAGTCTACTTTCCAGCTTCACCATCTATGCAGTTTTTCATTTACCTATACTCAAAACAACCAGTCTACTCAGCATCTGTAGTACTCACGTTCTGATGTGGTCCCCAAAGATCATGGTGTGTCACTCCTTTGTGTAATTCCCTTCCCTTAGGTGTGAGCTGGACCTCGTGAGTGATTAGGTTATAAAAGACTGTGACTTCTATCTTGCTTGTGCTCTCTCTTGTCCTCTTGGTTGCTCACTCTGATGAAGCAAGCTGCCATGCTGTAACATGTCAGCAGAGAGGCCCCTCATGGCAAGGAACCAAGGGACTGAGGCCTTGATAGAACAGCCCATGAGAAACTGAATCCTGCCAACAATCATGAATGAGCTAGGAAATGGATCCTTCCCAGTAGAACACTGAGATGATGGCAGCCTTGTGAGAGACCCTAAGCTCAGGGCACCCATCTAAGTCATGACCAGATTCCTGACCCACAGAAACTGTCAGATAATAAATGTGTATCATTTTAAGCTGCTAAATCTTGGGGTTATGTTGTTATGCAGCAATAGACAACTAATACATTACTTATGAAATATACAATGAAATGATTTCCTGTTGCATCCTTGTTATCCTGCAAAGGAAAACTCAGCTGCTGCTTCCTCATCTGTGTATTAAGCAATAGGATGCCTACTATATGCTAGGCACTGTGTTAAGCATAAGGGATAAGTGGAAAATAAGCAGACACAGTCTCTGCCCTCACACAGCTTGCATTATTTTGCTTTGGTTTTCAGTTTCACAAAAGATGGAACCAAGATGTATTTCATTAAAGGGAAAGTTATTTTTTAATGCCAATAAAGTAGGAAGGAAGTAGTCTAAAGGAGCTTTAGCCTGTATGACATTCTTCATTTTGCAGCATTTACTTGTCTTCCCCACTATCCTTCATTCTTACATCCCCATGGTTCCTTACACATGTGCAAAGAACTTTGCTAATTTAATACTAATAGCTTTGTTAATCTGAGCTTAATGGAGATTGCAAATCAAATAGAGTTAGTTACAAAATCCAAATTCCTGTTTATAGCTAGAATAAATTCATTAGCTTATAAATTTAGAGTTTCTAAATACTTGCAAAGGAAGAATATTCACTCACATGATGTTAAGCAACATAAACCAAATATAAGGAGTATATATTATATCTATGGTGTAAAAAATACAGGTGAAACTAATCTGTGTTGCTAGACTCAGGATAGTGGCTACCTTTATGGGTCTAGGGTGCCTCTAATGACTAGATGGGTATCCGAGGAGGCCTTCTGATATACTGGTAATGTTATATTTATCGATACAGCTGATGGTTAGTTAGCCTTTTCAGTTTGTAAAAATTCAATGAGCTGTACACTAATGTGCAATGTTTTGTAGGTATGTTATACTACAATAAAATGCTTCAAAATTAGTTTTTAAGTCACTAGGAGATTACCAGAGTCAAAATATTGTAAGGACATTGTACAGACTAGAAATTAAATTTGAATTTTAAGGATAACAATTTTAAAAAGAGGCTATAACTTACAAGTCTGTAAAGGGAAAAAAATGGAGTAAAGAACTTGAATTCAGAAAAAAGCAAGAGAAAATGTAGAGAAAGTAGTACAAATGGAAAGTTTTCAAAGTTTTAGCAAATTAAAGCAACTAATTCTAAAAGACAAATGATTGCATGACTAGGATTTTATTTTTAAAAAGCCAAATGCTCTTTACAAGAGACATGTCCCATAAAGGTTGAAGGTCAAACAATGGGGAGAGATATATCAGGCAAATACTAATCAAAAGAAAGGTGGTATAGCTGTATTAACATCAAACAAAATAGATCTGAGGTCAAATATCATTATGCCAAAGAAAGAAGATGGTCATTAAGTAATGATAAAAGTTTCAAGTCACCATGCTGCTGCTGCTGCGTCGCTTCAGTCGTGTCCGACTCTGTGCGACCCCATAGACGGCAGCCCACCAGGCTCCCCCGTCCCTGAGATTCTCCAGGCAAGAACATTGGAGTGGGTTGCCATTTCCTTCTCCAATGCATGAAAGTGAAAAGTGAAAGTGAAGTCACTCAGTCGTGTCTGACTTTTAGCGACCCCATGGACTGCAGCCTACCAGGCTCCTCCATCCATGGGATTTTCCAGGCAAGACTACTGGAGTGGGGTGCCATTGCCTTCTCCATCAAGTCACCATAAGAATACAGAAATTCTAAAAAAAAAAAAAAAAAAAAAAGAATACAGAAATTCTAAATCTGAATACACCTAACAACAAAGGTTCAAAATTTATAGAACTACAAGGAGATATTGACAAGTTCATATTATAGTGGGCATTTTAAATATTTTTTTCTCTGTATTTCTTAGGTCAGGCAGATAAAAATTCAGTAAATATAGATTTGAACAACACAATTATCAAGATTAATCTTAATGGAATATATACAACTCAACATTCAAAAAACTAAGATCATGGCATCTGGTCCCATCACTTCTGGCAAATAGATGGGGAAAAAACTGAAACAGTTACAGACTTTTTCTTGGGCTCCAGAATCACTGTGGATGGTGACTGCAGCCATGAAATTTAAAGTAGTTACTTCTAGGAAGAAAAGCTATGACCAAACTAGACAGCATATTAAAAAGCGTATCACTTTGCCAACAAACATCCATATACTCAAAGCTATTTTTTTTTTCCAGTAGTCATGTACAGATATGAGAGCTGGACCATAAAGAACACTGAGCACCTAAGAATTGATGCTTTCAAACCGTGGTGTTGGAGAAGACTCTTGAGAGTTCCTTGAACCACAAGGAAATCAAACCAGTTAATCCTAAAGGAAATCAACCCTGAATATTCATTGGAAGGACTGATGCTGAAGCTCCAAAATTTCGGCCACCTAATGTGAAGAGCTGACTCATTGGAAAAGACCCTGCTGCTGGGAAAGATTGAAACCAGGAGGAGAAGGGTATGACAGAGGATGAGATAATTGGATGGCATCACTGACTCGATGGTCATGAATTTGGGCAAACTCCGGGAGATAGTGAAGGACAGGGAAGCCTGATGTGCTGCAGTCCACAGGGTCACAAAGAACTGGACATGACTGGGCAACTGAACAACAACATACATAGAACACCATGCCAAATTACTACAGAATTTTCAGCAAGCTGACACAGCATTTTTATGAAATTTGACTACATCCCAGGCCTTACAACTCATCTGAACAAATTTTTAAAAAAATCTTCTTCTGACCATTTCCTCTGACCATAATGTAGATAAATTAGAAATTTCACAAGAGATGATTAGAAAAAGTCCATATTTTTGGAAGTTGAAAATGTACTTCTAAGCAACTAGTGTCAATGAAGAAATTCTGAAATTAAAAGATGCGTCTGAATGGAATGTAATACTATGCCTCAAAACTCACAGTATGCAGCTAAATATTATTCATGGGAAATTTACAGCTTTAAATGCTCATTAAAAAAGAAGAAAGGCTTAAAATTAATTCATTAAGTGTATAAGGTAATAATTCAGAGACAGAACAACCAAATAAAACTAAAGAGAATAGAAGACAAGTAATAATAAGAACAGCAAAAATGAATGAACTAGAAAACAAAGATGCACTAGATAGAATCATCATTGACATCATCCTCGAATCCTTTCTTTAACTCACAATCTACACTCAATCTATCAGCAAACCTGTTGGCTCTATCTGCAAAATTTGTCCAGAATCTGACCGTGTCTTGTGACTAGCACTGCTATCACTGAGGTCTAAGCTGTCATCACATTGCTTGCCTTAGACTGTGATGCAGGTCTGATACCTGTGAAAACTGAGGGGGAAGAAAAGAGAACTAGAGATGAAAATCCTCAGATTGCAGTGCAGCTCAAAAAAATCTCAGCCAGCTGAATGGGGTGCTCTGCAAAGATTACTGATGTGCACAGATAGTCCTGTGCTGGCCAGAAATGTCAAGCCTTTGTAAGACTACCATGCTCAGTCATAAGCTGAGATCTGCCTGAGAAGGTCATGACCTCAGCTTAAAAATAGCAGGCCCTAAAGTAAACTGCAGGTAGAAGTTGCTGGATAGTTGCATACTTGGAGGCCGATTGTCTCCCAGTGGACACTTTCATGGCTACTACAGAATTCATTCTTCTTTGGTGTTGTTGAGATGAGACTCAGGACATAGTACAGGGTTCAACAAAGTGTGGGCCAAATCCAGCCTGCTGCATGGTTTATAAATAAAGTTTTATTGGAACATAGCCATAACTATTCATTTATTTCTTGTCCATAACTACCTTCACATTACAATGACTGAGATAAATAGTCAAACAATAGAAGTTATATTGCTTTGTTATTGTTGTTCAGCCACTAAGTTGTGTCTGACTCTTTGCAACCCCATGGGCTGCACCTCGCCAGGCTCTCTTGTCCTTCACTCTCCCAGAGTTTACTCAAACTCATGTCCATGGAGTCAGTGATGCCATCCAACCATCTCATCCTCTGTCACCCCTTTCTCCTCCTGCCTCTCAATCTTTCCCAGCATCAGGGCCTTTTCCAATGAGTCAGTTCTTCCCATCAGGTGGCCAAAGTATTGGAGATTCAGCTTCACCATCAGTCCCTCCAGTGAATATTCAGGGTTAATTTCCTTTAGGATTGACTGATTTGCTCTCCCTGCAGTCCAAGGAACTCTAAAGAGTCTTCTCTAGCACCATAATTCAAAAGCATCACTTTTTTGGCACTCAGCCTTCATTATGGTCCAACTCTCTCATCCATGCATGACTGCTGGAAAAACCATAGCTTTGACTATACAGACCTTTGTCAGCAAAGTGGTGTCTCTGCTTTTTAATTTGCTGTCTAGGTTTGTCATAGCTTTCCTTCCAAGGTGCAAGCGTCTTTTAATTTCAAGGCTGCAGTCACCATCCACAGTGATTTTGGAGCCCAAGAAAATAAAATCTGTCACTGCTTCCACTTTTTCCCCTTTCATGCCATGAAGTGGTGGGACTGGATGCCATGATCTTAATTTTTTGAATGTTGAGTTTTAAGCCACTTTTTTACTCTCCTCTTTCACCCTCATCAAGAGGCTCTTTAGTTCCTCTTCACTTTCTGCCATAAGGGTGTTATCATCTGTGTATCTGAGGTTATTGATGTTTCCCCCAGCAATCTTGATTCCAGCTTGTGATTCATCCAGCCCAGCATTTTGCATGATGTACTCTGCACAGAAATTAAATAAGCAGTGTGACAATATATACATACAATATCCATGACAATATACAGCCTTGTGGGCTTCCCAGGTGGCGCTAGTCATAAAGAACCCATCTGCCAGTGCAGGAGACATAAGAGACCTGGGTTCAATCCCTGGGTCAGGAAGATCCTCTAGAGGAGGGCATGGCAACCCACTCGAGTATTCTTGCCTGGAGAGTCCCATGGACAGAGGAGCCTGGTGGGCTATAGTCCATAGGGTCACAAAGAATCAGACAGGACTGAGTGACTAACACATACACATACAGCATTGTCATATTCCTTTCCCAATTTGGAACCAGTCAGTTGTTCCATGTCTGGTTCTAACTGTTGCTCTTGATCTGCAAACAGGTTTCTCAGGAGACAGGTAAGCTGGCCTGGTAGAATTGTTATTGTGTAATTATTCTCAGTGACATTGCTTAAGTTCCTGGTTTATAGAAAGGATAAGATAAGCATGAGAGAGGTCAGGTAGTTATCTGTTCTAAGCTGTGTTCTCCCACAGGGATTTACTTGAGAAACAAGTACACTTGTAGAAAATGACTGGATTTTGCTCTAGTTTGTTCTTTTAGGATAAACTCTTTTAAACTCTGTTTTCATTTCTTCCTACTGAATAACCAGATGAGTTTTTCTCACTGCTCTTTAAATCACTTACACCCTCACCCTGGTATCTATGGCTTTGCTACCTGCTTTTCCTGTTGCCTCCTGTTTTTCCTGTTGCCTCCATACCTTCCCATTCCTCCAATGACAGCACTCAATGCTTCCTAAGCTGGCCCCTGGGCCATGAGCTGGCTGATCCCTTCTGATCCTCCTCCCAGAAAACTCGTCTCATAGATCCTTATAGTCTAATCTCTTCACCTGGAAAGTTGGTTTCCCTTCTGATCCATGGGCTTCCCTTGTAGCACCAACACTTACTTACTTACTCTGATCCATGGCCACACCCTTTAAGACCTGACTGTATATTCCTATCTTTCAAGTGTCTCACTTACATACTCAACAAATATTTTTTGAGTGGCTACTCACTGGGGATTCTGAACTGAGAGATAGTCGAGGCCTGCTTTCTTTCCTGAAGTTTACATTCTAGTGCTTGGGCTTCCCAGGTGGTGCTAGTGGTAAAGAACCCGCCTGCAAATGCAGGAGACGTAAGAGATGCAGGGTGATCCCTGGATCAGAAAGATCCCCTGGAGGAGGGCATGACAACCTACTTCAGTATTCTTGCCTGGAGAATCCCATGGACAGAGAAGCCTGGTGGGCTACAGTTCATAGGGTTGCAAAGAGTCAGACATGACTGAAGTGATTTAGCACACACGTACACTCATTCTAGCTCAGGGGTTGGGGAGAGGGAGAGAGAGAGAGAAAGGAGGAATGAAGGGAGGAAGAAAGAAAGGAAGAGAGGGAGAAAGAGAAGGAGGGAGAGAAGGAAAAAGGAAACAGGATAATTTCAGGTACATACAAGCACTGTGAAGAAGATGAAATCAGGTGATGTGATGGAAAGTGACTGGCGAGTGGGTCACTTAAGACTAGGGGAGACTGAGGCAGAGACATTTAAGCTTTGTCCTGAAAGACAAGATTAGGAGGCAGTCATGCATTTTTGGCAAAGCAACCCACTAGGGAAAAGAGACAGCACAGAGCACAGGACTGTGTACCAAATAGGTGCTTTGCAGATTCCTGTTGAACACTTAAGGATGGCTGCCTATTACCTTTGCTTTTCAAGTTCAAATGTGATGACTCTTTCTTCAGGCAAAATGGTCCATGATATAAAAAAAAAAAAAAAAAAAAAAAAAAAAACAACTTATTCCCACAGAAGCAGTGTAATTGACCACACTAGACCTAACTTAATACCCACATATATGAGAGAAGGGAGAACCACTAAGGCCATCAAAGAGATCCAGCCAGCCACTTCCATTGGATTTGCTAACTAAGCCTTGTGGCCTTGCCAAGGTCCAGCTGGACTCCTGGAGTCACCGTCATATGCACAGCACACTTTGTAGGAGCATGCACTTCCTAGAAACCAGATGTTCTTTAGGCCAAGGTTTCAGGCTAAACAAGAAAGCTACCTGGCAGCACTCAGTGATTCGCGAAGAGGGTTGTTTCCAAAGAGCAAAATAGAAAATTAGTCTCTTTATGGGTTAACTGCAAACACAATACATCAGCAGAATTGCTAAAATACTTCTTAATCTCTTCTCTCTGGGTCTCCACCTCTCAGTAGCTCCCTCTCCTTTCTACCAGTCTGCCGCATGATTGAAATTCTATTGTAGGACATTCTTGCATTTAAGATTTATTTCCTAGAATCCTGTTAAAAAGCTTAAAGCCCTAGTAAGGGGACTATGCCATATCATTAGTTCCTTTTAGCATACATCTATAACTTGGTTAGTCAAATTGTCCTAAGTGTATATACAACCTGGAGATGGGACCAGGCTTCCCAGTAAGCTTTTGATGTAGAGTCAGAACAACCTACCACTGCCTAGGCTCTGCCTTTCATGGGTGAGGAGGAACAGAGGAGTAATAAGTGAAAAAGACTCAGGTGAAGTTTTCCTTTGACATTACCACCCTCTTTCTATATACAATCCTCCATGTTTTGATTACCCTTCCTTCCATCCCCTTGTTGTTGTTTAGTTGCTCAGTCATGTCCGACTCTTTTGCAATCACATGGACTGTAACCCACCAGGCTCCTCTGTCCATGGGATTTCCCAGGCAAGATTACTGGAATGGGTTGCTATTTCCTTCTCCAGGGGATCTTCCACACCCAGGGATCAAGCCTGCATCCCTTGCTTGGCTGGCAGATTCTTTAAGACTTCTGAGCCATCTGGCTCCACTCACCCCAATGGCATCATGAGAGTAGCAAATCCCACAGACACCAGGAGCCATTCTAGAACAAATAATTTCACAATTTATATGGAAACCAAAAAAAAAAAAAAAAAACCTCAGATAGCCAAAGCAATCTTGAGAAAGAAGAATGGAACTGGAGGAATCAACCTGCCTGACTTCAGACTACACTACACTACAAAGCTACAGTCATCAAGACAGTATGGTACTGGCACAAAGACAGAAATATAGACCAATGGAACAAAATAGAAAACCCAGAGATGAATCCATGCACCTATGGACACCTTATCTTTGACAAAGGAGGCAAAAATACACAATGGAGAAAATACAATCTCTTTAACAAGTAAGTGGTGCTGGGAAAACTGGTCAACCACTTGTAAAAGAATGAAACTAGAACACTTTCTAACACCATACAAAAAATAAACTCAAAATGTATTAAAGATCTAAACATAAGACCAGAAACTATAAAACTCCTAGAGGAAACAAAGGCAAAACACTCTGCAAAAATCACAGCAACATCTTCTATGACCCACTTCCCAGAGTAATGGAAATAAAAGCAAAAATAAACAAATGGGACCTCATTAAACTTAAAAGCTCTTGCACAACAAAGGAAACTATAAGCATGCTGAAAAGACAGCCTTCAGAATGGGAAAAAATAATAGCAAATGAAGCAACTGACAAAGAATTAATCTGAAAAATATACAAGCAGCTCATGCAGCTCAATACCAGAAAAATAAATGACCCAATCAAAAAATGAGCCAAAGAACTAAACAGACATTTCTCCAAAGAAGACATACAGATGGCTAACAAACACATGAAAAATGCTCAACATCACTCATTATCAGAGAAATGCAAATCAAAACCACAATGAGGTACCATCTCACAGAGATGCTATCAAAAAGTCTAGAAACAATAAATGCTGGAGAGGGTGTGGAGAAAAGGGAACCCTCTTGCACTGTTGGTGGGAATGCAAACTAGTACAGGCCACTATGGAGAACAGTGTGGAGATTTCATAAAAACCTGGAGATAGAACTGCTATACGACCCACCAATCCCACTGCTGGGCATACACACCAAGAAAACCAGAATTGATAGAGACATGTGTACCCCAATGTTCATTGCAGCACTGTTTACAATAGCTAGGACATGGAAGCAACCTAGAAGTCCATCAGCAGATGAATGGATAAAAAAGCTGTGGTACATATACACAATGGGATATTACTCAGCTATTAAAAAGAATGCATTTGAGCCAGTGCTAATGAGGTGGATGAAACTGGAGCCTGTTATACAGAGTGAAGTAGGTCAGAATGGAAAACACCAATACAGTATATTAATGCACACATATATATATATATATATATATATATATATAGAATTTAGAAAGATGGTAACAACGACCCTATATGCGAGAAAGCAAAAGAGACACAGATATAAAGAAAAGACTTTTGGACTCTGTGGGAAAAGGCAAGGGTGGGATAATTTGAGAGAATAGCATTCAAACATGTATATTACCATAGGTGAAATAGATAACCAGTCCAAGTTCGATGCATGAAACAGGGCACTCAAAGCTGGTGCACTCGGACAACCCAGAGGGAGGAATGTGGAGGGAGGTAAGAGGTCGGGTTTGGGATGGGGAGACACAGTACACCCGTGGCTGATTCATGTCAATAAATGGCAAAAGCCACCACAATATTGTAAAGTAATTAGCCTCCAATTAAATAAATTAATTTAAAAACCAAACAAAAAAGATGCACCATCCTGCCTCCTATCATGGCTTGGGCACTGCCTAGCCCTCTGCTCATTCTGGTTTCTGCAGTTATTGCTGGGTCAGCTCCAGCTCCAGTTCTCTGTCAGTGGAAGAGCTCAGCTGGTGGTTGGCATGGTGAGGCACCCTGCCCTGCAACTTCCCTCTGCAAAAATGCAAAGTCCGCTTTTCACTTGATACAGCATATGCACAAGAGTTTGCTTTTTGGGGTAAAAGGAGTAAATTGAACACCTATGTTGAATTCTGAAAGATCTGGACACCTTTACAGGATGAGGAGATAGTTGACTGGGGGTCGTTTCCAGACCCTTGGGCTTCCAGGGAACCTGTGTGAACTCTTCTGTCCTCTGGAAGGGATGGAAGAGGTTCAGCCAATGTGTTTTATGACAGGGTTCTGGAGCCTCATCAGGACAGAAATTGGGCTCCTGGAGTGCCCCTCTCCCATAGCTAAGGACTGCAAAGTTGAAGTGAGTGTTCTTGGCTGGCATCATAGAAGGGGAAAAGAAGGCAAATGTCAGAGTATCAGATCTTCAAGGCAGCCTCTGGAGAGCAGGCCATGCTAATGCTTCATCATTCTGGCCCCAACATGTAGAGAAAAAAGTCTCCCACTTTTATTGTTGTTGTTTAGTCTCTAGGTCGTGTTGGACTCTTTTGCAACCCCATAAACTATAGCTCTCTGGGCTCCTCTGTCCATGGGATTTCCCAGGCAAGAATACCCGTGTGGGTTGCCATTTCCTTCTCCAGGGGATCTTCCCCACCCAGGGACTGAATCTGTGTCTTTTGTATTGGCACTGAGCCAATGAGCCACCAAGGAAGCCCAATGTGAATATGCAACTGTCAGTTGCTTAGAAAAAAAAAAATCAGAATCCCCAGGCTCTATTCCTTGGGATTGTGATCCAGCATATTTAAGTGGGACCTGCGATTCTATATTTTAACACTTTCTTCCAAGTGACTCTGATTTTTGTCTTCCTCATACCACACTGGGACTCATTGATTTAAGGTCATAGAGATGAATGGAAGGCAAATGAGACTGAGGATTTATACCTGAGTCTATGCATTTTGTTGAGGTTGCTACAAATCCTGGAATACAAATAAATTATCTATAACAAAATACATCACCTAGGCACTTGCTGGTCAGGTCAATGATTTCTAACAATTTAGCAACCATGTTTGAGGAAGAGCACCGGAAGTCACCTGGGCTTCCCAGGTGGTGCTAGTGGTAAAGAGCCTGCCTGCCCATGCAGGAGATGTGGGTTCAATCCCTGGGTTGGGAAGATCTCCTGGAGAAGGTCATGGCAATCCACTCCAGTATTCTTGCCTGGAGAATCCCATGGACAGATGAGCCTGGTAGGCTATAGTCCATAGGGTTGCAAAGAATTGGACACGGCTGAAGTGACTTAGCATGAATGTAAATACAAAAAGTCAGGAAAGTGAGACAAAATGGCTGCCACCAATCAACTGCACATGTGCAGTAAGGAAAAGATGTGGAGAGTGGGGATGGTTTTCAATCTCAAAGTGGCTTTTCCTGTTCAGAGATAAAGGAGCATAGGTGTTACAGAGCAGAAAAGACTAGAGGAGTGCCGGTGTGAGAGGAGTGGAGTCATGAATGGAACTAAGAAGGGGAAGAACTAGAGTTTGAACCTATGACCTCTCACTCCAAAGCATTAATTTTCCCCCTAAGATTTATTTTTATTTTTATTTTTATTGGAGAGTAACTGCTTTACAGTATTTTGTTGGTTTCTGCCATAAAACAATGTGAATCAGCCATAAGCATCCTTATATCCCTAATATTTTTAATTGAAATATGGTTGATTTTTTTAAAAAAGTATTTATTTTTAATTGGAGGATAATCACTTTACAATGTTGTGTTAATTTCTGCTCTACAACAATGTGAAGGAGCCATAAGTGTGCTTATATCACCAATTTTTTTAATTGAAATATAGTTGATTTACAACATTGTATTAATTACTGCTGTATAGTGAAGTAACTCAGTTTATATATATATATATATATATATATATATATATATATATATTCATATTCTTTTCCACACCTGCAGTGCGGGAGACCTGGGTTCGATCCCTGCTTTGGGAAGATCCCTTGGAGAAGGAAATGGCAACCCACTCCAGTATCCTTGCCTGGAAAATTCCATGAATGAAAGGGCCTGTACAGTCCATGGGGTCACAAAGAGTCGGACAAGACTGAGCGACTTCACTTTATTCTTTTCCACTATGGTTTATCACCGGATATTGAGTACAGTTCCCTGTGCTATACAGTAGGACCTTGCTGCTTGTCTATTCTATATATTCTAGTCTCCATCTGCTAATCCCAAACTCCCAGTTCAACCATTTCCCCTTTGTTAATCACCAGTATACTCTCTATGTCCCCAGTTCTGTTTCTGTTTCATAGATCAATTAGCTTGTGTCATATTTTAGATTCCACAGGCTTCTCTTGTGGATCAGCTGGTAAAGAATGCACCTGCAATGTGGGAGACCCAAGTTTGATCCCTGGGTTGGGAAGATCCCCTGGAGAAGGGAAAGGCTACCCACTCCAGTATTCCTGCCTGGAGAATTCCATGGCCTATATAGTCGATGGGGTCACAAAGAGTCGGACACGACTGAGCAACTTTCACTTTCACTTTAGATTCCACACATTAGTGATAATATATGGTATTTGTCTTTTCCAACTTATTTCACTTAGTATGATAATTTCTAGTTGCATCCATGTTGCTGCAAATGACATTATTTCATTCCTTTTTATGCCTGAGTAGTTTTCCATTGTGGGCTTCCCAGATGGCGCTAATGGTAAAGAACCTGCCTGTCTGCCAATTCAAGAGACATAAGAGACTCAGGTTCAATCCCTGCGTTGCGAATATCCCCAGAAGGAGTCAAAATGAGTCAGACACAAGTAAAGCAACTTAGCATGTATGCATGCAGTATTCCACTGTGTATCTCTACCACATCTTCTTTATCCATTCACCTGTCAAAGCATTACTTTTTAATCCCTCTGCTATTTGAGGAACTCTGAGCAGAATTCAGTTCAATTCAATAAACATTCATTAGTTGGAAACCATGGATGTTCTCTGGATGCTGCTGTAATTACAAAGATGATAACACTAAAGCCTTCTACTCACATTTTCTCATTTATCTTTACTGCACCCTATGAGGTAGGTACAATTATTGTTCCCATTTTATTTTTTGATATTCACATTGAGGTACATATGCATTAAAGCAATTAGTCCAGATTACACAGCTATAAATTATAGAGCTGGGATTTGAACCTAGGCAGCAAGACTGCTGAACTTCACTGTCCAATTTGATAGCCACTAGCCACAAGGGACTACTGAGCACTTGAAATGTAACTACTTCAGAGATGTGCTGTAAATTTTAAATACACACCTGGTAATTTAACCAAGGAGGTGAAAGACCTGTAACATTAAAAACTATAAGACACTGCTGAAAGAAACTAAAGATGACACAAATGAATGGAAAGACATTCCATGCTCATGAATTGGCAGAATTAATATTATTAAGTGTCCACATTACCTAGAAACAATCTACAGATCTAATGCAATTAGTTTAAAAATTCACAGGACATTTTTCACAGAAATAGAACCAAAAACTCTAAAATTTATGTGGGACCACAAAAGGCTCTGACTACTCAAAGGAATCCTGAGAAGAGAGAACAAAGCTGCAGGTATTTCATGTCTTGATTTCAAACCTTATTACAAAGCCATACTAATGGGCTTCTGGTGTGGCACTAGTGGTAAAGAATCCCTCCTGCCAATGCAGGAGACTTAAGTGACATGGGTTTGATCCTGGGTGGGGAAGATCCCCTGGAGGAGGAAATGTCACCCCACTCCAGTATTCTTGCTGGGAGAATCTCATGGACAGAGGAGCCTGGTGGGCTACAGTCCAGGGGGTCACAGAGTCAGAGCATCTGGGAAGCCAAAGCGATGCTGAAAAGAAAGAACAAAGCTGCAGGTATCTCATGCCTTGATTTCAAACTATATTACAAAACAGCATAACTATAATCAAAACAGCATAATATTGTCAGAAAAACAGTTACATAGATCAATGGAACAGAATTGAGATACCAGAAATAAACCCTTACATATATGGACAACTAATTTATGACAAAAGAGCAAAGAACATACAATGGAGAAAAGAGCATCTCTTCAATAAAAGATGTTGAGAAAACTGCACAGCCACATGAAAAAAAAATTAAATTAGATGGTTATGTTACACTATGCACAAAAATCAATTCAAAATGTATTAAAAGCTTGAATGAAAATCTTGAAACCATAAAACTCTTAGAAGTATAGGCAGCATGCTCTTTGACATCATAAAACTCTTAGAAGCATAGGCAGCATGCTCTTTGACATCAGTCTTAGCAATCTTTCTGGATATGTCTACTCAGGCAAGAGAAGCAAGGCAAAAATAAATAGGACTGAATCAAACTTAAAAGCTTCTGCACAGCAAGGGAAGGGAAGTCGCTCAGTCGTGTCCGACTCTTTGAAACCCCATGGACTGTAGCTCACCAGGCTCCTCCGTCTATGGGATTTTCCAGGTGAGAGTACTGGAGTGGGTTGCCATTTCCTTCTCCAGGGAATCTTCCCCACTCAGGAATTGAACCCAGGTCTCCTGCATCGTAGGCAGATGCTTTACCGTCTGAGCCACAAAGGAGCCATCAATAAAACAAAAAGACAATCTACTGAAGGGGAGAAGATATTTGCAAATCACATATCTGATAAGAAGTTGGTATCCACAATATATAAAGAACTCATACAACTAAACAATAAAAGCAAACAAATAACCCAATTAAACAATGGACAGAAGAGTTGAATAGACATTTTTCCAAAGAAGGCATACAGATAACCAACAAGCACATAAAAAATGTCCAACACTCAGTACTAGGGAAATACAAATCAAAACCACAGTAAGATATCACTTCACACCTGTCAGAGTAGCTACTATCTAAAAACCAAGAAATAACAAATATTGGTTAGGATGTAGAGAAAAGGGAAGCCTCATACACTATTGATGGGAATGCAAATTGGTATAGCCACTATAGAAAATAGTATGGGATTCCTCAAAAAATTAAGAATAGAACTACCATATGATCCAGCTATTCCATTTCTGGGTATTTATCCAAAGAATATAAAAACGTTAATTCAAAAAGATATATGAAAAAAAAAAAAAAGATATATGGTCATCACAGAGCACCAGGCTGGGCTCCTTGTTTTATATAGCAACTATTCACCAGCTACTTATTTTACACATGATATATGTGTGTGTGTGTGTATATATATATATATACATAATTATATATATATATACATAAAAAGTAGTGTGTGTGTATATATATATACACACACACACACACACACACTACTTTCTTCAATTAAAAAATAAATTTTAAAAACTAAATAAATTTTAACACTATAAAAAAGATACATGGGACTTTCCTGGTGGTGCAATGGATAAGAATCTTCCTGCCAATGCACAGGACACGGGTTTTATCCCTGGCCCAGAAAGACTCCATATGCTGCAGATAAACTAAGCCTGTGAGTCACAACTACTGAAGTCTGCATGCTCCAGGGCCCACAAGCCACAACTAATGAGCTCCTGTGCCCAAACGACTGAAGCCTGCATACCTTAGATCCAGCATACTGCAACTACTGAGTCCAAGTGCTGCAACTACTGAAGCCTGTGTTCCACAAGCCTGTGCTTCACAAGAGAATCCTGAGCACCACAATGAAGAGTAACCCCCACTCACCACAACTAGATAAAGCCAACACACAGCAAGGAAGACCTAGCACAGCCAAAAATAAAAATAAACAAATGAATAAAAATAAAAGATATATGCACCCCTATGCTAATTGCCTTTGACCGTGTGGATCACAACAAACTGGAAAATTATTCAAGAGATGGGAATACCAGACCATCTGACCTGCCTCCTGAGAAACCTGTATGCAGGTCAAGAAGCAACAGTTAGAATTGGGCATGGAACAATAGATTGCTTCCAAGTTGGGAAAGGAGTACATCAAGGCTGTATATTGTCACCCTGCTTATTTAACTTATATGCAGAGTACATCATGTGGAATGCTGAGCTGGATGAATCACAAACTGGAATCTAGACTGCTGGGAGAAATATCAATAACCTCAGATATGCAGATGACACCACCCTAATGGCAGAAAGTGAAGAAGAACTAAAGAGCCTGTTGATCAGAGTGAAAGAGGAGAGTGAAAAAGCTGGCCTAAAACTCAACATTCAGAAAACTAAGATCATGGCATCTGGTCCCATCACTTCATGGCAAATAGATGGGGAAACAGTGGGAACAGCGACAGACTTTATTTTTGGGGGCTCCAAAATCACTGTAGATGGTGACTCAGCCATGAAATTAAAAGATGCTTGCTCCTTGGAAGAAAAGCTATGACCAACCTAGACAGCATATTAAACAGCAGAGACGTTACTTTGCCAACAAAGGTCCATCTGGTCAAACCTATGGTCTTTCCAACAGTCATGTATGAATGTGAGAGTTGGACTATAAAGAAGGCTGAGCACCGAAGAATTGATGCTTTTGAACTGTGATGTTGGAAAAGACTCTTGAGAGTCCCCTGGACTGCAAGATCAAACCAGTCAACCCAAATGAAATCAGTCCTGAATATTCATTGGAAGGACTGATGCTGAAGTTGAAGCTCCAATACTTTGACCACCTGATGTGAAGAGCTGACTCATTAGAAAAAACCCTGATGTTGAGAAATATTGAAGGCAAAAGGAGAAGGGGATGACAGAGGGTGAGATGGTTAGCAAAACTGACTCAAAAGACATGAATCTGAGCAAATTCTGGGAGATAGTAGAGGACAGAGGAGCCTGGCATGCTGCAGCCCATGGGGTCGAAAAGAGTCAGACACAACATAGCGACTGAACAACAAGAAAAGCACACACACACATACACACGGAATACTTCTTAACCATAAAAAGATGAAATCTTACTTTTTGTGATAACATGGATCAACCTTGAGGTATTATTCCAAGTGAAATAAGTCAGAGAAAGACAAACACTGCATAATTTTAATCATATGAGTCATATAAAAACAAAAACAAAATTAAGGAAAAAACATAAACAAATACACAGATATAGAGAACAGAGTAGCAGGGTTACCAGAGGGCAGGGATGGTGGGGAGGGTTAAATTGGTAAAGGAGATCAACTGTATGGTGACAGATGGAAACTAAGTTTTCTTGGAGGGGTAAGCATGCTGTTACCCGAGTACTTACCCTAGTACTGCATTTTGGACTCTTTTTTTGATTATGAGGGCTACTCCATTTCATCTATGGGATTCTTGCCACACTGTAGTAGATATAATGGTTATCTGAATTAAATTCGCCCATTCCTTTCCATTTTAGTTCACTGATTCCTAAGATGTCAATGTTAATTCTTACCATCTCCTGCTTGCTCACGTTCAATTTACCTTGATTCATGGACCTAAACATTCCAGGTTCCTATGCAATACTGTTCAAACAAAAGAGTCTGAAATGCAATACTCGGGTACAACCTCAAAGATGACAGAATGATCTTGATTTGTTTCTAAGGCAAACCATTCAATATCACAGTCATTCAAGTCTTTGTCCCTATCACTGATGGCGAAGAAGCTGATCAGTTCAATGATGACCTAGAAGACCTCCTAGAACTAACAACAAATAAGATGTCCTATTCATCACTGGGGATTGGAATGCAAAAGTAAGAAGTCAAGAGATACCTGAAGTAACAGGCAAGTTTGGCCTTGGACAGCAAAATGAAGCAGGACAAAGGCTAACTGATTTCTGCCAAGAGAATGCACTGGTCATAGCAAATACCCTTTTCAACAACACAAGAGGCTACTTTACACATGGACATCACCAAATGGTCAATACCAAAGTCAAATTGATTACATTCTTTGTAGCTGAAGATGGAGTGATACACAGTATGCTGCTGCTGCTGCTGCTAAGTTGCTTCAGTCGTGTCCAACTCTGCGTGACCCCATAGACGGCAGCCCACCAGGCTCCCCCGTCCCTGGGATTCTCCAGGCAAGAACACTGGAGTGGGTTGCCATTTCCTTCTCCAATGCATGAAAGTGAAAAGTGAAAGTGAAGTCGCTCAGTTGTGTCCGACTCTTCGCAACCCCATGGACTGCAGCCTACCAGGCTCCTTCGTCCGTGGGGTTTTCCAGGCAAGAGTACTGGACTGGGTCGCCATTGCCTACACAGTATACAGTCAGCAAAAACAAGACCTGGAGCTGACTGTGGCTCAGATCAACAGCTTCTCATAGCAAAATTCAGGCTTAAACTAAAGAAAATGGGGAAAACCACTAGGTAAACCAGGTACAACTTAAATCAAAATCCCTATGAATATGCAGTGGAGGTAACAAATAGATTCAAGGGATTAGATATAGTAAACTGCCTGAAGAACTATGGACAGAGGTCTGGCTATTGTACAGGAGGCAGTGAAGAAAACCATCCCCCCAAAAAAAGAAAAGCAAGAAGGCAAAGTGGTTATCTGAGGAGGCTTTACTAAAGAAAGCTAAAGAAAGAAGAGAAGTGAAAAGCAAGGGAGAAAGCAAAATATCCAACTAAATGCAGAGTTCCAAAGAATAGCATGGAGAGACAAGAAGGCCTTCTTCATTGAACAGTGCATAAAACTAGAAGAAAACAACAGAAGGGGAAAGACTAGAGATCTCTTCAGGAAAATTGAAAATATCAAGAGAATATTTTCCCCTAAGATGGGCACAATAAAGGACATAAATGGTAGAGACCTAGTAGACGTGAAGAGATCAAGAAAAGATGGAAAAAATACACAGAAGAGCTGTACAAAAAAGATCCTAATGAACCAGATTACTACAATGGTGTGGTCAGCTACCCAGAGCCAGATATTCTGGGGAGCGAAGTCAAGTGGGCCTTAGGAAGCACTGCTGTTAATAAAGCTAGTGGATGTGATGGAATTCCTGTAGAACAATTCAAAACCCTAAAGGATGATGCCATCAAGGTGTTGCATTCAATATGTCAGCAAATCTGGAAGACCCAGCAGAGGTCACAGGACTGGAAAAGGTCAGTCCTCAACCCAGTTCCCAAGAGGGCCAGTACTAAAGAATGTGCTAACCATTGGACAATTGCACTCATCTCCCATGCTAGTAAGGTCATGCTTAAAATCTTGCATGCTAGGCTTCAGCATTAAGCAAACCAAGAAATTCCAGATGTCCAAGCTGGATTTAGAAAAGGAAGAGGAACCAGAGATCAAATTGCCAACATTCGTTGAATCATAGAGAAAGCTAGAGAATTCCAGAAAAACATACACCTCTGTTTCATCAACTACTCTAAAGCCTTTGACTGTGTGGATCGTAATAAGCTGTGGAAAGCTCTTAAAGAGATGGGACTACTAGATCATCTTACTTGTCTCCTGAGAAACCTGTATACGGGTCAAGAAGCAACAGTCAGAACCCTGTATGGAATAGCTGATTGGTTCAATATTGAGAAAGGAGTATGACAGGGCTGTCTGCTGTCATTCTGTTTAACCTATACACTGAGCACATCATGAGAAATGCCAGGCTGGATAAGTTGCAAGCCAGAATCAAGATAGGTGGGAGAAATATCAACAACCTCAGATATGCAGATGATGCCACTCTAATGGCAGAAGCAAAGAGGAACTAAAGAGCCTCTTCTTTAGTTGAGGGTGAAGGAGGAGAGTGAAAGAGCTGGCTTAAAACTAAATATAAAAAAACCCTAATGCCATTCTTCCAAATCATCCCCCCCAACATGTATAACATCATATAAGAAATGAATCGCCAGTCCAGGTTTGATGCAGGATACAGGATGCTTGGGGCTGGTGCACTGGGATGACCCAGAGGGATGGTATGGGGAGGGAGGTGGGAGGGGGTTTCAGGATGGGGAACACGTGTACACCCGTGGCAGATTCATGTTGATGTATGGCAAAACCAATACAATATTGTAAAGCAATTAGCCTCTAATTAAAATAAATAAATTTAAATTAAAAAAACCCTAAGATCATGGCATCTGGCCCCATTACTTCATGGCAAATAGAAGGGTAAAAGGTGGAAATAGTGACAGATTTCCTCTTCTTGGGCTCTAAGATCACTGTGGACAGTGACGGCAGCCATGAAATCAGAAGATGATTGCTTCTTGGCAGGAAAGCGACGACAAACCTCGACAGTGTATTGAAAAGCAGAGACATTACTCTGCCAACAAAGGTTCGTATAGTCAAGGCTTCCCTGTGGTCACATATGGTTGTGAGAGTGGACCATAAAGAAGGCGAAGCGCCGAAGAATGGATGCCTTTGAACTGTGGTGCTGGAGAAGACTCCTGAGCAGCCCATGGACGGCAAGGAGATCAAACCAGTCAATCTTAAGGGAAATCAACCCTGAATACTCATTGGAAGGACTGATGCTGAAGCTGAAGCTCCAATATTTTGATCATCTGATACAAACAGCTGACTCATTGGAAAAGTCCCTGATGGTGGGAAAGATTGAGGGCAGAAGGAGAAGGGGTATCAGAGGATGAGATATCTGTATGTTATCACCAATGCAATGGACATGAACTTGGGCAAACTTCGGGAGATGGTGAGGGACAGGGAGGCCTGGCGTGCTGCAGTCCACAGGGTCACAAAGAGTCAGACACAACTAAGCAACTGAACAACAACAACAAGCATGCTGTAGTATATACAGAAGTAGAAATACAAGGTTGTCCACATGAAACGTATGCAATGTTATACACCAATGTTATCACAATAAAAATAAATTTTAAAAATACATACTTGGTTTCAAAGATGTAGTGTGAAAGAATATAAAATATCTCAATTATATTATATTATTACATGTTGCAATGTTCATATTTTGATATGAATTTAAATATATGATTACAATTAAACTTATCTATATCTTTTAACTTTTAAATAATGGCTACTAGAGAATTTTAAATCACATATGTGGCTCATATTGTATTTTCGTTGCACAAATCTGCTCCAGTGGCTGCATGCTACAATGATTAGTTTTGCTTGAATTAGAGATTATGTAGATGATTCACACTTTCTTTTTTTTTTCTTTTTACTTTTTTTTTTTTAACTTTACAATATTGTATTGGTTTTGCCATATATCAAAATGAATCCGCCACAGGTACACATGTGTTCCCCATCCTGAACCCTCCTCCCTCCTCCCTCCCCATACCATCCCTAGGATCCAGTATCATGCATCGAACCTGGACTGGTGACTCACACTTTCAAGAAGCTTATACTTTGAGTAGGAAGGATAAAATAATCAAAAATTTTTCCTAAAAATGTATTATAATTAAGTGTTATGAAAGAGAAAGAAAACTTTCTAGTGTGCTATGTGGCAGGGAAAACATTTAAACCGGTCCTTAGAAAAATTAGATTTCCCTGGTGGCTCAGACGGTAAAGTGTCTGACTACAATTCGGGAGACTCAGGTTCAATCCCTGGGTCAGGAAGATCTCCTGGAGAAGGAAATGGAAGTCCACTCCAGTATTCTTGCCTGGAAAATCCCATGGACGGAGGAGCCTGGTAGGCTACAATCCATGGGGTTGCAAAGAGTCGGACACAACTGAGTGACTTAACTTTCACTTTTCACTTTCATGCATCGGAGAAGGAAATGGCAATGCACTCCACTGTTCTTGCCTGGAGAATCCCAGGGACTGGGGAGCCTCATGGGCTGCCGTCTATGGGGTTGCACAGAGTCGGACACGACTGAAGCGACTTAGCAGCAGCAGCAGCAGCAGCAGATGCAAGTCCCAGAGAGTGAATCAAGGAGGATTTAGTAAATGCAAACAGTGGGGTTCCCCAGTTTGGGGGACTGACAAAGCAGGTCAAAAGAGTCAGGGGTTCCTGGCTTCTAGACATAAAATGACTTAAATGACTAACCTTAGAGTCTAGGCTGGCTCAGAGGCAAGTGAAGGGTAGTAGGAAGGAGGACAAGAGGGAAGAAGAAAGCAAAACTCAAATTGCTGGGATCTCCATTTTCCTGTCTGAAAAGGGGAGATTGAACCAATGTTCTTCCAAGACCAATATTCATTCTAAGACTTGTGTTGATAGTAGAAGATGTCGATGTTGTTGTTGTTTAGTCACTAAGTTGTGTCTGACTCTTTGCTACCCCTTGGAGTGCATGTAGCCCACCAAGCTCCTCAGTCCATGGGATTTCCCAGACAAGAATAATGGAGTAGGTTGCCATTTCCTTCTCCAGAAGTTGTCAATATGGCATAATAAAATTACCTTAGGGACTTCCCTGGTGGTCCAGTGGTTAAGAATCTGCCTACTACTGCAGGGAACATGGGTTCAATCCCTGGTCCGGTAAGATCCCACATGACTCAGGGCAACTAAGCCCATGTGCCTTAGAGCCCGTGCTCTTCAACAAGAGAAGCTACTGCAATGAAAAGCACAGGCACCGCAATGAAGAGCAGCCCCCACTGGCCTCAACTAGAGAAAGCCTGTGCAGCAACGAAGATCCAGCACAGCAAAAAATAAAATAAATAAAATACAATGGGGACTTAAAAAGTTACTTTAGGCACCAGACATTGTTCTTAAGAAGTATTTCTATTAGCTGCTTCTTCCTCCTCCACCCCTGCCTTGAATTTGTGATCAACTCTCTCCAAGTAAAGTTTTCTATCACAAAAATTTCTAGATGCTAAATATGATGACAGGGATGGGAAAGAAAGGAGAACTTGCAAAATATTTAAAGATCATTTTGGTGCTCAAGAGGCTACAATGACTAAGAGATGAAGGAAAAAATATACAACTTAACTACAAGGAGTTACTGAACCAAAGTGATTAGTACCAGCTTAAAGCTTTGAGACCTTCCCTTCTTATTGATTTTAAGCAGAATCAATCTGTAAATGGTAATAGTGCTCAATTTAAATTACTCATAGCAAGTGCTGCTTTTCAGGGCCTGTCAGACAGCATGTTGTTCTTTCACCTGCATTCTGCACGTGCAAAACAAATTAATGTGGACAGGAAACAAATGTAATTTGGGTTAGCTTATCAGTGTTATCTTTTCACTGTATGGAATTATTTTTGACCTTAATGGCCTTAATTACACTTACAATGTGATCCATTGTTTTGTACATAGACAGCCCTGATGATAAAGAGAGATGATCCCAGAGGCTAAGAAGAGAAGGGATGAATGGCCAAGAGGGCAGAGAAGCAGAAACAAATATGATTTCAGCAGGGTGGGGTCCCCAAAATGCCTCTTCCTCTGGGAATTTCACATATCTCAATACATAGCTGGTCTTTATCAAACTGTCAAGTGGGCAGCCAGAGAACAGGGAGGAAGCCTAGAAGAGAGTGGGGTCTTGGGAGGCAGGGGTACAGAAATTTTGAAGAGTATAATCTTTGTGGCTTAGGATGCTATAAACAGATAACCCTGAAGCTGGAATGTTTCAGTAGTGTCATCATCCAATGTCCTTATAGCAAAATTAGGTTGCAAAATATAGCAACCTAAATAGCAAATAGCAAAATATTTGTGATGTCTTTACTACAGTATATATCCAATGGAGTCTAGGAGCCACCTGCATCAGTACCAAGAATTGAGAGAAGCTTTTAAAAAAATAGATTCTCTGACTCCCAGGCTCCACTCCAGACCTACTGAATTAGATATTCTGGAGTTAGGGCCTAGAAATATGCACTTTAGTATTCCTAGATGATTCAGATGCATACCAAAGTTTGAGAACTATTGCTTCATTACAGCTGAAATCCTCGAAGTGCATATCCCATTATGTGTAGTGCTTGGCATGGTGATGCTTCGTGAATTACTGCAGAGCAAGTGATTCTAATGGATGAATTGGGCTTTACATTACTTACCCAAAGCCAAGTTTTCTTTTTCTTCTTTGTTAGTCTTTCAATATCTGTGAACAATAATAAACTGATAGAGTTAGAAAATTGGGCATAGGCAGAGAATAATGTCTCCTTCACAGAGAAAATTGAGACTATACCTTCAACTCCCTCAACTTCCTTGCCTTGTTTATGTCCTTAAGCAGAAAGCATTCAGTCTATTACCATCATGATGTTAATTGGGTATTTTTCATAGTTGTCTTTTACAGATTAAGGAAATTACCATCTATCCCTGGATTGCTAAGTGTTTTTTTTTTTTTTTTTTTTTTTACTCAGGAATGGAGGTTATATTTTGCCAAATGGTTTTTCTGCATCTATTGAAATAGTTTTTCTTTTTCAGTTTGCTAATATGGTAATTAAACTGATTTTTGAATGCTTAAACTGTGTGTTTCAGCAGTTCATGGAAGGTTCCAAAAATTTGCACTAAATATTTTTAACTGGAGATAGTAAGTAGCCTGGCTTTCTTCCTAACTTAGTTGCTGAGATCATTGCAAAAGTTAAGGGTTTTTTTGTTGTTGTTGTTGTCCCTATTTTTTTTAAAAGAATAATGTTCCTTGTATTAGTAGAAATTGAAAAGCTAACATGATTTGAGGTAGTATAAAAATGTGGATGCTTTTGGGAACTGTTTGCTATATATCTTGTATATGTCTCATTGTATTTCTATTTTGTTAACACTATTTACAAAGTGATATTATCACACTCATTTTCTGTTGTTATTGCTGCTGCTGCTGCTTCTGCTGCTAAGTCGCATCAGTCGTGTCCGACTCTGTGCGACGCCAAAGACGGCAGCCCAACAGGCTCCTCTGTCCCTGGCAGTCTCCAGGCAAGAATACTGGAGTGGGTTGCCATTTCCTTCTCCAATGCATGAAAATGAAAAGCGAAAGTGAAGTCGCTCAGTCGTATCCGACTCTTTGTGACCCCATGGACTGCAGCCGACCAGGCTCCTCCATCCATGGGATTCTCCAAGCAAGAGTACTGGAGTGGGGTGCCATTAAAAGGAATGACTTCCCAGTAAATTACTGTTACCTCCAATACTGGATTCTCTAGTCAAAAGCCTTCAGTAACTCTCCATTATCAACAGAATGAAGACAAAATAGCTTGGCATTCAAGGCCCCCCCAAAGCTGTACTGCACGATAGCATCATTTCTCAAAGTCTGTTCCCACCCTCAGCTTTGCTCTCCTTTCCTCCCCAGTAAGCTCTGAACAGCCTTGCCTCTGCTCCTTTGTGCGGTTGCACCCACTGCCAGACATTCTCTGACCATGTTCTCTGTCTGTTGAAATTCCATTTATCCTTCAGGGTTCAAGTAACTGTTGCCTCTTCTCTTCCTCCATTCAGAAGTAACCGCTTCTAGGACTTCTCTGGTGGTCCAGTGGTTAAGACTCTGGGCTTCCAATGCAGGCGGCACAGGGTCGATCCCTGGCTGGGGAACTAAGATCCACATGCTACATGGCACGGCCACACACACACACAGTGATCACTTCCTCCTCAATACCTCCAAATAACATTCTTTAGCAACCCTGATGGCCCTTGCCTAATATCCTGCTGGCTACTGTCTGCTCCTGGAAGGCAGGGACCAGGTCTGCACTGTGTCTATAGCCTCCACTGTGTCCAGCACAGTGTCCTGGACTCACTGGGCTCTTCAGTTTGGACCTGACAAGGCTTTACATCATCTGGCCCTTTCCTGCTACCTTAGCTCAGTCTCTAGCCACTCTTCTCCTTTCTGCAGCTACACCGGCTTTCTGTCAATTTTTCAAAAGTGCCAACTGCTCTCATACCTTGGGGCTGTTGTGTACACTTTCCTCATTCACTGCCTGAAATATTTTCCATCCATTCGCCATCTGGTTAACTCCTACTCATCCTTCTTATGTCAACTTAAACATTGCTTTTCAGAAAGCCTGCCCTCATCTCTTAGATCAACTGTATACTTATCATCCCCCCAGACATCTCATAAGCTTGTAGTTATGGGAGAAGGAGTGAGGGAGGGAGAGTGGAGGTCTCAGAATAGATCCACCCTCTCCCTCATCACCATGACTAAGAAACATACACCAAATGCCTACCCTGTGGGTTGTCAGTCAGGAATGAATACTTTGGGTTTCATGGACAACACAAGACCTGCTCCTCTGCTAGGATACCTTGCCATTACCAGTCCATTCTCTTGCCCCTTAGGGCACAGTGTTCCTTAAGACTCTCCCAAGTTACTGCTTATCATGAAGAAGAGCAGCAAAATGTGTCAGAAAGAAGAGTCAGGTCAGGTGGGGCCTAAAGCTTCGTTTGTTATCAGGAGGCCTCTTGTTTTGGAACTTCAAGGTGTCCTGGTTCTCAGTGGTTAGGGATTTGAGATCAGAACTAGGTAAAAAGAGTAAAAGATAAAGTTAGACAAACTCACAGGTAGGAACAGAGGATGGAGAACAAAGCATATATAGGAGCAGAACTTGTAATGAGGAAGATCAGGGCAGAACGATGGCATTCTAATTTTGTTGATTTGGAAGAGCTTTTTATCACTTTTCTACTGCTTCCGAGTTGTGAAAATTGCCTGAAGTTGGCCTTGTAGGTAGAGGTTACAAATGGCGATTGCAGGCTGAGTCTGGTTCTCGGATTTTAGTTGGCCAGCATAGCATCTATACAACATATTTGAATGAGTTATCAACACTTAAGGATTGGAAGATTTCATATAAAACTTTTTATTTTTGCCTTCTCTTGAAAAATTTGGAAAATGTGGCAGCCCAGCCCTATCCAGTAACAGTCAGCTGGAGCTGAGGACCACCGCCCCCTTTGGATGAGACATATTCTTTCCCAGTTTCCACAGTTTCCATCCAGTTTGCTTCACTCATTTATGTTACCTGCCTGACTCTGTAGGCATGTGACTTTGAAACCCTGGATTTTTTTTCACGTTTTATTATGGAAAAAAAATCCAACATATACAGAGGTAGAGAGAATAATAAGATGAGCCGCCATGCACACACCATCCAGTTTTAATGACTGTCATTCAAGGCCAATCTTGATACATCAGTGCCCTCACCTATTCTCCAATACTGCTACCCTATCCCTGGATTTATTTTGAAACAAATCCAGACACAGTATCATCTTATCAGCAAATATTTCAATATGTGTCTCTACAAAATCTTTTTAATAAACAGATCTACTGTATTACTATCACAGCCAAAACATGACCAATTCTTTATTATCATCAAACATCCACTCTAACTTTTTAATTCTCCATGTTATCCATCTTATTCTTTCTCTTTCTTTGAGGAGAAATAAGACTAAGAAGGGCTAGACTAAGAAAGGGGAATGGGAGTAGAAATATGAATAGGATATTACATTCTCTGTAAAGTAATAGATGGAATGATTACTTATATCTGCATTATATCTTTATCCCTTTATACTTTTCTGATTTTTAAAAAAAATATGTCTGATTTCACTTGCTCCCTAGAACAGCTTTGTGTAGATGGGACTGAGTTTTTCTCTAACAATTTGTATGAAACAACATAGACACAGAGGGTTATCTATAACATAGATAAGTGAATTCTTCAAATTACAGAGATAGTAACAGAGCTGTCACAAGAACCCAGACTACCTGCCTCTTTCTGTTGTGCCGCATATGAAAGGTGGTGATATGGAAGGCATATATGATGATAGGAGACAGTATAGACTAATTTGTTGTTGTTGTTTAGTTGCTAAGTTGTGTCTGACTCTTTGCAACCTTATGGTCTGTAGCCCACCAGGCTCCTCCATCCATGGACTTCTCCAGGCAAGAATACTGGAGTAGGTTGCCATTTCCTTCTCAGGGGATCTTCCCTACTGAGGGATCGAACCCACATCTCCTGCTTTGCATTGCAGGCAGATTCTTTACTGCTGAGCCACCTGGGAAATACGGTAGTGAGTCTTTCCTGAGTTCTTACTCTGTGGCTAAAGGCTATGCTAGGTACATAAATTATTTATTCCTCTCATCAGTTCTCTATTATTCCAACCTTAGAGAGAAGAATGCAGAAGACATAAAAGTTATGTAACTTTCCCAGGAACAAACAGATGGAATAAACAACTGGCAGAGCTAGGATTGGAAGCCAGATTGCTCTAACACTAGCATCCAAGCGCTTCACCATTGTATTAATCTTGCCAGAACAAGGGCTTTAGAGTCAGACAGACTTCGTATCCTAACTTTTTTTTTTTTTTTCATTATTTTATTTTATTTTGTTATTTTTTTAAATTTTATTTTATTTTTAAACTTTACAATATTGTATTAGTTTTGCCAAATATTGAAATGAATCCGCCACAGGTACACCTGTGTTCCCCATCCTGAACCCTCCTACCTCCTCCCTCCCCATACCCTCCCTCTGGGTTGTCCCAGTGCACCAGCCCCAAGTGTCCAGTATCGTGCATCAAACCTGGACTGGTGAATCGTTTCATACATGATATTATACATGTTTCAATGCCATTCTCCCAAATATCCCCACCCTCTCCCTCTCCCACAGAGTCCATAAGACTGATCTATACATTAGTGTCTCTTTTGCTGTCTCGTACACAGGGTTATTGTTACCATCTTTCTAAATTCCATATATATGCGTTAGTATTCATTTTTTGACCATGGGCAACAGCTGTCTTATCTTTATTTATATATTTATTTTCTTCATCTTTAAATGGAAATAATAGTAACCAATTCCTAGGATTAACGGGATGATCAAATAAGATCATCCATTTAAGTTATTTAGCATATTACTTGGTACAGAATAAAGACTCAATAAATAAAAGCCACCAAAAGGGGGATGGTTTATAATATATTACATCTATCAATGTGCTTCAGCAAAAGGCTTGGTTCCATCTTATGCTACCCAGCAATATCTGGTTCATGACTTGGTGCTTCTATACATCTTTACATGGGAAGTAAAATGAAAGTATACTTTTTACTTTGAGATGAAGGCATTTTTCCTTCTAATTCTAAACATTTTAATTGTCAAAGGCACAACAGGTTTGATGTGGAAATTTCAAATCCACTCATCCATAAAGCTTCTTGATTTTTCATCCTAAGAACTAACTTCTCAGACACTTGAAAACTAGAGCCGGGTGATTCTGGGAAATCTTTTCTGGAGTTGAAAGTGAAGACGTATTTGTGTGTGTGTGTGCTGACTGCCTGGAGTTTATTGTTTACTTGGTGCAAGGCACAGGGTTATGAGTTGTAAGGAAGGCTCTCCTGTGGCTTGAAAAGTAGAGAGTGGGGTTCTCTCAACTTCCTTTTTGATGTTTTGCTGTTTTGATATTAAAAACCGAACTGCTTCCATTGGCTGCAACCTGCTTAGTCTTGGGGAGGGGACAAGAAGGGAAGGGTTCTGATGAGCCTAGCACCTTGGAAGGAAGCCTAGCAGTTGGTGGTGATCACTCAGGACATGGGCCTGCAGTTGGTTTTGCCAGGCTGGCCACTGGGCTGCTGCTTCCCCATGGCTTCCTGAGCCAGGTCACAGGTGATCATGCCGGTGGAAACCTGGGCAGACTCTGAGTGCTCTGGGAACTCCAACACTGTGGCCATGAATGGGAGAGTGGACTTCCCGAAGAAACAGCTGGTCCACTAGTGTCCTGGGTCTGCTTTGGGGAGATCCGAGTGGTGGGGGTGGTTCCCCAGGGTATTTGGCACTTCCACATGAGCTGTTACTGGAAGTCGAGCACAAGTGATGGTTGTAGTCATGAGTGGCCATGAGCGAGCCACTGGAGAGGATGGCTATCATGTTCTTGCATGCGCCCTGGTGGTGACCTCAGCGTTGACCCCTCGTGGGCCTCTGCTCGGGATCACTGATGGTGGGGACTGGGGTGCTAGGCCACAGAACCCATCTGCATAAGAGAAAGCAGGCGGTCGCTCCATGAACCAGACATGCAGGGCCAAGATGTATGTTTGAGAAAGTCGTGGGATGGTGTAAACATTTTATAAATTTGATCACTCACCAACTACCCCACCATACCCCGGGGAGATGGTATAATGGGAGGGTACTTTCAAGCTCTCCTATTCATTTCCCACCAGTTATTAGCACCTACAGATTCCCAAGTGTCTTAGGGATGATGGGTGAAGAACAAAAGTGGGTGGGCTAAACAAAGTGGTTATAGAATATCCTGAACAGAAGCAACTAATTTCTGGAAAGATATCTCCTATGTTCTGGGAGCCAAAAAGGTAGGGGCCAAGGACAGGCCTGCTAATTTTTACTGGCCTCAGGGGTAGAAGGTTAAGGGCCGAGAGCACAAGGGTCCGTATAAGGACAATACTTGCACAGCTTTCACTTAGCTAATATACTAGCTTGCTAAAGTTGCTAAAAATAATTAATACCAACTCAGTAGTTTACAAGGCTTCCCTGGTGGCTCAGTGGTGAAGAATCTGTGTGCTAAGCAAGAGACTCGGGTTTGATCCCTGAATTGCGAAGATCCCCTGTAGATGGAAATGGCAACCCACTTCAGTATTCTTGCCTGGGAAATCCATGGACAGAGGAGCCTGGTGGGCTACAGTCCATGGGCTGGCAAAGACCTGGACATGACTTAGCAACTAATAGCAGCAGCAGCCCCCACCTTCATTTTCAAAGCCAGCAAGGCCATTCAGAGTTCTTTTCACATCTCATCATTCTCACCTACCCTTCTGCCTTCCTCTTTCTAATTTTAAGGGCCCTTGTGCTTACATTGGACCCACCCAGATAATCCAGATCATCTCCTTACTTTAAAGTCAGCTGATTAACCTAACAGAAGCAGAAGATATTAAGAAGAGGTGACAAGAACACACAGAACTATATAAAAAAGATCTTCATGACCCAGATAACCACGATGGTGTGATCACTCACCTAAAGCCAGACATTCTGGGATTTGAAGTCAAGTGGGCCTTAGGAAACATCATTACAAACAAAGCTAGTGGAGGTGATGGAATTCCAGTTGAGCTATTTCAAATCCTAAAAGATGATGCTGTGAAAGTGCTGCACTCAATATGCCAGCAAACTTGGAAAACTCAGCAGTGGCCACAGGACTGGAAAAGGTCAGTTTTCATTCCAATCCCAAAGAAAGGCAATGCCAAAGAATGTTCAGACTACTGCACAATTGGACTCATCTCACACGCTAGCAAAGCAATGCTCAAAATTCTCCAAGCCAGGCTTCAACAGTACGTGAACTGTGGACTTCCAGATGTTCAAGCTGGATTTAGAAAAGTCAGAGGAACCAGAGATCAAATTGCCAACATCCATTGGATCACTAAAAAAGCAAGAAAGTTCCAGAAAAATGTCTATTTCTGCTTTATTGACTATGCCAAAGCCTTTGACTGTGTGGATCACAACAAACTGGAAAATTCTTCAAGAGATGGGAATACCAGACCACCTGACCTGCCTCCTGTGAAATCTGTATGCAGGTCAAGAAGCAATAGTTAGAACTGGACATGGAACAACAGATTGGATCCAAATCGGGAAGGGAGTATGTCAAGGCTGTATATTGTTACCCTACTTATTTAACTTCTATGCAGAGTACATCATGTGAAATGCCAGGCTGCATAAACACAGGCTGGAATCAAGATGGCCAAGAGAAATATCAATAACGTCAGATAAACAGATGACACCACCCATATGGCATAAAGTGAAGAACTAAAGAGCCTCTTGATGAAAGTGAAAGAAGACAGTGAAAAAGTTGGGTTAAAACTCAACATTCAGAAAACTAAGATCATGGCATCTGGTCCCATCACTTCATTGCAAATAGATGGGGAAACAATGGAAACATTGGAACAGTGTCAGACTTCATTTTTTTGGGCTCCAAAATCACTGCAGATGGTGACTGCAACCATGAAATTAAAAGGTGCTTGCTCCTTGGAGGAAAAGCTATGACCAACCTAGACAGCATATTAAAAAGCAGAGATGTTACTTTGCCAACAAAGGTCCATCTAGTCAAACCTATGGTTTTTCCAGTAGTCATGTATGGATGTGAGAGTTGGACTATAAGGAAAGCTGAGCACCAAAGAATTGATGCTTCTGAAGAAGATTCTAGAGAGTCCCTTGGACTGCAAGGAGATCCAACCAGTTCATCCTAAAGGAAATCAGTCCTGAATATTCATTGGAAGGACTGATGCTGAAGCTGAAACTCTAATACTTTTGCCACCTGTTGCGAAGAGCTGACTCATTTGAAAAGACCCTGATGCTGGGCAAGATTGAAGGCAGGAGGAGAAGGGGACGACAGAGGATGAGATGGTTGGATGGAATCACTGATTCAATGGACATGAGTTTGAGTAAGCTCCAGGAGTTGGTGAAGCACAGGCAAGCCTGGTGTGCTGCAGTCCATGGGATCGCAAACAGCCAGACACGACTGAGCGACTGAACTTAACTGAACTGATTAACAACCTTAATTCTATCTTCTGCCTCAATTCTCCTTTGGCATGTAACATAGCATATTCACAAATTCCAGGGAATAGGACAAGTTCCAAGGATTATGGACATCTTTGGGAGGAGGTATTATTGTGCTTACCCAGCTGCTGAATGTTAGAAAGAGAACTGGCTCCTCTTTCTAAAGAGAGACTAAATTAGGGAATAGTTGTGGGACTTCAGCAATACTTGCAGACTATTTAAGTTTCAGGTGTGATTTGTAAAATGGAAAATGGCCTGCTATACACCTACTCTTGAATGGAAAAACAGCATAATTGTAAAGAAGACAATTTGTTCCCAATGATTTTCTAACTTTTTAACATGGTTTTGATTAAAAGAGGAAAATAAGCAAGAAAACCAAAAAATAGTCTTAGCCGTAATAAGTAAGATTCATCTCACCATGAATTAGAGCAGGCTACAAAGCAATAATCTTTAAGACTGTGGTGCTGCTTAAAGGTGAAATATTTGTCAATGGAACAGACGAGAGAGGTTGGAAATAGCTTTTAGCATATATAACATTAATAGATGTCAAATATGCACCCTAAAACAGTGAGCAAAATATTTTTAGTAAGCAAGGAGTTTGGAACAACTGGATAGCAATGCAGAAAAAAATAAACTTAGAACTATACATCTCCTCGGAGAAGGCAATGGCAACCCACTCCAGTACTCTTGCCTAGAGAATCCCATGGACGGAGGAGCCTGGTAGGCTACAGTCCATGGGGTCGCTAAGAGTCGGACATGACTGAGGGACTTCACTTTCACTTTTCTCTTTCATGCACTGGAGAAGGAAATGGCAACCCACTCCAGTATTCTGAATACCAGGGACAGAGGAGCCTGTTGGGCTGCTATCTATGGGGTCACACAGTGTCGGACACGACTGATGCGACTTAGCAGCAGCAGCAGCATACATCTACTATAGGGCACAACTGATCTCAGCTGGGATTTTCAGTGAGTTAAAATCAGCTAAAATCAAATCTAAAGGCTAGAAGAGACAACTCTTTTTTTTTTGGCCATGCCAGGCAGCATACAGGATCCCTGATGGGATTGAACCTGCACCCCCTCTGCCGTAGGGGTACAGTCTTAACCACTGAACTGCCAGGGAAGTCCCCTAGACAGCTCTTCATTAGCACAATTATTTGATAATGTACAATTCCAACTGTGGGGAAGAGGATAGACAATTTGCAGAACAAAAAGTGCCTAGCATAAATCAATACTTGAAAAAAATAGTTAAACCCTCTTGGCTCAGCTGATAAAGGATCTTCCTGCAATGCTGGAAACCTGGGTTCAATCCTTGGGTTGGGAAGATCCCCTGGAGAAGGGAAAAGCTACCCACTCCAGTATTCTGGCCTGGAGAATTCCATGGACTGTATAGACCATGGGGTCACAAAGTCAGACACGACTGAGCAACTTTCACTTTCATGGGACAAGGAAGTAAAAATACAAAAAATGTACTAATTTATACCTATTTAATTGTTATGAAAGATAAAATTCAATATTCGTAAGGCTAGGGGAAACCATATTGTTGGAAGTGGTGATCATAATAACCACAGTAGCCAACTCACCTTCCACATAACACTTCTGTGCAGGGAGACTTTGTTTCTCTCATTTAATAATGGAGGAATCTGTGAATCAGAGAGATGAGGTAACCAGTCAACCCTCAGATGGCCAGCATAGGCAGAAGCAGCTTAATCGAACTTTGTTGAAGTCCAAACCTTGCGTTTTTAACTAAAACTCCTTCTACAGCAATATGTAACTAGAGCAATGAAAAAATTCTTAGTCTCTGATTGACATATTCCAAGCCCATAAATTAAGCCTGAGAAAATAATGTTGGAAAAAAAAAAACTTTCTGTCTACATCTACCTATGCTCACAAGTCAGTCAGTCAGTTCAGTCGCTCAGTTGTGTCCGACTCTTTGTGATCCCCAAAAGATGTGTATTAATTCAACAAATACCTATTGATTTCTCATTATCTACCAAGGGGAAAAACTATAAGCAAATTCCAATACATGAATGCAAGCATGGAAAAATATTTATGAAATGATGTTAAAGGAAAAAAACAATTGACCACACTATTGGATATCCTCTATGCAGAAACAACAGGGTGAGATTCAAGAGCTAAGTTGAATCAGAAAAGTTTTGTGACGTGGGAGGGCAATTGTGGGAAATTTCTAATAAGAATGTTTTCAGTGGGGAAACTTGTCAGTTGACCTTCATGAAACCAGTCTGTTTTCGTGTTGATTGTGTATAAAAGCCAACTTTGCAAAAATGGTTGGTCCACGTGCCATAAGGTTGGTGGGTAAGAACTTTAGTCCCAGGAAAAACACCCCCTCTGAGTAGCAAGGTGCTTACCTGGTTTCCTGGAAGCAGACTGTGCTTCTTCAATGGGAAGCGAGGGGTGGCCAGAGCATGTAGGCAGGCAGGCTCAGGTGACCAGTGGAGGCTTGCTTGCTGGGGTTTGGGGGTGGGGGGCAGGGGAGTGGGGATTGGCGAAGGGGTGGAGTGGGTTTTCCAGTGGAATCTCAGCTCAGCCCAGAGGATGGAATCATCTTTTTTACACAGTCACTATATAGATTCTTTTTTCACTGAAGTTAAACCACTGTGTGTCATGGGCTATGGGATTGGGGCACTTGGCTTCCATTCATTACTCACCTTGCAATTTGAGACTCTTTAGAGGTCATGGCTGGCACTCAGAGCCCCCAGGCAGAGGTCTGAGAGTGGGACTAAAGGTGTGGGATGGGGATGGGAGTGGGTTGGGAATGGGATTGGGGAGTGGGGAAGGAGAAGGGTGGGGAGGCCAGGGGGAGGGAGGAGGGGGACCTTTGTCCATTTGAATATGTGGGTCCTTTCCAATTATGCCATTAACTGTTTAAGCGATTGCAAGACTAAAAAAAGTTTTTAACCACTAGCCTGTTTTGGGGGCTTCCTTGGTGGCTCAGCAGTAAAGAATTCACCTGCAAGGCAGGAGCCACAAGTTCAATCCCTGGGTCGGGAAGATCCCCTGGAGAAAGCATGGCAACCCACTCCAGTATTCTTGTCTGGAGAATTCCATGGAGGGAAGAGCCTGACGGGCTACAGACCATGGGGTCACAGAGGGCCAGACAGGACTAAGCGACTAAGTACACACTGCTCGCACTAGTAGTTAGGACTCTGAGCTTTCACTGCTGAGGGCCTGGGTTCAATCCCTGGTCTAGTCCTTGAACTGAAATCCCACAGGCTGCGTGGTCAAAAAAAAAAAAAAAAAGAGAGAGAGAGAGACAGTTTAATACAAAGAAAAGGGAGTGGAAGTGACTTAGCACGCACACCACTTTTCACTGTTGTTGTTGTTAGATGTAAAACAACATCGTTGGTGCAATGGAGGAATAAGAAAATAGGGTACTCAGTGGACAGAAATTTCAGGTGCTCTTTGTGTGGGCAAGCTAAGTCCCCTCAGTTGTGTCTGACTGTGATCCCATGGACTGTAGCCCACCAGGCTTCTCTGTCCATGGGATTCTCCAGGCAAGAATACTTCCAGGCAAGAACTCCTCCAGGGGATCTTCCAGACCCAGGGATCGAACCTGCATTTAATACTCCTACATTGCCAGGTGGGTTCTTTACCACTAGCACCACCTGGGAAGCTTACTGTGCAAATAAGGAATATAAGGGCTTCCCTGGTGGCTCAGATGGTAAAGAACCTGCCAGCAATGAAGGAAACTCAGATTCAATCCTTGGGTCAGGAAAATTCCCTGGAGATGGGAATGGCTACCCACTCCTGTATTTTTGCCTGGAGAATTCCATGGACAGAGGAGCCTGGCGTCCATGGGGTCACAAACAGTCGGACATGACTGAAGCGACTGAGCATGCACATGCTGACCCCTGAGACTTTCCCTAAATGATTATAAAAAGCAGAGCACAATGAAACCCACAGGAAAAATAAAACAGGAAAATTAAATTAAAAAAAAAAACTTTTAAAGAGAAGAGGGAAAAAAGACTTCCCTGGCAATTTGTTTTTTCCTGTAATAAATATAGAGTCCTGATAAACTGAAGTTCCCTGGAAATGTCATGTTATTCAATTGAGAGGATGGAGTATAATAGGGCTTCCCTAGTAGCTCAGATGGTAAAGAATCTCCCTGCAATGCTGGAGACCTAGATTTGATCCCTGGGTGGGGAAGATCCCCTGGAGAAGGAAATTGCTACCCACTCCAGTATTCTTGTCTGGAGAATTCCATGCACAGAGGAGCCTAGTGGGCTACAGTCCCTGGGCTCACAAAGAGTCAGATATGACTGAGTGACTAACACACACATGGTGTATAATATTATAAAGCTGTTATTTGGGAGAACACACTATACTTGTGCAGAGGTTCCTGAAATGTAGCAGGGGAGGTATTAACAGAGTTATTAAAAATATTGTTTGATTTTTGCCAGTAAATAGAGGCAAAAATGGTTCCTTATGGTTCACAGGGGACAAAATGATAAGGAGGAGTAGGGTGGACTTTGGTTTCTGACCTTGACTTTACTTGTTGCCAGGATAGCAACCTCATGACTTGTGAAGATGACTTCCTCATCTCTTCATGTCCCACATGTTTACTAAGATCACAGCTAGTAACCAGCTTCATTACTTTCTGTTTGGAATGAATGGATTGATCATTCTTCCTTTTTTAAAATTAATTTTTATTGAAGTATAGTTGATTTACTGTGCTGTATTATTTTCAGGTGTACAGCAAAGTGAATCAGTTATACATATGCATGTATCCACTCTTTTTATTCTTTTCCCATATATGTAGGTCATTATAGAGTATTGAGTAGAATTTCCTGTGCCATATATTGATAGTAGGTCCTTGTCACTTATCTTTTTTATGTATGTGTATGCCAAGTCTCTTCAATCATGTCTGACCCTGTGCAACCCTATGGACTAGCCTGCTAGGCGCCTCAGTCCATGGGATTCTCCAAGCAAGAATATTGGAGTGGGTTGCCATGCTCTCCTCCAGGGCATCTTCCTGACCAAGGGATGGAACCAGTGTCTCTTATGTCTCCTGCATTGGCAGGCAGATTCTTTACCACTAGTGTCACCTGGGGAGCTCCATTTTATGTATCATAATGTGTATATGCCAATCCCAATCTCCCAATTTATCACTCCCTACAACTTTCCCCTTGGTAACCATAAGTTTGTTTTCTACATCTGTGACTCTATTTCTGTTTTGTAAATAAGTTCACTTTTATTGTTTTTATAAGATTCCACATATAATCATTATCATATGATATTTGTCTTTCTCTGCCTGAGTTACTTCACTTATTATGATGATCTCTAGGTCCATCCATGTTGCTGCAAATGACACTATTTTGTTCCTTTTTATGGCTGAGTAATATTCCACTGTATATATGTACCACATATTTGTTACCCGTTCTTTTGTCAATGGAGATTTAGATAACTTCCATGTCCTAGCTATTGTAAATACTGCTGCAGTGAATATTGGGGTGCATGTATCTTTTTGAATTATTATTTTTTCCAGATATATGCCCAGGAAAGGGATTGTTGGATCATATTTTAATTTTTTTTAAGGAACCTCCATACTGTTCTCCATAGTGGCTTACGAATTTACATTCCTAACAGCAGTGCTAGAGGGTTTCCTTTTCTCCACACCCTCTCCAGCATTTATTGTTTGTAAATTTTTTGATGATGGCCATTTTGATCCGTGTGAGGTGATACCTCATTGCAGTTTTGATTTGCATTTCTCTAATAATTAGTGATGTTGAACATCTTTCCATGTGAGTTTTGGACATCTGTATGTCTTCTTTGTAGAAATGTCTAGATCTTACATCCATATTTTGATTTTTTTTATATTGAGCTGTATGTACTGTTCGTGTATTTTTTAGATTAATTCCTTGTCAATTGCTTCATTTGCAAATATTTTCTCCCATTCTGTGGGTTGTCTTTTTGTCTTGTTTATGGTTTCCTTGCTGTGCAAAAGATTTTAAGTTTAATTAGGATAGAAAATCCAGAGATAAACCCACACACCTATGTCACCTAATCTATGACAAAGGAAGCACGAATATACAATGAAGAAAAGACAGTCTTATCAATAAGTGGTACTGGGAAAACTGGACAGCTACATGTAAAAGAAAGAAATCAGAACACTCCCTAACACCATACTCAAATATAAACTCAAAATGGATAAAAGACCTAAATGGAAGGCCAGATACTAGAAAACTCTTTGAGAAAAACATAGGGAGAACACTCTCTGATGTAAATTGCAGCAAGGTCTTTTCCAATCTGCTGCCTAGATTAATGAAAATAAAAACAAAGATAAATGGGACCTAATTAAACTCTTAAACAGAGTGTTAAGCCGAGAGAGTTATGAGGATATAGAATAGTTTCACTTAATGCAAGAACAGATCTGTCCATGCAGATGCCTGAAGTCTAAGCCTTTGTGTTAAATAAACAATAGAAAAACCAACTTAGCACCCTGCAATATTTCTATCTAACTCCCTGTTGGAGTTGCGATTTTGACATGGTAGGTGGACCTATGGAATTCATTGGACATCCCTGGAAAGTTCTTCAGGATAAAATGAGGATATAGAACCACCTTGGGTGTTTTTTTTTTCCCCGAGGTGCTGCGGCTGGGGACCTGGGCTAGGGCAATCACAGGGTAGTAGGGCTCCCTCTCTGTGCTGACCTTCCTTCTTTCCTCGTGAATATTTCCATCCTGGTGAGATCCCTTGAGGTGATCATTTGAGTTAAAGGAATGTGGAGATGAGAGGAAAGGAGAAAGAGGGGCTCCCTTATTTTACTTTGTGATGAGTATGAAAGGAGTTATTAAGGACTGATCTGCATATTAACCTGAGTTCTGTTTTTCCTTTCTTTCTTTTTTTTTTTTATAAAGCCCAGCTGGCCAGGGCCACCTCCTTGTGCCCACTGGCTACCTCCCAGAGACACTACCCAGCTTCCAGTGCCCACTGACTCCCCAGCTCCCTGCCCCCCAGCAATAGCTCAGAGCTCAGCCATGGACACACATCACCAAGGCCTCTTTTTCCACTCCCGACTTCAAAGCATCTTTTGCTTCATCTCTGTCTCTCTCTTTCAAGGGGAATTGTTCAGACTATTCCTTAATCTCTACTCTGCCCCCTGTTTTTTTTTTTTTTTTTTTCCCTAAACCAAGATTCTTGGGCCAAGAATAGAAAATCGGGTTCCAGCTCTGCACTTCTCAGAGAAGCATTAGTTTTTTTCTGGGGGCTGTGCTTCAGAAGGTTCCAGGTGTATCAATTATCCTGCCCATGCCTGGATGCCACCTCTGCAATCATTTCTGTCCCCTTGTGTGTGAAGCACAACTTAGCATGCTTTCAGAGGGAGTCTTTTGTATTCCTAGAGTCTAAAAATATTTGCATGTAAATGTTGGGAATCCAGACAGTCTCCTTAAGATCTACGCTTTGCACGGGGAGGCATACAAACCATTGGGGTGCATTTGAAAATTAAATTTATACTGTTGCACTTTGGATCCCTGCCCCAGAGCATTGGGGTGACATCTGAGAAGGAGAGAGTGTGACATGGATCAAGGCAAAGCACAAATAACCACATTTCAAAATGAATACTAATTGCATAATGACAGTTTCCAAACTATTAGCCTACTTTACAAAAAAAGTTAATTCAACACAAGCCCAGAACTGGCTGTGGCTTACGTGTTGTGCTGCCAGTTGGCAGGCACAGTTTCGCCAGGGGATTGGGGGAAATGAAGGTTATTGTAGTGGAAGCACACTTGGCCTTTTGTGAGGAGGGTACAAACTGCATCACTCTCTCAAGGTCCTACTGTTCCGTGTTCAAGAGTGGACATCAGGATACTGCATACTTTCAGGGGAGGTTGCTTACTTTTCCTAGAGGTAAAATGGCCCAGTGCCAAAGCTTGGGAAGGAGACTTGAGTTCATAGTCCCTTGAAGGAAAAGAGTTCTGTGCAGAAAGAGGTGATGAGCATGGAGGAGGTGAACCTGGACTTGCGTGTGCTGCCCTTGGCCAGGAAATCCTGGGCCCGGGGCAGGCTGTGGCCACCCAGAGGCTGACCTTCTCCAGCATGAACTGTGCATGCTACCCAAGGTGGGCCACTCCACTGCTCTGGGGGCCTGTGTTTCCTCATATGCAAAATGAAGGGAGTGGACTAGATGACAGTGAAACTCCCTCCAGTTCAGAGAGAATACCAGGGTCCCTTCCTCTTAGCTGAATGTCCTTCAGAAGAAAAGTGCTCAGTTGGGAAGAGGGGCATGGAATGACTGTCATCACTGTCTTTTTAAAAATGTATATGTATTTTTAGTTGGAGTATAATTGCTTTACAATATTGTGTTGGTTTCTGCCATATATCAAAATGAATCAGCCATAGGTATACATATGTCCTCTCCTTCCTAAATCTCCCTCCCACTTCCCACCCCATCCCATCCCTCTAGGTTGTCACAGAACACGAGATTTGAGCTCTCTGCATCATACAGCAAATTTCCACTGACTAATTTTACATATATTAATATATGTCTTTCAATGCTGCTGCTGCTAAGTCACTTCAGTTGTGTCCGACTCTGTGCAACCCCATAGACAGCAGCCCACCAGGCTCCTCCATCCCTGGGACTCTCCAGGCAAGAACACTGGAATGGGTTGCCACTTCCTTCTCCAATGCATGGATGCATGCTAAGTCGCTTCAGTCATGTCTGACTCTGTGCGACCCCATAGACAGCAGCCCACCAGGCTCCTCTGTCTACAGGATTCTCCAGGCAAGAACACTGTTGTAGGTTGCCAGTTCCTTCTCCAATGCATGACAGTGAAAAGTGAAAGTGAAGTCGCTCAGATGTGTCTAACTCTTCTTGACCCCATGGACTGCAGCCTACCAGACTCCTCGGTCCATGGGATTTTCCAGGCAAGAGTACTGGAGTGGGATGCCATTGCCTTCTCTGTCTTTCAATGCTACTATCTCAGTTTGTCCCACCCTCACCTTGCCTCACCCCCACTACCGTCTCCAAAGTCTGTTCTCTCTATCTGTGTCTGCATTGCTGTCCTGCAAATAGGTTCATCAGTACCATCTTTCTAGCTTCCATATGTATGCTGCTGCTGCTGCTAAGTTGCTTCAGTCGTGTCCGACTCTGTGTGGCCCCATAGACGGCAGCCCACCAGGCTCCCCCGTCCCTGGGTTTCTCCAGGCAAGAACACTGTTGTGGGTTGCCATTTCCTTCTTCAATGCATGAAAGTGAAAAGTGAAAGTGAAGTCGCTCAGTCGTGTCCGACCCTCATCGACTCCATGGACTGCAGCCTACCAGGCTCTTCTGTCCATGGGATTTTCCAGGCAAGAGTACTGGAGTTGGGTGCCATTGCCTTCTCCGATATGTATGCTAGATATACATTAATATACATTGCTTGTCTTTCTCTTTCTGACTTACTTCACTTTGTATAATAGGCTCTAGATTTATCCACCTTATTAGAAATGAGTCAAATGCATTCCTTTTAATGGCTGAGTACTATTCTATTGTGTATATATACCACAACATCTTTATCCATTCAACTGTTGATGGACATCTAGGTTGCTTCCATGTCCTATCTATCGTAAATAGTGCTGTAATGAACATTGGGGTACATGTTTCAATTACGGTTTTCTCAGGGTATATGCCCAGTTGTGGCATAGCTGGGTTATATGGTAGTTTTATTCTTAGTTTTTAAAGAAATCTCTATATTATTCTCTGTAGTGGCTGAATCAATCTGCATTTCCACCAAGAGTGCAAGAGGGTTCCCTTTTTTCCACACCCTTTCCAGCATTTATTGTTTGTAGATTTATTGATGATGGCCATTCTGACTGGTGAAGGTGATAACTCGTTGTAGTTTTGATATGCATTTCTCTGATAATGAGTGATGTTGAGCATCTTTTCATATGTTTATTAGCCAGCCATCTGTATGTCTTCTTTGGAGAAATGTCTGTTTAGGTATTCTGCCCAATTTTTGATTGGGGTGTTTCTCTGGTATTGAGCTTCATAAGCTGCTTGCATACTTTGGAGATTAATCCTTTGTCAGTTGTTTCTTTGCTGTTATTTTCTCCCATTCTGAGGATTGTCTTTTCACCTTATTTATAAAAAACTACCAATGATATTTTTCACAGAACTGGAACAAAAAATTTCACAATTTGTATGGAAACACAAAAGACCCTGAATAGTCAAAGTAATCTTGAGAAAGAAGAATGGAGCTGGAGGAATCAACCTTCCTGACTTCAAACTATACTACAAAGCTATAGTCATCAAGACAAAATATGGTAGTGGCACAAAAACAGAAATACAGACCAATGGAACAAGATAGAAAGCCCAGAGATAAACCTGCACACCTATGGGTAGCTTATCTTTGACAAAGGAAGCAAGGATATACAATGGAGAAAAGATAGTCTCTTCAACAAGTGGTGCTGGGAAAATTGGACAGCTATGTGCAAACAAATGAAATTAGAACACTTCCTAACACTGTACACAAAAATAAATTCAAAATGAATTAAAGACCTAATGTAAGACCGGAAAGTATAAACCTCTTAGAGGAAAACATAGGCAGAACACTCTTTGACATAAATCACAACAAGATCCTCCATGACCCACCTCCCAGAGTAATGGAAATAAAAACAAAAATAAACAAATGGGTCCAATTAAACTAAAAGCTTTGGCACAGTGAAGGAAACTATAAACATCACTGTCTTTTGACTGCAGGACTTGTGAATGTTTGTCTCATTTGCCAAATTAATGTGACCTTGTGTGGATGTATATTAAAAGAAAATGAGAAAGTATCCGCTAAGAAGAGGAACTGTCTGAGGTAAGGGTTCATTCTCTTTGGGATGTTCTCTTCCCTTGACTAGTTGGGAAGGAGCATGAGGAAAACCTCAAATGAATCCCCAAATGATAATTTTGTGCAGCATTCTTAGGAAGGAGGTATGTGATGAGGGTTACATTGTGACATGATTTGCCTCCAGCAAGTGTCCGTCCACTCAAGGTTTGAGAATCCCTGTCTATGTACCAGTTCATTTTTTCTGTATTTTATTAGACATTTTTTAAATTTGTTTTTTAATTGGAGGAAAATTGCTTTACAATGCAGTGTTGGTTTCTGCTGTACAACAGCGTGAATCAGCCATACACACACACACACACACACACACACACACACACACACATATGTATCTGGAGATTCCCAGGTGGCCCAGCTGGTAAAGAATCTGCCTGCATTGCAAGAGACCTGGGTTTGATCCCTGGGTTGGGAAGATCTCCTGGAGGAAGGCATGGCCACCCACTCCAGTATTCTTGCCTGGAGAATCCCCATGGTCAGAGGAACCCTTCGGGCTACAGTCCATGGGGTCCCAAAGAGTCAGACACAACTGAGTGACTAAGCACAGCACAGCATATATATATATATATATATATATATATATATATATATATATATATATATGTATATCCCCTCCCTCTTGAGTCTCCCTGCCCTCTCCTATCCCGTCCCTCTAGGTTATCACAGAGTGCCAAGCTGGGCTCCCTGTGTTATATAGCAGCTTCCCGCTAGCTATCTATTTTATACATGGTAGTATACATATGTACCACTTTATACCAATTTCTCCACTTCCATCAATAGAAGGCTCTGGGTTACAGGACTCAAATTAGACAAAGTAGGATCTACCAATCAGAAAATACAGGGAAGAATTCTTGTATTTTACATGATCATTTTACTTTCAGGTTTTCATCAATTCTGAGAGTCATACTGGCACTAAATGTCTGAGTGGGAAAACAGAATATACATATGTGCTCAGAGCATGCCCACTTTAGGCATATTACCCTATGTTAGGAATTCAAGCTAAGGCCCAATTGTTCTTTTGAAAACAATTTAGATTAAACTCTGTTCTCCTTTAAAAAAATGCACTCACAGCAATGTTAACTCTTTGTTGAAAAAGGCAGTTTTCACACCAATCTCAAGGAAGATCCTTGTATTCTCAACCAAATAATTATTCCTAGTCTTTCCCTACTGTGCCCACTTTCCCTAAGTACTTGTAGTCTGAAGGATGGCTGAGATTTTGATTCTTAGGCTCTACCAAGTTGGACCTCCAAGGTTTTGACTAGATTTGTTTGAAACAAGATCCAGTTTACATAAATCTAATTCTAATTTTAAAAAAAACACAAACTTTCTTTTCCCACAAATATCTCATACCTTCTCCCTGCTTAATTTGACCATGAAAATGACTATTGTGGAAGTTGTCATGTGTTTATCAGTGTGAAATAACTTTAGAAAGAGCACATCCAGAATTATTACTGTAAAATGCTGAAACTCTTACACATCTTTTGAGATTATGTTTTTAAAACTTGTCAGCCCGGGGCTTCCCTGGTGACTCAGTGGTAAAGAATCTGCCTGCCAATGTGGGAGACACAGGTTCGATACTTGAATTGGGAGGATCCCCCATGCTACAGAGAAATTAAGCCCTGTGCCACAACTATTGGGCTTGTTCTCTAGAGCCCAGGAGCCTTAACTACTGAGCCCCTGTGCTGCAACTACTGAAACCCGCCTGCCCTAGACCCCATACTCCGCACAACAGAAGCCACCACAATGAGAAGCCTGTGCACCACAAAAGAGTAGCCCCCTGCTCTCTGCAACTAGAGAAAAGCCTGTGCAGCAATGAAAAACCAGCACAGCCAAAAATAAAGAAATAAAATTATTTTAAAAAACCTGTCAGCCAAAGCTGCCACCTTTATAGGTCTTTACATACCATCTGTCTCAGGTAAATGAAATGATTAGCCCATAGTCAATTTCTAATAATTTTTAATACATCAAAATAATTTCATTGCAAGTGGATTCTTTACAGTCTGAGCTACCAGGGAAGCCCCTTTCTTATATTAGGATAAGTAATTTCTGATCTATGCTTTGGAGATTTTTGAAATGCACTTAAGAGGATGTTCTTTGTGAGATTATTTTAAAAGACCTCTCCTTTTTAAAACCTAGACTGAGGGGAACCTATCATACCCAGAAACATTTTGCATATTCCTCTGCCCCCATCCCACCATTCTTCTTTAAATCATCTGGCACCTGGAAGAAATATATATGTTTTTTAAAATAGTATATTTGTCTTTTGAAGACCTCTGCTTATGGGAATAGGTATTTACTTTTTTGCTTCTTCCAGGCAGACTGAGATGAAAAAATGTCCTGTCTGTTTGTCAGACTGGATCTGAGAGTGAACTGTAGGATTTGTACCCTGGGTACTATTTGAGTCTTGGGATGGCAAGGCTCTATGGGGTCCTGGAGCTTTGATTTTTACAGACCCTGTAGTTCCAAGAGGACTTAAAGCATTGAGGAACCTGTTGTTTAACAAGAAGAAAAGGGGGCAAAAATGAGAAATGAAGATGGTTGTTTCAAAATCATTGGGTGAAGATGGCAATGGGCATGCACTGTCACATCCTGGATGTCCCTCACTCCGAACAGGGGCTGGGGCCTCTACAGTAGCGATGACCTCCTTGCTGCAGGAGTCTCACATTTGATACAACCCCTTTACTGATGTTTGGTATCTGTATGTGTGAAGGGAAGGAAGAAAGGAATGAAAAGTATTGGACAAGTCAAGAAACACCTGGAGTAACAGGCAAATTTGGCCTTGGACTATGGAATGAAGCAGGGCAAAGACTAATAGAGTTTTGCCAAGAAAATGCACTGGTCATAACAAACACCCTCTTCCAACAACACAAGAGAAGACTCTATACATGGACATCACCAGATGGTCAACACCGAAATCAGACTGATTATATTCTTTGCAGCCAAAGATGGAGAAGCTCCATACAGTCAACAAAAACAAGACCAGGAGCTGACTGGGGCTCAGACCATGAACTCCTTATTGCCAAATTCAGACTTAAATTGAAGAAAGTAGGGAAAACCACTAGACCATTCAGGTATGACCTAAATCAAATCCCTTATGATTATACAGTGGAAGTGAGAAACAGATTTAAGGGCCTAGATCTGATAGGTAGAGTGCCTGATGAACTATGGAATGAGGTTCCTGATATTGTACAGGAGACAGGGATCAAGACCATCCCCATGGAAAAGAAATGCAAAAAAGCAAAATGACTGTTTGGGGAGGCCTTACAAATATCTGTGAAAAGAAGAGAAGCGAAAAGGAAAGGAGAAAAGGAAAGATATAAACATCTGAATGCAGAGTTCCAAAGAATAGCAAGGAGAGATAAGAAAGCCTTCTTCAGTGATCAATGCAAAGAAATAGAGGAAAACAACAGAATGGGAAAGACTAGGGATCTCTTCAAGAAAATCAGAGATACCAAAGTAACATTTCATGCAAAGATGGGCTCGATAAAGGACAGAAATGGTATGGACCTAACAGAAGCAGAAGATATTAAGAAGAGATGGCAAGAATACACAGAAGAACTGTACAAAAAAGATCTTCACGATCCAGATAATCTCCATGCTCTGATTATCACGGGACTCGTTTTTTAAAGAAGTGATTTTTTTTTTTTTTTTTTTTTGCCACGCTAAGCGGCTTGTGGGAATCTTCTGATCTTACTTCCCCGACCAGGAGTGGAACCTGTGCCCGCTACAGTGGCAGCACGGAGTCAACCACTGGACGGCCAGGGAAGTCCCAAAGAAGTGATTCTTATAACATGAAGGACGTTAAAACGTCCTGGGACACCTGCAAATACTTCTTGGCCGAAGAACCAGAGTCTTCATTCGTGGCTTGGCCCCTTTTAATTTATTTGACACATCCGTAGGGAAAACAGATCAGTAGTATAATTCTAGATAAATGGAGGGAGAGAAGAGGAGCGGAAATGGTAGTGGGGAATGCCTGCACTTCTGCCAGGTATACAGTACCGCCCCGGAATTAGGCGCGCTTTAGGCGCCTGCAAAGCGGGGTTCCTTAAGATGCGCAGCAACCTAACACAGCAAATGTTGCCTGCGCCAGGAGCTGGTGGAAGGGGCCCGTGCAGCACAGGCATTCTTGGATACACTAAGCACTCGGCAGGCTTTTACACTTGAACTCTGTCGTGGGTTCATTACTAAAAATCTGAAGTCATTGGAGCTTTCATAAGAGGCGTGTGGGACATCCTGCAGCTTGCATCTGAGCACCTGGACTATGTTGCAAACTCAAACAGTAAACTCCAGCTCCCGAAATGCACAGTGGGATCTGATTTCAAAAACCCCGTGCAAAAAAAAAAAAAAAAAAAAAAAAAAAACCCACGGGCAAACAGCCTCCAAGCTTATCATTTCGTCCTAACCACTAGCCAGATTCTTGGACTTTGCGGATTTTGCGCGCGAATGGAGCAGAATCATATAGTCCCATCCATTCCTCCAACTTCTGCTCAGAGCCCAATGCAAGAATAACTTCACCCTACTTTGCTTGGTTTGCTGGGGGTTCCGCGTCGTCCCTACCCCTACCTCTCCACCTTTTCCTCTGGGAAAACAAACCGAGTGGCATTGGTGAATTGCGCGAGGGTTGGGCGGACGAAGCCAAAGTTTTATCCACCCCACCCCTGACCCCAAATGGCTCTCGCAATCCAGCACAGCCCCTTCCTCCAACCAGACATTTCGTCCAAGTTGGAAGCAGTCGATGAAACTACAAGTTGGAGTCATGGTTCCCGGAACAAGAGTATCCACTACCAGCACCACTCTCACGTGCACTCGCCCTAGTTTACTTCCACGCCCTGGTCCCAACCGCAGACCCGTGGGGCCACACCTACCCCCACGAGAGGCAACGTGAAACCTACTAGGGGGCGTCTGACTCCAGCGGGTACATTTTGAACTCGCAGAAGGCAACAAAACCTCTATATAAGGCACAAGAATAGCAAGAATACACAGAATGTCTTACTCTGTGACTCCATGCACTGTAGCCTGCCAGGCTTCTCTGTCCATGGCTATTGAGCTCCTTTAATAGAAGATGTCCCCATCTGAAAACACACTGTACCTCACTAACGGCTCATACCTTCCCATCCTGCATATGTACACACTCCCAAAGGGGAAGGGTACGGATGGAGTTGGGGGGAGAACATGTGGTCAGTGTAAACCCGCTACAGGCACTGGGAGGACTCTGATGTGCATAACCTATTATAGTGACTTAGACCCATTACATTATGGAAGGAAGCATCTTTGACCTTCTGTTTGAATTGCATTGTCAAGAGTCGGACACAACTGAGCAACTTCACTTTCACTTTTCACTTTCATGCATTGGAGAAGGCAATGGCAACCCACTCCAGTGTTCTTGCCTGGAGAATCCCAGGGACCGGGGAGCCTGGTGGGCTGCCATCTATGGGGTCGCACAGACTCGGACACGACTGAAGCGACTTAGCAGCAGCAGCAGCAATTCCCATACACACACCCACTTAGCCCATTTGACACAATCGATATATTCCTTATTTTATCTTTATTGGAAACGTCATGTGCCCTCCCGAAACAACTGGCACTCATTTTACACATTTAACATGTTTCTTATTTTTTGTGCACAACTTATATGTAGCAGAAACACCCTTTGGAAAACTGCATGAATAACATATTCAGAAACGGGGGCCTACAAAATGACCGATAGGGGCCCATGCCAAACCTACAGGGGCCATAGCATAGTGAGGCACAGGCACCGGCTGTGGGAAAGGCATCCTCCATGGCCTGGGTGGCAGAGGTGCGGGCAGCACAGGTGGTGGGGGTACCCCAGGGGGCAGGCCTGGACGTGGCACTGCAGGAACATATCTCCATCCAGGCTGGAATACATGATAGGGCCCATTAAAGAATACCCCCATAGGGTGGCCCAAGGCAGCAGGGTGCACATTTCTAAACATCAATGCCCTCTGGTATCTTCTCCATTTGGCCCTTCGGTTTTGAAACCAAACCTTCAATCAGAGGGAAAAAAAGAGATGGCTTTAGTATACTGAACAGTTAATGTCATACTAGAAAACACCCACCATGCAAATCTGCCATTGAGATTTTACACTGCCGCAGCAGAAGCTATTTCCTTATTGCTAAACTCTGTTAGGAAAGTAAACAGCTCACGTCCCTCAGTTAATCCTTAGTGAGCCAAGCCTAGTCCAGACTTTGGCACATTGAATTGTCTGTCATTTTTAACATTCCTTAATGAATTTTTTTCAAGTCTTAGATGCAGGCCTAATTGATGAATTGCACCGGGTCCCTGCTGTTAATGTCCATGCCTGGGAGCAGATGCTATGTCAATGGAGGCTCGATCATGGGAGGCCCAGGGACTTTGTGTGGCTTGTCTTGCTTGTTGCTTCAGCAACAACGAGAGTTGCTTAAGTCCTGGTCACTGACTTGATATTTTAGCTGTTAGTGTTAAGGAAATTTTAGCTTAACTAAACCAAAATTCACTAAACCCCAAATCCTTTTCTGCAGATAAGATACTAAGTACTCTGTTGTCATCACTGTCAATTTTGCATGCTCCAATCTGCCCTACCCTCCAAACCTTCCTGGGTTCAGGACAAGGGCAGCTTATTTGGTTCTAGCTTCAGTTTCAGGATGCCAGACAAGAGCCACTGTTTACCCACAGTGTTAGGGTACCCGAGGTCCTGCCAGCTCTACTCCTTAACCAGGAGACCCCAATCCTATCACTCATCCCTAAGGCAGGAAGGTCTAATCATGTCCAGTCCTGTGGGGACAAGGGTCACAAAAGAGGCTCCTCTCTAAATGCTTACCAATCATTAACAAACAAACAAGTTATCAATTAGACTTTACTTTTCTATTAGCATAGCAAGTGATGGGGTTTACCCTGTATTTAATTATTTTGGACCTTCCCAAACTGCAAGTTTTAAGCTGTCTTTTCTCTCTCCCATTTTAGGATTAGGTGTCCTTCTACTACATGCAAATATAGTCTGAAGAAGGCCACTGTAATAAAGCTCATTCTTGAGGGATTCAAATGTACCTGGGGTCTAATCTCCCTAAACATAGCCAAAATCTCATGGATGGCAAATTTTAGTATGGGCCAATATTAGGTCCATATTCTCAATACTGGTTTCATTAAGCAGATCTGTCATACTTGCACAAGATGGGTAGGGGAAGCATCTATTAAGTTTCTTGGGGGAAATCATGCTGCAGTATTTGGAAATATACAAGAACATTATATTTTTCCTTACTTGTGTTTTCTGGCTCATGTTCCCTTCAGAAATCCATTGAGAGGACTATGTAAACCGAAGGATGAGGAAAAACAATTCAGCAAACTTTTCATCTGGGCTTACCTTGTCTGTCAGATTCGTTTTGAGACCAGGCCTGAAGTTGGTCCAGCCCGTGGCATTAGGATGCCAGCATCCGGTGGTCTGCTTTTCTGCACACCACTGACAGATGCACAGTGTATTTCCATCACTGTGCTCACATATGTTGTTGTTTAATGGCTAAGTCATGTCTCATTCAGAGAAGGCAATGGCACCCCACTCCAGTACTCTTGCCTGGAGAGTCCCATGGATGGAGGAGCCTGGTGGGCTGCAGTCCATGGGGTCGCTAAGTGTCTGACACGACTGAGTGACTTCACTTTCACTTTTCACTTTCATGCACTGGAGAAGAAAATGGCAACCCACTCCAGTGTTCTTGCCTGGAGAATCCCAGGGACGGGGGAGCCTGGTGGGCTGCTGTCTCTGGGGTCGCACAGACTCGGACACGACTGAAGCGACGTAGCAGCAGCAGCAGCATGTCTGACTCTTTTGTGATTCCATGGACTATAGCCCACCAAGCTCCTCTGTCCATGGGATTTTCCTGGCAAGAATACTGGAGTGTGTTGCCATTTCCTTTGCCAGGGATCTTCCCAATCCAGGGATCGAACCCAACTATCGGCTTTTTATGGCTGAGCCACCAGCGAAGCCCTGAACTCACACTCGTGCTATAGGGCAAAACAACTAAGCCATCTGATATATGTGTATATATAGATATACATATATATCCATACATATATATTCATACATATTTATACATATATTCATACATATATATCTAATCCATATATATATGTCTATATCCATACATATAGGAGAAGGCAATGGCAACCCACTCCAGTACTCTTGCCTGGAAAATCCCACAGGTGGAGGAGCCTGGTGGGCTGCAGTCCATGGGGTCGCTAAGTGTCCGACACGACTGAGTGACTTCACTTTCACTTTTAACTTTCATGCATTGGAGAAGGAAATGGCAACCCACTCCAGTGTTCTTGCCTGGAGAATCCCAGGGTCGGGGGAGCCTGGTGGGCTGCCGTTTATGGGGTTGTACAGAGTTGGACATGACTGAAGCGACTTAGCAGTAGCAGCAGCAACAGCATCCATATGTATATATATATCCATATATATTTTTGAGGGGGGCAAACAAATATTTCTTTGATATAACTATGGTGATCTATACTTTACTAAAAGTGACTGAAATAGTCACCTTTTGACTTCATCATCTACAGATTTGTAATCACTGCCTGAATAAATGAAAAAAGTACTTTAAATTAACACAGGTGAGAATTTGGCCTGAAATGAGATCACCCTCATAAAATCCACCTTTTTAAAACAATATCAGCAAAAAGGATCAACAAAATCTTAGATGTTAAAAATTCAAGGGAATATTCACTTATGCATTATTAGTTTCATAAAGTTGAATTTGACTCTTCTCTAACCTTTCACCCCTTCTTAGGTCAGGGAAACTTTATTCAAAATTATTCTTTCTCTTTTTTGGATTCATTTTTTTTCCTGGTTAGAAATAATATTTATTATTCTCTCCCACCATGTACAGATTACTTTTCAGAAACATGAACGTATTATCCATGTCTTCATCAATAACAGTTTGTAGAAAATAAACTTAATTCATATCTTGTTAACAATATAGTTCTATCATTTTTTTGAAACAATAGCCATTTTATTTTTCCATGTTAGTTCAAGAATAGCTTCAAGTTTTACATTTCAGATCAAACCAAGACAATCTTTGTTTCTAGGTAATTGCCTGACAGAGCCCCCCTCCCACCCCCTAAAAAATTCTATACCCTGAGTGATAAACTCTTCTTGTACATTCAGCAAACTTTATATTGGAAAAGAAAAAGAATAATTGAGATAGGTACTTACTCTCATGCACAGTAATAAATCTAGCTGAGCTTCTACTCCTTCATTTTTAAGGATGATTTTCCAAAGCTTGCAAACTTTTCCCCATTACTACCATAACTGCAATATTTTAGCAATGTTTTCAGGCTGACATCAAAGTCCTCCAAAAAAAAAAACCACTAGAATTTAAGACTGCCACCTGCCACCTCTACACTACTTCGCAAAAACACTTAAAAAACAGCAGCAAGAGGATTAGGCACTGGGATTTGGAACTTTAAGCCACCCCCTTGACAGTTTCAGTTTAACTAAACATATGTTAGTTACTCATGTACTATGCTCTGTGTTTGAATTATTCCCTCACACCAATGTCTAATATTTGTAATTCACTCCTTTAGCTAAGACCTTATGCCCAGGTTTTAAGTATTTTAAATAACTGAGTACAGTTGATCTTTCTTATAACCTAGCTTTTCAGAGTACTAAAGTGAATGCTTCCCAGGTGAGACTGAGCCCCAGTAGAGTCACATAGAAATATTCCTTTAGGGAATACTAACAGCCTCCCTAAAGGATGCCAGTGTTAGAAGATGAACTTTATTTACTGGAAAAAAAACCTCTGTGTGTGTGTGTGTTTAGAGAGGAGAGAGGTCTGTGTTCTACTTTTTTCCCTGTGTGTGTTTGTATGGAAAAAACAACAAAGCACACCAAATTGAGAGTTTTCAGGACAAAATGTAAAGCATGTTTTAGAATGGCTGCCCGGCCAATCTTAAAATTAAGATTTACTAACCTGCACTCTTCTTTCAGCCAAATTCAGACGTCTTGCAATGTCCTCTCTGATGGGGGAAAAGTGCAAATTCAGTATTTGGAATTTTGGATAAAATATATCATTTACATTTCTGTAAATTAAAATTTTCTGTAATACGGTTTATGGTTTTCTTAGGGTCTTCCCGTGGACAACTCACCCATTAATTAAAATATAAAAAGGGAATACATATTAAAATTCCTGGTAATGTGCCTGTTACTTCAAAATGATTCAATTAATTTTTCCATTTGTGCAACAGCAGAGAACTAACTTGAAAATCTTTTCACTTTTACGGAGATCCCTCCGTAAAAATAACTAAAATGACAATCCCCTCCTTCCCCCGCAAAAAAATTGGCATTTTAAACCCAAGTATTTCTGTTTACTGTAAAAGGGAGCGGTGAACTCTCATGGAGAAACTTCAAGCCATATCAGCCAAGCAATCAAGGGTGAAGGACGTATACAATGGAACCATTAAGGGCGCCCATAAACCTCACACCGATTCGTCCTGATGCCCCATTCCTATGGGGACAGAATAGGCCTTCCCCTTCGTACTCTATGGAGAAGGAAATGGTAACCCACTCCAGCATTCTTGCCTGGAGAATCCCACTGACAGAGGAGCCTGGCGGGCTACACCCCACGGGGTCGCTGAGTCCAACACGACTGAGCAACAACCACTTCGTACTCTAGGGGGCTCCGGCCCGGGCTTTTTAACGGTCAAAGCCTGGAAACAGCGCTCCACGTGGCAGGGCCGAGAGACCAGGGTGAGCGCTAGGAGGCGCTCTCCTCGTGCACAAAATTTAAACGGCGTGGAAAAAGCGGAGTAATCACGATAAAGTTTTACTGCAATATTTAAAATATAAAAATGCATGCAAAACCCCACGATGAGCAAATTACCAAGATTTTAAATTAAATAAATATTAATCTGCCCTGCTTTACTTGTTCCACCCTAGTCCCGCCCCTCTCTTGCACCCCTGCAAGCTCTGCAGGGTTTGGCCCAACCTCCACGAGCTAGGCAGACCCGGCGCCCTCGAGCCTCCAAAGTGGCTTTTGGCCCGGGAGAGGAGGGGGAAGGGTACTGGGAAAGAACCTAAGGCGTCCTGGAAGGCGCGCGGGCCAGCGAAGAACTGGGCGTCTCCGGAGCCAGCCACTTACCGTGCAAACACGTCGGGGTACTGAACGCGGCGGAAAACTCGTTCCAGCTCCAGCAGCTGCAACTGGGTGAAAACGGTACGGCAGCGGCGCGGCTTTACTGCCGCATTCTGGGGCCCCTGGACGGCCTGGGGGCCCGGCTCCTCCTGCTGCGGCGGGGGCTCAATATCGCCGCCGTTGCCCTCACGGTTTTCGTCGCCCGCACGGTTTTCGTCGCCCGCACGGTTTTCGTCGCCTGCACGGTTTTCGTCGCCCGCACGGTTTTCGTTGCCCTCGCGGTTTTCGTCGTCCAGGAGGTTGGAGTCGGCCTCGCCAAAGTAGTTTGCGGCTGCGGCTGCAGCTGCTTCCCCGGGCTCAGGTGAGGACCGAGTTTCATCTTCCACTCCGTTTAAAACCTCTGAGATCAGGGTAGGCTCCACATCTGGAAAAAGAGGAAAGCAAAAGGGAGAGACTGGGGCAGGCGGGCTTGGAGCCCACGGTGCGCGGGCTGGAGGGGGTCGGGGCCGTGTTGGAGGAGGAGCTGCTATGCAGTATCCCGTCCACCCGCCCTTCCCAGGGAAACTTCCTTTTCTGGGATTTGCTGAAGCACCTGCCATCGCCGTCTAGGCACTAACCATGCAGTTCGTCCTCGCCGATTCCCAAGTTGTGGAATCCTATGTCAAAGTGGCTGCTGTCCATGCTTTGCTGTCGATGAAAGACTGCGCTTCTGCAGACTCTGCGCTGGGGGTGAGGCGATCCGAGGATCTGGGCTCGAGTTGGGACCAGCGGTCTCGAGCTGTGCTCTTCTGGCGCCGGGACCTCTTCTGGCGCAGATGCTGGGGCTTGCGCGCCTTATATAGCGGTTTTGTTGCCTTCCGCGAGTTCAAAATGTACCCGCCGGAGTCAGACGCCCCCTAGTAGGTTTCACGTTGCCTCTCGTGGGGGTAGGTGTGGCCCCACGGGTCTGCGGTTGGGGCCAGGGCGTGGAAGTAAACTAGGGCGAGTGCACGTGAGAGTGGTGCTGGTAGTGGATACTCTTGTTCGGGGAACCATGACTCCAACTTGTAGTTTCATCGACTGCTTCCAACTTGGACGAAATGTCTGGTTGGAGGAAGGGGCTGTGCTGGATTGGGAGAGCCATTTGGGGTCAGGGGTGGGGTGGATAAAACTTTGGCTTCGTCCGCCCAACCCTCGCGCAATTCACCAATGCCACTCGGTTTGTTTTCCCAGAGGAAAAGGTGGAGAGGTAGGGGTAGGGACGACGCGGAACCCCCAGTAAACCAAGCAAAGTAGGGTGAAGTTATTCTTGCATTGGGCTCTGAGCAGAAGTTGGAGGAATGGATGGGACTATATGATTCTGCTCCATTCGCGCGCAAAATCCGCAAAGTCCAAGAATCTGGCTAGTGGTTAGGACGAAATGATAAGCTTGGAGGCTGTTTGCCCGTGGGTTTTTTTTTTTTTTTTTTTTGCACGGGGTTTTTGAAATCAGATCCCACCGTGCATTTCGGGAGCTGGAGTTTACTGTTTGAGTTTGCAACATAGTCCAGGTGCTCAGATGCAAGCTGCAGGATGTCCCACACGCCTCTTATGAAAGCTCCAATGACTTCAGATTTTTAGTAATGAACCCACGACAGAGTTCAAGTGTAAAAGCCTGCCGAGTGCTTAGTGTATCCAAGAATGCCTGTGCTGCACGGGCCCCTTCCACCAGCTCCTGGCGCAGGCAACATTTGCTGTGTTAGGTTGCTGCGCATCTTAAGGAACCCCGCTTTGCAGGCGCCTAAAGCGCGCCTAATTCCGGGGCGGTACTGTATACCTGGCAGAAGTGCAGGCATTCCCCACTACCATTTCCGCTCCTCTTCTCTCCCTCCATTTATCTAGAATTATACTACTGATCTGTTTTCCCTACGGATGTGTCAAATAAATTAAAAGGGGCCAAGCCACGAATGAAGACTCTGGTTCTTCGGCCAAGAAGTATTTGCAGGTGTCCCAGGACGTTTTAACGTCCTTCATGTTATAAGAATCACTTCTTTGGGACTTCCCTGGCCGTCCAGTGGTTGACTCCGTGCTGCCACTGTAGCGGGCACAGGTTCCACCCCTGGTCGGGGAATTAAGATCAGAAGATTCCCACAAGCCGCTTAGCGTGGCAAAAAAAAAAAAAATCACTTCTTTAAAAAACGAGTCCAGTGGTCAACACTGTGCATACTTTTACTTTTTTTTTTTTTTTTACAACCACCATTATTATTCCCCCCCCCCGCCTTTTTTTTTTTTTTTTTTTTTTTACAAAGAAAAGTGAGCCCCAGGGAAGCCCGGCAACTTGACCGCAGGCTTACAGCGAGTTTGTGTACTTTTCAACATGTTCTTGCTGTCTTATTTCAAAGGAGTAAATAATGGTGCGATTCCAGGAGGAGTGGAGGAGGGTGAAAGGTATTTTGCAGAAGCAGGCTATTGGGCAGTCTTTAAAAATCTTGAGTGCCAGGGGTCTCTACCTCCTCCTGCTCTGGCTCAAGCCTCTTGCCCCTGCAACTAGCAGCCCCCGCTGCTGCTACTGCTGCTGCTGCTAAGTTGCTTCAGTCGTGTCCGACTCTGTGTGACCCCATAGACAGCAGCTCACCAGTCTCCCCCGTCCCTGGGATTCTCCAGGCAAGAACACTGGAGTGGGTTGCCATTTCCTTCTCCAATGCATGAAAGTGAAAAGTGAAAGTGAAGTCGCTCAGTCGTGTCCGACTCTTAGCGACCCCATGGACTGCAGCCTACCAGGCTCCTCCGTCCATAGGATTTTCCAGGCAAGAGTACTGGCGTGGGGTGCCATCGCCTTCTCTGGTCATTTCAGTCATAGTATATTCACTGTGTTGTGTAACCATTGCTATTGTCAAATTCAAAAACATTTTCATCATCCCATAAAGAGACTCCATACCTGTTAACAGTCATTTCCCAGTCCCCCTCCCTGGAGCCCCTGTTAAACACTAATGTATTTTCTATTTCTATGGATTTCCCTATTCTGTGTATTTCACTCAAATGCAGTCATACAATTTGTGAACATTTGTGCCTGACTTTTTTCACCTGAAGTTATCTCTGTTGTGCCATGTATCAGTACCTCAATTTTTATGATTGAATTGTATTCCATTGTACAGATGGACCACATTTTCTTTATGCATTTGCATCTGGTGGACATTTGAGTTGTTTCCACCTTTTGGTGATTATGAATAACAGTGCTTTGATTGTTATGAGCAGTCGTGTACAAGTTTTGTTGGAATATCTGATTTCAATTTTGAGGGTATAAATTTAGGACTGGAGTAACTGGGTTATATGTTTAATTTTTTGAGGGAACACTAAGCTGTTTTCCACAGCAGCTGCACTATTTTACATTCCTACCAACAAGGTAGGGTTCCAATTTATCCATATCCTCTCCAACCTTTGTTATTTTCAGGGTTTTTAAAAATTACAGCCATCCTAGTAGGTGTGAAGTGGTATCACTTATGGTTTTGATTTACATTTTCCTAATGATTAATGATGTTGAGTATATTTTCATGTGCTTAACTGGCCATTGTATATCTTCCTTGGAGAAATTTCTATTTGCGCCTTTTGCCTGTGTATTAACTGGGTGTTTGTCATTTTGTTGTAGAGTTGAAGAGTTCTTTATATAGTTGAATGCTAGACTCTTTATGATTTGCAAATATTTTCTACCATTTCCCAAAAGTGTAAATTTTCTTTTCACTTTCTTATTAGGGGCCTTTGATGTTTGCAACCACAAGCCTGCCCTCATGTGGTTTTGGAGTTCAAATAAATACTATCGGCATAGCCCAGTTCATTTTTAGTGGCAAATCCAGACATATGGCAGGAGCAAATCTGGTCCTTTCTGGAGGAGTCTACTTCTCAGACTTTAACAAGACCCTCACAGATAAAGCTAGCCAAACATACCCACAGTTTTTAAAAAAGCCACTATCAGCCCAAATAATAAACTAAAGATGTAGATCTCCAAAGTTACTATCAGATGCAAACAACTTAGAAACATGTTTAAATAAAAGAGAATATAAAAAAGACAAGGAAGATATATAAATAAATAAATATCAGAAAGAACCAAATATAATTTCTAGAAATGGAACTAAAAGATGAATGTTTTTACTTATGTGGTAAAATAGACATCATGTAAAATTTACTGTATTAACCATTTTAAAGTGTGCAATTCAGTGGCATTTAGTACATTCATAATCTTGTGCAATCATTATGACTATCTAGTTACAGAACATTTTCGTCACTCTAGAAGGTAATTTGTACCCATTAAGCACTCACTTCCCATTTCCACCTTCCCCATCCCTTGGCAACCATGAATCTACTTTCTGTCTTTATAGATTTACCTACACTGGACATTTCATATAAATGGAATCATAATATTGGCCTTTTGTGTCTTTAACTTAGCATTATGTTGAGTTCATCCATGTTGTAGCATGAATCAGTATTTTATTTCTCTTACTAGGAGGCATCAGGCATCAGCCTTCAGAAGCTCAATGCTAGGATAAAATGGATCTGACATCCCCATATAGCAGCTTGAGGTGACCTAGGTGTGGCTTTGGCACTACCACATCAAGATGGCACACTTGCCTGCCATCTCCTTGCTGAAGGCAGACTTGCTGATGTGGCCTCAGTAGGTTTTACACAGGGATGCACTCTTGAAAACCAAATTTCTAGTTAAACCACTCTATCCATGAGGAGTCCTGCCAGGCAACACTCCCTTTGTGAAGGAGCTAATGATCCTTGAATGAAGACCAGGAATCTTGATTCTGTCTGTAAACTGAATCAATCTCTAGATGGGTTTTAGGGACTCTAGCAGTCAAGAAAGCTGTACCATTATGGACATTTTGTACTCATAGATTACATTTCTGCTGCAAGTGGGGGTCACCTATCCCAGCTGTGGCCAGCAGTGAGGGTGGGGTAGAAGGATTTTTGGTTTCTTAAGGCCTACAGGAGCCCATTCATAGCACTGTGTGGTTTCTAATTCTTAGTTCTCCCTACAGGGGACTCTAGCTAAGCATTTGAAATATTTTCAGTCCTTAACCAAAATTTTCTGTATAGCATCCCTGATAATCCACCACAAAAAAGACTGACAGGAAGAGTGGGGTGGCTTCTGATGAAACACCAGTGATGTGATGTCAGTTTTTATTAATTATCGTACATAGATTATTCATTCATGTCAAAAGCCAAAACTTTGGCTTCTTAAAAAAAAGAATAAGCATAGATATAAGGGGCATATGGAGGTTTTTCATACCTCCCTTGTGAGAATCATAGTTTTCTGTAATTCCTTCAGACTCTTAAGACTGTCTGTATACTGACTAAGTGAGAGGAAAGCTCTCTGAGGCTATTTGCATATGTAGTCCTAGCCTTTAGAGAGGACGAGAGGAAAGGAAAGACAGCCTGGAGATAGATATCTGTTACTACTTGCAATTTTATGTGGCAGTAAAAGTGATTGATATTTGCATTTCCTATCCTGTCTTGGAACACCACATACCCTTCAGGTTTGTTCTATGGAACTGAATCTTTTGCACATGAAATTCCAGTCCAGACGCTGGGCCTTTTTTGCTGTAACCAAGAGTCAAGAATAAAATTCTATGATGTTTCTTTAAATTCTGCCCAATTTTACTCCAATAAAAATTAACTTAAAAATTCTGCCCAATTTCTTTGGTCAGTGTTCCCAGAAAGTTTGCAGAATGACTGCTGGTAATGGCTACAAGCATTGATGCATGAATCTTTACACTACCTGGGGCATCCTGGGCTCAAGCTTCTAAAGGTCTGCTCCCTACTGCTGCATAGGGGTCCTTCAGAGGGAAACTTTTCATGACCGTCTTGATCCTTCCTATGATCTAGGAAAGTACTTTTCAGTCTACCTTGTGTGTGTCCATGCTCAGTCGTGTCTAACTCTTTGTGATGCCATGGACTGTACCCAGGCTTCTCTGTCCATGGGATTTTCCAGGCAAGAATACTGGAGTGGGCTGCCATTTCTTACTCTAGGGGATCTTTCTGAGGCAGGCTTTGAACCTGTATCTCCTGTGTCTCCTGCATTGGCAGGTGGATTCCTTACCACTGAGGTAAGGACCTCAGTTTACAGTGAAAGAAAAATGCAGTCTGGTAATTACCATTGGCTTTCAGCTATTTCAAGTCGTGTATTCTGACTCAGTGTCAAATAATGTATACAGGGGCCACAGAAGTGAGCAAGGCCTGGAGAGAAAGAAAATATATGAGATTTTAATATAAAGCAGAACAAGACATGTGACACAAGAGAGGAGCAAAGCAATCTTATGGAAGTTCAAAGGAGGGAGAGTTCACACCCAGTACAAATCCAGAAATGCACGGAAGATGTGAAATTGGAGATGAATCTTGAACTGTGATTGGGAGTCCTTTTCTTACTTTTTAAAAATAAATACCATTTTCCTTCAAACTGCAAAAGTAATGGTTGATTGCTGTAATAAATTTGGAAAGTATAAAGAAGCCACAAATGACATCAAATTATATAAACTCACCCATAACCTTGTCTATCATCCATATGTGGTAACAACAACTTTCTTTTTTTATGTATTTTTTTACAAGTTCTTTATTACAGTTAACTATATGATATTTTATCTTAGTTATCTACCATTATATAATAATTATTTCTTATACTTTAAAGTTTTTAAATTGTAGAGTATGATAGTTTATTATTCATTCATGTGTTCTCTCATTCAGTCATTCTACCAATATTTATTGCCAACCATACACACTTTTATATTTCAGTGTCAAGGAAACTGCCTGACGTGTTTTGGATGGTCAATAAATATTTATTGAGTGAATGAATAGATTTCAAGCACTATTCTGAATTACCAGTTTTCTTAATTGTTTTCTCCAGTGGTAAATTTTTTTCCTCTTTTTTCCCCCTATTTTATAAAAAGTACATTTTTGGGCATGAATTAGTTGTGGGAAGAATTTCAGTGGGTAGAGTTCAGAGATTGGAGAGAGAGTCTAGGCAGATAGCTCAAAATGAAGATGACACAAAAAGAGCATATTTATGGGCCAGGAAATAGTTCAGTTTGGCTGGAGATGAACTAGGGGAGACATGGGAGTCAGGATTGAAATGTGGTAATAGTTCCTCGAGTGTGTCTAGAAGTTCCTAATTTAAAGAATGCTTTCATGAGCATTAGTTTACATATTCTTATGGCACCCAACTCCAGTACTCTTGCCTGGAAAATCCCATGGACGGAGGAGCCTGGTAGGCTGCAGTCCATGGGGTTGCTAGGAGTCAGACACGACTGAGAGACTTCACTTTATTTTTTCACTTTCATGCATTGGAGAAGGAAATGGCAACCCACTCCAGTGTTCTTGCCTGGAGAATCCCAGGGACAGGGGAGCCTGGTGGGCTGCCGTCTATGGGGTCGCACAGAGTCAGACATGACTGAAGCAACTTAGCAGTAGCAGCATGGCATTATTATTTCCATTTTATAATAAATGAGAAAACTGAGGGTGAGAGAGTTTGACCTGCTCAAGTTTGCACAGCTAGTAAGAGACAGAGGTAGACTTGGGCTTTGAAATATATATTTAGGAGTTTGGGTTTCATCTTGAGAGTAGTGGGGGGTTGGAAAAGTTTGTGTTTTTTTTTTGTAAGTTAATTTATTTATTTTAATTGGAGGCTAATTACTTTACGTATCGTAGTAGTTTTTGCCATCCATGCACATGAATCAGCCATGGGTGTACATGTGTCCCCCATCCTAAACCCCCCTCCCACCTCCTTCCCCATCCCATCCCTCAGTGTCATCCCAATGCCTCGGCCCTGAGCGCCCTGTCTCATGCATCAACCTGGACTGGCAATCTATTTCACATATGGTAATATACATGTTTCAATGTTATTCTCTCAAATCATCCTACCCTCGCCTTCTTCCAGAGTTCAAAAGTCTGTTTTTTTACATCTGTGTCTCTTTTGCTGTCTCGCATATACGGTCATTATTACCATCTTTCTAAGTTCCATATATTTATGCTATGAACATTCATGTACAGGTTTTTGTGTGAGCATCAGTTTTATTTCATTGCTAGAAATCCCCAAGTGTTCGATATCTGGATCTTCTGCTAGTTGTATATTTAGTTTTTTTTTTTTTTTTTTAATAAACTGCCAAACAATTTTCTGGAGTGGCTATACAAGTTTATATCCCTACCAATATCTTTAATAGAGGGTCTTAGTATCCTCACCAACATTTTTTTCTTAGCCATGCTGATAGGTATGCAGTGATACCTCATTGTGGATATCTCATTAAGAAAATTTGCTTTTTTTTCTTATGGGTGATGATATTGAACAGCTTTTCATGTACTTATTTGACATCTCTGTATCCTCTGCAGGTCTGTGCATGCCTTTTGCATATTTTCTAGGTGTATTGTTTTTCACTGTTGAGTTTTGAGATTTCTTTATATATCGATATATTCTAGATTTTTTTTTTTTTACTAGTTATGTCATTTGCAAGTATTTTCTATTAGTTTGTAGCTTGTCTTTTTATGCTCTCAGCAGGGTCTTTGGGAGATTGAAAGTTTTTTTTTTTTCTTTTTTTAAAAATTTTATTTTATTTAACTTTACAATATTGTATTGGTTTTGCCATATATCAAAATGAATCTGCCACAGGTATACATGTGTTCCCCATCCTGAACCCTCCTCCCTCCTCCCTCCCCATACCATCCCTCTGGGTCTTCCCAGTGCACCAGCCCCAAGCATCCAGTATCGTGCATCTAACCTGGACTGACAACTCGTTTCCTATATGATATTATACATATTTCAATGCCATTCTCCCAAATCATCCCACCCTCTCCCTCTCCCACAGAGTCCAATAGACTGTTCTATACATCAGTGTCTCTTTTGCTGTCTCGTATACAGGGTTATTGTTACCATCTTTCTAAATTCCATATATATGCGTTAGTATACTGTATTGGTGTTTTTCTTTCTGGTTTACTTCACTCTGTATAATAGGCTCCAGTTTCATCCACCTCATTAGAACTGATTCAAATGAATTCTTTTTAATGGCTGAGTAATACTCCATTGTGTATATGTACCACCGCTTTCTTATCCATTCATCTGCTGATGGACATCTAGGTTGCTTCCATGTCCTGGCTATTATAAACAGTGCTTCGATGAACATTGGGGTACACGTGTTTCTTTCAATTCTGGTTTCCTCGGTGTGTATGCCCAGCAGTGGGATTGCTGGGTCGTATGGCAGTTCTATTTCCAATTTTTAAAGGAATCTCCACACTGTTCTCCATAGTGGCTGTACTAGTTTGCATTCCCACCAACAGTGTAAGAGGGTTCCCTTTTCTCCACACCCTCTCCAGCATTTATTGCTTGTAGACTTTTGGATCTCAGCCATTCTGACTGGCGTGAAATGGTACCTCATTGTGGTTCTGATTTGCATTTCTCTGATAATGAGTGATGTTGAGCATCTTTTCATGTGTTTGTTAGCCATCTGTATGTCTTCTTTGAAGAAATGTCTATTTAGTTCTTTGGCCCATTTTTTGATTGGGTCAATTATTTTTCTGGAATTGAGCTGTAGGAGTTGCTTGTATATTTTTGAGATTAGTTGTTTGTCTGTTGCAAATTAAAAAAAAATTATTTATTTGGCTGTGCTGAATCTTAGTTGTGGCATGGAGGATCTTTGAGCTTAGTTGCAGCCTGTGAGACCTAGTCCCTTGACCAGGGATCAAACCTAGCGCCCCTGCACTGGGAGCATGGAGTCTTAGTCAGTGGATCACCAGGGAAGTCTCAGAAGAGTAAAAGTTCTTTAAAATTTATTTTCTCCAGGTTTATTGAGATGTAATTGACATATAGCCCTATATAAGTTTAAGGAATACTGCATAATGACTTGTTGTTGTTCAGTAAATCAGTCGTGTCTGACTCTGTGACTTCCTGAACTGTAGCATGCCAGGCTTCCTTGTCCTTCACCATCTCCTGGAGTTTGCTCAAACTCATGTCCATTGAGTCGGTGATGCCATCCAACCATCTCATCCTCTGTCATCCCCTTCTCCTCCTGCCTTCAATCTTTTCCAGCATCAGGGTCTTTTCCAATGAGTTGGCTATTCACATCAGGTGGCCAAAGTATTGGAGCTTCAGCTTCAGCGTCAATCCTTCCAATGAATATTCCGGATTGAATTCCTTTAGGACTGACTGGGTTAATCTTGTTGCTGTCCAAGGGGCTCTCAAGAGACTTCAGCAGCACCACAGTTCAAAAGCATCAGTTCTTTGGAGCCCAGCCTTCTTTATGGTCCAACTCTCACATCCATACGTGACTACTGGAAAAACCATAGCTTTGACTATACACACCTTTGTCAGCAAAGTGATGTCTCTGCTTTTTAATATGCTGTCTATATTTGTCGTAGCTTTTCTTCCAAGGAGCAAGTGTCTTCTAATTTCATGGCTGCAGTCACCACCTGCAGTGATTTTGGAGCCCAAGAAAATAAAGTCTGTCACTGTTTCCATTGTTCCCCCATCTACTTGCCATGAAGTGATGGGACCAGATGCCATGATTTTGGTTTTTTGAATGTTGACTTTTAAGCTAGCTTTTTCTCTCTCCTCTTCCACCTTCATCAAGAGGATCTTAGTTCCTCTTCACTTTCTGCCATGAGGGTGGTGTCATCTGCATACCTGAGGCTATTGATATTCCCCCTGGCAATCTTAATTCCAGCTTGTGATTCATCCAGCCTGGCATTTCACATGATGTAGTCTGCATAGAAGTTAAATAGGCAGGGTGACAATAAACAGCCTTGATGTACTCCTTTCCCAGTTTTGAATCAGTCTGTTGTTCCATGTCAAGTTCTAGCTGTTGCTTCTTGACCTGCATACAGGTTTCTCAGGAGGCAAGTATGATGGTCTGGGATTCCCATCTCTTTAAGAATTTTCCATAGTTTGTTGTGATCCACATAATCAAAGGCTTTAGTGTAGTCAATGAAGCAGAAGTGGATTTTTTTTAAAATTCTCTTGCTTTTCATGTAATCCAATGGATATTGGCAATTTGATTTCTGGTTTCCTCTGCCTTTTCTAAATCCAGCTTGTATATATGGAAGTTCTCAGTTCATGTACTGTTGTAGACTAACTTAAAGAATTTTGAGCTTCACCTTGCTTGCGTGTGAGATGAGTGCAACTGTGCAGTAATTTGAATGTTCTTTGGCATTGCCCTTCTTTGAAATTGGAACAAAAACCGACCTTTTCCAGTCCTGTGGCCACTGCTGAATTCTACAAATTTACTGGCATACTGAGTGCAGCACTTTCACAGCATCATCTTTTAGGATTTAAGATAACTCAGCTGGGATTTCACTACCTCTACTAGCTTTGTTTGTAGTAATGCTTCCTAAGGCCAACTTAACTTCACACTCTAGAACGTCTGGCATTAGGTGAGTGAACACACCATCGTGGTTAGCTGGGATATTAAGATCTTTTTTGTATTCTTGCCACCTCTTCTTAATATCTTCTGCTTCTGTTAGGTCCATACTGTTTCTGTCCTTTATTGTGCCCATCTTTGTGTGAAATGTTCCCTTGGTATCTAATTTTCTTGAAAAGATTTCTAGTTTTTCCCATTCTATTGTTTTCCTCTATTTCTTTGCATTGTTTGCTTAGAAAGGCTTTCTTATCTCTCCTTGTTATTCTTTGGAACTCTGCATTCAGATTGGTATATCTTTCCCCATCTGATGTAATAGATATATAGCCCTGTATAAGTTTAAGTTATACTTCATAATGACTCGATGTACATGTATTATGAAATGATTACCACAATATATTTAATTAGCACATATTTCCTCATATAGTTACAAAAAATTTTTCCTGGTAATGAGAACTTTTAGGATCTAATCTGTTAGCAACTTTCAAATTTATCATGTAGCACTCTTTTTTTTAAAAAAAAATTGAATTATAGTTAATGTACAATATTATATGTTACAGATGTAGTACAGTACAGTGATTCATGATTTTTAAAGGTTACCATACATCACTGTAAAGTGTAGCCATCATGTTGTACATTACATTTCCAGTATTTATTCTTCTTACAACTGGAAGTATGTACCTTTTGACCACCTTCATCCATTAAAAGTTTTTAATTTTGATGAGATCTGATTGTTCAGTTTTCCCCTTTAGGGATCATGCTATGTCTAAGAATTCTTTGCCTAGCCCCAGATCCTGAAGGCATTCTCCTATTTTCGTCCTAAAAGCTTTACACTTTTATGATATACTTTTAAATTTGTCATCCATTTGAGTACATTTTTGTATAAGATGTGAGGTTGAAGCTGAGGTTTATCTTTTTGCCTATGAATATCCAATTGTTCCATCACCATTTGAGTTCTTTTGCATGCTTGTCAAAAATCAGTTGGGTATATTTGCTGTGCTATGCTCAGTCATGTCTGACTCTTTGCGACCTCTATGGACTGTAGCCCACCAGGCTCCTCTGTCTATGGAATACTCCAGGCAAGAATACTGTAGTGGATTGTCATTTCCTACTCTAGGGCATCTTCCCAACCCAGGGATCGAGCCTGTGTCTCCTGCATCGCAGGGAATTTCTTTACTGTCTGAACTACCAGAGAAATCCCATGGACATACTTGTGTGCATTTATTTCTGGCATCTCTATTCTGCTTTTCTTATTTATTGATATGTGTTTTTCTCCCTGCTAATACCACACAGTCTTGATTGTTCTAATTATGTCTGAAAATCAAGTGGATTGATTCCTCTCACTTGATTCTTTTAAAAAATTGTTTGACCTAGTCTAGTTCCTTTGCCTTTCCATATAAATTTTAGAACAAGCCTTTTTATGTTTGGGGCTTCTCTGGTGGCTCAAATGGTAAAGAATCTGCCTGCAATGCAGGAGACATGGGTTTGATCCCTGGGTCAGGAAGATCCCCTGGAGAAGAAAATGGCTACCCACTCTAGTATTCTTGCCTGGAAAATTTCATGGACAGAGGAGCCTGGCTGGATACAGGGGTCACAAATAGCCAGACACAACTGAGCAACTAAGACTTTATATGTTTAAAGTAAAACTCTTGCAGGGATCTCACTAGGAATTGCTTTCAAACTCTATACCAAATTGGGAAGAATTAGCCCCTTTACTATGTTGAATCTTTCAATGTATGAACACTATATGTCTCTCATTGGGGGATTTGAAATAGGGTGGTAATGTGATTTGATATGTGTTTTCTGAAAATCACACTGGATGCATGGAGAACCTGTTCAGGCAGGCAGATCAATGAGGAGATGTACAGTCATTTAGGTGAGAGAGGGTGATGGTTTGAACCGGGTGATGGAGGTGGAGAGAAGAAACTAGCTTTGAGGTTTGTTTTTGAAGTGGAAGTAATAGACTAAATATAGAAATTAAGAGGAAGGTGTTAAGGATGATTTCTGGGTTTCTCGCTTGAGCCAGAAGATGACACCTCTCACAGAGGGGAGTATCACAAGGACCAAAGTTTTGGGGAAAGAGGATGAATTTGATTGTGGATGTTGTGCGTTTAGGGTGTTTGTGGGCTTTCCAGATGTCTATTGTATCTAGTAGGCAGTTGAATGGGGCTTCCCTGGTGACTCAGTGGTAGAGAATCTGCCTGCCAGTACAGGAGACACAGGTTTGATCCCTGGGTCAGGAAGATCCCCTGGAGAAAGAAATGGCAACCCACTGCAGTATTCTTGCCTAGAAAATCCCATGGACAGAAGAGGCTGGCAGGTTACAGTCCATGGGGTCGCAAATGAGTCAACATGTCTTAGTCACTGAACAAAAACAACAAAGGCAGTTGAATAGAGAGTAAAAAGCTAAGGGAAAAATGAGTACTCCAGATATTTATATCTGTATTTAAACTTGCCCTTGTATCATTTGAATTGATAAAAATGGATAACCTTGGCCCGCAAGGGTAACCTCCAGGACCCCAGAAATTTGCAAAGGTTTACTCTCCCTGAAGGTACACAGATGATGAACTCAAAATGTATCAGTTCAGTTCAGTTCAGTTGCTCAGCCCTGTCCACCTCTTTGCGACCCCATGAATCGCAACACGCTGGCCACCTCTTTTCGACCCCATGAATCGCAACATGGCAGGCCTCCCTGTCCTTCACCAGCTCCCAGAGTTTACCCAAACTCATGTCCATCAAGTCGGTGATGCCATCCAGCCATCTCATCCTCTGTCGTCCCCTTTCCCTCCTGCCCCCAATCCCTCCCAGCATCAAGGTCTTTTCCAGTGAGTCAACTCTTCGCATGAGGTGGCCAGAGTATTGGAGTTTCAGCTTTAGCGTCAGTCCTTCCAATGAACACCCAGGACTGATCTCCTTTAGGATGGACTGGTTGGACCTCCTTGCAGGCCAAGGGAGTCTCAAGAGTCTTCTCCAATACCATAGTTCAAAAGCATCAATTCTTCGCTGCTCAGCTTTCTTCACAGTCCAACTCTCACATCCATACATGACCATGAGAAAAACCATAGCCTTGACTAGACGGACCTTTGTTGGCAAAGTAATGTCTCTGCTTTTTAATATGCCATCTAGGTTGGTCATAACTTTCCTTCCAGGAGTAAGCGTCTTTTAATTTCATGGCTACAGTCACCATCTGCAGTGATTTTGGATATACACCCTTTAAAAAGTCTATAGAACAATAAACTGCAAAATTCTGAAAGAGATGGGAATACCAGACCACCTGACCTGCCTCTTGAGAAACCTGTGTGCAGGTCAGGAAGCAACAGTTAGAACTGGACATGGAACAACAGGCTGGTTCCAAATAGGAAAAGGAGTTCGTCAAGGCTGTATATTGTCACCTTGCTTATTTAACTTATTTGCAGAGTACATCATGAGAAATGCTGGGCTGGAAGAAGCACAAGCTAGAATCAAGATTGCTGGGAGAAATATCAATAACCTCAGATATGCAGATAACACCACCCTTATGGCAGAAAGTGAAGAGGAACTCAAAAGCCTCTTGATGAATGTGAAAGAGGAGAGTGAAAAAGTTGACTTAAAGCTCAACATTCAGAAAACTAAGATCATGGCATCTGGTCCCATCACTTCATGGGAAATAGATGGGAAAACAGTGGAAACAGTGTCAGACTTTATTTTTTGGGGCTTGAAAATCACTGCAGATGGTGATTGCAGCCATGAAATTAAAAGATGCTTACTCCTTGGAAGGAAAGTTATGACCAACCTTCTGGTGCTGCTAAGTCGCTTCAGTCGTGTCCAACTCTGTGCAACCCTGTAGACAGCAGCCCACCAGGCTCCCCCGTCCCTGGAATTCTCCAGGCAAGAACACTGCAGTGGGATGCCATTGCCTTCTCCTATGACCAACCTAGATATCATATTAAAAAGCAGAGACATTACTTTGCCAACAAAGGTCCGTCTAGTCAAGGCTATGATTTTTCCTGTGGTCATGTATGGACGTGAGAGTTGGACTGTGAAGAAAGCTGAGCGCCAAAGAATTGATGCTTTTGAACTGTGGTGTTGGAGAAGACTCTTGAGAGTCCCTTGGACTGCAAGGAGAGCCCACCAGTCCATCCTAAAGGAGATCAGCCCCGGGTGTTCATTGGAGGGACTGATGCTGAAGCTTAAACTCCAATACTGTGGCCACCTCATGCGAAGAGTTGACTCATTGGAAAAGACCTTGATGCTGGGAGGGATTGGGTGCAGGAGGAGAAGGGGACGACAGAGGATGAGATGGCTGAATGGCATCACCGACTCTACGGACATGAGTTTGGGTGAACTCTGGGAGTTGGTGATGAACAGGGAGGCCTGGTGTGCTGTGAGTCATGGGCTCACAAAGAGGTGGACATGACTGAACCATTGAACTTAACTGAACTGAAAAAGTCCATTATTGAAGTATTAACATTGTATATGCTTGCTGGACAGACAAAAGTATTTTTTTATTTTTGATGGGATCACTGAAAGGGCAGTTCTATTTTTACTTTTGGAGATGGTGGTGTTTTGGAGGGAGGCAGGTGAAAATGGGAACTGTAACTCATTTTAGCTGTGCTCTTATTCACCCCAGTGAAACAGATTTGGGATCTTTTTCTCTTATTGCAATGAGTTGAGTAGAGGCTCCTGCTAAGGAGGAGCCAGAGTCATGAACTGAGGTTTGTAGATGGTTTGTTGCAAGCAGGGTGAATAACAGGTGTGGGACTTTAAAAATAGGTTCTCTTTCGTATTTCCCAGGTGCACATTTGTTTGTCTAGAACCATTTTATTTTATTTTTTAAAAGGGACTGACTTTTAAAAATCTATTTATTTACTCATTCGTTCATTCATTTTTGGCGGCCCTGGCTCTTCACTGCTTTGTGTGGGCTTTCTCTAGTTGGGGGTGAGTGGAACACAGTCTTCCTTGTGGTGCATGGGCTTCTCACTGCAGTGGCTTCTCTTGTTGTGGAGCACAGGCTCCAGGTGTGTGGGCCTCGGGATTTGGGCCACACAGGCTCGGTAGTTGCAGCTTATGGGCCCTAGAGTGTGCTGGCTCAGTAGTTGTGGCACACTGGCTTAGTTGTTCTGTAGTACGTGGAATCTTCCTGGACCAGGGATCAAACCCATGTCCCCTAGATTGGAAGGGGCAGGTGGACACTTATTCACTGTGCCACCAGAGAAGTCCAGACTTATTCACTGTGCCACCAGGGAAGTCCAGGAAACATTTTAGAATGCTGTCAACATTGGGGGATTTCTGTAGTGATGGGAGGGGACCTGTCATGGGCTAAGAAATACAGCAAGTCCCCTACCTACAAACCTTTAAGTTGCGAACTTTCAAAGATGTGAATGTGTGTTCACATGTCCAATTACACCACATATCTGGTGTACATTGTGATGTGTGTCCATCCTCTACTAGTGGTTGTGTTTTTATTTTTTTCAGTTGCACAGTTGTGCCTGACTCTTTGTGACCCCATGGACTGTGGCAGGCCAGGCTTCCCTGTCCTTCACTATCTCCCGGAGTTTGCTAAAACTCGTGTCCACTGAGTCAATGATGCCATCCAACCATCTCATCCTCTGTCATCCCCTTCTCCTCCTGCCTTCACTCTTTCCCAGCATCAGGGTCTTTTCCAATGAGTCAGCTCTTTGCATCAGGTGGCCAAAGTATTGGAGCTTCACCATCAGTCCTTCCAAAGAATATTCAAGGTTAATTTCCTTTAGGATTAGCTGGTTTGGTCTCCTTACAGTCCAAGGGGCTCTCAAGAGTTTTCTCCAGCACTACAGTTCGAAAGCATCAATTATTTCATGCTCAGACTTCTTTATGGTCCAACTCTCACATCTGTACATGACCACCAGAAAAATCATAGCTTTGGCTATACGGACTTTTGTCATCAAAGTAATGTCTCTGCTTTTGAATTTGCTGTGTACATTTGTCAATGGTTTTCTTCCAAGAAGCAAGCATCTTTTAATTTCACGGCCGCAGTCACCACCCGCAGTGATTTTGGAGCCCAAGAAAATAAAGTCTGTCACTGTTTCCATTGTTCCCCCATCTACTTGCCATGAAGTGATGGGACCAGATGCCATGATCTTAGTTTTTTGAATGTTGACTTTTAAGCCACCTTTTTCACTCTCCTCTTCCACCTTCATCAAGAGGCTCTTTAGTTCCTCTTCACTTTCTGCCATGAGTGTGGTGTCATCTGCATACCTGAGGCTATTGATATTCCCCTGGCAATCTTGATTCCAGCTTGAGATTCATCCAGCCTGGCATTTCACATGATGTAGTCTGCATAGAAGTTAAATAGGCAGGGTGACAATATACAGCCTCGATGTACTCCTTCCCCAGTTTTGAATCAGTCTGTTGTTCCATGTCCAGTTCTAACTGTTGCTTCTTGACCTGCATACAGGTTTCTCAGGAGGCAGGTATGGTGGTCTGGGATTCCCATGTATTTAAGAATTTTCCACAGTTTGTTGTGATCCACACAGTCAATGGTATAGTCAATAAAGCAGAAGCAGATGTTTTTAGCATAGTCAGTGAAGCAGAAGTAGATGTTTTTCTGGAATTCTCTTGCTTTTCCTGTGATCCAGTGGATAGTAGCAATTTGATCTCTGGTTCCTCTGTTTTTTCTAATTCAGCTTTTACATCTGGAAGTTCTAGGTTCATGTACTGTTGAACCCTCACTTGAAGGATTTGAGCATTACCTTGCTAACATGTGAAATGAGTACAATTGTTCAGTAGTTTGAAGATTGTTTGGCATTGTCCTTCTTTGGGATTGGAATGAAAACTGACTTTTTCCAATCCTGTGGCCACTGCTGAGTTTTTTAAATTTGCTGGCATATTGAGTGCAGCACTTTCACAGCATCATCTTTTAGGATTTGAAATAGCTCAGCTGGAAATCTATCACTTCCACTAGCTTTGTTCATAGCAATACTTTCTAAGGCCCCCTTGACTTCACACTCCAGGATTTCTGGCTCTTGATGAGTGACCATACCATCATGGTTGTCTGGGTCATTAGGACTTTTTTGGTATAGTTCTTCTGTGTATTCTTGCCACCTCTTCTTAATATTTTCTGCTTCTGTCCTTTATTGTGCCCATCTTTGCATGAAATGTTCCCTTGGTATCTCTAAGTTTCTTGAAGAGATCTTTAGTCTTTCCCATTGTGTTGTTTTCCTCTATTTCTTTGCATTGTTCACTTCAGAAGGCTTTCTTATCCCTCCTTGCTATTCTTTGGAACTCTGCATTCAGATGGGTATATATTTCCCTTTCTCCTTTGCCTTTCACTTCTCTTTTTTTTCTCAGTTATTTATAAGGCCTCCTCAGACAAACATTTTTTCTTCTTGCATTTGTTTTTCTTGGGGATGGTTTTGATCACTGCCTCCTGTACAGTGTTATGAACTTCCATCCATAGTTCATCAGGCACTCTGTCTATCAGATCTAACCCCTTGAATCTATTTCTCACTTCCACTGTATAATCATAAGGGATTTGATTAAGATCATACCTGAATGGCCTAGTGGCTTTCCCTGTTTTCTTCAATTTAAGCCAGAATTTTCAGTAAGGTGCTAAAGATCTGAGCCTCAGTCAGCTTCTGGTCCTGTTTTGGCTGACTGTATAGACCTTCTCCATCTTTGGCCGCAAAGAATATAATCAATCTTATTTCGGTATTGACCATCTGGTGAAGTCCATGTGTAGAGTTGTCTCGTGTTGTTATAAGAGGGTGTTTGCTATGACCAGTGAGTTCTTTTGGCAACACTCTATTAGCCTTTGCCCTGCTTCATTTTGTACTCTAAGGCCAAACTTGCCTGTTACTCCAGATAGCTCTTAACTTCCTACTTTTGCATTCTAGTCCCCTATTATGAAAAGGACATCATTTTTTGGTGTTAGTTCTTCTTCATAGAACCATTCAACTTCAGCTTCTTTGGCATTAGTGGTTGTGTACTTCACAGTACTGTATAGAGTCCAGTAGCACAATATGTTTGTTTCGAGCCCAGGATGTCCAGAACCAAGCATAACAGCTTGACATTTTTTGTGTTTGTTTTTTATGTATTATTTGTGTGAAAAATATTATAAACGTATTACAGTACCTTAATATATAGCCGATTGTGTTAGCTGGGTGCCTAGGATAACTCTGTTGGACTTACAAACCAATTGGACTTATGAATGCACTCTCAGAATAGAACTTGTTCTTATGTAGGGGTCTTACTGTACTAGAATAAGATAGAAGCTTCCTGTGCTCTGGCAGGGTTCCCTGAGCATGTTCTTTGTACATGTCAGCCCCAGTTGAAGCTGTTAACCTCCATCTTTTGGCTGTAATTCCTCTAGTTAGTGTCTTCGTTTTCCACTTCAAGTCTGTAAAATATAGTAGTCTTTTTGGGAGCTGAGCTAGAAGCATCTCCTCTTACCATTCACCCTGTTTTATCCATCCCATTAAAGAAAACGTTTCCTAAGCTAATGAGGCAATTCACTTATTTTAAGCATTTGTGTTCTGTGATTCAGGAATCCCCTAGTGCTAATTCAGATTAATTATCTGGTTAGCTTAACAAGGTTGGAGATTTTTTATAGGATGGATAAAATGGGGGGGGGGAATGGAAAAGAAAAAAAAAAGGTAAAGGCTTGCTTCAACACTTTAGTGAAACCTATCACTTTGTCTCTTGGCTGGTGGGAGACCCAGCCCCAAACCCTGCTCAGGTTTCTATGGAGTAGGGAGAATTTGGCTTTCCTGTAAGCAGGAGCCATCCTCTTCCTGGCTTTGCAGTGTGTGTCCTTCATTACTGACAAGCCAGGCCAACTCCTGGGAAGTCCAGGGTGTGGGAACAGATGTCTGTTCCCAGAGACACGTCCCTCTCCTACTGGGCTGCCCTGCTGCTAAGTCACTTCAGTCGTGTCCAACTCTGTGTGACCCCATAGATGGCAGCCCACCAGGCTCCCCTGTCCCTGGGATTCTCCAGGCAAGAACACTGGAGTGGGTTGCCATTTCCTTCTCCAATGCATGAAAGTGAAAAGTGAAAGGGCAGTCGCTCAGTCGCGTCGGACTCTTCGCGACCCCATGGACTGCAGCCCACCAGGCTCCTCCATCCATGGGATTTTCCAGGCAAGAGTACTGGAGTGGGGGTGCCATCGCCTTCTCGTGGCTGGGATTTCCACTGGGAGTGCAGCATTCCCCAATATGGATTACAGGAGGGCCTCCTTCATGGGCTTTTGCCATTTCAAATGCCATCTGCTGCTGCTGCTGCTAAGTGGCTTCAGTCGTCTCCGACTCTGCGACCCCATAGATGGCAGCCCACCAGGCTCCCCCATCCCTGGGATTCTCCAGGCAAGAATACTGGAGTGGGGTGCCATTTCCTTCTCCAATGCATGAAAGTGAAAAGTGAAAGTGAAGTCAGTCAGTCGTGTCCGACTCTTAGCGACCCCATGGACTGCAGCCTACCAGGCTCCTCCGCCCATGGGATTTTCCAGGCAAGAGTACTGGAGTGGGGTGCCATTGCCTTCTCGGATCAACACTATCATTTACTAAATGTTTCCCTCCCTCGCCCCCTAGTGGCCGGCAGTGGGAAGGCCTTGTGCTCTGCTCTGCTAGCTCCTGGCCAGGCTCCCAGCTGCCACAGCCTCCTCCGTGCCCCATACCAGGTGCTCGTACTGTGTCCTAAATGTTTTTTTTTTTTTTTTAATCAGTTTCAAAGGGAATTACCTTTTAACTAGAGCCTTGTGCTAACCCATAATATCCATATGATCACCCATTTGATGTGCCAGTTATACCCTTGTTAAGACTGGCCTTTCAAGCAGCAGCAGTGGGCTTGATCTGAAGATCCACAAATCAGGCTCCCTTCTTTTTCACAGTGAAAGACTGAGGGGCCCCCGGAATATGCATTGCTAGGTAAGGTTTGCTGTGGAGCATTTATCTCAGGCTCCTTTTGGGAAGAGTGCATTTGGCAGGAATTTGTGTCCCTGTGACACATCTCCAATCACTCTGAGACAGAAGGTTATACCATCTGCATAAACATTGGTGACCCCAGTTGGGTTGGCAAATATTTCAACTGGCAACCTTCTACTCTGCTGAGTTGCCACATGTCTGCTAGAATGGGTGCACTAATCTCGCAAGTCACCTCCATGGAGGCTCTGCTTGGGCACATATGGGGTCCTCCTTGTTGCCTTTTTCTTCCATGAGGAAATAATTTCTGAATGGGAATCAGACCTCCTTGGGATGAGGCACACTGCAATATGGCTACCCTTACAGATGAAACAGATGCCCAATATCATAATACAATAATGGAATACCAGCTTCATGCCCTAATTCTTATTTTAAAAATTTATTTATTTTATACTGGAGAATAGTTGATTTATCATGTTGTGTTAGTTTCAGGTATATAGGACAGTGATTCAGTTATACATGCATATATATCTCAGTGTTTTTTTCGGATTATTTTCTCTTATGTGCTAAGTCACTCAGTCATGTTCAACTCTTTTTGATCCCACGGACTGTAGCTCACCAGGCTCCTCTGTCCATGGAATTCTCCAGGCAAGAATACTGGAGTGGGTTGCCATTCCCTTCTCCAGGGGATTTTCCTGACCCAGGGGTAGAACTTAGGTCTCCTGCATTGCAGACAGATTCTTTACCATCCGAGTTTTATATTATATTCTAATTCTTACACAGAGTCAATTACAAGCGACACTTTTCCTTCCAACATCTTTCATTCTGGACCAGCTGGGCATGGGGACCTCTGAGCAGAATCAGGTATCAGGAGATGGGAGCCTCTCAAAGGTGTATTCATGGAAACCCATTAGTCCAATAAACACTCAGCAGTAGCATCTTTAATGGTGGTGCTAAGTTTACATTAATATATTTGCAATTGAATGAGGAACTTTCTGGAAACAACCCCCCCCCCCCCCCGTTTAAAAATAAAGTCAGTGTTTCACAAAGAGTGGTATGAGACATAATTTTGGGTGGTGCATTGACTAAATATCTAAAAACATCAACTGTCCAGAGACCAACCCATGTTCTTTTTTCCTATTTAACCACATTTCCTTGTCTCAGTTTCTTCCCTGAATTAAGGTTTTCAGTATCTCCCTACAGAAGGCAGCAGAGCACAATAGATATGTGTCTGGGCTCTGCCTGAAACAAACTGGATTTTGAATCCTGGCTCCATCATTTACTATCAAGATGAATGAACAATTTCCATGAACCTCTCTGAGCTTCAGATTCCTTATCTGTGAAAAAGTGGAGGTTTACCTTATAAGGTTAATTTGACGAGTACATCATAGGCAAAACACTTAGCAGAGTGACTGACACGTAATCTGTGCTTGCATCATGTTATCTGTAATAACAAGAACAACAGTAATTTTTATTCTTTTGGAGATGTTGGTGCCTCCCTTACACATCTCTTTTTGGAAGGACCCCCGTGACTGGCACCGTACTTCCAACTTCCAGCTATGTTCCGACATTGTCTGGGCTTGCCATTAGGCAAGTTTTCCTGAGGAGGGGAAAGAGGGCACTGGGAAAGATTGAAGCTGAGACTGCAGGTCCCAGTCGGCCAGGCTACTCACTGCTGATCAGGGCTGTGGGGCTCCCTCTGCTGGACAATCACGTTTTTGTCCTAATGGCTCACGTTTTCAGTGTAGCATCAATTACACGGCTAGAATTAAGGAGCAGACAAGTAGAAAACCATCTAATTATGAAAACACACAAATATATGAGCATGTACTGAGAGCTTGTAGGTTGCCAGGTACTGAACAAGGAAGAGGAATTACAAAGACAAATACAGCTGGATCTTGGGCAGCGGGGACAGATGCATGCACAGACAAATGTGATGGGGTGAAGTCTGCAGTGGCACCTCAGGGGAATGAGCAGAGGGCAGTACTGGCCAAATTTATTGGCAGAGGGAAAATGTCTATAAAAAAGAAAGGCTTCATAGAGGGCTGTGACCCTTGAGCTGAGTCCTGAAAGATAAGCAGTGTTCCCTTGGTAGACAGGAGGCAGAGGACAAGAAAAGGCACAGGGACCTCACAGTTTGGCTTACACATAGATGCTGTGACAATTTATATCAATGGATTCCCTAATAGCTCAGTTGGTAAAGAATCTGCCTGCAATGCAGGAGACCCCACTTCGATTTCTGGGTCCGGAATATCCCCTGGAGAAGGGATAGGCTACCCACTCCAGTATTCTTGGGCTTCCCTGGTGGCTCAGCTGTTAAAGAATCTGCCTGCAATGTGGGAGACCTGAGTTCAATCACTGGGTTGGGAAGATCCCTTGGAGAAGGGAAAGGGTACCCACTCCAGTATTCTGGCCTGAAGAATTCCATGGACTATACAGTCGTAAAGAGTCGGACCTACCTGACTGAGTGACTTTCACTTTCACTCTTGAGGCAAGTTGTAGGTGATTTTGTTTGTTAACAGGACACTCACTGCTTTTAGGCATAAAGGAATATTCATGCTGTAGCTTTTAACGGTATACTTATTTCAAATTAATTGTAAATTGATTGGAAGGTATGATGTGTATAATATTGGGAAATTTTAGTATAGAAGCAAGTGCATTTCTAATGGTTGACTTTGGCAGTATTTTAGCTATTTGAGTTGCTATATTTTTAGAAAAGTGATTTTAAATTAAGTGACCGAAATAATCATTTGATGTTGCAGATTTGAGTGTGTGAAAGATATTTGCCAGCTTCAGTTGGTGCGTTATTTCACAATTCCCTTTAAAAACACTACAAACTCACACAAAAATGTATTTACTCATTTACTTATTCAAAAATAACAGTGCCAGATATGTGTGGAGCACAGGGAGCCCAATGACAACAAAGTACAGATTCCTTAATGAAACAGGCACACACATAACTTCACTATTTTGAGTGAATAAAGACATTGGTTTGTCTTACTGGAGGCAAAGTGACAAACTGCAGAAGGATGGCAACTTAATTTGGGCTGGAAAGTGGGAATTGGGGCAGAGACAGACTGGCCTGGGGCTCAGAATTTGATGGGTAATTTCTAAAGTTCATTCACAGAGACAAGTTAAAACTGGTCTGTATAGGAGTTCTTAAAAGACATCTAAAACCTAGGTCTATAATTATTGAATGAATAAACAGATAAGTCTACAAGCTTTTAAATTTGTGATTTCAGAGGTATCGGTAATCGAGTCCTCTTAAAATAGGTGGTTGGCACTAGATGTTTCAAAAGAATGTTATTCTAGGGACTGAGAGTTCCTTTTGATTGACTTCAGTCTCCACCAATTCTCCCAGAAGTCTTAACTGTCACACCCAGCTTTCCTCTCTGCTTTAAAATAAAGGAGAACTCTGCTTTTAGCGGGTAGAAGAATGGAAACTACAAAAAGAGTCACCAATTTTTGCTTTACAGTTGTATTAGTCAGCCCTTTTTTTTTTTTTTTTTTTTTAATACGATTGTGATAACCCTGGGGATTTGCTAAGTTGGCTATTGGTGACTGTTCTTCAGCACACCTGCCTTTCTACCATCCAGCCAGCACCCTTCTAGAATCTGATTTTTCAGCCCTGAAGCTCAAATATCCCTCCCCAAGCCTCACAAATCCCAGGCACCCTGTTTCCTTGCCTAGCTGGGTGATAACCAGGCTCTTCCTTTCAGCACTCAAAGTCTGATTCTAGGAGAGGAATACAGGCTCCTATGGGCCACCGTATTCTCCTCTACCAGTTTTGAGGTCTATATTTCTAATCTGAGCCAAATTCTATAGTTTGAGACCAGGATTCCTGTCAACATTCAGATCTCTCTCTCTTTAAATATATATATATATATATATATATATATATATATATATATATATATATAAAATTTATTTATTTTAATTGAAGGATAGTTGGTTTACAATATTGTGTTGGTTTCTGCCATACATCAACACGAATCAGCCATAGGTATATAGGGGGACATATAGCCTATGTCCCCTCCCTCTTGAACCTCCCTCCCACCTCCCTACCTATCTCACCTCTCTAGGTTGTTCTGTTATCATGGTTATCATCCTTATCAGTTTTCTATAGTAGTGACATTCTGCTATGGTGATTGTCATCATTATCAGTCTTACCCCTGAGTGGGAATGAGTGTCTTGGGTAGAACCTTTGGAGGAAGGTGTAAGAGATCAAGAGGGCTCTAGATATCTAGAAAAGAGAAAGTGGTGTAGGGGTTTAGAAAGCACCCTGACAATACGGCAAAAGTCACTGAAGCTGAACTCTGAAGACAACACGGTTTTGATAAGGTAAGAACTACCACTCCTTCACTTTTCTGTCCCATCTGGGGCCCACCAGTCTTCTCTGCCCTCAGGATTTCCCAGACAAGAATACTGAAGAGAGTAGCCATTCCCTTCTCCAGGGGATCTTCCCAACCCAGGGATCAAACCTGGGTCTCCTGCCATTGCAGGCAGATTCTTTACCATTGAGCCATCAGGGAAGTCCCTCTGTCCCATCCGAAGTCTGCAAAGGAACCTGAAGAAGCCTGGGACATACACCTACCTCCCCCATACCTCCCTCCTCGCTGCCTAGAAATCCCTGAGTTAGAGAAAGTAATTTTAGCACGCCCTCAGGTGGCCAAATGTAATATTGCGGCAATGGCTTCGGATAGATGTTGGCGCTGTAGACATCTCAGGATAGACATTGGTGCTTGGCAAGTTGGTAGGCACCCGGCAGGGCCACTTGTGTAGAGATGGCACTGTTCCCTCCAGGGTGCCAATTCTCCAGCTGATTGACATAGAATCCCTGGAATAATCTTTCCAGGTTTATTTTGAACTCTGCATCACCTCCTTCTCACAGTGCTTCATGGCATAGAATAAATAGTCTATTAAAGTAAATCTAAGTTATTTCTTAGATTTGAAAATTATCTGAGGTAAATAGAGCAGACTTGTTTGGGACCCTTTAATGTCGGTGACAAACAGGGGGACCCTTTGGTCCATCAAACCTTAGGTAGTGTTGTATCAAAACCTTGTTTTAATCACATTATTGTCTATTTTATTTATCCCATTTCTTGCATGTGTGTGTGCTAAATTGCTTCAGTCATGTGCCACTCTTTGTGATCCTATAAACTGCAGCCTGCCAGACTCCTCTGTCCATGGAATTCTCCAGGAAAGAATATTGGAGTGGGTTGCCATGCCCTCCTCCAGATGATCTTCCTGGCCTAGAGATTGAACCTGCATCTCCTGCATTGGCAGGCAGGCTCTTTATCACTGAGCCATGGGGAAAGCCTATCCCATTTCTTAATAACCATTTAAAGATTTTTGTGCTTTTGAGATGAGTCCCTTTAAAATTTCCACCTTGTTGGGAACAAGTCTTTAGACTTTCCCGACAGTTTCTTCTTACTCCCCTGTTAATCAGTCTAATTAGCAATCTAATATTTTTTATTATCATCTAAAAGAGTCATTAATGGGAAGCTAAGACCACAAATAAGTCTTCCCAAATGATTTTTGCTTGTTTTCAACTAATGGAGTTCTTAGGTTAGTGATTATGTTGTTTTTGTATCTACTTTCTAATTTGTTTTTTTCCATAGGTACCAGTAGAACAGGTGTTTATAATGAGAGCTCTCAATATTTACCAATTTAGAAGTTTCTTCAACTGAAAGGATCCATCGTCTGGCCATTGATAAGTAGTATCTTAATAGTGACTCAAACCAGTACTGTGTAATAGGCATCCCATCCCCACAAGAGAGTGCAAAGGCGGTAGCCTCCCCAAGATATAGAAAGTTTACCCCCAGAAGTAGTCTAAGAAAATATAGGGGCTTTGTTGTACAGGTAGATGCAATGAAGGTTAGGTTGATCAAGGCCACTTAGGAGCTGGGACCTCTTACGACAAATTTCCCTGGGAGTTGGCACAGCCAGACAAAAAAGACTGCTCAGAATCTCAGTCTCTTCGACTAGCTGCCAAATGTACACCGTATATGTACCTTCCAGAGGGCAGAGACCAGGCTCACAAAACACAGAAAGCAAATGCCTGAGAACAGGTAGAATATTTGCGTCTCAAAGACACCAGGAGAGAAATGTAAGCTTCTCCTAGAAGGGCTTTTGTTCCTTTAAGCACAGAATTCTGAAAAGATGTTTTATTAAGTCAGTTTTTTTCTAGTTGTGCCCACAAAATATATTAATTTTGGAATGTCAAAAGAATCCCAGTTTGGTCATTTTTAGGGTTAGGACTAGATTTCCTTTAATTTCCATTTAAGGAAGTACTTGTAAGTATTAATTCTGTATTTACAAAATAAAACCTGCCCAGTGTCTTTCAGCTGGGGTAGCCCACTCTGTCTTTCAACTGAGCAAAATCTTCCCAGTATCTTTCAACTGGGAGTGGGGACAGGTACCTGTTATATACTACCAAATAAAACTCAGGGTCATCAGCCAATAAATGGGAGATCTAGGAATCAGGAGAGAGTTGCCCAAATTCTTCTGGACTCTCTGAGGAGGTGGATGAGCACAAGGGGCCTCTGCCGGTACCAAGGCTTTGGATCCTTGTAAAGTTTAGGATAAGAGGAGAAGTCGGCTCCGGGTCCATTTGTGACCAAAAATGCACAATCTAAATAAGTTAAAGTTTGTTTAGGGACCTTACTGAGGAAGATAACACAGCCTCTCAGATAGCTCTGAGGAATTGCTTAGATGTAAAGGAGGAGCCAGGATATATAGGAGTTTTTTGCTGAAAGAAAAAAAGAAAAAGAACATGTAGTTGAACATTAAAGGATTACTGCCTGCCAATCATCCATTAACAGACATCTCAAGTTAATCAGTTTAGTGCTTTCCTATGCATGGGAAGATGCAAGAATCTGGGCTCATTGAAATTGTTTCTTAGATATGCATCTTAACTATCTAGGGCCAATGTCTAGAACACAGAATATTTCCTATTTTTCTCCATCCTGACGTCTTGAATCCCCCTCATGGGTGGGGTGAGGGTTAGGGTTTTCTTGCTGCCATAGTGGCTATTGGCTTGATTGTTGGCAACATTTGTTGTTTACTGGAATGGCAGACAACTTTCCCTTTCCACAATTCTCTTTAATTATAATATGTATTTTTTCTGATCTGTTTGAGAATAAGTTACAGACACAATGCTTTTTTATCCTTAAATAGGTGTGTATTTTCTAAACAAAATTTCACATATATAACCATATTACAGTTATCAAAACCAGGAAATTAGCATTACTACAATACGATTTTCTAATATTCAGATTTGATTTAAATTTTCAAATTGTTCCACAATGTCCTTTATAGAAAATATTGGGTTGGCCAAAAATTTCTTTCAGGTTTTATGTAAAATCTTATGGAAAAACTGAAATGAACTTTTTGGCCAATCCAGTTTAAATACAGGATCCAATCCAAAATCATTCATTGCATTACAGTTAGTTGTTGTGTCTCTTTAGTCTTCTTTAATCTGAAATAGTTCCTCAGTCTTTGTCTTTCACAACTTTGATTTTTTTTATAACTTTGATATTTTATTTTTATTTTCAAACTTTAAACTTTTTGTTTTGTATTGGGGTATAGCCAATTAACAATGTTATGGTAGTTTCAGGTGAACAGCAAGGAACTCAGCCATACATATATGTATCCATTTGCCCCCTCCCATCCAGGCTGGCACTTAACATTGAGCAGAGTTCCACGAGCTATACAATAATAGCTCCTTGCTGGCTATCCATTTTAAATACAGCAGTGTGTACATGAGCTTCCCAAAATCCCTAACTATCCTTTCCTCCCGGCAACCATAAGTTCATCTTCTAAGTCTGGGTCTCTTTCTGTTTTGTAAGTAAGTTCATTTGTATCATGTCTTTTTAGATTCCACATATGCTACTGCTACTGCTAAGTCACTTCAGTCGTGTCCAACTCTGTGCGATCCCATAGACGGCCGCCCACCAGGCTCCACCATCCCTGGGATTCTCCAGGCAAGAACACTGGAGTGGGTTGCCATTTCCTTCTCCAATGAATGAAAGTGAAAAGTGAAAGTGAAGTCGCTCAGTCGTGTCCAACTCTTCTCGACCCCATGGACTGCAGCCCACCAGGCTCCTCCGTCCATGGGATTTTCCAGGCAAGAGTACTGGAGTGGGGTGCCATCGCCTTCTCCAAGATTCCACATATAAGGGATGATATTTGTCATATGCTATTTCTCCTCTGTCTGACTTACTTCGCTCAGTATAACACTTTCTAGGTTATACTGTGTTGCTGCAAATGACAGTGTTTCATTCTTTTTAATGGCTGAGTAATATTCCATTGTATACATGCACCACATCTTCTTTATCCATTCCTCTGTTAATGGACATTTAGGTTGCTTACATGTCTTGGCTATTGTTAGCAGTGCTGCAATGAACACTGAGGTGTGTGTATCCTTTTGGATCATGTTTTTCTCCAGGTATATGCCCAGGAATGGGATTGAAGGGTCATATGTAGCTCTATTTCTAGATTTTTAAGGAACCTGCATACTGTTCTTCATAGTGGCTGTACCAATTTACACTCCCACCAATAGTACAATAGGGTTCCCTTCTCTTTACACCTTCTCCAGCATTTGTAGTTTGTGGAATTTTTTATATTTCATTTTAAATTGTAGGATAATTACTTTACAATACTGTGATTTTTTTTTGCCATACATCAACATGAAACGGCTATAGGTATACATGTGTCCCTTCCATTTTGTACCCCCTTCCCACCTCCCTCCCCCCATCCCTCTAGGTTGTCACAGAGCACTGGCTTTTGTTCCCTATTGTGAAATTTTTTGATGATAGCCATTCTGATTGGTGTGAGGTGATGTCTCATTGTCGTTTTGATTTGTATTTCTCTAATAACTAGCAATGTTGAACATCTTTTCCTCTGCCTATTGGCCATTTGTATGTGCTCTTTGGATAAATGTCTGTTCAGATATTCTGTTCATTTTTTGAGTGGGCTGTTTTTTTTTACTTTGATGCTATTAAGAATCATAAGCTATTTGCAAATTTTGGAAACTAATCCCTTATTAGTCATATCTTTTGTAAATATTTTCTCCCAAACTGTGAATTGTCTTTTCATTTTGTTTATTGTTCCTATTACTATGCAAAAGCTTTTGAATTTAAGTAGGTCCCATTTGTTTATTTTTGCTTTTATTTACATTATTCTGTGAGATGGATCAAAAAGATGTTGCTGTGATTTATGTCAGAGTATTATGCCTGTGTTTTCCTGTAGGTATTTTATAGTGTCCAGTCTCACATTTAGGTCTTTAATCCGTTTTAAGCTTATTTTTGTATATAGAGTTAAGGAATGACCTAATTTCATTTTTTTTAACATATGGCTGTCCAGTTTTCCCAGCACCATTTGTTGAAGAGACTGTCTTTCCAACATTGTGTTGTCCTGCCTCCTTTGTCCACAAGAGCATGGGCTTATTTCTGGGTTTTCTATCCTGTTCCATTGATCTATATTTCTATTTTTGTGCTGATACCATACAGTTTTGATGACTGTAGCTTTGCTTTATAGTCTGAAGTCAGGGAGCCTGATTTCTCCAGCTCTGTTTTTCTTACAACTTTGATGTTTTAAGGAGTTCAGGCTAATTATTTTATAGTATATCACTGAATTTGGATTTGTCTGATGTTTATTCATTGTAAGATTCAGGTTATGTGTTTAGGGTGGAAATATCAGAAAAATTGTTATGTCCTTCTCAATGAGCATGGTGTCCCTTTGTTTTGACCACAGGTTTTCATACATAGATGTCAGAATAATTAATGTTGAAAAGCACACATTAAGATAATGTCAAGTTTCCTATTGGCTCATGGGACTTTCACTTGTGGGGTGAGACAGAAAACAAGGAACTTGGAGAAACAATCCCCTTTTCTCTGATCAATCTAGGAATCTGTTATAGAAGGTGTGGGATTTCAGGAACTTTGGGCTGGAACAAGTTGGTATTTTTCAGGGGAATATTTTGATATGTGAGAATCTTGATTATTGAAAGCTTAGGTTTTTTTTTTTTTTTTTTTGCCTAATCCTTTCTCGTAATCAGAACAGGACTACTTGGCTTAGTTTCAGCTGTAGGTTAGTTGCTATGTGACACTGGGGAAAAGCCAAGTGATCCCTTACCTGGATGCCCAACCTGTAAAATAATGGTTGCTCACAAGGGAGGAGAGTGCTTTGGAAGCTTTAGCTGGAGAAAAGGGTAGAAGATTCGAGTGGCATATAACTGAACTCCTTTTTTCTCTAGTGTTGTTTTGGCAACTGCAATCAGACTTAACATGTTTCCATACAGTTCTTGATTTTGGAAGGAGGACTCACAAGTACTAAAGAACCTAAAGCCATTTATATATAGTCATTTGTAATGGAAAGGTAGATTTGAAACCAACTGACGTGGACTTCTCCCCCTGAAGTCCAGTGGTTAAGACTCTGCCTTCCAATGCAGGGGGTGCAGGTTCGATCCCTGGTTGGGGAATTAAGATCCCATGTGCTCACATGGTGTGGCCAAAAAAAAAAAAAAAGGAAGAAACCAATCACTGAATATCAGTCACTGATCACTGAGCTTTAATCTTCCACTGGGTAACTTGAGGAGTTCTATAGTACTGCATATTTATAATTAGGAATGTAGAGAGATGATTTTAAAAATAACAGTAGCAGCCATTACTTTCTAGGCTCCAGTGTGTGAATTCATATGACGATTTTTCCTTTGTCTCTTGTTGAATTTTGTGGCTGTTTGGGATTCTGAAAGTTTGAATTACATTGCAACTTATTTCTAAAGTATTTTTCTGAGCTATGATGAGTGCTATACAAATGTATTGACCATTACCTAAAGATGTGGTGTGTTCTTGGCCACTGACCTTTTCACTGTCATAATAGCCTGATTGAATATTTGATTTCTTATGAATGTGCTCCCTGGCACAACATTTATAATCTTGAACTTTTAATTTTGTGATGTTGTGTTATGTTTAATCAGCAGTGACTGTCATAATGAGGCAATATAATTTTCCAGTCTTTTCACAAATGTTTTCATAGTTTAAATAGAAGCTGTTATCATATCAATCTAGAAAGGAATTTTTTGTATGAAACAAAGACCAGAATAAAACAACAGCAGACTAAAAGGGATTTCCACTGGATGGACATTGAATATCCTGGTAAAGGACCTGGCTTATGTATTTAGTAAATTCATTTAATAGTAATAAGTACTATTGTTATTAAAGTTTTTTATTTATTACATTTATTGAGTACTTGTTTGTGGCATTCATGGTGCCATGGGTTCTGATACATAACATAATAAGGTCAAGATAAGGCAGATAAGTGAAGGAATATTTACAGTACAGAATATGTATCAACAGAATAAAGTTGGGGTGCTGTGATACCTAATCTAATATTGGGGGTCCAGGGAAAAGTCTGTGAAGGGAGTGATGCCAAACTATCCTATCCACCATTAAGTTCTATCTGCTCCACCTTCCCCCTAAGTACATCCCAAATCCAACCACCTTTCCATCTCCCCTGTCTCACTTCTAGTGAGACAACATCATCATCTACCTACATAGCTGGTCCCTACTTGACTACAAACTCTAAAACGAAAAAAAATGTTTATATTTTGTTCAAGGAGGTCTCAAATTGTACCTCCCACATAGTGGGTGGTCAGTACATATTCTTGAGCAAAGAAATGGTCTCTTGTCTTACATTCACTACAATTCGATAGTGAAAGTGATATTTTAAAAAATGCAATTGTTTCGCCTCCCACCATTCTTCATCTCTCTCACCTTACCCTCTTTCTCTTTACTCCAGAAGTTTTCCAGTTCTTGCCACATCTCCCTTTTCTCATGTACACACTGGGCAAACTCCTTTGAATCCTAAAAGTACAGTTCAAATACTCTTGCCTTCATGGAACTTTCAATCACATAAGAATGATAGACATCAAACAACTAAAGAGATTAATAAGATCATTTCAAAAGTTATGTGAAATGATAAAAACAAAATAGAGTTAATCAAGAGTCATTGGCTGTGCAGTAAACTTTGCTAAGACATAACATGTGAGCTGACACCTAAATAATTTCAAGGAGCCAGGCAAGCAAAGATCTGGGAGAACATTGCAGAACAGAGGAAACAGAAAATAAAAATACTTTGAAGGAAATGAATAGCTTTGAGGATGGAACAAAGTAAGCACCAAGGATAGTGGTAAGAATAGGCCAAATCTTGGAGGCTCTTTTAGTTAAAGAATTTGGATTTTATTTTAAATGTGATGGAAAGCTAGAAACCATCCCATCACATGTAGAAGAAAACCCAAAATCTCTGCTATGACCTCCCACCCCTGCATGACCTTCCTTTTCATCAATTTATTTTCCTCCTACTCTATGTCCAACCATAATGATCTTATCTGTTCCTTGAACATGTCAAAGCTTCTCCCTGCCTCAGGACTTTGTTCTGTTACTCTGTCTGGAGCACACTTTCTCCATATCTTGCTATAGCTGACCTCAGTTCAGTTAAGTTACTCAGTCGTGTCCGACTCTTTTCCACCCCATGAAACACAGCACGCCAGGCCTCCCTGTCCCTCACCAACTCCCGAGGTCCACCCAAACTCATGTCCATTGAGTTGGTGATGCCATCTAACCATCTCATCCTCTGCTGACTACTTATCATTTTTTTAAAAAATTATTTATTTATTTTTGGCTGCACTGGGTCTTCATTGCTGCACATGGGCTTTCTCTAGTTGCAGAGACCAGCGGCCTCTTTTGTTGCAGAGCATGGGCTCTGTGGCACACAGGCTCAGTTGTTGTGGTGCTTGGGCTTAGTTGCCCTGTGGCATGTGGGATCTTCCTGTATTGGGGATCAAATCTGTGTCCCTGCATTGCAAGGCAGATTGTTAACCACTGGACCATCAGGGAAGCGCTACTTATCATTTAAGGTTCAGTTAAAAAATCATATCCTCAGAGAGATCTCTGGGTGTATGTTTCCTAGGGTTGCCATCAGTTCAGTTCAGTCGTTGAGTCGTGTCCGACTCTTTGCGACTACAGCACACCAGGCCTCCCTGTCCATCACCAACTCCCAGAGTCTACTCAAACTCATCTCCATTGAGTCAGTGATGCCATTCAACAATCTTATCCTCTGTCGTCCCCTTCTCCTCCTGCCTTCAATCTTGCCCAGCACCAGGGTCTTTTTAAATGAGTCAGCTCTTCGAATCAGGTAGCCAAAGTATTGGAGTTTCATCAGTCCTTCCAATGAACACTCAGGGCTGATCTCCTTTAGAATGGACTGGTTGGATCTCCTTGCAGTCCAAGGGACTCTCAGGAGTCTTCTCCAACATCACAGTTCAAAAGCATCAATTCTTCGGCGCTCAGCTTTGTTTATAGTCCAACTCTCACATCCACACACGACTACTGGAAAAACCATAGCCTTGACGAGATGGCCCTTTGTTGACAAAGTAACGTCTCTGCTTTTTAATACGCTGTCTAGGTTGGTCTGGAGAAGGCAATGGCACCCCACTCCAATACTCTTGCCTGGAAAATCCCATGGATGGAGAAGCCTGGTAGGCTGCAGTCCATGGGGTCGCTGAGGGTCAGACACGACTGAGCGACTTCACTTTCACTTTTCACTTTCATGCATTGGAGAAGGAAATGGCAACCCACTCCAGTGTTCTTGCCTGGAGAATCCCAGGGACGGCGGAGCCTGATGGGCTGCCATCTATGGCATCGCACAGAGTCTGACACGACTGAAGCGACTTAGCAGCAGCAGCAGCAGCAGCTAGTTTGGTCATAACTTTCCTTCCAAGGAGTAAGCATCTTTTAATTTCGTGGCTGCGGTCACCATCTGCCATGATTCTGGAGCCCTCCACAAATAAAGTCAGCCACTGTTTTCCACTGTTTCCATGGCATCTATTTGCCATGAAGTCATGGGACCAGATGCTATGATCTGAGTCTTCTGAATGTTGAGTTTTAAGCCAACTTTTTCACTCTCCTCTTTCACTTCCATCAAGAGGCTCTTTAGTTCTTCTTCACTTTCTATCATAAGTGTGGTGTCATCTCCATATCTGAGGTTATTGATATTTCTCCCAGCAGTCTTGATTCCAGCTTGTGCTTCCTCCAGCTCAGTGTTTCTCATGATGTACTCTGCATATAAGTGAAATAAGCAGGGTGACAGTATACAGCCTTGATGTACTCCTTTTCCTATTAGGAACCAGTCTGTTGTTCCATGTCCAGTTCTAACTGTTGCTTCCTGACTTGCGTACAGGGTTGCCATAGCAAATCACAATTGTTTTAAAACAACAGAAAATTATTCTTGTAGTTCTGAAGGCTCAAAGTATAAAATCTAGGTGTCAGCCGGGCTGAACCCCCTCTAAAGTCTCTAGGAGAGAATCCTCCCTTTCTCTTTCAAGTTTCTGGTGGTTCCAGGTGTTCCTTGGCTCATGGCAACATTACTCCAATTTCTGCCTCTGTCTTCACATGGTCTACATAGGAACTTCCTCTGTGTCTGTCTTCTCCTTTTCTATCTCTTACAAGGAAGCTCATTGTTGGGTTTAGAGCCCATGTTAATCCTGGATGCTCTTGTCTTGAGATCTGTACCTAAATTACGTCTGCAAAGAATCTTATTCCAAATAAAGTGGCATTCTGAGGTTCACGGTGGACAGATCTTTTGCAAGGTAGCCACCATTCAGTCCATCACACTTGCCATTCAGTTTAAGTTAACCATCTGGTCATTTTCTAGCACATCACCCTGTCTCATTACCTAAAAGTATCTTGTTTATCAATTTTTCTTATTTATTGTATTCTTCCCCTAGACTATAAGCTCTGTGGGGGCAGGCAACTTGTTTGTCTTGCTCACTGTTATATTTACAGTGTCCAAGACATGGCACACTTTTAGTAAATATTTGTTGAATGAATGAATGAAGAAATGACAAAATTAAGATCCCTATTTGAGTAAAATGAATGCTCTGGGTGGTTCCATATGCATCTTATGGCTTCTTGCATCCCAAGTTCACTTTTTTCCAGTTCAGAAGCACTTTCCTGCCCTTATAAAAGTCTCTTACACAGTTGAGCCATGTGGAGTCCAGAGATGCCTTGAAACTGAGTCAAAGTGATAGACCTACTATGTACAGAACCAAGATTTGATCTCAGCTCTCCTAAGGATTGTTTTCAATGCCTCACAGACTTTAGGTTCTGGGGACTTATCTCGAAAGCAGAATATACCATCTCAGACTTCTTTTTTTTTCCTGTTACTATTTCCATATTTCTTTTTTTAAAATTTATTTATTTATTTTAATTGGACGTGAATTACTCTACAATATTGTACTGGCTTTTGCCGTACATTGACATTAGTTAGCCATGGGTGCACATGTGTCCCTGACTCTGAACCCCCCTCCCACATCCCTCCCCATCCCATCCCTCAGGGTTGTCTCAGTGCACCGGCTTTGAGTGCCCTGTTTCATGCATTGAACTTGGACTGGTGATCTATTTTACATATGGTAATATGCATGTTTCAATGCTATTCTCTCTAATCATCCCACCCTCGCCTTCTCCCACAGAGTCCCAAAGTCTGTTCTTTATATCTGTGTCTCTTTTGCTGTCTTGCATATAGGGTCATTGTTATCATCTTTCTAAATTTCATATATATGTGTTAATATACTGTATTGATGTTTTTCTTTCTGACTTACTTCACTCTGTATAATAGGCTCCAGTTTCATCCACCTCATTAGAACTGATTCAAATGCATTCTTTTTAATAGCTGAGTAACACTCCATTGTGTATATGTACCACAGCTTTCTTATCCATTCATCTGCCAATGCACATCTAGGTTGCTTCCATGTCCTAGCTATTGTAAACAGTGCTGCGATGAACATTGGGGTACACGTGTCTCTTTCAATTCTGGTTTCCTCAGTGTGTATGCCCAGCAGTGGGATTACTAGGTTGTATGGCAGTTCTATTTCCATTTTTTTTAAGGAATCTCCACACTGTTCTCCATAGTGGCTGTACTAGTTTGCAATCTCACCAATAGTGTAAGAGGGTTCCCTTTTCTCCACACCCTCTACAGCATTTTTTGTTTGTAGACTTTTTGATAGCAGCCATTCTGACCAGCCTGAGATGGTACCTCATTGTGGTTTTGATTTGCATTTCTCTGATAATGAGCGATGTCGAGCATCTTTTCATGTGCTTGTTAGCCATCTGTATGTCTTCTTTGGAGATATGTCTCTTTAGTTCTTTGGCCCATTTTTTCATTGGGTCATTTATGTTTCTGGTATTGAGCTGCGTGAGCTGCTTGTATATTTTTGAGATTAATTCTTTGTCAGTTGCTTCATTTGCTGTTATTTTCTCCCATTCTGAAGGCTCTCTTTTCACCTTGTTTATAGTTTCCTTCAGTGCAAAAGCCTTTAAGTTTAATTAGGTCCCATTTTTTTATTTTTGCTTTTATTTCCATTAGTCTGGGAGGTGGGTCATAGAGGATCCTGCTGTGATTTATGTCAGAGATTGTTTCACCTATGTTTTCCTCTAAGAGTTTTATTGTTTCTGGTCTTACATTTAGAGTTTTAATCCATTTTGAGTTTTTATTTTTGTGTATGGTGTTAGAAAGTGCTCTAGTTTCATTCTTTTACAGGTGGTTGACCAGTTTTCACAGCACCACTTTTTAAAGAGATTGTCTTTCCTCCATTGTATATTTTTGCCTCCTTTGTCAAAGATAAGGTGTCCATACCTGCGTGGATTTATCTCTGGGCTTTATATTTTGTTCCATTGATCTATATTTCTGTCTTTGTGCCAGTACCATACTGTCTTGATGACTGTAGCTTTGTAGTATAGTCTGAAGTCAGGCAGGTTGATTCTTCCAGTTTCATTCTTCTTTCTCAAGGTTGCTTTGGCTATTAAAGGTTTTTTGTATTTCCATACAAATTGTGAAATTATTTGTTCTAGCTCTGTGAAAAATACTGTTGGTAGCTTGATAGGGATTGCATTGAATCTATAGACTGCTTTGTGTAGTATACTCATTTTCACTATATTGATCTTTTGATCCATGAACATGGTATATTTCTCCATCTGTTTGTGTCCTCTTTGATTTCTTTAATCAGTGTTTTATAGTTTTCTATATATAAGTCTTTTGTTTCTTTAGGTAGATTTATTCCTAAGTATTTTATTCTTTTCATTACAATGGTGAATGGAATTGTTTCTTTAATTTCTCTTTCTGTTTTCTCATTGTTAGTGTATAGGAATGCAAGGGATTTCTCTGTGTTAATTTTAAATCCTGCAACTTTACACTGTTCATTGATTAGGTCTAGTAATTTTCTGGTGGTGTCTTTAGGGTTTTCTATATAGAGGATCATGTCATCTGCAAACAGTGAGAGTTTTAGTTCTTCTTTTCCAATCTGGATTCATTTTATTTATTTTTTTTCTTCTCTGATTGCTGTAGCTAAAACTTCCAAAACTATGTTGAATAGTAGTGGTGAGAATGGGCACCCTTTACAGACAAGCAAAAGCTGAGAGAATTCAGCACCACCAAACCAGCTCTTCAACAAATGCTAAAGGAGTTCTCTAGACAAGAAACACAGAAAAGGTTTATAAAGTCTAACCCAAAACAACAAAGTAAATGGCAATGGGATCGTACCTATCAATAATTACCATAAATGTCAATGGGTTTAATGCCCCAACCAAAAGACAAAGACTGGCTGAATGGATACAAAAACAAGACCGCTATATATGCTGTTTACAAGAGACCCGCCTCAAAACAAGGGACACATACAGACTGAAAGTGAAGGGCTGGAAAAAGATATTTCATGCAAATGGAGACCAAAAGAAAGCAAGAGTAGCAATACTCATATCAGATAAAATAGACTTTGAAATAAAGGCTGTGAAAAGAGACAAAGAAGGACACTACATAATGATCAAAAGATCAATCCAAGAAGAAGATATAACAATTATAAATATATATGCACACAACATAGGAGCACCACAGTATGTAAGGCAAATGCTAAGAAGTATGAAAGGGGAAATTAACAGTAACATAATAATAGTGGGAGACTTTAATACCCCACTCACACCTATGGATAGATCAACCAAACAGAAAATTAGCAAGGAGACACAAACTTTAAATTATATGATGGACCAGTTAGACCTAGTTGATATCTATAGGACATTTCACCATAAAACAATGAATTTCACCTTTTTCTCAAATGCACATGGAACCTTCTCCAGGATAGATCACATCCTGGGCCATAGATCTAGCCTTGGTAAATTCAAAAACATTGAAATCATCTCAAGCATCTTTTCTGATCACAATGTGGTAAGATTAGATGTCAACTACAGGGATAAAAAAACTATTAAAAATACAAACACATGGAGGCTAAACAACACACTTCTCAATAACCAACAAATCACAGAAGAAATCAAAAAATAAATCAAAATATGCATAGAGACAAATGCAAACATGACAACCCAAAACCTATGGGATTCAGTAAAAGCAGTGCTAAGGAGAATGTTCATAGCTATACAAGCTTACCTCAAGAATCAAGAGAAAAATTAAATAAATAACCTAACTTTACACCTAAAGCAACTAGGAAAATAAGAAATGAAGAGCCCCAGGGTTGGAAGGAAAGAAATCATAAAAATTAGGGCAGAAATAAATGAAAAAACAAAAAACAAAGGAGACTATAGCAAAAATCAACAAAACTAAAAGCTGGTTCTTTGAGAAGATAAATAAAATAGACAAACCATTAGCCAGACTCATCAAGAAAAAAAAGGGAGAAGAATCAAATTTACACAATTAGAAATGAAAATGGAGAAATCACAACAGAGAACAGAGAAAAACAAAAGATCATAAGAGACTACTATCAGCAACTATATGCCAATAAAATGGACAACTTGGAAGAAATGAATGAATTCTTCAAAAAGTATAACCTTCCAAAACTGAACCAAGAAGAAATAGAAAATCTTAACAGGCCCATCACAAGCACAGAAATCAAAACTGTAGTAAAAAATCTTCCAACAAACAAAAGCCCGGGACCAGGTGGCTTCACAGGTGAATTCTACCAAAAATTTAGAGAAGAGCTAACACCTGTCCGACTCCAACTCTTCTATAAAATTGCAGAGGAAGGTAAATTGCCAAACTCATTCTATGAGGCCACCATCACTCTAGTACCAAAACCAGACAAAGATGCTACAAAAAAAGAAAACTACAGGCCAGTATCACTGATGAACATAGATGCAAAAATCCTAAACAAAATTCTAGCAAACAGAATCCAGTAACATAGTAAAAAGATCATACATCATGACCAAGTGTTCTTTATCCCAGGGATGCAAGGATTCTTCAATATTTGCAAATCAATCAATGTGATACACCACATTAACAAATTAAAAGATTAAAAATCATATGATTATCTCAAGAGATGCAGAGAAAGCCTTTGACAAAATTCAGCATCCATTTATGATTAAAACCCTCCAGAAAGCAGGCATAGAAGGAACATACCTCAACATAATAAAAGCCATATATGATAAACTCACAGCAAACATTATCCTCAATGGTGAAAAATTGAAAGCATTTCCCCTAAAGTCAGGAACAAGACAAGGGTGCCCACTCTCACCACCTCAGACTTCTACAAGCTTACAGCATAATTGAAGAAGTGAGGTATGATCCATTAAAAAATAGCTACCAGAACAGGATCCAGCTTATATATCAGTTTATATACCAGTTTATATGTGGTTCAGCTAATCAGTAGTATCAAGCTGAGAAAACTGTTTAAATTGTCACCATAAACTATTTGTTTGGGAGGGACATCCCTCAATATTCTGAAATCACTGTGAGATGAAGGAAAAATATGATCAATATCTTGTTGGGTGATTTTCTTTTTTTTTTTTTTTTACTTTTTGACCATGCCCTGTGGCATGCTGGATTTAGTTCCCCGACCAGGGATCGAACTCATACCCCGTGTAGTGAAAGCATGGAATCTTAACCACTGGACCACCAGAGAAGTCCCAGGGCAAAATATTTTGAATTTTGCCCCTCACTTCAGGCCGTTGGCTTTCTTTTATTTAATTCATTTATTTTTGGCTGCACTAGGTCTTCTGTGCTATGCCTGGGCCCTCTCTAGTTGCAGCTAGCAGGAACTACTCTCTAGTTGAGGTGCAGGGGCTTCTCATTGCCATGACTTCTCTGGTTGTGGATTACAGGCTCTAGGCACATGGGCTTCAGCAGTTGCAGCGAGCAGGCTTAGGAGTTGTGTTGCATGAACTCTAGAGCACAGGCTCAGTAGTTGTGGCACACAGTCTTCATTGCCCCATGGTATGTGGGATCTTCCCGGACCAGGGATCCAATCTGTGTCCCTTGCACTGGCAGGCAGATTCCTTTCACTGCCCCTTGCAGAGACCACCAGGGAATCTCAGGCAGTTGGTTTTAAATGGCCCACTTGTTTAAGTCCTTCCTCAAGTCTAAAGCAGTGCTGTGCCACTGCTGTTTTGGGTTCTGTTCTCATCCTTCCCTGTCCTCCCAGAGCCAGAGCATGCCTCAAACACTGTTATGGCTCATTGATAGATCCTTTGTGATCCAGAAAGATACCAGATTAAAAGATGCAAATCTTCAACAATTCTATCTTGGCAGCTACCAAGGGATTCTACCAAGTAAGGCAGAAGATGCATTTATTGATACTTAGTGTCTTTCCTTGCCTGCCAAGCCCAGCTGCCCCCTGGTGAGCTATTTGAGGGCCTCTCCAGAGCACTGCAGAAAGGTGGTGGTAAGCAACCCGGACTCAGGGTTTGGAAGAGAGAAGTGGACACTTCTGGCCTTTCACGGCTGCAATCTTGTTTTTGCTAAGCCTGTATGCCCCCTTTTGGCATGACCAGGATGCTTGCAAAGTCATTTAGGTTTGACTGGCAAGAGTGTGCCATTTCTGGTTGAAATAGATTTAAACAGAGTCTAACATGGGCAGTTGCATTTCTTCACTTTCTAAAGCTATATTTTTCTCTTGTGGGTTAAAAATAAATGCACATGAAAAAGCCCTGACTTCATTATGCTTTGGTCACAGCAGGGAATTTATAGCAAGAGCCCAGCTGTTTGCAGCTCATGCCAGAGTTTTTTGATCCTAACGTAATCGAGCTCACATTTTTGAATCGGGAAATAATATTCAGAGGAGCTGATTTCAGAGTTTTCAGGTTTCCAGGCCAAGCAACGGCTTCCTGAATCTATTTTGGGCTGTTCTTCCCTCATATCTTTTCCTCTTCACCCTCAGAGATAGCTCTCTGCTCCTTTCCTGGAACTAGGCCTACAGTGGTGCAAATCTCTTTCCGTGTACAGGCTGTTCTAACTATCTTTCTGATGGAAAAATATCTCTGTGATTTTACACCATAACTCTTGCCTTTGCTATTTGAAACTTTTTTCTATTAATCATGCTTCCATACATTCAAGCAATACTATGTATAAATCTCATTTCTTGGGTGTGGGGCCAGACCTTGTGTTAAGGGTCTTATGTGCATCATTTCCCTTGATCCTCCCAGAATTCCTCTGAGGAAAGCATTGTTATTACTCCCATTTTACAGATGAGGTATCTGAGGCTTGGGAGATGAACTAGCTTCTGAAGGTCACACAGTGGTGGAAATGGGCTTCAAGTTCAGGTCATTATTTTCCAGAGCCAGTAGTTTATACCCTGCTGCCATAAGCCTTCTCAGGTGGCTCGGTGGTAAAGAATCTGCCTGCCAATGCAGGAGATGTAGGTTGATCCCTGGGTTGGAAAGATCCCTTGGAGGAGGAAATGGCAACACGCTCTAGTATTTTTGCCTGGGAAATCCCAAGGACAGAGAGACTGGAGGGCTACAGTCCAGAGTTGAACTCGACTGACCAACTGAGCATGCACAGACGTCATAATGACCACCTGAAACAACTTTCCAAGTTCCATGGGGGATAATGAGGGGGAAAAGTAATAGTGTTTCCTACAGAGCCTGAGTTGGAACTGCAGAAAGCACTAAACATGGTGATTTGACGAGCCAGCACCACGCTTCTGGCAACCTTCTGGTGTTCTTCTGAGGGTCAGATGAAATGACATGTAAAAGCGCTTGTTTCTAGGTGCTGTGCTGTGCTTAGTCACTTAGTTGTGTCCGACTCTTTGTGACCCCATGGACTGTAGCCCAACAGGCTCCTCTGTCCATGGGATTCTCCAGGCAAGAATACCAGAGTGGGTTGCCATGCCTTCCTCCAGGGGATCTCCCCAGCCCAGGGATCATACCCAGGTCTCCTGCATTGCAGGCAGATTCTTTACAATCTGAGCCACCAGGGAAGCCCAAGAACACTGGAGTGGGTAGCCTATCCCTTCTCCAGAAGATCTTCCCGACCCAGGAATCAAACAGAGTTTCCTGCATTGCAGGAGGATTCTTTACCAGTTGAGCTACCAGGGAAGCTTTTGGTTCAAGGTAGAGAGTTTAATCAGAGAAGGCAATGGCACCCCACTCCAGTATTCTTGCCTGGAAAATCCCATGGACGGAGGAGCCTGGTGGGCTGCAGTCCATGGGGTCGTTAAGAGTCGGGCACGACTGAGCGACTTCACTTTCACTTTTCACTTTTCACTTTCATGCATTGGAGAAGGAAATGGCAACCCACTCCAGTGTTCTTGCCTGGAGAATCCCAGGGACTGGGGAGCCTGGTGGGCTGCCTTCTCTGGGGTTGCAGAGAGTCGGACATGACTGAAGTGACTTAGCAGCAGCAGCAGAGAGTGTAATGATGTTGGTTAGTGGTGTTACACCAGCAACAGCCCAATCCACAGCTGTGCTGTGCTGTGCTGAATCACTCAGTTGTGCCTGACTCTTTGCGACCCTATTGACTGCAGCCCGCCAGGCTCCTCTGTTCATGGGGATTCTCCAGGCAAGAATACTGGAGTGGGTTGCCATGCCTTCCTCCAGGGGATCTTCCCAACCAAGGGATTGAACTCAGGTCTCCTGTGTTGCAGGTGGATTCTTTATCGACTGAGCCATCAGGGAAACCCCAATCCACAGCTAGTCACCCGATTGTCAGGGAGGACAGTTATAGGAGGTTGGCTCAGTGCAAACTGTTGACATCACAGACCTGTAGAGTTTCTTCTTGAATCTGGAACTTCTGCCACATCCTAGTTAGTCTGGCATTTCACACCTCCAGCTTGGCTGCAAAGATAACAATGATCATAGCCAGCACCTATATAAGTCTTGTTATGTAGCAGACACTGTTCCAAGTGCCTTATAAATATTAACTCCATTTTATCTGAAGGATTGTGTGTTATGTGTGTTAGCGTCACAATCCTAGATTCTTCCCTCACTGCCTCCCTACTCAATGAGTAACTAAGTCCTGTTGATTCTGCTCCCTAAACATCTCTTATTCCCATCCCCTCTTCTCCATCTGCACTTCCTTTGCCACTATTCTAGTTCAGGTTTATATCATCTCTCTAGCCTTGCTAGGTTTCGCCATCACTGCTCTCAACCCCTCTCTAGGCCTCCCTAAGAGAAAAGAGGGCTTCTTTTCATCGTTGCTCTTCTTGCTGTTTTGGTTCTTAGTCTTTCTGCTATTCCATTGTGCTTAATAGAGCTATTTATCTTTTTTTAACCAGCTTTATCTGTAAGACTTGCCAGTCTTTTGTTATTGCTCAGGGAAGAGGTTTATTAATGTATGAGAAGGAAGATTGTAGGTTGGCACTCCCAGGGTGCTGTGAATTATTTCCCCTGTGATAGCTCCACCATGAAGAGGGTGTCAGAGGATGAGATGGTTAGATGGCATCACCAACTTAATGGACATGAACTTGGGCAAACTCTGGAAGATGGTGAGGTACAGGGAGGCCTGGCGTGCTGCAGTCTATGGGGTTGCATAGAGTCAGACACGACTGGGTGACTGAACAACAATAACAACAACAAGCTCTGCCATGACTCTTGGGATCCCTATGCCTCTTCAGAGTCCTCTCCACCCACATGAGGCTCAGGGCTGCTTTCAGCCCCCACTAGGGAGTTGGTGGGGGCAGTTGCATTTTCTTGCCACATGTTAGCCCATCTCTGTAAAGGGGAGATGGGGCATAAGGAAACCATGCCTGCTTTGGCTGGGACTCAGATTTTTCTCCAGAAGAGCCTAGTGAGTAATGAATTATGCCCTGAATATCCTGGAACACTAAACTCAATGCCACTGTCAGCTCCCTCCAAATCACAGTCATTTCCAGATAATGGCTCAGTCCAGGCCTTGTTCCCCCAACCATCCAAATAGAAAGGAGGTGAAAAACTGTCCCCTACACCCAGAATACAATTTTGCCGAGGAGATCTATTTTCACTTTGATTTGAAACATAAATACTGTAAATATCCTCCACCTTGTTAGCCTTTTTTTTTCCCCCAGATCTATGGTTAATGGGCTAACTTTCTGACTTCCTACTTTATCAAGTTGATAGAACTGTTTAATGAAACCTACGGAGATTGGACAGTTTACTCTAATGGTCAGTTGCAACCCTGGATGTAAGTAATTTCCAGCAATACTGTATGCATCAAATGTCCAACCTGCCAGTGGTTATCCATATCCATTATGCTTCTGGTTGGCTTGAACCATTAATAACCTGTCAGATTAAGCAATTAGGCTGTCTCTACTTGCCAGAGGAAATTGTTTTCCCCTAACTGATGATATTGGTTTTGTGGTTGTGCAGATAAGTAGTTGGTCAAAATGTTTGGTGCATTCTTAGCTGGGAGTGATTCTTTTTGATAGATAAAGAGTAAGAGCTGAAATTCAAGGAGCTGAGAGGAACCTGAAGCCACTCTGTGGGAAAATGTCATTCCAGTACACTTTATAAAAGTAGCTTAATTATCACTAGTGCTCTCTAGTGAGAGATTTCATTTTATGGGTCACCCAGGTGGGAACACATGTCTCCATGGAGCCCCAGCTAAGCTAGAGCACTCAAGTTTGATTGGAAATGTGAACTATCTTGGATTCTTTAGAAAGTGCATCAGGGGCACTCTTGGGGTTTTGCCGTTTTGTACACTTTCAAAAGCAAGATGAAGAACAGAAAAGGGGGAAAGTTTAGTGGAAACCATTAACCCTCCTGTATGCTGTTTGTTTTTGGTCTCATCGAAATATTTTGGTTTTGTGATTTTCCATTTCCATTTTCGTGTAACATTATAGAAGCATGTGTTAATTCCTACTTTTATGACCTTGTACATCCTAGTCACCTCACCTGCTGTGTCCTCATTTACCCCTTTACCAGTTTACATACAAAAATCACTTTGAAGACCTGGCTTGAAAACCACTACTGGGGAGACTCTCTAAAGTAACTCCACCCATTCTGGTCATGAATTTATTCAGTTTCTTATTCCTACATGATCATTTCACATTGATTGATGCATTGCTTTACGATGTTTCAAAAGTTTGCATTTTCTGTTTTTATTTTCCTAATTATGAAAGCAATTTGAATGCAATTCAGAAGACTGAAAACATATTTAGGCAAAAAGGAGAAAACCAGAAATCACCCATAATCCTACTACTCAAAGATAAACATCTGGTATATGTCATTCATTCATCCACTCATTCATTCAGGAAAGATTTATTGGCTCTCTTGTAAGCCTCAGAGCTATAATGCATGCATGCTAAGTTGTTTCATATACATAATGACCATGGTTGCTTTTGTGCACAATTGCAGAGTTGAATAGTTGCCCCATTGAATAGTTCTGCAGGCACCTTTGTAAAGCTTAAAATATTTATTCTCTGTCCCTTTACAGAAAATGTTTGCTGACCCATGTTCTGGGACTGGAAAGAAGGCTAAGGTGACAGGAAAGGAGGAATGTGGTGGATAATGAGATGGACTCTAAGGCAAGGACTAGACAGACTGTGGAGGCTAAGGATTTTAAAATTTATTTTAAGAACAACAGAAAAGAGCAATCATTTTAATCAGGGACTTGAGAACAGCTCATGGTTCCAATTCATACTGGTTCCTAGTCTTTCTCTTTTTAATTTAACAGTTAATCTTGTATATTTTCCCATTTTTAATCATATAATCTTTAAAGGTGTTTACTCTTCTGTTAAATCCTAAAGGAAATAAACCTTGAATATTCTTTGGAAGGACTGATGCTGAAGTTCCAATACTCTGGCCACCTGGTGCAAAAAGCTAACTCATTGGAAAAGACCCTTATGCTGGGAAAGATTGAAGGAAGGAGAATAACGGGACGACTGAACGACTGAACAACACTCTTGTGTGGGGCTTCCCAGGTGATGCTATGAGTAAAGAATCCATCCGCCAGTGCAGGAGTTACAAGATTCAATCCTAGGTTGGGAAGATCCCCAGGCATAGGAAATAGCAACCCACTCTAGTATTCTTTCCTGGAAAATTCCATGGACAGAGGATCCTGGTGGGCTATAGTCCATGGGGAAGCAAAGAGTCAGACAGGACTGAGCGACTGAACACACACTACTCTTCTGTGGTCATATAGCTGTTGAAATTATATGTACTCAGCAGTGAACATCTTGTGCATATTATTGCTAATTTCCTTATGACAGTTTTGTAGAAGTAGAACTTTTAGGTCAATGGATATATGCATTTTATATGACTCTTGCTTATCCTGTATTTCCATTCATCCAGAAGTGATGTTTACAGGACTTCCCTGGAGGTACAGTGGTTGACTCCACCCTTCCAAAGCAGGGGGCATGAGTTGGATCCCTGGTTGGGGAACTAAGATCTCACATGCCCCGAGGCTTGGCCAAAACTAAAGTATATAAAATAAAGTGTACTATTCAGTGGTTAAAAAAAATAAATGTGATGTTTACTATCACCAGCAGGTTGTGAGAGTACCTAGTTCCACTACTCTACTGAAACATTTAATTCAGTTTGGTTCAATTCAGTTGCTCAGCTGTGTCCAACTCTTGGCGACCAACTCATGGACTTCAGCACGCCAGGCTTCCCTGTCCATCACCAACTCCTGGAGCTCGCTGAAACTCATGCCCATCAAATTGGTGATGCCATCCAATCATCTCATTCTTTGTCATCTCCTTCTTCTGCCTTCAATCTTTCCCAGCATGAGGGTGTTTCCCAATGAGTCAGTTCTTTACATCAGGTGGTCAAGGTATTGGAGCTTCAGCTTCAGCATCAGTCCTTCCAATGAATATTCAGGGCTGATTTCCTTTAGGATTTACTTGTTGGATCTCCTTGCAGTCCATGGGACTCTCAAGCATCTTCTCCAACACCACAGTTCAAAAGCATCAATTCTTCAGTGCTCAGCTTTCTTTATAGTCCAACTCTCCCATCCATACATGACCACTGGAAAAACCATAGCTTTGACTAGATGGAACCTGGTCAGCAAGGTAATGTCTCTGCTTTTTAATATGCTGTCTAGGTTGGTCATAGCTTTTCTTCCAAGGAGCAAGTGTCTTTTGACTTCATGGCTGCAGTCACGATCTGCAGTGATTTTGGATCCCCACCCAAAATAAAGTCTGTCACTGTGTCCATTGTTTCCCCATCTATTTGCCATGAAGTGATGGGACCAGATGACATGATCTTCGTTTTCTGAATGTTGATTTTTAAGCCAGCTTTTTCACTTACCTCTTTCACTTTCATCAAGCGGCTCTTCAATTCCTCTTCCCTTTCTTCCATAAGGGTGGTGTCATCAGTGTATCTGAGGTTATTGATATTTCTCCTGGCAATCTTGATTCCAGCTTGAATTTCATCCAGTCTGGCATTTCACATGATGTACTCTGCATATAAGTTAAATAAGCAGGGTAACAATATACAGCCTTGATGTACTCCTTTCTCAATTTTTAACCAGTCCATTGTTCTATGTCCAGTTCTAACTGTTGTTTCTTGACCTGCATACAGATTTCTCAGGAGGCAGATAAGATGGTCTGGAATTCCCATCTCTTTAAGAATTTTCCACAGTTTATTGTGATCCACATAGTCAAAGGCTTTTGTGATCATATTGACTATGATCCACATAGTCAATAAAGCAGAAATAGATGTTTTTCTGGAACTCTCTTGCTTTTTCGATGATCCAGCAGATGTTGACAATTTGATCTCTGGTTCCTCTGCCTTTTCTAAAACCAGCTTGAACATCTGGAAGCTTACGGTTTACATATTGCTGAAGGCTGGCTTGGAGAATTTTAAGCATTACTTCACTAGTGTCTGAGATGAGTGCAATTGTGCAGTAGTTTGAGCATTCTTTGGCATTGCCTTTCTTTGGGGATTGGAATGAAAACTGACGTTTTCTAGTCCTGTGGCCACTGCTGAGTTTTCCAAATTTGCTGGCATATTGAGTTCAGCACTTTCACAGCATCATCTTTTAGGATTTGAAATAGCTCAATTGGAATTCCATGACCTCCACTAGTTTTATTTGTAGTGATGCTTCCTAAGGCCCACTTGACTTCACAGTCCAGGATGTCTGGCTCTAGGTGAGTGATCACACCATCGTGATTATCTGGGTCATGAAGATCTTTTTTGTACAGTTCTTCTGTGTATTCTTGCCACCTCTTCTTAATATCTTCTGCTTCTGTTAGGTCCCTACCATTTCTGTCCTTTATTGAGCCCATCTTTGCATGAAATGTTCCCTTGCTATCTCTAATTTTATTGAAGAGATCTCTAGTCTTTCCCATTCCATTGTTTTCCTCTATTTCTTTGCATTGATTGCTGAGGAAGGCTTTCTTTTCTCTCCTTGCTATTCTTTGGAACTCTGCATTCAAATGGGTATATCTTTCCTTTTCCCCTTTGCTTTTCACTTCCCTTCTTTTCACAGCTATTTGTAAGGCCTCCTCAGACAGCCATTTTGCTTATTTGTACTTTTTTTTCTTGGGGATGGTCTTGATCACTGCCTCCTGTACAATGTCACGAACCTCCGCCCATAGTTCATCAGGCACTCTATCAGATCTAGTCCCTTAAATCTATTTCTCACTTCCACTGCATAGTCATAAAGGATTTGATTTAGGTCATACCTGAATGGTCTAGTGGTTTTCCCCACTTTCTTCAATTTAAGTCTGAATTTGGCAATAAGGAGTTCATGATCTGAGCCACAGTCAGATCCCAGTCTTGTTTTTGCTGACTGTATAGAGCTTCTCCATCTTTGGCTTCAAAGAATATAATCAATCTGATTTCAGTGTTGACCATCTGGTGATGTCCATGTGTAGAGTCTTCTCTTGTGTTGTTGGAAGATAGTGTTTGCTATGACCAGTGCATTCTCTTAGCAGAACTCTATTAGCCTTTGCCCTGCTTCATTTTGTACTCCAAGGCCAAATTTGCGTTATTCCAGGCGTTTCTTGACTTGCTACTTTTGCATTCTAGTCTCCTGTAATGAAAAGGACATCTTTTTTGGGTGTTAGTTCTAGAAGGTCTTGTAGGTCTTCATAGAACTGTTCAACTTCAGCTTCTTCAGCATTACTGGTCGGGGCATAGACTTGGATTACTGTGATATTGAATGGTTTGCCTTGGAAATGAACAGAGATCATACTGTTGTTTTTAAGATTGCATCCAAGTACTGCATTTTGGGCTCTTTTGTTGACTATGATGGCTACTCTATTTCTTCTAAGGGATTCCTGCCCACACTAGTAGATATAATGTTCTTCTGAGTTAAATTCACCCATTCCAGTCCATCTTAGTTTGCTGATTCCTAGAATGTTGATGTTCATTCTTGCCATCTCCTGTTTGACCATTTCCAATTTGCCTTGATTCATGGGCCTAACATTCCAGGTTCCTATGCAATATTGCTCTTTACAACATCAAACCTTGCTTCTATCACCAGTCCCATCCACAACTGGGTGTTGTTTTTGCTTTGGCTCCATCCCTTCATTCTTTCTGGAGTTATTTCTCCACTGATCTCCAGTAGTATATTGGGCACCTACCGACCTGGGGAGTTCATCTTTCAATGTCCTATCTGGAGCAGCCGTGAAGAGATACCCACATCCAAGGTAAGAGAAAACCAAGTAAGAGGTAGGCACTGAGAGAGGGCATCAGAGGGCAGACAGACTGAAAGCACAGTCACAGACAACTAGCCAATCTGATCACATGGACCACAGCCTTGTCTAACTCAGTAAAACGAAGCCATGCCCTGTGGGGCCACCCAAGGTGGGCGGGTCATGGTGGAGAGGTCTGACAGGATGTGGTCCACTGGAGAAGGGAATGGCAAACCACTTCAGTATTCTTGCCTTGAGAACCCCGTGAACATTATGAACAGTATTTAGATAGTAAAACAGATTTTTTCTTTGGATTTTCTGTCCTTGGGGTTATGCTTAGAAATATTTTCTCCATACTAAGATTATATAACATGAACATATATTTTTTACTGGTTTGAAACTAGTTTTCTTTATATTTTAATCTTTAATCCATCTGGTATTTATTTTGGTAGTGGCATGAGATAGAGATTTAACAGATTTTTTTAAAAAGAGGAAATCTCTTTTTAGAGGAGAAGAAGAAATATCTCCTAGGAAAATTGGGAATTCTTTCACTAGAAATCCCAAACACTGTTTCTGGAAGAAGAATCGTTTTTGGATGAGTTGCAAGCATTTGAGATGTTCCAAAACCAATTAAGTTTACTTATTTTAAGAACAGAATTATTGTATATGTTTATTTTTAAATCACTCCCCCATTTCAAAGTTGATATTACCAAACCACTTCTACCTCGAAACAGCTACTACTACAAAGCTTCAAGCCTGATTATTACATCAAGAGGAACTCTACAAAAATGACTTTTTGTTTATGTCACCTTTTGGTCTTTTGTCTTGTATCCATTTGAGGCATGCATTTCCAAGTAGAATTGTGTTTCTGTCTTTAAATGTTTCTCCCTCATTTCTCTTTATTCTTTGTCTTGTAAATATAGAGGTCTCATTGTTTTATTTACTTCACAAACACTTAAAAATATTTACTATGTACTAGGCACCAGTTTGGAGAAGGCGATTGCACCCCACTCCAGTACTCTTGTCTGGAAAATCCCATGGATGGAGGAGCCTGGTAGGCTGCAGTCCATGGGGTCGCTAAGAGTCGGGCACGACTGAGTGACTTCACTTTCATTTTTCACTTTCATGCATTGGAGGAGGAAATGGCAACCCACCCCAGTGTTCTTGCCTGGAGAATCCCAGGGATGGGGGAGCCTGGTGGGCTGCCGTCTATGGGGTCATACAGAGTTGGACACAACTGAAGTGACTTAGCAGCAGCAGCAGCAGCAGGCACCAGTTAGAACTGGACATGGAACAACAGACTGGTTCCAAATAGGAAAAGAAGTACGTCAAGGCTGTATATTGTCATCCTGCTTATATGCAGAGTACATCAAGAGAAATGCTGGGCTGGAAGAAGCACAAGCTGGAATCAAGATTGCTGGGAGAAATATCAACAACCTCAGATATGCAGATGACACCACCCTTATGGCAGAAAGTTAAGAGGAACTAAAAAGCCTCTTGATGAAGGTGAAAGTGGAGAGTGAAAAAGTTGGCTTAAAGCTCAACATTCAGAAAACGAAGATCATGGCATCTGGTCCCATCACTTCATGGGCAATAGATGGGGAAACAGTGGAAACAGTGTCAGACTTTATTCTTTTGGGCTCCAAAATCACTGCAGATGGTGATTGCAGCCATGAAATTAAAAGATGCTTACTCCTTGGAAGGAAAGTTATGACCGACCTAGATAGCATATTAAAAAGGAGAGACATTACTTTGCCAACAAAGGTCCATCTAGTCAAGGCTATGGTTTTTTCAGTACTCATATATGAATGTGAGAGCTGGACTATGAAGAAAGCTGAGCACCAAAAAATGGATGCTTTTGAACTGTGGTGTTGGAGAAGACTCTTGAGAGTCCCATGGACTGCAAAGAGATCCAACAAGTTCATTCTAAAGGAGATCAGTCCTGGGTGTTCTTTGGAAGGAATGATGCTAAAGCTGAAACTCCAGTACTTTGGCCACCTCATGTGAAGAGTTGACTCATTGGAAAAGACTCTGATGCTGGGAGGGATTGGGGGCAGGAGGAGAAGGGGACGACAGAGGATGAGATGGTTGGATGGCATCACCGACTGGATGGATGTGAGTTTGAGTGAACTCCGGGGGTTGGTGATGGACAGGGAGGCCTGGTGTGCTGCAATTCATGGGGTCACAAAGAGTCGGACACAACTGAGCGACTGAACTGAACTGAACTGAGGCACCACTTTAAGTGGTTTAAAAATATTAACTCATTTACTTCTTTTATAAAAAAAAAATTGGTGCTAAACTTTTATTATAGTTTTCTCTAAAAGGCCCTTGGAAAGTACAGAGAATATGATTATACTAGGCAATTAATAGAATCCTCTCAATAATGGGGCTAACTAGCCAAGACTATGTATAAAAATCTTTTTTTTTATAGGTTACAGGTGTACAATATAGCAATTCACAATTTTTAAAGGTTATACTCCATTTATTTCTCATGACAGCCCTATGATATAGGTGAAGCTATTATCCTCATTTTACATATGAGAAAACTGAGGAACACTGAGAAGTTCAGTGACTTGTTCAAAGATACACAGGTAGCAAGTCACTGTCATATTCTGTTACCTTAAATGACAGAGTAGAGAAGGATTGTTTTTTGGCATGGAAAGTTCTCTGTAGGGCAGAAACGAATACCACCAAAGGAAGAAGAAACTGAAGTCTAAAGTCATGGGCATCATTATTCCATCTTAAAACATGAATCATGTGGTTTAGAGTCTGTTGCCCTCACATAAACCCTTTTGCTTAGACGCTCAGTCTTGACTGACGCTGACTCTTTGTGACCCCATGGACTGTAGCCCACCAGGCTTCTCTGTCCATGGGATTCTCCCAGTGGGGATACTCGAGTGGGGTGCCATTTCCTCTTCCTGGGCATCTTCCCGACCCAGGGATGGAGCCAGCATCTCCTGCATTAGCCGGCAGATTCTTTACCACTAGGTCTACCTGGTAAGTCCTATAAACCCTTTTAGTTATTTTTTTTTAAAAATTGAAGTATAATTGATTTACAATGTTGTGTTAGTTTCAGGTATACAGCATAGTGATTCATTTATACATATATATTTATTTATATTATATATGAAGTGCAGTGAAGTTGCTCAGTCATTTCCGACTCTTTGCGACCCCATGAACAGTAGCCCACCAGGCTCCGCCGTCCATGGGATTTTCCAGGCAAGAATACTGGAGTGGGCTGCCATTTCCTTTTCCAGGGGATCTTCCCAACACGGATCGAACCCGGGTCTCCTGCATTGCAGACAGACACTTTACCATCTGAGCCACCAGGGAAGCCCTATATTATATATAAAAACATATCCTGGGGCTTCCCAGGTAGCACTAATGGTAAAGGATCCACCTGCAATGCAGGAGATGCAGCAGAAGCCCTGGATTCTATCCCTGGGTTAGAAAGATCCCCTGGAGAAGGAAATGGCAATCTACTCCAGTATTTTTGCCTGAAATATTGCATGGACAGAGGAGCCTGGAAGGCTACAGTTCACAGGGCTGCAAAGAGTCGGACACAACTGAATGACTGAGCACACAAGAATATATACGTTCTTATATATGTATGTATATTCTTTTTCAGATTCATTTCTATCATACGTTATTATGAGATATTGAACAGAATTCCCTGTGGAGTAGGTCCTTGTTCGTTATCTATTTTAGACATAGCAGTGTGTATATATTAATCCCAAACTACTAATTTTTCCTTCCCCTCCTTTCCCTTTTGGTAACCATAAATCCATTTTTCTATGACTGTGACTCCTGTTTTATAAATAAGTTCATTTGCACACCTTTTTTGAGACTCCACATATAAGCAATACCATATGCTATTTCTCTCTCTGTGTCTGACTTACTTCACTCAGTAGGACGATCTCTGGGTCCATCTATGTGGCTGCAAATGACACTATTTTGTTCTTTTTCTATGGCTAGTATTCCATTGCATATATGTACCACATATTAGTTATCCATTCCCCTGTTGATGGATATTTAGGTTGCTTCTACATCTGGCTGTTATAATAGGGACATTTGGGCGTGTGTATCTTTTTGAGTTTAACTATCTTTTTATCTCTATTTTAATTGTCCTATCAGTGTCCATGTACTTATTTCCTTGAATTGTATATGTGCTTTTATTGTAAACCGTCTAGAACCTCTTTAGATGTAGGTAGGGTATAAATTCGGAGAAGGCAATGGCACCCTACTCCAGTACTCTTGCCTGGAAAATCTCATGGATGGAGGAGCCTGGTGGGCTGCAGTCCATGGGGTCGCTAAGAGTTGGGCACGACTGAGTGACTTCACTTTCACTTTTCACTTTCACGCATTGGAGAAGGAAATGGCAACCCACTCCAGTGTTCTTGCCTGGAGAATCCCAGGGACAGGGGAGCCTGGTGGGCTGCCCTCTATGGGGTCGCATAGAGTCGGACATGACTGAAGCAACTTAGCAGCAGCAGCAGCAGCAAGGTATAAATTAGACTTAAAAATCTGAAGTATACTCAAAACATCTCAACTGAAATAATCTTAAGACAAAAGAAATCAATTTGTAAACTTAAAACAAAGGAAAGTAATTTGTACAGTTGTTCATGGGAGTTCTATGATAACCATCAAAAACTGGAAACAATTAATTAGTAAGAGGTAAATGGTTGAACAAAATCATGTATGTCAATGATATGGAATGCCTTAGGACTATTAAAAATGACAAACATGGTGACTATATTGATATATGCGCATTTGTATCTGAAGTAATATTAAATGAAAAATACAAGATAAAAATACAGGTATATACTTATAAATATGTGATAATATCTGAATACATATGACATTATTGGGGATATAATATGGATTGATATCTGTAGCTAAATGTAGTATTTAAAAAATAATTATTAAAAAAATAAAAAATAATTATTTATTTTTATTTATTTATTTGGCTGATCCAGGTCTTAGATGCAGCATGTAGGATCTTTTAGTTTTGGTATGCAGGATCTTTTTTTTTTCTTTTCATTTCAGCATGCACAAACTTTAGCTGTGGCATGTGGGATCTAGTTCCCTGACCAGGGATCGAACCTGGGCCCCCTGAATTCAGAGTGTGGAGTCTTAGCCACTGGACCACCAGTTGTTGTTCAGTTGCTCATTCATGTCTGATTCTTTTTGACCCCATGGACTGCAACATGTCAGGCTTCTCTGTCCTTTACCATCTCCTGGAGTTTGCTCAAAGAGTCCATTGAATTGGTGATGCCATCCAACCATCTCATCCTCTGTCATCCCCTTCTCCTCCTGCCTTCAATCTTTCCCAGCATCAGGGTCTTTTCCAATGAGTCAGATCTTTGCATCAGGTGGCCAATGTATCGGAGCATCAGCTTCAGCATCAGTCCTTCCAAAGAATATTCAGGGTTAATTTCCTTTAGGATTGACTAATTTGATTTCCTTGCAGTCCAAGGGACACTCAAGAGTCTTCTCCAACATCACAGTTCAAAAGCATCAATTCTTCAACATTCATCCTTCTTTATTGTCCAACTCTCACTTCCATACATGACTAATGGAAAAACCATAGCTTTGACTATACAGACCTTGGTCAGCAAAGTAATGTCTCTGGTTTTTGATATGCTCTCTAGGTTTGTCATAGCTTTTCTGCCAAGAAGAAAGTGTCTACCATCCGAAGTGATATTGGAGCCCAAGAAGATAAAGTTTGTCACTGTTTGCATTATTTCCCCATCTATTTGCCATGAAATGATGGGACCAGATGCCATGATCTTCGTTTTTTGAATGTTGAGTTTTAAGCCAGCTTTTTCACTCTCCTCTTTCACTCTCATTAAGAGGCTCTTTAGTTCGTCTTCACTTTCTGCCATAAGAGTGGTGTCATCTGCATATCTGAGGTTATTTATATTTCTCCTGGCAATCTTGATTCCAGCTTGTGCTTCATCCAGCCTGGCATTTCACATGATGTACTCTGCATAGAAGTTAAAAAAGCAGGGTGATAATATACAGGATGGCCACCAGGGAAGTCCCTAAATATAGTATTATTAGGGTTTTGAGACAGAGTATTTAAAATCATAATCAAAAATAATAAATCAAAGAAAACACATTTTTTTTTTCAGGTTTAAGGGAGTTGCTTCCCTGATTGTCCCTTTTGTACTTTGGGCTTAGGAAGGGGTCTCAAGAATATCTCTGAATGGGCTACAAGTGGATCTGCCCTCTGACTTTTTCCCATGAGGGCTTGCAGTTCTTCTGTTTTCCAGAAGTACCTGTTGGCTTCCATCTGGAAAGGATCCAATTCTGCATCTTGTCATCACAAGCTGGGAATCAGGAGACCAATTTAGTGAGAAGTTTGGCAGGAGTTGCTGGGGGAAGAGCAAAGGTAGCAGAACTGGCTCCAAGCAGAGCCGCACACTTAGAAATGGAGTCTAGACAGAGGCCTGGCCAACCCCAGCCAGTCTGGCAGAGGGAAGGGAATTATGATTTGGGGATGTCGTATTCTTTCTATTTTAGAAGTGCAGGGCAAATACAGCAAAATTATAGCTGTAGATCAGGTAAAAGCAGGGGACTCTTAGGCTAAGTTAAGGGGGCTTCCCTGGTGGCTCAACTGGTAAAGAATATGCCTGCAATACAGGAGATCTGGGTTTGATTCCTGGGTTGGGAAATGCCCTGGAGAAGCAAATGGCTGCCCACTCCAGTATTCTTGCCTGGAGAATCCCATATACAGAGGAGCCTGGTGTGCTACAGTCCAGGGGGTCACAAACAGTTGGATACTACTGAGCTACTGAGCACGCAGCACAGTACTTGATTATACTGTGAAAGTATCTGGCAGTTTGACCTAGTGCTGGGGAAAAGACAAGATGGGATGGAGCAGTATACAGGTGGTTGAATGCTTATTCCAAAAATCTGGAATGGGGCTGAGATGGGGCAGGCACTGACAATCATGGATGTAAGGTGCTCAATGAGATGTTGTTCAGTAGGTACTTTGAGAGATGTCTATTTCCCTTTGTGAGGAAGTGATGCAGGCTGATCCCACAGTATCAGGGCCAGTAACTCCAAAGTGTGGTGTGTGATGCTCAAAGCCAAGTGAAGAACTGTGGTTGGGGCTGGAGGGAATAAAGGGAGAGGGAGTGCTATTGAGACAAAAAGGTAAATTCAGAACAGATTGTTACATGAAGGAGCCTAAGGAAGGTGAATCTGAAGGCCAAGCTAAAGGACCAGGAACAGTAGTATGATGGACACAGTAGCCCAGCAAGAGGTGATGTGAATTAGCCCGGATTCCTCCCACAGATGTGGGGCAGATGACAGTGACACATACCAGGAGCAAGGTTCTTCCATTTCTGACTCAAGCTTGTGCGGAGGAGCTAGATTCACTTGGGCCAGGAAGGTTGGGAAATGGAACTGGGCTCTTCATTCAATGACTTGGAGATGCTTGGGTGTGGTTATTGAATCTGGGTTGCTAATACATTTCTATTTCTTCCCTCATCTTCAAATATTGTTCATTCACTGGACTTGGATCGGTGTGGGTCTATAAGAAAATGTCCATTGGTTGCCTTACTTCCTGCAACAACTCGCATATGTCACATGTAGCTAGGCTAGCCTCAGCTCTGGCTGCTTTTGAGGCTCTGCTGGTCCTTCCAGGGAAGCTTAGATCTGGATTTGTTGAATATCTCTAGAAGGCCTAGCAGGTGGTGCTAAAATACGTGTTCAAGTGTCTGCTAATTCTATCGACTGAAAGCTGTATGGTCCTCCCAGCAGAAAGACATTTCACAGCTTTCAGCTGCCATAAATCATTGACTTCAAGAGCCTCAGGGTGTAGTACCTAATGCATCAGGCCAGCCAGGCACTTGAGGCACTTCAAGACTTTGAATAGAAATAGACCCAAAGACATGCTGTCCCCAAAAGCCATTCTATTCCAAAATGAGTAAATGTCTCTGCCCCAAGAGGTTTTCTATGATAGTTAAGTAGATTGGCACAAATATACCAAACAGTCATTTTTATTTATTTGTTTTGGCCTGTGTGTTCAGGCAGTAAAATCTTGATGGAGATGAATTTGTGTCATTGCGACTTTCTGGGTGTATTTTTCAGATACAAACTCTTTGTCTTAGCTGAGCTGCCTTTTGGGCTTTAAATCCCGCCCCCGCAGAGGAGAGATTTGGAGCTCTGAGGTCAAAAGCCCACATTTGGAAATAACTGCACTTTGTATTTTCGTCTAGTTTGTCAGCAAGGAGATGCAGAGCAAGCAAGGCAAATGGAGCCAGTTGGCACCTTTAACTCATCTGGCTCTTGGTTCCATTCCTAGCTAAACTCCTCAGGGATGTTCTGTGCTCAAAACAACTTTCTTTTCCTTCTGGTACAGTGGAACACTGCTGCCAGTCTCTAAAATGAAAATTATTTTGTAAGTTATCTCTTAAGGTTAAAGTTCAATTAAGTATACTGGCTAATTAGATTTGCAGAGTCAGCTTACCAGCTAATATGGTGTAGTAAAAGATGGCTAATTAATCATTGAGGAATTAATATTCCCACCTCTATGGATTACATTCTGAGTTGTCTGCATCTAAGTGGTGCCATATGACTAATAATTGCTGATTAAGTGTGAGAAGAAGTGATTTGTGTCACTTTTAGAAGCAGGTGTTCATTCTATATCATTTATTCATACAGACAACCATAATGACCTTGGAATTAAGTGTGATGAAGATAGAAGAGTCATAAGATGTAAGGAGCCTGGGTACCTAGGTTTTCATCTGAAAAGTCATCTGCTGACCAGGAGCATGCATATTGGACTGTTATAGTATTAACAGTATTTGCGACCCCATGGACTGTAGCCTCCCAGGCTCCTCTATGGAATTCTCCAGGCAAGAATACTGGAGTGGGTAGCCATTCCCTTCTCCAGGGGATCTTCCCGACCCAGGGATTGACCTGGGTCGTGAAGATCCGACCCACATTTCAGGCAGAAATCCTGACCCACATTTCAGGCAGATCCTTTACTGCCTGAGCCACCAGGGAAGCCCTGAAAAGTCCTCTGCTGACCAGGAGCATCCATATTGTACTGTTAGGTGAACAAGAAGTCCATTTCTATTGTGTTAAGCCACTAGGTTTACACTGTATTGTTACAACAGCTAGCATTATCCTAACTAGCATACATGGAATTTTGAGATTCTTGGGTAAAAAGTGCTTTATAGGACTATAATTAGATAAACTGTACCCTAGGCTAAGATGAACTTTTTAACTGAATAGCAACAAGGTGTTTACAATTCTTTCCTGAGTATTTTAGTGCTACCGCTTCACCCTAGTTCATTTGTTCATTCCACAAAAATGTTTTGAGGGCTTTCAATGTGCCAGGTACCATGCTAGGCCAGCACTGGGGGTAAAATAGTTATCAAAACAGCCATGATTCCTACTATCATGAACCTTAAAGTCTGTAGAGGAGAGATGAGGAATTCTTGAACTAAAGCAATGGAAGGAGGACTGGAGAAGAGGGGATGAATTAGGACAGTGATTTTCGAATCTTGATCCTTGGACCATAAGCCTTCTAATCACCTAAGGAACTTATAAAAATATAGATTTCAGATCCTGTCCCTCCAAAGTCTCAGTCAGTAGGACTGGAGTGAACTGGAGTGGAATCTAAGCATTACCATTATAAGATCTCCTCCCAAGTGATTCTGGTACATAATTAATTTTGAGAACGATTATGAGATATATATAGAGAGAGGAGATTTAGAAGGCAGAGTTTTTTAAAGTTTATTTTTATTTGTATTTAATTTTTACATTGTATACAATTTTAAAGGTCACTTTCCATTTTTCACTGGAGAAGGAAATAGCAACCCACTCCAGTACTCTTGCCTGGAAAATCCCATGGACCGAGGAGCCTGGTGGGCTGCAGTCCATGGGGTCGCTAAGAGTCGGACACGACTGAGCGACTTCACTTTCACTTTCCCTTTCCCTTTACAAAATATTAGCTATTTCCCCATGTTGTACAATATATCCTTGAACCTATCTTATACCCTATAGTTTGTAATCCTCATATATATACCCAGGGGTGGAATTGCTGGGTCATATGGTAGTTCTGTTTTTAGGTGTTTTTTGATAAACCTCCATCCTATTTTCCACACTGACTGCACCAATTTACATTGCAACCAATAGTGCACAAGTGTTCCCTTTTCTCTACATCCTTGCTGACACTTGTTACTTGTTTTCTTCTCGATGATAGTCATTCTGACAGGTGTGAAGTGGTATCTTGTTGTGGTTTTGATTTGCATTTCCCAGATGATTTGCGATGATGAACACCTTTTCATGTGCCTGTTGGTCATTAGAAGGCAGACTTGACAGGACTTTAATGACTGCTTGGGAATGATAAGTAAAGGAGAGGGAACATTCTAAGATGACTCCTAGGTTTCTGACACAATTCATTGGGTTAGGGTGGTGGTATGTGCTTGAGACAGGCAGCAGAGTGAGAGGAGCAAGTTTCTTTTGTGGTGGAGATAATAAGTATAACTTTGGACTAAATGTTTCTCAAATGTACCTTCAGTTCAAGCTTTTCTCTTTTCTGAGTTCCACCGCTGTATAGTCACCTATCTACTTGGAGTCCCATAGTCACCTCAAAGTCAACAACAAATTGTATATCTTCCCCGGCCAGTTTCTTTTCCAGTGTCCTCTGTATCAGTGAAAGACCTCATGATCTATCTAGTTGCTCCAACCAGAAACCTAATGGCTCTGGTGGGAGTTTTTATTGAATTATAGTTGATATATAATATTATATTAGTTACGGGTATATAATATAGCAAATCACAACTTTTAAAGGTTATACTCTATTTGTAGTTATTATAAAATATTGGCTATATTCCCCGTGTTGTACAATATATCCTTCTAGTTTATTTTATACCTAATAGTTTGTACCTCTTATTCCCATACCCCTATATTTCCTCTCCCTTCTTCCCTCTCCTCAATGGTAACCACTAATTTCTTCTCTATATCTCTGAGTCTGCTTCTTTCTTTTTTTTTTTTTTGGTTATATTCACTAGTTTGTTGTGTTTTTTACGTTCCACATATAAGTGATATCATATAGTATTTGTCTTTTTCTGACTTATTTCATTTAGCATAATGCCTGCCAGTTCCATTCATGTTGCTGTAAATGGCAAAGTTTCATTCTTTTTTATGACTAATATTCCATTGTGTATATGTACCACATCTTCTTTATCCATTCATTTGTTGGTGGACACTTAGGTTGCATCTATATTTTGGCAATTGTAAATAATGCTGGTATGAACATTAGTGTGCATGTGTCTTTTTTTAATTTTTATTTTATTTTATTTTTTAACTTTACAATATTGTATTGGTTTTGCCATATATCAAAATGAATCCACCACAGGTATGCATGTGTCTTTTAAAATTAGTGTTTTTGATTTTTTGGATATATATGCAGGAATGGAATTTCTGGGTCATATGTGAGCTATTTTTAGTTTTTTGAGAAACCTCCATATATCATGTATTTTCCATAATGGCTGCATCAATTAACATTTTAATGGGGTTGTTAAAATTTTTTTTATGGGGCCCATTTTTAAAGTCTTCACTGAATTTGTTACAATAATGCTTCTGTTTTATGTTTTGGTTTTTTGGCCTTGAGGCATGTGGGATCTTAGCTTTCAGACCAGGGATTGAACCCACAACCCTTGCACTGGAAGGTGAAGTCTTAACTTCTGGACCGCCAGGGAAATTCCCCCTAATGGGGTTATTTTTGATCTTTCTCCCCTCCCACCTTAATTAAACTCCTCACCAGTTTCTGTCAAATTTTATCTGCTAGATGATGTCTCACATATTTCCCTTCCCTTCCTTTCCATCCTCCCTAATGTCACTCTAAACCAAAACACCAGCATCCTTCACTTGGAAGATTGGATGAACTTGCTAACTAACCCCTCCACCTCTACTCTTGCCTTCTTTCCATCCATTTTTCCTTAGAGCAGCCAAAGTAAACCAAACTATGTCTTCACCATACCTCACCCATTTCAGATTAAGAAGACCCTGCAATAGCTCCCATTGCCTTTAGGATAAAGACAGTCATTCCCTCGGTCTGCAAGGGCCTGAATGGTCTGCTCTGGCCCCTGCCTACATCTTTAGCCATGTTTCATACCACTTCTCCCTCACTCAGAACTGGTACAAAATTTTCTGCCCAGTTTTCAGGAAATGAGGCTGGAGATCTGTCAATTAGATTTTTAATTAAGAAGTCTGCAAAATGCACTATAAGATGTATTTTCAGTCAACACAGAAATCTGTCATCTTGAGATGATTGATTGAGATAACAGGTTGATAATACTGACTGATGCTGGGTTGAGTGTTTTATTAAATTATTTGTCACGAGAATAATGATTTCTAGAAGTCAGGTAACAACAGTCCTTACTACCTGACATTCATTTTGGGCTCTTATCTTTTTCACTGAAGCATATGCAGTTAGTTTTGTTCTCATCACATACTAGTGAGGTGGGTAATGTAGATATTTGTATTCCTTGCCTATAGATAAAGCAACTGAAACCCAAGATGAATGTCACATATAAAGTTAGGGTCTCTTCTCAGTCCAAAAGCACTGTGACATAATAATGATAAATAACGTTAGTAACAGATACTTAAAAGTCCTTACTATGTGCTAGACACTGTTCTCAGCTAAAGCCTTTTCTTTTTGAAATTTATTTTTAAAGATATTTATTTATTTATTTTGACTGCACTTGGTCCTGGTTGCAGCATGTGGGCCTTTAGTTGTGGCATGCGAACTCTTAATTGTGGCGTGTGTGATCTAGTTCCCTGACCAGGGATCAAACCTGGGCACCCCAGCATTGGGAGTGTGAAGTCTTCACCAGTGGATCACCAGGGATACCTCTCAGCTAAAGCCTTTGCACATATTATATAATCCTCTCAACAATTTTGTGAGGTCGGGAATATTACTGTGTTCAGTTTAGAGGTGAGGGAACTGAAGCTCAGAGGTGTTACTCAGGTAGTCAGTGCTGCTTTTACTATGTTATCATGAATCTAGCTGGTTTTCAAGTCACTCCCTGTCATTTATTGCTTTTGTTCTGCTAGAGCTTTAGTTATATAAAACATGGAGGGGACACCACAGGCAAATGTATGTTCTTCACTAGTTGTTGGGGTTTTGTTCCCCCAATTCCTGTACTGTATGACTCTAGGAGAGATGGACTTAACCATTCACAAGGCTTGATGTCTCTTCTCTCACTTTAGCATGAAGTCCCCATTGGAGACAGGCTACATGTGGCCTCTCTTTTTCCTCCAATGTCCTTCTCGTTTCATCCATTTAACCTTCTGGTTTCTACCATTCCAAGATAGGGGGAGGGAAGAAAGAGAATGAGAGAGAGATTTTCCTGAAGATTAAGAGCAGAGCAAATGTTAGCTGCTTATGCTTTTCTTCCTGTCTCTGAGACCCTACCCTCTTCCTCTTGGCCTTCCAAAGGCCTCCCAGCAGGAGGGCTGTGTAGGTCCAGTCTTCCTATACCAATCATGCATGCATGTATGCTAAGTTGCTTCAGTCTTGTCCAGCTCTCTGCAACACTATGGACTGTAGCCCACCAGGTTCCTCTGTCCAGGGGGTTTTCCAGGCAAGAATATTGGAGTGGGTTGCCTTTCCTCCTCCAGAGGATCTTCCTGACTCAGGGATCAAACTGGCATCTCCTGTGGCTCCTGCATTGCAGGTGGATTCTTTACAGCTGAGCCACCCAGGAACCCCCATACCAATCCTATGAGACTTAAAAGATGAATAATCCCCTTCACTCTTCTCACCAGAGATCTTTGCATTTGACAATCCTGCTAAAGTAGATTTTTATGTTACTGAGAACACCTTTATCCTACGAGGGATTCTTCTTTTTGGTGGGGGAAAATATAAACTCAAGTGCCCTTAGCAGTTAAAGTGTTTGATCTACAGTCAGCACTGGCTGGGCTAGACAGCATATAGCAACACATCAGTTACTGAGCTGGGAACCAGAGGAAGAAGCCCTAGACCTTGGGTGGGTTTGACATTAGCAAAACAGGACTTCCTTTATAGATGGTTGGGATATTACATTGCAAGGAAAGGGAATTGAGACTGAGACAGAAACTGATTTTTCAGTGTAACTTGGTGCTAATGCCCAGGATACGGTTAAGGGAAGCTCTAATTTTTTCTTGCTTATAGTAAGGGTGTGTCCTTCAAATAGGAGTGGGGCTGAACCTGCAGGTAAAAAGTAGAGACCAACCACGAAGCAGGAAGTAGGGCTTCTAACCAAAGCATGCTGTTTGTTTGTTTGTTTTTTTGGTACCATCTCCATTTCTTTTAACTAGGTTTTCCAGGTGGTGCAGTGGTAAAGAATCTGCCTGCCAATGTAGGAGACCTGGGTTCGATCCCTGGGTTGGGAAGATCCCCTGGAGAAGGAAATAACAACCAACTCCAGTATTCTTGCCTGTAGAATCCCATGGACAGAGGAGCCTGGCGGGCTACAGTCCATGGAGTCACAAAGAGTCGGACATAACTGAGCACACACACACACACACACACACACACACACACACACACACACCCTACCTCTTCTAATTAGCTGCTGCTGCTGCTAAGTCGCTTCAGTCGTGTCTGACTCTTAGTGACTGCATGGACTGCAGCCCACCAGGCTCCTCAGTCCATGGGATTTTCCAGGCAAGACTACTGGAGTGGGGTGCCATTGCCTTCTTCGCTTCTAACTAGCATTTGACAGTTATCTCACATGTTCATGGATAGGTCAAAGCTTTGCCTTGCACCTTGAATCTCCTATGACAGTGGTTCTCAAAGGGTAGTTCCAGGACCTTCAGCATCAGCAGCACTTGGGAACTGGATGGAAATGCAAATTCACCAGGTGCTACCTAAAGCCTAGTCAATCAGAAACTCTGGGATGGAGATCCAGCAACCTGTGCTGTGACACACCTTCCAGAGGACTGTGGGGCCCACTCAAGTTTGAGAACCACTGCTCTGAGGTGCTCTGCTGGCTCAGGCAATGCCTTGACACTCCCATCAGTTTGTTTGTTCCAGAATCCTCATGTACTGCAAGCTCTGATTTTTGGTGACTGCATAACTTTTGTTTCTTCTGGCTCCATGTCTGATGACCCTGGTTTTGTGGCTGTCCAGAATTGTCAATAACACTCAGACTCCCTTGCCTGATGCCAGTAAAACCAGTTAGTGTACAAACATGAGCTCAAATCATCTATGCCTGCACACACTCAAATCACAAGTACAGCATAGTGCTTAAGAGCCCAACCTTTGGGAGCAGGCATATCTGGGTTAATATTCACTCTCTACAGTAGCTCTGTATCTTGGTCTCTGTAAACCTCTATTTCCTCATCTAAAAATGGAGATAACAATATAATCTCACAGCGTTGTTAAAAGGACTAAAACAGATAATGCACATAAAGTGCTCAGTACCTGCCATTTAAGGAGTGCTCCATAATGGCAAGACTCATTATTATTGGCCTGATTTCCCCCTATTTTCTGTTGTCATGACATTGTATAGGCATATGGTAACTTTGAGTATTTGGTTTTTCTCATTTGTTTTACCACTGAAAATGTTTTGTCTTCTCCTTCAGAGAAGACAGGTGGCAATACACCACTGAGGATCAGTATGAAGGTTCAGAGGCACTCTAGCAGAGGGATTGAAACTGTGGGGTCTAGAACCAGATTTGCTTGGATTTGAATCCTGATTCTATCATTTATTAGCTATGTGATCCTGTACAACTTATTTACTACTCTGAACCTTAGTTTTCCAATTTTAAAATGGAGATAATAGTAGTACCTGTTTTTTATGTAGGGAGATAGGGATTAAATGAATGGATATATGTACTCACATATGTATATATATATACACACAAACACATATATAGCATTTGACACAGAACCTGACGTTTCATGTTGGTAATGTTAAAAAGCATTGAATGGACAGAATTAGTAGAAGAAGGGAATTTTGTGGGAGTGGGGGGCATTTGTATAAACACAGCCTGAAACTCAGCCCCAGTATCAAAGGACCATCCTGAGTGAGCACCTGAATGAATCACACTTGTTTTTTTGGCAGTGTGTACACAGCTTACTTACCAAAGTACACCTTACTGTGGTCCAGGTGTACTTTGCTTTGATAAAATGTATGAACAAACTAGTAAAGAAATAATGAACCTCTACCACAAGACTCTCAGCTTAATGCTAGGGCCTGTGGAAATACATATGAAGAAGAGGAAATGTTCTCTGTCCTTGGGGAACCTACAGTGTTGGCTGTACAGATGAGATTAACAGCATTGAAACATTATGAGAAAGTTCAGTTAAGTTCAGCCACTCAGTTGTGTCCGACTCTTTGCGACCCCATGAACCGTAGCACGCCAGGCCTCCCTGTCCATCACCGACTCCCAGAGTTCACTCAAACTCATGTCCATCGAGTTGGTGATGCCATCCAGCCATCTCATCCTCTGTTGTCCCCTTCTCCTCCTGCCCTCAATCTTTCCCAGCATCAGCGTCTTCTCAAATGAGTCAGCTCTTCACATCAGGTAGCCAAAGTATTGGAGTTTCAGCTTCAACATCAGTCCTTCCAATGAACACCCAGGACTGATCTCTTTTAAGATGGACTGGTTGGCTCTCCTTGCAGTCCGAGGGACTCTCAAGAGTCTTCTCCAACACCACAGTTCAAAAGCGTCAATTCTTTGGTGCTCAGTTTTCTTTATAGTCCAACTCTCACATCCATACATGACCACTGGAAAAACAATAGCCTTGATTAGATGGACCATTGTTGGCAAAGTAATATCTCTGCTTTTCAATATGCTATCTAGGTTGGTCGTAACTTTCCTTCCAAGGAGCAAGCGTCTTTTAATTTCAGGGCTGCAATCACCATCTGCAGTGATTTTGGAGCCCAGAAAAATAAAGTCAGCCACTGTTTCCACTGTTTCCCCATCTATTTGCCATGAAGTGATGGGATCGGATGCTATAATCTTAGTTTTCTGAATGTTGAGCTTTAAGCCAACTTTTTCATTCTCCTCTTTCACTTGCATCAAGAGGCTCTTTAGTTCTTCTTCACTTTCTGCCATAAGGGTGGGGTCATCTGCATATCTGAGGTTATTGATATTTCTCCCAGCAATCTTGATTCCAGCTTGTGCTTCTTCCAGCCCAGTGATTCCCATGATGTACTCTGCATAAGAAGTTAAATAAGCAGGGTGACAATATATAGGCTTGACGTACTCCTTTTCCTATCTGGAACCAGTCTGTTGTTCCATGTCCAGTTCTAACTGTTGCTTCCTGACCTGTATATAGGTTTCTCAAGAGGCAGGTCAGGTGGTCTGGTATTCCCATCTCTTTCAGAATTTTCCACAGTTTCTTGTGATCCACACAGTCAAAGGCTTTGGCATAGTCAGTAAAGCAGAAGTAGATGTTTTTCTGGAACTCTCTTGCTTTTTCCATGATCCATCAGATGTTGGCAATTTGTACACGAGAGTATTAAGTGCTAAATGGTGTAGCAGAGTTGGTAAGTGCTGCAAGAATCCAGAGAAGGGGGAGGGGAAGGAGGCCAGAGAGAGGAAAGGCTTCTTGGAGTTACTGTTTTGAGCTGGGCTTTTCAGGATGGGGAAGATCTGGCTGGGAGAAGGGGAAGGGTAAATAAGAGGTGCTTATCACAGTGCTTAAGGACTAATTAGGGATTCTTTTAAGTACTTGACACTCACAGAATTTCAGGACTCGAGTTACAAAAAGTTCTGCTTACTCATGCAAACATTTTGGATCGTGCTGGACTGGGACAGAAAGATTTGGGGTCTTCATCCTCACACTAAGTATTTGTGTTCACGTGTTCAAATTTCCTTCTATTTTTTAGGCTTATGTTTCCTCACTATAAAGTGAGAGGGCTGAACTTAATAACTTCTAAGATCCATTCCTACTCTGAAGACAGCCATGTGCATTGCTAATGTCTCTGGGCCTGGCACTGTATACTTATCAATTTACTAACAACCCTTGTGATGGAATACTCTTGTATCACCTGTTTTATAGAGGAGGGAACAAAGGTTCAGGAAGGTTATGTAAAATACTCAAGGTTTGTCATGCAAGAGGGTCATGAACCTGTATCACTAGTACCATGTGATATAGTTAGTTTCTGTATGGAGGAGATTTACAAAGAAGTAGCAGAACACATGTGGTCCCCTGAACTCTCATCATGCCACAGCACAGACCAGCCGTAGATGTTCTACATGCATGCGTGTTCTGTGTGGCCAAGGTTCTGGCATGGTTGGACTCTGTCTGGGCCAGTACACTGGACTTGGGGCAGAGAGCAGTCCAAGTGTGAGAGTGAGCCCTATCCCAGATTCAGATTACATTTATAGGTTAATCTAAGAGGAGCTGGACTTCTCTGGTGGCTCAGATGGTAAAGAATCCATGTGCAATGCAGGAGACCCAGGTTTGATCATGGGTGGGGAAGATCCCCTGGAGGAGGAAATGGCAACCCACTCCAGTATTCTTGCCTGGAGAATCCCGTGGACAGAGGAGCCTATTGGGCTACAAGAGTCAGACATGACTTGGTAACTAAACTACCACCAAGAGGAGCTAGGGGCCACCTAGTTTTTTAAGTGACAAGAAATATGTCAAAGGATCTCTCAGCCCTGGGGCCACACCAAGGAACAGGCATCTAGGGCATCAGGATCTACATACTAAAGTTGATAGGAACAGACTTGCATACCCAGCGTGGTGACAGTAGCCGAAAGTCTAATCTCTTTGCAGTCAAGTTCAGTGCAGCTGAGCAGACTCTTGGTCATATTACCAAAAGGTGGAGGAAATGAGCCACCAGTGTCATCTGGATATGTCTCTTAACTAGGACAGCCAGCAGAGTTGGAATCAAACACAGGCAGTGTGGTGCCAGAGCCCTCACTCTTAACCAGTGAACTGTCAGTTCTTATGTGAGGTGCTCACTCACTTCAGTCATGTCTGATTCTTTGCGACCTTGTGGACTGTAGCCCGCCAAGCTCCTCAGTCCAAGGGATTCTCCAGGAAAGAATACCGGAGTGGATTGCCATACCCTCCTCCAGGGGATCGTCCCTATCTAGGGGTCAAACCTGGGTCTCCTGCATTTCCTGTATGGCAGGTGGATTCTTTTTACCGCTGAGCCACCGGAGAAGCCCTGTCAATTCCTATATTTCTGCTAAATATAGTGGTGGTTTTATATGTAGGGAAAGCAAGATAACTTTCCAGCCAGTACAGTCTGAATTTGAATCCTGGCTCCTCCACTTACCACACGTGAGGTAAGTTATTTAATCTCTCTAAGCCTGTTTCCCTAATTGCACAGTGATAAAAATAATACCTGTGTGGGTACAAGTGACGTCGCTTCAGTTGTGTCCCACTCTTTGTGACCACATGGACTACAGCCCACCAGGCTCTTTTGTCCATGGGATTCTCCAGGCAAGAATAATGGGGTGGGTGGCCATTCCCTTCTGCAGGGGATTTTCCCAGCCCAGGGATCAAACCCTCATCTCCTGCTGCTCCTGCATTGCAGGCGGATTATTTACTGCTGAGCCACCAGGCAAGACCCCCAAATAATCCCTACCTCCCAGGTTTATTCTTGAGGATTAAATGAGATAATAAATGGAAAGTTCCTAGAACCCTGCCTGAGGGTATAGGAGGTGCTTAGAAAATATGGCTCCTGTCAGCCGGCTCACCTTCTAAAAGGGCTCAGTTCTGAGATAATCCACAAGATGTCCCCCTCTCAAAAGAAAGTTCTCTAGCAGGGCTATGTGTTATAAATATGTATATCTGAAGATCTGAGTTCTTGAAAAATGACTTTCACGTCCATGCCTGCCTGTGCAAAAACATATATTGAACCATGTGCCCAGGAAGAAATCATAGTTGGCTTTGCAACCAATGCACATATGGCTCTCGAGGCAGTTCTAAGGCAGGCCGGTTGCTTTCCAGGCTGTGTGTGGGCTGCCACTGCATCCCTACAGTACAGCCCAAGCAGGATGTAGTGGAAGGACTTTGAGGATCTGTAATTAATGTTCCTTTCTCAAGTCCTGAGAGAAATATATGAATCTTGAGGGGTGTGCATGTATGTGGACGTGTGTGTGTTTGCTTGTGGAGGCACATTTGCGTGCCCATGTACATACTGGGGGCAGACAGAGGTTGGGGGACAGAGGTTGCCCCCACCTCTCTGAAAATTTTGCACTAGACATGGAAGCATCCTTTCACTTCCTGCTATTCTGAGGAGTTTATTTTTGGTGGGTCCTTGTGGTACAGGACACAAGTTCAGAAAGATACTCTGCTGTTTGTGTGGAACAGATAATACCAGGCCTAAAATAATGACATGCATTCAGGATGATGGAACAATAAGAAATCTAAGTGTAGAAGCTGCTTCTGCAGCAGGAGCAATATAGTTGTAGAGTCATTTATTTATTTAACCACTTGAAAAAACACTTCCTCTTGGTCAACACAGGAGGAAGACAGCAGCTGTTTTTGATTCTTTCTTGCCTTCCATTCCACTCATTTGCATACTGAGTAAAGGGCCTACAACCTGGCGACCACTTTGTCCTTTAGTCTTTTGTACATGAGCTTGCGTCTCCTAAGGATAATTTCCTTTGTTGTTTCTCAATGAAGGGTGACAGTGTCTTGGCTGCTAAAGCTGCATCACACTGCTTTTTTTCTGAGAAGAGAAAATGGCCTTTCTATTTTTCTTGCAAACTTCCCAATATTCTGGATATTTTAGGCAAAGTTCATCATGGCCCTGTTTGGGGTAGAGCAGGTCTGGGTTGGGACTGCTGAAAGATCTTTTGGTCTCTGAGAAACTAAGATACTGAGATTCACAAGAAAAGTCTTTTGCACCCTTCAAGAAATCCTCTCTTCCCAGGTGCTCAGAGTCCTTATGCTGCCTCCACTGTTCCCGCGTTGTTTCACCTAGACTGACCCTTTCTGGACAACACTCTAAGAGCCAGATTTTTTTTTTTTTTCCAGGTCTACGTCCTTTGCCTGAATCTCTGATCCACAGTGTCTTTTCCTCTGTTTCCCAAGATTGTCCTTGGCTTCATGCTTTTCAAACTGGATTTAGCAAAGCCTGGGTGTACATGACAGTGTGGCAGGGGGTATATATAGCCTCCTCTGGACTGTCACTTTTTCTTGGTGGCAATTCATTTGAATATATTCCGGAATAGAATGCAAAATTCTCTCAAATCTTTAAGATAAAATAATTAAGTAATGCCCATTGAGTACTTACTGTATACAAGGCTCTAAGTGCTTGGTATGTATTAACGAGGCTCATCCTCGCAGCAACTTGAAGAAGTAGGTTACTATATTTAACCCAATTATGCTCTGTGCTGTGCTTAGTCGCTCAGTCATTTTCAACTCTTTGCCACCCTATGGACTGTAACCCACCAGGCTCCTCTGTCCATGGGGATTCTCCAGGCAAGAATACTGGAGTGAGTTGCTATGCCCTGCTCCAGGGCATTGTCCCAACCCAGGAATCGAACCCAGCTGTCCTTTATTGCAGGTGGATTCTTTACTATCTGAGCCACCAGGGAACCCAATTACATGAATGAGAAAACTAAGGCTTGGGGTGATTAAATGACTTGTTCAAGATCAAAGATCTGGGTAAGTGGTAGTCTGGCTGAAAATCCATGCTCTTAGCTACAATCTTGTATTTGCTGACAAGGACAGATTGGACTATACCCTCCAGACCTAAGGAGATTTCTCTGTCCTTAGTGTAAAGTGCAGCTGTTCTGTTAAATGGATGTATATAGCTTGGCCTGAATCTTTGAATGAGGTAACCTTCACTTAAAGGAATAATTCTGATATTGGGTTGGGGGAGCATGTTGCAGGTCAGTGGAGGAGATAGCTTGAGATAATGTAACCAAGTCCAAAGTATCCAAGAGACAAGGTGTAGAGGCAAGGAATATGACTTTATTTGGAAAGCTGGCAGACCGAGAATATTGTCTCAAAATAACCATCTAATGGGGATCTGGATGTCAGGTTCTTTTATAGAGCAGAGATGGGGGGAAGTGAGGAAACAAAGTAAAAAGGCCATTAATCTTGCAAATATCTTTTAGAATGGCAAGCCTCAGGCAGGGGAGTTTTAACTTCTTCCTTCCTGCCATCCACAAGTGGACAGGGTCCTGAACAAAGGCACTTTAGTTAACAGAGGAGAGGGGTGCAAGGTTCCCTGAGGCAGCCCATTTATGTATGATTATAATAACAAAAGCAATGAAAAGCAAGTCCAAGAAACATTTCTGTCCTGAAGTCAGAATTGGTTTTTCCCTGCAATGGTAGTTACCACTCTATGTTGTTAAATCAAAGACCAGAAGTTAGTCATCTTCTGTCTACTCATAAGATCAGGGATATAAATGGGTTTGGCAGATAGGAGCTTCAGTCCATATCACTAAGGGTAATCCATATGTTGAAGCCGTAACCCTGCAATGTGGGCTTCCCTGGTGGCTCGGCTGCTAAAGAATTCACCTGCAATGCAGGAGACCTGGGTTCGATCTCTGGGTTGGGACGATCCCCTGGAGAAGGGAATGGTTACCCACTCCAGCGTTCTGGTCTGGAGAATTCCATGGACTTTATAGTCCATGGGGTCGCAAAGAGTCAACGAATGAGCGACTTTCACTTTCACTTTTCAATCGCGCAATGTGGCTGTATTCGGAGATACAGTTTAGGAGAAACTAATTAAGGGTAAGTGAAGTCCTAAGGCTGGGACCCTGATTGGTTGGGACTAGTATTCTTACAAGAGACATCTTGAGTGCTATTATGCTTGTGTGTGTGTGTGTATTTTCTTTCTCTCCTCCTTCCTCCCTTCTCTTTCCACCTTTCCTCTCCCTTGCTTTCCACGCATGCGCACAAAGAAGAGGTCATGCGAACACATAGCAAGATGGAGGTTGGTCTACAAGCCAAGAGAAGAGGCCTCAGAATGAAGCCAACCTTTCCATCGCCTTGATTTTGAACTTCTTAGTCTCCAGAACTTTGAGAAATGTATTTCTGTTGTTTAAAACACGCAGTCTGTGATATTTTGCTAGAGCAGACCTAGCAAGTCTTCCCTGGTGGCTCAGTGATAAAGAATCTGCCTGCAATGCAGGAAACACAGGTTTGATCCCTGAGCCAGGAAGAGCCCCTGGAAACAGCAGTGGCAACCCATTCCAGTATTCTTGCCTGGAGAATTCCACAGACAGAGGAGCCTGGCGGACTACAGTCCATGGGGTTGCAGAGTGGGACATGGCTGAGCGACTAAACAACAACAGAGTAAGTTAATACAGGCAAGATCTGTCGTTTTCCTCTATTTTATAGATTAAATGTAATCTTAGAGCTCCCAACATGTTTTTATGGGCAGGAAATTCAATCTCAGTTATTTAGGGGGTTTCCTATGTTCCTACATGAGATAATTGGTGAGTCCTGGGCTTTTGTTAGGCCAGAAAATCAGGTGAGGGCCAGGTCCTTAGTGCTAAGTGGTTCCAGCTTTGCTTGCTCCTTGGGATCCCAGAGGTTGCCATTAGCAGGCTCCTGTTGATTGGTTTTGGGCACTGCTTCTCTGAGTGGACCCAAAGATGCTGCTCACAAGGTCTTTGCTTTTGACTGCTGACCTGTGTGGTTCACTGTGTTTGCATGCAGAGCACTGTCTTTGTCACTCAGTTCTCTGACCTCTTTCAGTCTCAGTGGGAAGGAATGCAACTCTGTCTTGGGATCAGTGGCTTCTCCTTCCCAGCTCAGAGCTCTTCTCTGTATGGAATGATACAGCAGAATTGCCTTCATTCATCCTTTAGACCAGGAGTCGAAGAACTTTTTGTGTAAAGGTTCAGATATGTTGGTTTGTGGGTTATATGGTCTCCCATATAACCCAGCTGAGGTTGCAAACACCTCAGCTAGAGAGCAGTCACATGCAATTTGTAAATGAGTGGGTGTGCTCTTCCAATGAAACTTCAGTTATGAGCAACAAATTTGAATTTAATGTAATTTTCATGTCACGAAATATTCTTTTTTATTTTCTTCCCCCCAACCATTGTTTAAAAAAGAATTAAAAAACATTCTTAGTTCACAGGCTATACGAAAACAGTCAGTGGGCCTGGTTTTGAGTTGAGATGTAGATTTCTGATCTGTTTTAGACTTTTGCAACTCGAAGTGTGGGTGCATGGACCAGCAGTGTTAGCATCATCTGTGAACTTGTTAGAAATGCGGAACTTCAGGCCTCACTACAGACCCACCCAATAGGAATCAGAGTTTTAATAAGATCTCTGGTGAGGCACATTAAAGTTTTGTGAGAAGCAGTTTAGAAACACAGAGCTGGCTTCTCATTTCTGGACACTGGGGAGGGAAGAGCAGATGCTAACATCAGTTATCAGTTTTCTTTCCTCATTTCCATTCATTGCTATCTCGACATTGACCTTCCTACCCGATTTCTGCTGTCGCCCTTTCCTGAGTGGGGCAGCACTTAATAATGTGAGTTACAGCCAGCATTCCATTAGCCATACTAATCCACAATCATTAGCACTTGACCTTAGAATGAGTCATTTGATGTTTTTACTTTCTATATTCTGGCTTACTTCTTTCAATGTTAACATTCCCACTTTCTGAGTTGAGCAGCAGCTGAGTATTAGGGAAGAGATGCCTTGGGGGCATTCTTGGAAATAATGTCAGAATAGCCTGGAATTAAAATTTTGTTGTGGCTAATCCCCACAGTATTAGCAAATTCAGTAATACAATGCATGGACCACTAACATTTGCTGGAGCAAATATCACAAAACTGGCAGAATTTTTTTCAACTGCACATAGTTTTTAGGTACTGTATTAGTTTTTGTTTGGTAGGCTTTTTAAAAAATTGTGGGTTTTTTTCCCTAGACTAATATTAAAATATGTGCATATCATGAGCTCACATCTGTGGGCATAGGGAGCTCAGAGGTGTGGGGGAAAGTCTCCCTGACACTAAAATTTTCTTGTAGATAATCCCTGCAATGATGTGGAACAGCCTCATGAGGTGACAGTGTATCGATAATTAAGATGTGTTTTGCCTGCCTTGGGCCCTTTACCATCACACTCTTTCTCAGTCTTCCTTGGTGAGTTGTATACCAACAGTCTCATCACTAATTATCAGTGGTTCCTGCCTGAGATTCCCAGAACCCCAGTTTTGTGGAAGCGGGAGACAGACTCCTGCTTTTCTCTTCTTTCTAAATCTTGCAGTCGTTAAAGTTTGATTTCCGTTAATGCATGAATGTCACCACCCCAATGAAAATGCAGCTCTTCTGTGTGTGTTTTGATTAACTTGTCAGAGGCCAGGCAAGGAGAGGTAGGAACAGCAGTCCTGCTCCTGCGCTCTGTTATTTCTGCTTACATTACTTGTCACATCTGTCAGTTTCAGGAACATTCATATATATGGAGCCCTTATTTTTAGTACTTTAATTATCTTGGATGCTCAAGGACACAATTAATGTATCATGTTGGTCACATTGATGCGTTACAAAGACAGTAGGTGGCCTTGCAAGAAATGTGGGCTTAGGGAGTGGGTTTCCAAAGTGCTTGTGCATGTGGCAGAGTAACTAGGTAAATTCCCTTGGGTCTTGGCCTCTGGAGGGTCAGCCTCTGAAATAAATCCCGTATATTTACTTTGGTCTTCAAAATGCTAATAAGACTTTTTCGTCATATCCTGCTCCTCAATCTTTTTAGTCTACACACCACCCAACTTGACTCTCCATCTTCCCTAACAGTGATTCATGTGCTAATCTCATCTTCCTGATGGATTGGAAAACAATAATAAGTAACTTTTATGGAGTGTTTACTCTGGCTTCCCCAATAGCTCAGTTGGTAAAGAATCTGCCTGCAGTGCAGGAGACCCCAGTTTGATTGCTGCGTCAGGAAGATCCCCTGCAGAAGGGATAGGCTACCCACTCCAGTATTCTTGGGCTTCGCTTGTGGCTCAGCTGATAAATAATCCGCCTGCAATGCTGGAGACCTGGGTTTGGAAGATCTGGAGAAGGGAGAGGCTACCCACTCCAGTATTCTGGCCTAGAGAATTCCATGGATTGTATAGTCCATGGGGTCACAAAGAGTTGGACACGACTGAGCAATTTCACTTCACTTTACTCTGTGCCTGCTGCTGCTGCTGCTGCTAAGTTGCTTCAGTCATGTCCGACTCTGTGCGACCCTAGAGACGGCAGCCCACCAGGCTCCCCTGTCCCTGGGATTCTCCAGGCAAGAATACTGGAGTGGGTTGCCATTTCCTTCTCCAATGAATGAAAGTGAAAAGTGAAAGTGAAGTCGCTCAGTCATGTCTGACTCCTAGCGACCCCATGGACTGCAGCCCACCAGGCTCCTCTGTCCAGGGGATTTGCCAGGCAAGAGTACAGGAGTGGGGTGCCATTGCCTTCCCCGTACTCTGTGCCTGGTACCTTGCAGATGCTATCATATTTAGTCCTCTCACAGCAACCCTTCAAGGTATGTACTATTTTTATCCCCAATTTCTAGATGACGAATCTAAAGAATAGTAACTTGCTCAAGGCCACATGACTAGTATGTTCTGGAGCTAGGATTTTGGCTGTGATTCTAGGGCACAGGCTCTCAATTACTGTGTTATACCACACTCAACTCAAATAATAATAGCTAACAATTACTGAGTGCTTGCTTACCTTTTGACCAAACATGTGCTAAGTTTTTCATATGTATTAACTCACTAATCCTCTTAAAATTCTGTAAACTAGATTTTATTATTATCCCCAATTTTCAGGGAAAGAAACTGGGGCACAGAGATGTTGAATAACTTAACAATTCACACCATTAAACGATTATAGACAGAAGCAGTCTTTGGTCACAGAGTGATCTGACTGCATTCTTAATCACTCTCTTATATTACCTTCTGGGCTTCCCTGGTGGTTCAGATGGTAAAGAATCTGCCTGCAATGCAGGAGACCCAGGTTCAATCTCCGGGTCAGGAAGATCCCCTGGAGAAGGGAATGGCAACCCACTCCAGTATTCTTGCCTGGAGAATTCCAGGGACAGAGGAGTCTAGCAGGCTATAGTCCATGGCATTGCAGAGTCATACACACCTGAGTGACTAACACCCACACTACCTTCTAGTATACTATACTGGGCCAAGGCAGGGGATGTCAAAGAGTGAGGTATGTCCATCTGGGGAGAGAATGGAGAGAGAATGGGGAGGTAGTGGGAGCCACTATGCACTTTCTGCTAACTGTTACATGCGGGAATGTAAGCACGGTGTCCTCAGAGCTGCCAGTTTTTAAAAGAGAAGCCCCAAATCTGGAACTTTACATGAAATTTCTGTATTTTAAATATTGGCAACAAGTTCCAATTTTTAAAAAGCAGCATTCTAGATTACAGGAAAATCTGTTGATAAGAAACCTTAAATTATAGATAAGGATATTTAATTCACAGACTTAGAAAATATTTGAGTGCTTCTTATAAACACTCTTGTGGCTCAGCTGTAAAGAATCCGGCTGCCAATAAAGGAGACTCAGGTCAAGTTCAATCCCTGGGTCAGGAAGATCACCTGGAAAAGGAAATGGCAACCCACTCCAGTATCCTTGCCTGGAGAGTTCCATGGTCAGAAGAGCCTGGTGGGCTACAGTCCACTGGGTCACAAAAGAGTTGGACACCACTTAGTGACTAAACAACGACAACATATGAACACTGCTAATTCTAGATACTATTGTTCAGTGTAAGGACTTCCTATTTTCTCTGTTAATTCTCAGTGTTGATTAAAAAATTGACTCCCTCCCTGATTTCACTGGTAGCAAATCAGTTTAAATGATGGTTTATTTATATTTTAGAGTTTAATTCCTTACCAATGCTGTAAGATTGTTGGAAGAAAAATGTAGGCACACAGAGTTTAATACACCAAGGACGAATGTTAAATTCTCTTATCTTTTCCCCAAATGTGGATAGTTGTATGTAGAAATAAATATACATTTATGTAAACTTTGATTGCAGTGAACAAAACACACATATTATGCCACACACACGGGGATGCGCCTGTACAACACATCTGTCAGCCACATCTGATCGGTGGGCTGCCAGATCCCAACCTCTGAGTTAGGGAATGCATCCTTTTTTCCCCTGTCTGCAGTTCCTAGCCTATTACTGGGTTTATAGTAGGCACTAACTAAAGACATATTGCTCTTGTGTGTTCTTGTGCTTGTCTCAAACCTGATGACCTCTCTCAGGCCATGTCTGTCAATCTCCACTAAGAGAATTTCCTTGCTGTTTTTCTGAGCTGGCACCCAGTTTTTCTTATTCGTAGGGCATTTACAAATGAATTGGAAGGGGCTCTGATCTATCCTCTGCAGAAGCTGTTTCCATAAAATATTTCTCAAAACAAAAAAAACAGCAAGTGAAGGTGGCCTGGAGGTTTCCAATCCTGGCTGGATATTAGTCACCTAGAGATCTTTTAATAATGCTGATTCTAGAGTTCCAGACTCAAATTCTGATTTAAATGGTCTGTAGTGGGACCCTGGGCATCAGTAGTTTTTAGTAAAAGCTCCCCTGTTATTCTAATCTGCAGCCAGTGTTGAAAACTGATCCAACTGATGAATATGTTTGTCAAAAGGTCCCAAATGTCCACTCTGGGACTTGATAGACTGCTTTCTCCTTCACTAAAATAGGAGAGTTTTGTAAGGTAAAGAGTCAGATGAGGGTCATCATATCTTTATGTATTTTTTTTTTTTTTGTAAGCCAGACTACTGTTCTGTCTAGTTCTTCTGTAGTGGCTGTGTGAAAGGCAAGAACACGGGCTAAAAGGTATGTATTTGATATTGAAGAGGGTGTGGCAGGTAGTAGTAGCTTCTGAAATGGCTCCCAAGGATATTCTCCTCTTTTATGGAGGCTAGACCTGGTGACTTCTTTCTAACAAATATTATACAGCAGAAGCAATAGGATTTCCCTTCTATGATTAAGTTACAGAAGGTTGTAACCTCCATCTTGCTGGCTCTTTCTCTTTGGCTCTATTGCTTGCTCTGATGTAACAAGTTGCTAATCTAGGGGAAGTCCATATGACAAAAAAAATGAGATGAGTTCCCAATGAGGAACTGAGGCCTTCGGTACAAAAGCCTATGTACTGATTGCAGCCCTAACCAACACCTTGGCTGCAGCCTTTTAAGAGACCTTGAGTCAAAGGAACGGCCTACCTTGAGCCAAAGGAACTGCCTAAGCCATGCTTAGGTTTCTGACCCATGGTGAAATTATAAATGTCTGCTGTTTTAAGCTACTAAGTTTTGGAATTATTTGTTATACAGCAATAGAGAACTTACAGAGGGGATGATGAGGGATTCTGTTTACAGTAGGAGATTAAGAAGTGATTCCCCAACTTCAGCATACATTGAATTTCCTTGGGTAACAATAAAATGCAGATTCCTAGGCTATACCCTTAGAAGCTTTCAATTCATTTGATCTGAGGTGAGTCTTAGGAATATGCATCTATATCATACACCCTAGATGTTTCTGATGCAGGTGTTCTTTGGAATTACATTTCCAGAATTACCAGCCAGGAAGTGGAGTAAGCCTTTGGAGAGGCAGAGAAAATGTTGGAGGACCAGTGATTGCTAAGGGGGTATTGGACCAGTGGAGCAGGATTTCTGGAAGGCTTTTGGATCAATTGGGGCTTGTCTGGTGGCTGAGATGGTCAAGAATCTGCCTGCAATTCAGAAGATGTGGGTTCGATCCCTGGGTTGGGAGGATCCCCTGGAGAAGGGAATGGCAACCCACTCCAGTATTCTTTCCTGGAGAATCCCCATGGACAGAGGAAGCTGGTGGGTTGCAGTCCATGATGTCACAAAGAGTCAGACACAACTGAGTGACTAACCCTTTTTTTAAATTAATTAGGTGACATGTTGAAAGGAGTATTGAACTTTGAACTAAAAGAAGTCTTGTTGAAATTCTGCCATTTGCAGCAATGTGGATGGACCTAGAGAATATTATGTTTGGTGAAATACATCAGACAGAGAAAGACAGATGCTATGTGATATCACTAATATGTGGAATCTAAAAAAAAACCAATACTAGCAAATGTGTCTGCAAAACAAAAGCACTCACTCACAGACAAGGAAAACAAACTAATGGTTACTAAAGAGGAGTAGGGAGAGCGGAAGGACAAACTAGAGGTAGGGCGTGAAAGAGATACAAATCAATATGTATAAAATATATAAGCAACAAGGATATATTATATAGCATGGAGAATTATAGCCATTATCTGGTAGTAATTTATAATCTGCAAGAATACTTACACTTGAAACTAATATAAAGTTGTAAATCAGTTATACTTCAAAAATAATAATAAGATAAAAGAAGACTTGGAAGTCAGAAGATTAGCCCAATGATGGTATACTAGATGAGTTGAAGGGAGAGACACTAGAATCAGGGCCCAGGGTAGCATGAGGTGATAAAAGCCTGGACACAGGATGCTGGAATTGGGGACAGGGAGGAAAGGCATGAAGCATATTTTAAAGGAAGTTTTGAAGGACTTGATCACCGACAATAGAGATAGGATCTGAGAAAGAGAGAGATTTCAAGCCTGAGCAATTGGAAAAAATGTGCCATTGGCAGAGCTGAGAAGTTGAGAGAAGGGCTCAGATTTAGGGGCTATATCTCTCCTAGAACAATTTAGGGCTTGGTTACTTTCAGTGAATCAAATTTGACCTGGGAAGTTGAGTTGATTAGCAAAGGGTGCAGTTGGAGGCTGGGAATGAACCTACATAAGTTGAGATAGAGGTGCTCCCTGCCCACTGATGGATAAATGGCATCACCTATTGGTGGTGCAGGGCTTCTGTGGTGGCTGAGCTCATAAAGAATCTACCTGCAATGCAAGAGACCCAGATTTGATCTCTGAGTTGGGAAGATCCCCTGGAGAAGGAAATGACAACCCACTCTAGTATCCTTGCCTGGAGACTTCCATGGACAGAGGACCTTGGTGGGCTATAGTCCATGGGATCAAAAAGAGTCAGACATGACTGAGACACTAATTGTGCATGTACGCACATGCCCCCCCCCCCACACACACACGATTGGTGATGGGAGAATGGCCTAGATGTAGCCTTGCTCTCCTTTGCTTTGAGCCTAGCCTTAAGCTTAGGTAGTATTCTGAACTGTAGGGACTTGGTACTCACCTATCTGTCAGTCAGATGAGAGTTGCCCCACGTTGGTGCCACCTGAATGGAATACACTGACAAAGTCCAGCTCTTCAGAGAGGGAAGCATGATATTGGGCCTCCTTCAGGTGAGAACCTCTCTGTGGAGGTGAGGCTAGAGATCCTGTGAAATGAGTCACTTTTTTAAAAAAATTCTTCTACTGTATTTATTTCCTACTTGGCTCTATCCTTACAAAGCTGGTCTAGTGTATGCTAGGGAGCTGAGAGAGGAGAGTCCATACCAGTATTTCTGACAGGTGTGTTATGGATAGAAAGAATCTGTTTCAGGTTACACTATAAGAGATGAAGGCCCGAGCCTCTGTCAGACATTTCAGTGGCTGAGGCCTGAGTAGTGGCTTTGTACAAGTTGCCAGCCCCTGTCTGCTGTGGCAGCCTCAAGGGAACTGCTGCCTCAGAAGCTGTGGCCCTTTCATCACATTAATTCTGATTAATAATAATAAGTCCTCACACTGCTTCATGGGGGCCAAAGATATGGCTATCCCAGAGATGAAGACTAGCACTGAATGAAATATTCTGGGCCCCAACCTGACGTGAATTGATTGTCATCCTCAAAAGACTGTCAGAACTAATCCCATTGTGCCTTACTTCCCAAGGCTCTCTGGCCACTGCTCACCCTCATACTGCCCTGTTCATTTTCTAGTCAGGCACAAGTCACTTCCTTCCATCTCCTCCTGTGCCCTTACTGTGAAAGTGAAAGTGTTAGTCGCTCAGTTGTGTCTGACTCTTTGTGACCCCATGGAATTTAGCCCACCAGGCTCCTCTGTCCATGGAATTCTCCAGACAAGAATACTGGAGTAGGTTGCTTTTACTGTGCCTTCTAGAAATGCCTCTCTGTGAAGGCCAAAGTACTTATATCTTTAACTTCTTATCAGGGCATGTCCTCTACCTCCTGCCATAAACTGGAACCTTAGCTGCCTCAAAACCATGTGTCCCAGGAGGTGAGGTTGGGGCTTTCATGGCTCCCCCACATCCCTTTAGGATTATTGTTCTCTCTTCCTCCCGCCAAAGTGCATTCCCCAACTCTCTTCATTGTTGTCGCCTACCAACCTTCTGATTACACCCCCTAATTTATGGCAGACCTGGATTGTGACTTATTCTCTTCCTCTCCTTCTTCTCATCATTGAGGACTTCCAGATTGTTGTGTCAAATATGTCAGAGCATTACATGCCTCAGGGAGCTTTTGTTATAGAAAAGTCTAAGTTGTTGGAAATTTCCAGATGAATTGTCCAAGAGTGAAGGACTTTGAGAGTGGGAGGAGAAGAGAGTGGACCAGCTGTGTTATGTACTGGACACAGGACGGGGAGGGAGGCAGTGACCCAGTGTGTCTGGGATCTGGGCCTTGATTCTTCTACCTCCCAGCAGCCCAAGGGATGTGGTAGACAGTCACTTTGGTGGGGCTGGGGTTACCTCTAGGCTTTGTTGTTCTTTCCACCCATCTAGGCTGCATCATCTGGCTTGCAGGATCTTAGTTCCCTGACCATAGACTGAACCCACACACCGTACATTGTAAACACAGAGTCTTAACCACTGGACCGCCAGGAAAATCCCTGGCCATTGTTCTTGGTGACCTCAGTATTCACATGGACGATCCATCCCTCATCATGGACTTTCACTTCCTTGCTCCCTTCACTTCAATTATCTTTTCCTCTATCCACCTTTGACCCACCCACCTGCTTTGTCATACATCTTTTTCACTACCAGAAACTGCATTATTTTATAAATCTTGACCTCCACTGCTGCAGGTCTTCAACCTTATCAGGTTAGACATCTAATCCATTGATTCCCACTACATTTTCTCTGTCAGCCCCTCATTGTTTATATTTACCTCCTTCCCCAGCTTAGAGTTCATTTGTAGTATCGTTATTATTGCATTCCTTTCCCCTTTCTTTTAGTTTAACTAAGCTGTCATATCCTGCTGCTGCTGCTGCTAAGTCACTTCAGTCGTGTCCGACTCTGTGCAACCCCATAGATGGCAGCCCACCAGGCTCCCCCGTCCCTGGGATTCTCTAGGCAAGAACACTGGAGTGGGTTGCCATTTCCTTCTCCAATGCGTGAAAGTGAAGCTGCTCAGTCATGTCGACTCCTAGTGACCCCATGGACTGCAGCCTACCAGGTTCCTCCGTCCATGGGATTTTCCAGGCAAGAGTACTGGAGTGGGGTGCCATTGCCTTCTCCAATGCCTTCTAGATTGTCTCTAATCTTGCTTCCAATGAGGACGTGGCTTCTTCCTCTCTTTCCTGCATTATTGATATCTCCCTCTCTTCTGGTCTTTTGCACAATCAACCATATTATACAACCTGTAGTCAAAATAAAAACTAAACAATAACCTTTCCCTTCACATCCTCCTCTAGCTACCATCCCATTTCCCTATTTCTCTTCACAGCCTAGTTTCTTGAAAGATTTGTCTGTCCAAGCTCTTGTTACTCACATCTTTGTTGTTGTCCAGTTGCCTAGTCATGTCCAACTATTTTCAACTCCATGGACTGCAGCATGCCAGGGCTCCCTGTCCCTAACCATCTCTTGAAGTTTGCCCAAGTTCATGTCCATTGCATTGGTGATGCCGTTCAGCCATCTCATCCTCTGACACCCTCTTCTGCTTCTGCCCTCGACCTTTCCTAGCATCAGGGACTTTTTCAATGAGTCGTCTGTTTGCATCAGATGACCAAAATGCTGGAGCTTCAGCTCCAGCATCAGTCCTTCCAGTGAGTATTCAGGGTTGATCTCCCTTAAGATTGACTGGTTTGATATCCTTGTTGTCCAGGGGACTTTCAGTAGTCTTCTCCAGCACCAGAGTTCGAAGGCATCGATTCTTTGGTGTTGTGCCTTCTTTACAGTCCAGCTCTCACAACCACATGTGACCATTGGGAAGACCATAGCCTTGATTATATGGATGTTTATCGGCAGAGTAATGTCTCTGCTTTTCAACACACTGTCTAAGTTTGTCATTGCTTTCCTGCCAAGAAGCAATCGTCTTCTGATTTCATGGCTGCAGTCACCATCCACAGTGATTTTGGACCCCAGGAAGAGGAAATTTGTCACTACTTACACCTTTTCCCCTTCTATTTGCCATGCAGTAATGGGGCTGGATGCCATGATTTTATTTATTTTAATATTTAGTCTTGAGCCAGCTCTTTCACTCTCCTCCTTAACCTTCATCAAGAGCTTATTCAGTTCCTCTTTGCTTTCTGCCATAGAGTGGTATTATCTGCATATGTGAGGTTGTTGATGTTTCTTCTGCCTGTCTTGAATCTGGTTTGTAACTCATCCAGCCCAGCATGTCTCATGATGTGCTCATCCTATGGGTTAAACAAACAGGGTGGCAGCAGACAGCCCTGTCCTACTCCTTTCTCAATCTTGAACCAATCAGTTGTTACATACAGGATTCTGACTGTTGCTTCTTGACCTGCATACAGGTTTCTCAGGAGACAGGTAGGATGGTCTTGTATTCCCATCTCTCTAAGAGCTTTCCACAGTTTGTCATGATCTACACAGTCAAAGGCTTTAGCATAGTTGATGAAACAGAGAGAGATTTTTTTCTGAAATTCCCTTTCTTTTTCTATAATCTGACGAATGTTGGCAATATGATCTCTGGTTCCTCCTCCTTTTCTAAATCCAGCTTGGACATCTGGAAGTTCTTGGTTTGCATAATGCTGAAGCCTAGAATGCAAAATTTTAAGCATGACCTTACTAGCATGGGAGATAAGTGCGATTTTCAGATGGTTAGCACATTCTTTAGTACTGTCCTTCTTGGGAATTGGGATGAGGATTGACCTTTTCCAGTCCTGTGGCCACTGCTGGGTCTTCCAGATTTGCTGACATAATGAATGCAAAACCTTGATAGCATCCTCCTTTAGAGGTTTGAATAATTCTGCTGGAATTTAATCACATCCACTAGCTTTATTAACAGCAATGCTTCTTAAGGCCCACTTGACTTTGCACTCCAGAATGTCTGGCTCTGGGTGACTAACCACACCATCGTACTAATCTGGTTCATTAAGATCTTTTTTATACAGTTCTTCTATGCATTGTTTCCATCTCTTCTTGATTGTTTCAGCATCTACTAGGTCTGTACCATTTTTATCCTTTATTGTGCCCATCTTTGGGTAAATGCTCCCTTGATGTTTCCAATTTTCCTGAAGCGATCTCTAGTCTTTCCCCTTTTGTTGTCTTCTTCTATTATTAAACACTGTTCATTGAAGAAGGCCTTCTTTTCTCTTCTAGCTATTCTTTGAAACTCTGTGTTTAATTGGATGTACCTTTCCCTTTCTCCCTTGCTTTTTTCTTCTCTTCATTCTTCCCCTATTCATGATGCCACCTCAGATAACTACTTTGCCTTCTTGCTTTTCTTTTTTTTTTTTTTCGGGTGGTTTTGTTCACCGCCTACTGTACAATATTATGGACGTCTGTCCATAGTTCTTCAGGCACACTGTTATCTAGATCTTGTCCCTTAAATCTATTCATTACCTCTACTGCGAATTCATACAGGATTTGTATTAATTCATAGCTGTCTGGCCTACTGTTTTTCCTGGTTTTCTTTAGTTTAAGCCTGAATTTTGCTATAAGAAGCTGATGATCTGAGCCACAGTCAGCTCCAGGTCTTGTTTTTGCTGACTGTATACAGCTTCTCACTCCATCTTCGGCTACAAAGAATGTAATTGATTTGATTTCGGTATTGAGCATTTGGTGATGTTCATGTGTAAAGCCATCTCCTGTGTTGTTGAAAAAGAGTATTTTCTATGACTAGTGCATTCCCTTGGCAGAATTCAGTTAGCCTTTGCCCCTCACATCTTATTCCCCCTCAAACCTTCTCCAACCTGGCCTCAGTCTCCAACTGACTATATTTTGCTTCCATGTAGGTTTGAGAATCAAGCCTATGGGCAGCTCAGAGTGTAGCTTCAGAGTCTATTATAGTGCAAACACATGAGGAAACTAAGGGTCACGTTAAATGACTTGCCTAAGATCATACAGTAGCTACACTGGGAATGAATCCAGGTGCACCAAATTCTAGGAGCCTATGCAGCAGCATTCTTGTAATTAACCATGCCTCATCTTGCTCTGCAAATCTAGTTTAGGCTTATCACATTAAATTGTAATTATTTGTTGATCTGTCTCTTTCTCCATTAGATTATGATTTCAATGAAAATAACAAAGCTTAGAACACATAGAAGGTGTTCAAGAAATGCTTACTGAGTGAAAGAAGGAATGCTGTTATATGAGCTCTTCTGTTCTTTTTGTTTTGGTGGGGGGTCCCGAGCAGTGATGCCTTACTGCTGGTCACTACTTTCTCTTTAATATAATCATAGAATCATGAAATTTTAGAGCTGTAAGGGACCTTAGAGATCAGGAAATTAAGACCCATAGAGGTTAAGTAACATATCCAAGGTCACTTGGCTAGTTAGTTGCAGTCTGGTACTCTTCAATAGGTGTTAATGCTCTCTCCCTCCTTCTACATTCTCTTTTTTAACCTAAATAATTCCAGTATTAGCCAGCTTGTAGATGGCAGAATGTCAGTAGAAGGACACATTGTGAATGTGATGGGCAGCCGATGCAGTGCTTTTTAGTGTTAATGAACACTTTCCTCCTTGGTTTGAGCAGGTGCCTGCTAGCTACTTTGGTTCCAGTTCAAAATACACTTTTCATGAGCTCCTGTCTACATTATGTTCCTCTTAGTGCTTTGGTTATTTTAATGAGTTTTTCTTATCTCCTATTTATAAAACCAGACCTATTTTCTGATGTTTTGTTGTTATTGTTTTTTAATAACTCACATTCCCAAGTCTTGTTCCATTTCCATTGCTCTTTTTCTTTTATACTTTTAATGTTTGTGTGCTTGGAGTAGTGCAGTGCATTTTAAAATGCAATCTTGTTGCTTGCTAATGTAGTGCTAGAGCAATCAGTTTTTCTATAGGGAAGAATAAGCTAACTGGAAACCTTAACTAACCAGACCCTACAGTGTGAAGTTGTGGAAGTAGCAAGTAGCATAGTCTCTAAAATCAGGCCGAGTTGCTTTTAAATCCTGGCTTTACTGTCTATCCATCTATCTGCCTATCTATCCTGTTGATTGATCTCCCCTTACTCTTTTTTCTAACTGACATAGTTTTTATGTTATTAACATAGCAGTATATTAGTTTCAGATGTACAAGGTAATGATTTAATATTTGTATATATTGCAAAATAATCATCATAGTAAGTACAATTAACATTTTACTACTGAATTGTGTGACCTTGGACAGATCACTTGACCTCTGAGTGTTTCCATATCTTTAAAAGATAGGTATAATAGTATGCCTGTCTCATAGAGAAGATGTAAAGATTAAATGAAATAATATGTATACCTAGGTTTAAAAATCCTCATTATGTCACATACTGACTATATAATAATCTCAGTAAAGTTATTTAACTTCTCTGAGCTTCAGTTTTCTTCTCTGTAAAATGGGCATTGCTACCAGTTGGCATTTGCTGCATAATATACCACCTTAAAAGGTAGATTTTGTTTTGTTTTGTTTTTTTGGCTTAACACAACAGAAATTTATTTTCTCTGAGTTCTGGAGGCAAGAAGCATGAAATTAGTTTCACTGTGCCACAATCAAGGTGTCTGCAGGGTTATGCTCCTTCCAAGAGGCTCTACCAGATAGTCTCTTGTTGCTTTTTCCAGCTTCTGGTGGTGACTGGCATTCCCTGGCTTGTGGTCACATCACTCCAATTTCTGCCTCTGTGATCACACAGCCTACTCTTCTTCTCTCTCAGATATCCTTAAACTGCCTCTAATAAAGCTGCTTGTTCTTGCACTTACACAAGGGCCCACTTGGGTAATCTGGCACAGTTTCCAAATCTCCAGATCCCAAAAAGTAGTGGTTTAAAACAACCATATATTTGCTCATGATTCTGTGGGTTGGTGGTTTGGACTACACTCAGCTGGGACTGTCTCTGTTTCATGTTTGTCCTCTGGGTTCACTCATCCATTTATGTCAACTGACCTCACGTGTATGTCTGGTAGCTGGCTGGTTGTCAACAGGGGTGATGGAAGTAAGTGGGCTGAGTGTCATTCATTACCTGGCAGACACTAGTCTAACCCATTCACCTGGTGAGTGATGGTGGCTAAGAGCATCAAGAGAGCAGACTCAATGTGCAAATACTTTTCAAGTCTTGACTTACATTTGCAATTGTCCCATTGGTCAAAGTAAGTCATGTAACCAAGCCCAGAGTAGTTGTGGGAAGGCACTGACCAAGGACACGGATGCAGGGAAAGGGATTGATTATTGCAGCCATTTTTCCACAGACAATCTGTCATAGACTTGGTAATACCTGTTTTCTAGGATCTTTGTGAGAATTGGACATAATGCACACCAAGGACTGAGTGAAATGACTGGTATACTAGATACTCAGCAAATGACAGCTAAAATGTATTATATTGTACCTGACATACATCATGTATGTAGTTAAGGAAAGTTTTCTTTTATGTCCACTCTTCTTCCCTCATTACTTGGCTATTAGAAGAAAACTATGATCCAAAAAACCCCACAAAACCAAAAAAAAAAAAAAAGCAAACAAACCCACATGAATGATTTTAAATTTAATTGAGTTTTTCTAAATTAAACAAATATCCACAACAAAACACGAAATGAAAAATAAATTCCCAGACCCAAAGTGACAGGATTTGGGTACTGAGAAAACTTTATTATTGTACTTTCTCCACTCCTAACCATAGGGTCTATGACTCTGAGCACATACAGGATATTGGGTCTTCAAAGGAAAAAAAAAAATCATTATAGTGACCAAGGCAGTGAAGAGGGCATAGACATTTAACAAAGAATTTCTACACTTGGAAGTTGAACTAAACAGGTTTTGGGATTAACTCTGTTTTCCAAACAGTTACATTGAGATCCTTGAATCTTTGAGTTAGAAGGGACTTCAGAGACCTTTGCATTGTAGACTGTCTGTTCCTCCTCAGTAGTTCTCAAATATTTTGATCTTAGGGCTACTTTATAGTCTTAAAATTATTGAGGACCCCAAAGTGCTTTTATTTCTGTGTTTTATATCTGTCAATACTTATCATATGAAAAATTTAAGCTAAGAAGAATTTAAAAAATACAAGCGTATACAGCATATGTTAAGTTACTTGGCAAAACAACGATTCATCATATATCACATAGCTTCTGGAAAATTGCACTATACACTTAGAATGAGAGTGAAAAAAATAATGGCTTAGAATTATTATAAAAATGGTTTTGACTTTACTAAACATCTGAAAGAGTTTCAGGGACTCCCAGAGGGCCCCTGGACATTACTTTGCAAATTGTTGCTCTACAGTCTTCCTGTCAGAGAACGTGAAAGTGAAAGTCACTCAGTCGAGTCTGACTCTTTGCGACCCCATGGGCTATACAGTCCATGGAATTCTCTAGACCAGAATACTGGAGTGGATAGCCTTTCCATTCTCCATGGTATCTTCCCAACCCAGGGATCAAACCCAGGTCTCCCGCATTGCAGGCAGATTCTTTACCAGCTGAACCACAAGGGAAGCCCAAGAATACTGGAGTGGGTAGCCTATCCCTTCTCCAGCAGATCTTCCCAACCCAGGAATTGAACCAGGGTCTCCTGCATTGTGGGCGGCTTCTTTACCAACTGAGCTATCTGGAAAGCCCCCCTGTCAGAGAGGAGTTGCTCAACTGAAAAATTTGGAGGCAGTATGGTATAGTGAAAAGGCTCCACGTTGGGACTGCTGCTGCTGCTGCTAAGTCACTTCAGTCGTGTCCGACTCTGTGTGACCCCAGAGATGGCAGCCCACTAGGCTCCTCTGTCCCTGGGATTCTCCAGGCAAGAATACTGGAGTGGGTTGCCATTTCCTTCTCCAATGAATGAAAGTGAAAAGTGAAAGTGAAGTCGCTCAGTCGTGCCTGGCTCTTAGCGACCCCATGGACTGCAGCCTACCAGGCTTCTCTGTCCATGGGATTTTCCAGGCAAGAGTACTGGAGTGGGGTGCCATTGCCTCTCTGCCACGTTGGGACAGATGACATTAATTTCCCACCTATGAAACTGGAGATGATAATATGATAATAATTAAATCTACCTTATATAGTTGTGAGGTTTAAACAAAATGAAGCAATGCACCTAACTTCTATTAAGGGCCTTGTACAAAACCTAGCATATATCAGGCTCTCAGTGAATGTCAGTCCTCCTGTCACTGAAATAAATATCACGTAGTTCACTGCCTTGTTAGGCAGCTTATTCAGGCTCTGGATTTTGGACATTTCCTCCTCCTGCCTCTCTGTGATTTCTACCCAATAGCTCAAGTGCTTATTCCTTTGTATAGAATAAGGCAAAGCACTTGAGTTTTAGATAAAAACAGTTGTGGCACCTTTAGTTCTTCTTTCTTATAAGCTACGTTATGGTCGTCAGATTATCCTTATCACTTTGTCTCTGGATGCAGAGGCTTATACAACAAATATTTATGGAGCACCTAAATGCTGTGCTCCATTTTTTTCACCAGTAGTGAAAAAATAAATCGACAATCCTTTTGTTTTCTTGAGGCTTATATTCTAAGTGTTGGAGACAGACCACATATAGCAGGCAAGTAAATAACAGATGCAATAGGTCCTACGATGGAAAACAAAGCAAGGTAGGGAATAGCAAGTGATGGGGTAATTGTAGAGATCTGAATAAAGAAGGAGGGCAAATCAGGATGAGGAAAAAGTTTGTCCGAAAGTTGAATTTTATTCTAATCCTGATTGGAATCTATTGGAAGATTTTAAGTAGGAAAATGGAGTGCTTTAAGTAGGAAAATGAATTATATTTTAAAAAGATCAGTTATGTCATTGTGTGGAGAATAGACTAGGGGAAAAGAATAGAAGTAGAGAGAATAGTTAAGCAATTCTTAAAATAATCCAGACCAGAGGTGATGGTGCCTTGGTGGTGGTGAGAAGTTAAACTGGGGTAGAAGGCAGAGCCAGCAGGGTTTGCTGATGGATTGAGTTATGTGAGGAGCAAGGAGAGATCAGGGATATTACCCTAGAGTTTTGGCCTGGATACTGAGATGAGAGGTAGTGCCATTTACTAAAATGTGGAACACTGAGTGAGGAACAAGGTGGAGAGATAGGATCAAGAGTAATATTTGGGTTATATGTTAAATTTGAGTTGCCTATTAGACATTCCTATGGAAATATGGAGTGAGTAATCTGGAGCTCAGGGGAGAGTCTGGGCTGAAGATTGCCATTTGGGAGTTCTCAGTCTGTAAATTGACAAGAGATAACATTCAAAATTTAGCCCTAGAGCACTCCAATGGTTGGTGGTTGGGAATATGGGAAAGTACCAGCATGTGAGTCTGAAAAAAAAAGTGGCTGAGACATAGGAGAAAAAAACAAACAAACAAACAAACAAACAGGAGATCGTGTGCTCATAGAAGCCAAGGTATGTTTCAGAAAGAATGGAGTGATCAATTGAGGCAAATGATGCTGATAAATTTAATAAGATGAGGAGCTTACTTTTGGCTTTGGCAAGATGAAGGTCTCTGGTGACCTTGATTAGAGTGCTGTCAGTGGCATGGAGACACAAGCCTTTTTAGAGTGGGTTGAGGAGAGAAGAGAGAATGAGAGTTGAGGACGTAGAGACAACCCTATAGACAACTATGGTGAGGAATTTTCCTATAAAGAGGAGAATAGAAATTGTGAGGTAACTGGAGGTGGATATATGGTCAAAGGGGTTTCTTGTTTGTTTAAGGAGGGAGATTTTGTAGCATTTTAATATGCTGGTGGGAATGATCCATTAGTGTACTGATGGAAAGAGAAATTGGTGACATCAGAGAGAGAGGGGTTAACTGCTGGAGCAGAATGTTTGAATAGCTGACTGTGAAAGAGGTTCTGGGAAAAATTGAAAGGGCTGGCCTTATGGAAATGTGTAAAATTCCTCCTTAGTAATAGGGAAGAAGTCAGGGTATATGGATAGTGATACAGATGAGTTGATAGACTTGGTGAAGATGAGGCAGTTCTATTCTGATTGTTTATATTTTCTCTGTGAAATAATCAGCTGAGAATTATGAAGGGGAGTTGTTTGGAGGTTTCATGGGGGAAGAGAAGCATGAAACAGATGAAATAGTTGCCTTGGAGAGAAGGCAGTGAACTGACTAGGAACATTTAGAATTGTCAGACATTGCTGAAGGCTCACTTAAGATTTCTGGTCATATTAAATTTAAAGTGGAACTATTCTGCTGCATAGGTGGAGTTGTTCTTAACTAGGACGAAGATGGAGGGAGTACAAGGACACCTGCACTTGCAGATATATACAAGGCAGTGGATGTAATGATGGAACCTGGGATTTAGCTGGGTAGTGTAGGAAGTCAAGTTATGAAAGGACAGAGGGACAGTGAGGATAGTAGGATCCATGGCTGGCAGGTAGAGGTTATGTGGCAGAGATAGGCTTTGAAGCTGAAATGATGGAGGTGATACAGTTATTATTGGGCAGGACAACATCTAGAGTATGACCCTTTTAGTATTTGGCTGGGCTTGGATGACGGGAAATAAAAGGTTGTATGAAGTGACTTCAAGGGATTGGCTATATCCCCCAGTAGATATTAAAATCACAGGAAAAACTGGTGGGAGAAGAAAACTGTGAGCCAGATGCTAACATTTCCAGTGAATGAATGAAAGAGAGTGACTAAGAAGTTGATTGAGGGCAGCCATAAGGAGGATTGGCATAGTCTGATGGTGGACACTTAATTTGGGTTGGGGTTTTTGAGGAGAGAGGGAGGAGAAATGGCCTGGAAGTGGCAAAAAGGTGGTAGGAGAACATTCTTCTATCTCCAGGTCCTGTGAGTGATAAGAAGGGTGTGGGAAAGAAAACATCCACCATCTGAGAGGGCTGAATGGAAGGAGAGACTTCAGGAAAGCCAGACTTTTTTAGAACAAGGAACCGAATTAAACATTGAGAATATAGAGGAATTTGCTGATGACTGGTTTTGCGTTTCAGAGACCATGGCAGGAGGGTTTGAGAGTTCATCAATAAGCAGGGTATTGAGTCAGATCAGGGAGGTTTAACAGGTTAGGAATCCAGATAATGATTCACGTTGGGAAGCTGAGACTTGTAGAGGTGACTGACATAAACAGAGATGGAAGATATGTTGGGATTAGTCCTGTTGGATTCTTAGGAGGAAGTGGATGATCGGCATTAATTAGAGTCTCTTTCTGGGGCTGGTCTCTTGGCCACTTTGTATTGGTGAGCTGGGGGAGAGGAGCTTACACCAGGACCACTTAATACTCCCTGGCCTCCCTTAACATTTTCTCTGGTCCTTTTCAAGCCTGGAGTAAGAGATTTATTAGGACTTTTCAACAATGATAGTACCTTGGGATCTTTAAGTTATGAACTCCAAGTCTCCATTGGTTCCTGTCAAGGCCACTTCAAATAAATATATGATCTAAGAAAAAATGTGTGATTGATATGTAATGCAGTTTAAAGACAAATACCCTAGCCAGCCCTAAGCACCTTCCTACCAGATTGCTATACTAAAACCCCTTTCTTTTACCAGGACTTTCCAGGTGGCTCAGGCTTCCCTGATAGCTCAGTTGATAAGGAATCTGCCTGCAATGCAGGAGACCCCAGTTCAATTCCTGGGTCAGGAAGATCTGCTGGAAAAGGGATAGGCTACCCACTCCAGTATTCTGGCCTGGAGAATTCCATGGACTGTATAGTCCATGGGGTTGCAAAGAGTTGGACATACAGTGATTTTCACTTTCCAGGTGGCTCAGTGGTAAAGAATCCACCTGCCAATGCAAGAGACAAGGGTTTGATTCCTGGTTGGAAAGACTCCCTGGAGAAGGAAATGGCAACCCACTCCAGTATTCTTGCCTGGAAAATCCCATAGACAGAGGAGCCTGGTAGGCTATAGTCCATGGGGTCACAAAAAGTCAGACACGACTTAGCAACTAAACCAGAAAAATAGCAATCAAAATTTCAATCACACATAAAAGTAGATTCACATAATGAGCTCCCATATACCCCGTGACCTAGATTTAACAGTTATTAACATATGTCGTCCTTGTTTCATTTATTTTATTCTTTTACTGAAATATCTTCAAGTAAATTACAGACATTGAGACATCCTATTCCTATACCTCAGTATCATAAGCCCTTTCTATATAGAAATTCTGAAGCTGCCACTGCCTTTTAAAATGTGCCAAGAACTGGACAAGAGTGTTCCAGATGTGGACTGGTCAATGAGTATTTAGAAAGAACAACTAGGCTCACTTTTTGTTAATGAAAATTATAATCTCTAAAATTAGTCATTTTAGAGGCCGTGGCACACTACTGACTCAAGTGCATTTGTGATCAGCTGAAGTTCGCAAGTTCTTTGCACATGAACTGTGGCTGTCAAGTCAGGCTTCCCCATCTTAGTATTTATGTAATTGAATTTTTGTTGGTTTTAGCCTATTGAAAATATTTTGAATTGGAATTTTGCCCTCCAGTGAATTAGTTAATCTTTTCCTGCTTTGGTTCATTGGCAAAGTTGATAAGTAAACCTTTTATGTATTCATGCTACTTTCTAAAATGGAAGCTTATGCTACCTCAAAATAGTGGAGACTGCAATAAGATCATCTCAGTCATTATGAGTGGACTCTTTGTAGGGCAAATAATCTAAGTTAAGTGTTCTTGATTAAGGATTGAAATCTATTCTTCTTGACTATTCCAAGTCTCTGGTTTAACAGACTGGTGGTGTCTGAGTACAGTTTTCTAAGACATTCTAAATCATTCCAGAATAACTTTTTAATATAAGCAAATCACCAAACAGTTTCTTTGTAGAGTATTAGAAACACCCACATTGTTCGTGACAGCTAAATCCAGGGGTTGGTTTGGCTTTCTGGAATTCCCTGGGTTTGCTTAGGTGACTTCTTGGTCAACTGTTCTCACAATTACACAGGGATCATTTTTTAAACCCAAGTGTGTGAATGATCTGAATGGACAGCCCCTCGCTCTGCCTCATGCTTAGAAAATGAGACTGTACCAGGAACATTCATCAACTGCCAGACAAGTGATATTTTTTATAAAATTTCAAACTAGATATGCTATATGCCTAAACAGAAGGCACAGTCATGGCAATACTCATGGCCAAAATAGCAGATCAGTATGGTATAACTCCACATTCCTCAGTATGGTTCCTAATTCTTAGGTATTTGAGAATGAGAGTTCTCTGACAGCAGCCTTCGTGGTGAGGCACCATACATAGTAATTGAGACCATGGGTACTGGACCTTGACTATCTAGGTCTAAAGCCTGCCTCTACCACTTGTTGGCTGTGGAATTGGGGCTATTTATTTAACCTCGTGAATATGTGCTGTCACTTAAGTCATGCCCGACTCTTTGCGACCCTATGGACTGTAGCCCACCAGGCTCCTCTGTCCATGGGATTTCACAGGCAAGAATACTGGAGTGGGTTGCCATGCCCTCCTCCAGGCAATCTTCCCCACCCAGGGACTGAACCTGCATCTCCTGCATCACAGGCAGATTCTTTCCTGCTGAGCCACCAGAGAAGCCCTTCAGAGATCAGATCAGTCGCTCAGTCGTGTCCGACTCTTTGCGACCCTATGAATCGAAGCACACCAGGCCTCCGTGTCCATCACCAACTCCCGGAGTTCACTGAGACTCACGTCCATCGAGTCAGTGATGCCATCCAGCCATCTCATCCTCTGTCATCCCGTTCTCCTCTTGCCCCCAATCCCTTCCAGCATCAGAGTCTTTTCCAATGAGTCAACTCTTCCTATGAGGTGGCCAAAGTACTGGAGTTTCAGCTTTAGCATCATTCCTTCCAAAGAAATCCCAGGGCTGATCTCCTTCAGAATGGACTGGTTGGATCTCCTTACAGTCCAAGGGACTCTCAAGAGTCTTCTCCAACACCACAGTTCAAAAGCATCAATTCTTCGGCGCTCAGCTTTCTTCACAGTCCAACTCTCACATCCATACATGACCACAGGAAAAACCATAGCCTTGACTAGACGAACCTTTGTTGGCAAAGTAATGTTTCTGCTTTTGAATATGCTATCTAGGTTGGTCATAACTTTCCTTCCAAGGAGTAAGCCTCTTTTAATTTCATGGCTGCAATCACCATCTGTAGTGATTTTGGAGCCCAGAAAAATAAAGTCTGACACTGTTTCCACTGTTTCCCCGTCTATTTCCCATGAAGTGGTGGGACCGGATGCCATGATATTAGTTTTCTGAATGTTGAGCTTTAAGCCAACTTTTTCACTCTCCACTTTCACTTTCATCAAGAGGCTTTTTAGTTCCTCTTCACTTTCTGCCATAAGGGTTGTGTCATCTGCATATCTGAGGTTATTGATATTTCTCCTGGCAATCTTGATTCCAGCTTGTGTTTCTTCCAGTCCAGCGTTTCTCATGATGTACTCTGCATATAAGTTAAATAAACAGGGTGATAATATACAGCCTTGATGAACTCCTTTTCCTATTTGGAACCAGTCTGTTGTTCCATGGCCAGTTCTAACTGTTGCTTCCTGACCTGCATACAGATTTCTCAAGAGGCAGATCAGGTGGTCTGGTATTCCCGTCTCTTTCAGAATTTTCCACAGTTTATTGTGATCCACACAGTCAAAGGCTTTGGCATAGTCAATAAAGCAGAAATAGATGTTTTTCTGGAACTCTCTTGCTTTTTCCATGATCCAGCAGATGTTGGCAATTTGATCTCTGGTTCCTTATTTAACCTCAAATAAGAGTAATTTCCTCATCTGTTAATGATAAAAATAGTACATGCACCTCTTTTATACAGCAGTGTGAGGATTAACAGTGAAAAATGGGGCAATGTACCAAGCATTTAGTAAATGTTAGCTACTATTATTTGTCATGGTTCTGATAGTTCTTATGGAGACCCAAGGTATTGGCTACCATTTGGTGCCACGTTCATGAAGTTCTTCATCTAGATTTAAATATGTCTACTCTATGGATGTGAGAGTTGGACTGTGAAGAAAGCTGAGCGCCGAAGAATTGATGCTTTTGAACTGTGGTGTTGGAGAAGACTCTTGAGAGTCCCTTGGACTGCAAGGAGATCCAACCAGTCCATTCTGAAGGAGATCAGCCCTGGGATTTCTTTGGAAGGAATGATGCTAAAGCTGAAACTCCAGTATTTTGGCCACCTCATGAGAAGAATTGACTCATTGGAAAAGACTCTGATGCTGGGAGGGCTTGGGGGCAGGAGGAGAAGGGGACGACAGAGGATGAGATGGCTGGATGGCATCACTGACTCGATGGACATGAGTCTCAGTGAACTCCGGGAGTTGGTGATGGACAGGGAGGCCTGGCATGCTTCGATTCATGGGGTCGCAAAGAGTCAGGCACGACTGAGCTACTGAACTGAACTGAACTCTAGGAATGCTTTAGGCTGCCACATAGCCTACTGTATTTACCTTATCATCCTAATTTCTACTCCTGTGCCTCCAGAGACCTGGGTAGAACAGTTTAAAGACATATGGAGAGAACTTAAATGTTTTCTACTTTGAGTAAGATGAAGTAGTTCTGGTCTCTTGGTTGCTTGTTCTAAGTCTTTGGATTAGTGGCCATGGTGACTGACAACCACACCAATGTGTGAGGGAAAGAAACAGGAAATTCTACTTTTCTTCATATATGAATCTCAAGATACATTGCTTTCAGCATCCCGATAATCACCTAGGAAATGATAGTGATCTCCCTTGTATATCCACTTACGTGGTAAGAAAATGACTTAAAAACAGTGACAAAATTTGACATAAATGACTTGGAGAGATATTGTCCAGAGAAAGAGTTGATATGTATGCCCTTTTCTTATTTCTCACTCTTAAGTTATGATGTTCCTTTGCAGTGATTGTTTTGAGGGGTAACTATTCTCTTGGCTAATAGGAGCATACATCTTGTACTCTCTATAGACTTACTACTTTTGTTTTCTTGGAAAAGGTAATTCATTTTTTGAAATTTATAATTTTTAGGTAATTTTGCATGAATTGTAAAAATAGTACAGAGTATTTCCACGTACATACCACCTAGCTTTCCTAGGTATTAGGTTTGCATATTATGTAACCATGGTATCATTATAAAAGGATTTCCCTGGTAGCTCAGTGGTAAAAAATCCTCCTTCCAATGCAGGAGACACAGGTTTGATCCTTGGGACAGGAAGACCCCCTGGAGAAGGAAATTGCAACCCAGCCCAGTATTCTTGGCCGGGAAATCCCATGGACAGAAGGAGCCTGGCAGGCTACAGTCCATGGGGTCGCAGAGTCAAGCATGATTTAGCAACTAAACGATAACAACAAACCATTACAAAAACTAAGAAAATAACCATTGTAAAGTATCAGTAAAGATTTTACCAGTTTTTCTACTAATGTCCCTTTTTCTGGTCCAGAATCCAGTTCAGGACCTCACACTGAAGTTAGTTGTCGTGTCTTCTTAATCTCCAGTCTGTGACAGTTCTTCAGTCTTTCCTTATTTTTCATGACTTTGAGACTGTTGAAGAATACTGGCTAGTTATTTTGTAGAAGATCACTCTACTGGGGCTTTTCCAATGTTTTCTCATGATTAGACTGAGGTTACACATTATTGGAGAGGTTAACACAGTTGTGTGCCCTTTGTGCCGTCTATCGAGGGGACAGAATATTGCTATACATTATGGGTGATAATCTTCACTTGGTTAAGGTGGTGTCTGTCAGGGTTCTCCACTGTAAACTTACTATTTTCCCCTTTGTATTTAAGAGTATTTGCAGGGAGATATTAGAAAGTATGAAAATATTCTGTTTATGCTTATGATTTACCCTCTAATATTAACATTCATCAGTTGATCTTGTTTGCAGCAATTATTACAATGAAGTACTAATGGTGATTTTCTATTTCCCACATTCCTTGTATAGTTAATAATTGGAAAACTGGAATTCTTATGTTAATAAGAATCATCTCTACTTTTTATTTATTTTACCAGCACAAACTAATAGATGTTTATTTTATTCTTTTGGTTATATTCCTATATTTTTTAGTTTGCTGCTCAAAGTATTCCAGCTTTGAGCAGCAAATTATTGTAATCTCTTTTAGATTGGCTTCTGTGCTGAGCATGCCTTTTATCTTTTTCAAAAATATTTCCTTATTTTCATCATCACAAGACACACCAGGTTCATCTTCTCTTTTCCCTACTCCAGCCCTGGAATCAGCCAACTTTTTGTTTAATGAGGAATGGCATTTCAAATCCATGATCTGTGCCTTACATGTACTTGCTATTGAGGTATCACTGCTTCTGGGTCCTTTTGGTGGGTACAGATAGGAAATACATGTGCGTGTGTATATGCTAAGTCGCTTCAGTTGTGTTCGACTCTTTGAGACCCTATTGTAGATGGTATTGGACAGACCTTTGTCACATCCCTAACCCTTGGTAACCATTGACTTGTTTTTGTCCATATGGTTTTCTTTTTTTCAGAGTGTCATATAAAATGGAATTTTAACCATTAACACATTGAAAGGTATTTAGATTGTTTCTGCCTTTTGGCTCTTATGAATAAAGCATTGTAATAATAGCTTTAAGCATTTATGTATAGGTTTTTGGGTGAACATAAATTTTCACTTCTCTTGGGTGGTTACCTAGCATCAGGGTAAGTACTTTAAAAATGTATTTATTCAAATATCCAGAAAATAAAAAGGAAATCATATGTATTCAGTACTATATCTTGGTAACTACCATATTAATACTGTACCATTTCAGTGTAGTTTCATAACTTTACATCAGCTTTACATTGCCATTACCATTTACTGTCAGAATCTTCTGATTTTGGTCAAACTGATTGCATTTTTGTTCTCCTAGAATTTCTGTCTTATAATTGCCACAGTGATATAAAATGTTATATTTTGGTTGTTACATGGATTAGAATCAACCCTGAAACAGGTGTACATGGGGACAAAATGTTCAGTCTTGAAGCCAGGGACTGGCTCTGTTTACTAGCCACTGAAAAACGTTGACTTTATAATGACCAGTCTTTAAGGAGATGACCTTTGTGTATGAGCAATGACTTATCTGACATTAATTGAGAGTCTTCATAAAGAACCCCTGTCTTAATATTATCAAACCTATCAGCCTATTACAGAACTTGAAGTTGCTGCCATTAGCATCACTCTTTTGGGTCAAGGTTCAATCATTTTCTCTAGAAGGTTTCTGTTAAAAATGCACATTTTTAATCTGAGAGGGCAGATGTTTAGCACATTAACTAGCTGTCACCTCAGAGAGATCATGGCTCTGGTCTCTGAGATTCCTCTCTACTGATAGCGTTCTGTTAAACGTAGGCAGATACTCATTTCTGTTTTCACTAAACTGAGCTCTTAGACTGAGGTCAGAATTCACCTCTATATTCCCTGTGCCTGACATTGTAGTAGTTGGTCCATATATATGTCTTGAATGGATGAATAAATGCCTGGTGAGATAGAGGGTGGGAGGTTTGCAAGGAAAAGCTCCCCATATGTGGCACAAACAGGAAAAGGGAAGCCTAAGTGGAAGGGCTCAAGCATGGGTCTGGAGTACCAGAGAATGACAGGATGTGTGCATGCTAAGTTGCTTCAGTTGTGTCCGAGTCTTTGCAACCCTATGGACCATAGCCTCCCAGGGTCCTCTGTCCATGGAATTCTCCAGGCAAGAATACTGGAGTGGGTTGCCATGCCCTCCTCCAGGGGATCTTCCTGACCCAGGGATCTAACACATGTCTCTTATGTCTCCTGCTTTGTCAGGTGGGTTCCTTACCACTAGCGCCACCTGGGAAGCCCAGCAACAGGATGATATAAGTCTATTGTGGGAAAAGTAGACAAGATAAAAACTAATTGGAGGCCAGCTTCAAAGTTCAAAGCTTTGTGGAAGCTGTGTCTAAGGGGGTGAGCTCTGGAGACAGGATGGGCTAAAATTCCAGCCTTGCTACTTTCTGCTAGAATTTGGCTTTTACTTCAAGTAAGACAGTGATAAATTTGGGATGGGGTGTTTGAGTTAAAAAATAACTTGATGTGACTTTTATTTTGACAGGATCCCTCTGGTTGTAGTGCTGGGGGTAGAATGAGGTGGGAGGTCAATGCCAGCGTGGGGAACATTGGTAAAGCGGCTATGACAGTAATCCAGGCTGGCAATGAGAGTGGCTTAGGACAAGATGGATGCAGTGCAGATTGTGAGACATGGTCAGATTCAGCATGTATGCTGGAGACAGAGTTGTCAACATTTCATGATGGATAATGCTGGACCTCTTTCATCTGTGCCCGACAAAACAAAATGAAACACTATAATGTCTATAAACTATCAAATAGAAGTTGATATTACTGGGTTAAGCAGAGCTAATTTTCCAGTAAAGCAAAACTTTCTTGCTTTACTTGCTTTACAAATCCAAGAAGTAACCTTGGATTTGGTATGTTTCCAACAGCTGACATGAGGCTTTCAAGTCCACATTTTCTAGCTGTCTTCTATAAGGAGCTTTAGCAGAGTAGTATTTACATTACCTCTTTTCCTGCTGATTGAATCTGTAGCAAATGGAGCAGTGTGTACAATTTTATCTCACTTGAGAGCATTTCTGACTGTAGATCTGTCATTCTTTGTATGGGAAATAGAATTCTTTTAGGATGTACTTCTTACAGGGAAAGTTTTTATCCAGTGAGATAAATACACTATGAAAACAATTTGACCAGATAAGGGTTCATGAACCCCATCTATCCACCTGTGTACACATACTCAGCTTCATGTAAGTCTGCAAGTCTCTCTGGCCCTGATATGAGAAGACAAAGTCTTGGTTAGAGTAACAATGGATATTCTAATCCCTGAATAAAATTTTCATTATTGAAATTCTTCTTTTGATTACCCAGATGATTTTTTTTGGCTCATATAACAACTGCTTTGTGAGGGTATGTGGGAATAGGGAAACTTCTGAATAGTGTATCCTTATGTCACTCACAGAGAAGGCAATGGCATCCCACTCCAGTACTCTTGCCTGGAAAATCCCATGGATGGAGGGGCCTGGTGGGCTGCAGTCCATGGGGTCGCTTGGAGTTGGACATGACAGACGACTTCACTTTATTTTTTCACTTTCATGCATTGGAGAAGGAAATGGCAACCCACTCCAGTGTTCTTGCCTGGAGAATCCCAGGGACGGGGGAGCCTGGTGGGCTCACACAGAGTCAGACACGACTGAAGCGACTTAGCAGTAGCAGTAGTTATGTCACTCAGAGGGGAATTAACCTCCTTGATTCATTAGCGCCTCTCAGAATAGTGCCCCATCCCCTACCAATTTGACATAACTAGGTATACAAGCAGCAAGAGAAGTGTTGGCAAGGGAACGTGAATCCCTCCAAAGATATACAGTCTCATGATTGAGCTGAACTGAGATTGAAATACACAATCAACCTTCATTCCTAGGTCTGTGGTGGCATCTAAGATCAATCTCCAGGAGTCCTGTGTATCTGTGGAAGTCACCTGGAACAGCAGGCAGATGCCAATGGTTTGGGGTAGTTTTTCAAATCCCTCCTTTGCAGAGATGGTATTTGATCCATTGACATTTTCTTAGAGGTGAGGGCTGGAAAAGTCCTTGTGACTTCTGTTAGTGTGCCTATCCACAGGTTAGCAGCCAGAGGATGAGCTGGCAGACACGAGGGTGCCTGTAAATGAATCAGTGATATCCTGCTTCATCTGAAAACTCAAGTGAAATTCCATTTTGATGGATTCCTCTCTGGGCAGGAGTCAATTTTTCTTTTTTAAAAAATTAATTATTTTAATTGGAGGGTAATTTCTTTACAATATTGTGGTGGTTTTTGCCATACATCTACATGAATCACCCATGGGTGCACATGTGTCTCCCCATCCTGAACCTCCTCTCACCTCCCTCCCCAACCCATCCCTCTGGGTTGTCCTAGAGCACTGGCTTTGAGTGCCCTGCTTCATGCATCAAACTTGCACAGGTCATCTATTTTACATAGGGTAATATATATGTTTCAATGCTATTCTCTCAAATCATTCCACCCTCCCCTTCTTCCTAATGGTCCAAAAGTCTGTTCTTTATATCTGTGTCTCTTGCTGTCTTGTGTATAGGATCGTTATCACCATCTTTCTAAATTCTACATATATGCATTTTTTTTTGCTTTATTTATTTTTTAATATAAATTTATTTATTTTAATTGGAGGTTAATTACTTTACAATATTTTAGTGGTTTTGCCATACATTGACATCAGTCTGCCACAGGTGTACATCTGTTCCCCATCCTGAACTCCCCTCTCACCTCCCTCCCCATCCCATCCCTCTGGGTCATCCCAGGGCACCAGCCCCAAGCACCCTGTCTCATGCATCAAACCTGGACTGGCGATTCATTACACATATGATAATATACATGTTTCAATGCCATTCTCCCAAATCATCCTACCCTCGCCCTCTCCCACAGAGTCCAAAAGACTGTTCTATACATCTGTGTTTCTTTTGCTGTCTTGCATATAGGGTTATCGTTACCATCTTTCTGCTGCTGCTGCTGCTGCTGCTAAGTAGCTTCAGTCGTGTCCGACTCTGTGTGACCCCAGAGATGACAGCCCACCAGGCTCCTCCGTCCATGGTATTTGCCAGGCAAGAGTACTGGAGTGGGTTGCCATTTCCTTCTCCAATGCATGAAAGTGAAAAGTGAAAGTGAAGTCACTCAGTCATGTCCGACTCCTAGCAACCCCATGGACTGCAGCTTACCAGGCTCCTCCGTCCATGGAATTTGCCAGGCAAGAGTACTGGAGGGGGTTGCCATTGCCTTCTCTGACCATCTTTCTAAATTCCATATATATGCGTTAGTATACTGTATTGGTGTTTTTCTTTCTGGCTTACTTCACTCTGTATAATAGGCTCCAGTTTCATCCACCTCATTAGAACTGATTCAAATGCATTCTTTTTAATGGCTGAATAATATTTCATTGTGTATATGTACCACAGCTTTCTTATCCATTCGTCTGCCAATGTACATCTAGGTTGCTTCCATGTCCTGGCTATTATAAACAGTGCTGCAATGAACACTGGGGTACACGTGTATCTTTCAATTCTGGTTTCCTTGGAGTGTATGCCCAGTAGTGTGATTGCTGGGTCGTATGGCAGTTGTATTTCCAGTTTTTAAAGGAATCTCCACACTGTTCTCCATAGTGGCTGTACTAGTCTGCATTCCCACCAACAGTATAAGAGGGTTCCCTTTTCTCCACACCCTCTCCAGCATTTATTGCTTGTAGACTTTTGGATCGCAACCATTCTGACTGGTGTGAAATGGTACCTCATTGTGGTTTTGATTTGCATTTCTCTGATAATGAGTGATGTTGAGCATCGTTTCATGTGTTTGTTAGCCATCTGTATGTCTTCTTTGAAGAAATGTCTGTTTAGTTCTTTGGCCCATTTTTTGATTGGGTCATTTATTTTTCTGGAATTGAGCTACAGGAGTTGCTTGTATATTTTTGAGATGAATTCTTTGTTAGTTGCTTCATCTGCTATTATTTTCTCCCATTCTGAAGGCTGTCTTTTCACCTTGCTTATAGTTTCCTTCGTTGTGCAAAAGCTTTTAAGTTTAATTAGATCCCGTTTGTTTATTTTTCCTTTTATTTCCATTAGTCTGGGAGGTGGGTCATAGAGGATCTTGCTGTGATTTATGTCGGAGAGTGTTTTGCCTATGTTTTCCTCTAGGAGTTTTATAGTTTCTGGTCTTACATTTAGATCTTTAATCCATTTTGATTTTATTTTTGTGTATGGTGTTAGAAAGTGTTCTAGTTTCATTCTTTTACAAGTGGTTGACCAGTTTTCCCAGCACCACTTGTTAAAGAGATTGTTTTTTCTCCATTGTATATTCTTGCCTGTTTTGTCAAAGATAAGGTGTCCATAGGTGTGTGGATATATGCATTAATATACTGTATTGGTGTTTTTCTTTCTGACTTATTTCACTCTGTATAATAGATTCCAGTTTCATCCACCTCATTAGAACTGACTCAAATGTGTTCTTTTTTACAGCTGAGTAATATTCCATTGTGTATATGTACAACTTCCTTATCCATTTGTCTGCTGATGGACATCTGGGTTGCTTCCATGTCCCAACTATTGTAAACAGTGCTTCAATGAATGTGGGAGTACATGTCTCTTTCAATTCTTGTCTCCTCAGTGTGTATGCCCAGCAGTGGGATTGCTAGGTTGTATGGCAGTTCTATTTCCAGTTTTTTAAGGAAACTACACACTGTTCTCCATAGTGGCTGTACTAGTTTGCATTCCCACCAACAGTGTAAGAAAATTTCCTTTTTCCCACACCCTCTCCAGCATTTATTGTTTATAGACTTTTTGATGGCAGCCATTCTGACTGGCCTGAGATGGTACTTCATTGTGGTTTTGATTTGCATTTCTCTGATAATGAGTGATGTTGAGCATCTTTTCATGTGTTTCTTAGCCATCTGTATGTCTTCTTTGGAGAAATGTCTGTTTAGTTCTTTGGCCCACTTTTTGATTGGGTTGGTCATTTTTCTGGTATTCAGCTACATGAGCTGCTTGTACATTTTTGAGATGAATTCTTTGTCAGTTGTTTCAGTTGCTATTATTTTTTCCCATTCTGAAGGCTGCCTTTTCACCTTGCTTACAGTTTCCTTCATTTTGCAAAAGCTTTTAAGTTTAATAAGGTCCAATTTGTTTATTTTTGTTTTCATTTCCATTACTCTGGGAGGTGGGTCACAGAGGATCCTTCTGTGATTTATGTCAGAGAGTGTTCTGCCTATGTTTTCCTCTAGGAGTTTTATAGTTTCTGCTCTGACATTTAGATATTTAATCCACTTTGAGTTTATTTTTGTGTATGGTGTTAGAAACTGTTCTAGTTTCATTCTTTTACAAGTGGTTGACCAGTTTTCCCAGCAACACTTGTTAAAGGGATTGTCTTTTCTCCATTGTGTATTTTTGCCTCCTTTGTCAAAGATAAGGTGTCCAGACATGAATGGCTTTATCTCTGGGCTTTCTATTCTGTTCCATTGATTTCTATTTCTGTCTTAGTATCAGTACTATACTGTCTTGATAACTGTGGCTTTGTAGTGGAGCCTGAAGTCAGGCAGGTTGATTCCTCCAGTTCCATTCTTCTTTCTCAAGATTGCTTTGGCTATTGGAGTTTTTTTGTGTATTTCCATGAAAATTGTGAAATTATTTGTTCTAGTTCTGAAAAATACTGTTGGTAGCTTGATAGGGGTTGTGCTGAATCTATAGATTGCTTTGGGTAGTATATTCATTTTCAATATATTGATTCTTCAAATCCACAGTGATGGTATATTTCTCCATCTATTTGTGTCATTTTTATTTTCTTTCATCAGTATTTTAGAGTTTCCTATATATAGATCTTTTGTTTCTTTAGGTAAATTTATTCATAAGCATTTTATTCTTTTCATTGTAATGGTGAATGTGATTGTTTCCTTAATTTCTCTTTATATTTTCTCATTGTTCGTGTATAGAAATGCAACGGATTTCTGTGTATCAATTTTATATCCTGTGACTTTACTCTATTCATTGATTCAGTTCAGTTCAGTCACTCAGTCGTGTCCGACTCTTTGTGAACCCAAGAATCACATCACGCCAGGCCTCCCTGTCCATCACCAACTCACAGAGTTCACTCAAACTCATGTCCATCAAGTTGGTGATGCCATCCAGCCATCTTATCCTCTGTTGTCCCCTACTCCTCCTGCCTCCAATCCCTTCCAGCATCAAGGACTTTTCCAATTAGTCAACTCTTCACATGAGGTGGCCAAAGTATTGGAGTTTCAGCTTTAGCATCAGTCCTTCCAATGAATACCCAGGAATGATCTCCTTTAGAATGGACTAGTTGGATCTCCTTGCAGTCCAAGGGACTCTCAAGAGTCTTCTCCAACACTACGGTTCAAAAGCATCAATTCTTCGGCACTCAGCTTTCTTCACAGTCCAACTCTCACATCCATACATGACCACTGGAAAAACCATAGCCTTGAGTAGACATACCTTTGTTGGCAAAGTAATATCTCTGCTTTTCAGTATGCTGTCTAAGTTGGTCATAACTTTTCTTCCAAAGATAAACGTCTTTTAATTTCATGGCTGAAGTTAACCATCTGCAGTGATTTTGGAGCCCAAAAAATAAAGTCTGACACTGTTTCCACTCTTTCCCCATCTATTTCCCATGAAGTGATGGAACCAGATGCCATGATCTTAGTTTTCTGAATGTTTAAGCCAACTTTTACACTATCCTCTTTCACTTTAATCAAGAGGCTTTTTAGTTTCTCTTCACTTTCTGACATAGGGTGGTGTCATCTGCATATCTGAGGTTACTGATATTTCTCCTGGCAATCTTGATTCCAGCTTGTGCTTCTTCCAGCCCAATATTTCTCATGATGTACTCTGCATATAAGTTAAATAAGCAGGGTGACAATATACATCCTTGACGTACTCCTTTTCCTATTTGGAACCAGTCTATTGTTCCATGTGCAGTTCTAACTGTTGCTTCCTGACCTGCATATAGGTTTCTCAAGAGGCAGGTCAGGTGGTCTGGTATTCCCATCTCTTTCAGAATTTTCCAGAGTTTGTTATGGTCCACACAGTCAAAGTCTTTGGCATAGTCAATAAAGCAGAAATATATGTTTTTCTGGAACTCTCTTGCTTTTTTGGTGATCCAGTGGATGTTGGCAATTTGATCTCTGGTTCCTCTGCCTTTTCTAAAACCAGCTTGAACATCTGGAAGTTCACGGTTCACGTACTGCTGAAGCCTGGCTTGGAGAATTTTGAGCATTACTTTACTAGCGTGTGAGATGAGTGCAATTGTGCAGTAGTTTGAGCATTCTTTGGGATTGCCTTTCTTTGGGATTGGAATGAAAACTGACCTTTTCCAGTCCTGTGGCCACTGCAGAGTTTTCCAAATTTGCTGGCATACTGAGTGCTGCACTTTCATAGCATCATCTTTCAGGATTTGGAATAGCTCAACTGGAATTCCATCACCCCCACTAGCTTTGTTCGTAGTGATGCTTCCTAAGGCCCACTTGACTTCACATTCCAGGATGTCTGGCTCCAGGTGAGTGATCACACCGTCGTAATTATTTAGGTCATGAAGATCTTTTTTGTACAGTTCTTCTGTGTATTCTTGCCACCTCTTCTTAATACCGTCTGCTTCTGTTAGGTCCATACATTTTCTGTCCTTTATTGAGCCCATCTTTGCATGAAATGTTCCCTTGCTATCTCTAATTTTCTTGGAGCGATCTCTAGTCTTTCCATTCTGTTGTTTTCCTCTATTTCTTTGCATTGATCACTGAGGAAGGCTTTCTTATCTGTCCTGCTATTCTTTGGAACTCTACATTCAGATGCTTATATCTTTCCTTTTTACCCTTTGCTTTTCGCTTCTCTTCTTTTCACAGCTATTTGTAAGGCCTCCTCAGACAGCCATTTTGCTTTTTTGCATTTCTTTTCCATGGGGATGGTCTTGATCCCTGTCTCCTGTACAGTGTCATGAACCTCTGTCCATTGTTCATCAGGCACTCTTATCTATCAGATCTAGTCCCTTAAATCTGTTTCTCACTTCCACTGTATAATCATAAGGGATTTGATTTAGGTCATACTTGGGTGGTCTAGTGGTTTCCCCCACTTTCTTCAATGTAAGTCTAAATTTGGCAATAAGGAGCTCATGATCTGAGCCACAGTCAGCTCCCGGTCTTGTTTTTGCTGACTGTCTAGAGTTTCTCCATCTTTGGCTTCAAAGAATATAATCAATCTGATTTTGGTGTCGACCATCTGGTGATGTCCATGTGTAGAGTCTTCTCTTGTGTTGTTGGAAGAGGGTGTTTGCTATGACCAGTGCATTCTCTTAGCAGAACTCTATTAGCCTTTGCCCTGCTTCATTCTGTATTCCACGGCCAAATTTGCCTGTTACTCCAGGTGTTTCTTGACTTCCTACTTTTGCATTCCAGTCCCCTATAATGAAAAGGACATCTTTTTTGGGTGTTAGTTCTAGAAGGTCTTGTAGGTCTTCATAGAACCATTCAACTTCAGCTTCTTCAGTGTTATTGGCTGGGGCATAGGCTTGGATTACCGTGATATGGAATGGTTTGCCTTGGAAATGAACGGAGATCATTCTGTCGTTTTTGAGATGGCATCCAAGTACTACATTTTGGACTCTTTTGTTGACCATGATGGAAACTCCATTTCTTCTAATGGATTCCTGCCCACAGTAGTAGTCATCTGAGTTAAATTCACCCATTCCAGTCAATTTTATTTCGCTGATTTCTAGAATGTCGACATTCACTCTTGCCACCTCTTGTTTGACCACTTCCAATTTGCCTTGATTCATGGACCTGACATCCCAGGTTCCTATGCAATATTGCTCTTTACAGCAACAGACCTTGGTTCTATCAGCAGTCACATCCACAACTGGGTATTGTTTTTGTGTTGGCTCCATCCCTTCATTCTTTCTGGAGTTATTTCTCCACTGATCTCCAGTAGCATATTGGGCATCTACCGACCCGTGGAGTTCCCCTTTCAATATCCTATAATTCATTGAGGAGCTCTAGTAATTTTCTGGTGGTGTCTTTAGGGTTTTCTATGTAGAGGATCATCTGCAAACAGTGCGAGTTGTACTTCTTCTTTTCCAGTCTGGAATCCTTTTTTTTAAATTTCTTTTCTTTGATTGCTGTGGGCTAAAACTTCCAAAACTATGTTGAATATTAGTGGTGAGAGTGGGCACCCTTGCCTTGTTCCTGATTTTAGAGGAAATGTTTTCTATTTGTCACCATTGAGGATAATATTTGCTTTGGGTTTCTTTGAATATGGCTTTTATTGTGTTGAGTTATATTCCTTCTGTGCCTGCTTTCTGGAGGTTTTTTTTTTTTTATCATAAATGGGTGTTGAATTTTGTCAAAGGATTTCTCTGCATCTATTAAGATAATCATATGGTTTTTGTCTTTCAACTTGTTAATATGGTGTAACACATTGATTTGTGACTTTTGAAGAATCCTTGCATCCCTAGGATAAAGCCCACTTGGTCAAATGTATGATCTTTTTCATATGTTGTTGGATTCTGTTTGCTAGAATTTTGTTAAAGTTTTTTGCATCTATGTTCATCAGTGGTATTGGCCTGTAGTTTTCTTTTTTGTGGCATCTTTGTCTGGTTTTGGTATTAGGGTGATGGTAGCCTCATAGAAAGAGTTTGGGAGTTTACCTTCCTCTGCAATTTTTTGGAAGTGTTTGAGTAGGATAGATTCTGGCCCTTCTCTAAATTTTTGGTAGAATTCAGCTGTGAAGCCATCTGGTCCTTGGCTTTTGTTTGTTGGAAGATTTTTTATTACATTTTCAATTTCCGTGCTTGTGAAGTGTCTGTTAAGATATTCTATTTCTTCTTGTTTCAGTTTTGGAAGGTTATACTTTTCTAAGAATTCGTCCATTTCTTCCAAGTTGTCCATTTTATTGGCATATAATTGCTCATTGTAGTCTCTTATGATCTTTTGTATTTCCATGTTGTCTGTTGTGATAATCTCCATCTTCATTTCTAATTTTATTTATTTGATTCTTCTGGCCTGAAGGGTTTCTATTGAAAGATCAGCTGTTATCCTTATGGGGATCCCCCTGAGTGTTATTTGTTGCTTTTCCCTTGCTGCTTTTAGTGTTTGCTCTAAGTTTTTAATATTTTTTTAGTTTGATTAATATGTGTCTTGGGGTGTTTTGCCTTGAGTTAACCTTTTTGGGATGCTCTGGTTTTCTTGGAGTTGAGTGGCTATTTCCTTCCCCATTTTAGGGAAGTTTGCAACTATTATCTCCTCAAGTATTTTCTAATTCCTTTTCTTTCTGTCTTCTTATGGGATACCTATGATTCGAATGTTGGGGTGATTAACCTTGTCCCAGAGTCTTTGAAGTTGTCCTCATTTAATTCTTTTTTCTTTTTTCCTTTCTGTTTCATTTATTTCCACCATTCTATCTTCCACCTCACTTATCCTCTCTTCTGCCTCAGTCATTCTACTGTTGTTTCCCTCCAGAGTGCTTTTAATTTCAGTTATTACATTGTTCATTATTGATCAACTCTTCTTTATTTTTTCAGGTCCTTGTTAAATATTTCTTGCATCTTCTCAATCCTTGTCTCTAGTCTATCTGTAACTCCATTTTGTTTTCAAAATTTTGGATCATCTTTACTATTATTATTCTGAAGTGTTTTTCAGGTAGACTCCCTATCTCCTCTTCTTTTGTTTGGTTTGGTGGGTTTTTTTTATCACGTTCCCTCACCTGCTGAATATTTCTCTGCCTTTTCATTTTGTTTAGATTGCTGTGTTTGAGGTGCCGTTTCTGCAGGCCAACAGGTTGTTGTTCCTCTTAATTGTGGATTCTGCTCCCTGTGGGTGGGGTTGGGCCAGTGGCTTGTCAAGGTTTCCTGGTTTGGGGAACTTGTGTCTGTGTTCTGGTGGGTAGAGCTGGATATCTTCTCTCTAGAGTGCAATGAGGTGTCTGGTAGTGAGTTTTGGGGTATCTATGGGCTTGACATGGCTTTGGGCAGCCCATCTTTTAATGCTTAAGGTTGTGTTCCTGTTTTGCTGGAGAATTAGCGTGGTGTATCTTGCACTGGAACTTGACTCTTCAGTGGAGCTTAGTTTCAGTGTAGGTATGGAGACTTTTGGGTTAGCTCTTGTCTATTAATGTTCCCTGGAATAAGGAGTTCTATGATGTTCTAAAGTTCTGGAGTTAAGCCTCCTGCCTCTAGATTTCAGTCCTTCTCTTACAGTAGCCTAAATACTTCTCTATCCATATACCACAGAAGATGAAACCTTTAGGCTGATGGTGAAACAACTCTCCACAGCCAGGAACTGTGGAGCCAACAACAGCCAACTCCACAGCCAACAACTCTCCATACCCAGAGAGACTGACAGAGTTATATGAAGAAGAGAAGGAGGAAGGAGGTAGAGGTCACTTGGAGGAGAAAAGGGAGTGTCAAGAGGGGAGAGAGCAATCAAGCCAGTAATCAAATCCCTACGTGAAAATGGATACTGAAGATTAGATTCTTAAAGGTACAAAATTGATTACAAATATAAAAAAGCAAAGATTAAAAACCTAGAGTAGAGGTTAGACTCTGACAAATATAAAAAATGTAAAACAAAATCGATCACAAAAATTAAAAAATATATATGGAATTTGTTTTTAAAAATAGGGTTTTTTTTTTTTTTTGAAAGGTAATAGTAGGCTATAAAAGTGAAAGGTAAGAGTCATAAAGAACTAAAATTTAAAAAAATTTAAAAGGTGATAATAGTAAAAATATAGCTAGGAGTTTTTCAGGAGCTGTTGTGGGCAGTATGGGGTCAGTTCTGTGTCAGTCCCTTCTTCTGGCTTGTACTTATTCTCAAGGTCTATAGCTGCCCCTCAAATACACAGTCTTAGCAATAATTGCAGGGTTTTATTCTGTTGTCCGTCACTTCTGAGGTGGTTCCCCTTTCTTTGTTTATTTTGCGTTTCCCTGTTTGCAAGTCTCTTCAGTGTCTAATTTCTGTCTTGACAAGAGTGGGCCAAGGCTCACTTGTTCGATTGTGCTGTGGAGAAGGAGGGACACTGCAAACAAACACCATTGGCGTGTGTGGGGAGTGCTCGCAGTGGATGGGCCACACTGGGTTGGCCACAGCCCACGGTGATGTGTACTTCCCAGGTCCACCCTGCTCAGCCTCCAGGGTGCTCTGCAAGGGCACTGTCCTAGGTGAGCCCTGCGTTTTGAGCGCTTCCCAGGTCTAAGCCTCTCAGATTCTTGGGTGCTCTGCAAGGTCACAGACTCACATGGGCTGTGCGTTTTGTGCCCTTCCCAGGTCCAAGCTGCTCAAGTGACTGGGTGCTTGGCAAGTGGAGTGTCCCAGGTGGGCCATGCATATTATACACCTCCATGGTCCAGGCTGCTTGGTTTCCCCTATATGCTGTGAGGGCACAGTCCCAGGTTTGATGTATGTCTCCTCTGGGGAGCTTACCTCAGGCTGTGACACTACTGGCAGATGTGAACCACCCAAGATCCCAGGAAGATGTGGTAAGCAACTGGCAGCCTGCTTAGTTTGCCAGAGGATGTGATCTCTGGGGCCAGTATTGCAGCCACTCCTTGACTTCCAGCTCTGGCTGTCATATACATGCCTCTCTGCCTCCAGGGAGGTAGGGCCCTAAACGGCAGCCATCTTGCTCTCCTCTGGTATTCGTTAGGGGCACAATCTTTTGTTCTGTGAGGGCTCCAGGGGTCACCATGCAGGATTAGAGTCTTTAGCGGGAAAGGTCCTTTTTTTTTTTCTTTTTGGCGATCCCATGGTTTGGGGGTTGCTATGTCACTTTAGCTCCCTTAGATTGTCCTCAAGGCATTCAAGCCCAGTCCTTACCCTAGGGACCGATGATGCAGCCTGCACCTCCTTGCCCAGCCCTACTTGCTGCTGGGCAGACGCACAGTATCTGGGCCACTTCTCCACTGGCAGTTGCGGTTTGGTGTGTATTCTGTGTGCTTCCCCCGCCACCACCCCCCCTCCAGTTATGTTGCCTTCTGAGATTCCAAAGATCCTCACAGACACGCCTGTGAGAGGGTTTCCTATTGTGTGGAAACGTCTCCTTGTTCATGACTCCCTCACCAGGACGGGTCTCCATCCCTAAATCTTGTGTCTCAGTTTTCATCTCTTATATTTTGTCCTACCTCCTTTTGAGACTTCCCTGGTGGCTCAGATGGTAAAGCATCTGCCTACAATGTGGGAGACCCAGGTTCAATCTCTGGGTGGGGAAGACCTCTTGGAGAAGGAAATGTCAACCCACTCCAGTATTCTTGCCTGGAAATTCCCGTGGATGGAGGAGCCTGGTAGGCTACAGTCCATGGGGTCACAGAGAGTCAGACTTGACTGAGAAACTTCACTTTCACTTCACCTCCTTTTGAAGAGATTGGGCTGCCTTTCTGGGTGCCAGGTGTCCTCCACCAGCATCCTCTGCTAGCGTCTACAAGTTGTTTTGTGGACGTTGCTCAACATTCAAATGATCTTTTGATCAATTTGTGTGGGAGAAAGTGGTCTCCCCATCCTATTCTTCCACTATCTTGGGACTGCCCCCTGGAGTAAAATTTTCAAAACGTAAGTGCAGAAGTCTTCAGTGATATTTTTAGAACTTGTCTTTTATTGTGTTTCAGTGTACTGTAAAAAGTATACAAAGTCAGAAGTTTATTCTTCTATCATTAAACGGATTAGAATTCTCAGTATGTTAATAGGGCTAATGACTAGTTTCTGGAAAATCTATTTTTTACAGACTGCATTTTATGTCTGTCCATTCTGTAAAAATAAAGAATCCCATGGACGGAGAAGCCTGGTGGGCTTCAACAACAAGAAAGCTCAGTAGTGTCTGACTCTTTGCAACCCCGTGGACTGTAGCCCACCAGGCTCCTCCGTCCATGGGATTCTCCAAGCAAGAATACTGGAGTGGGTTGCCATTTCCTTCTCCAGGGGATCTTCCCAACCCAGGGATCGAACCCAGGTCTCCCGCATTGCAGGCAGACCCTTTAACCTCTGAGCCACCATGGAAGCCATATATATATATATATATATATATATATATATATATATATATACACACACACACACACACACACATATATATATGCACACATACATACATATATATATTCACAGCCAGTTTATGAACCACATAAACTTACCAATCTCACGACATACACACACAGAATAACATCATGCAACCCAGAACCAGGCAGTATGAGACAAAAAGGTCTCTGAATAAAAGTTTTCATTTATTCAGCTTTTAACAAATATTTATTGAGCAGTTATTAGATACTAACAACTATATGAGATACATATGAGATACTATATGAGAACTGTAAGAGATATGAATACAAATGTAAGACAGATAAGATCACTGCCCTCTTGTTTTCTAGTATGTGTATTGAGGGTCATGTGAAACAGGCGATGAATAATAAAGCACTATAAGGTGTGGAGTTACAGTAGGCGAGGTTCAGAAAAAGAATGAGACTGGCACTCTACAGGAACAGATCACCTTTAATGAGGTGAGAAGGGGCAGCAGTCAGATTAGCGAGCTGCTGCACTTAATCTAAGAAAAGAGTAAGTATATTTAGGCATGTATGTAGAAAGCTACTGTCTTAAGGGGGCCTGTTCTTCTCCAAGGTTGCTGGGAGTAATTCTCTCTTAATCGCTGGGGCAAGGAGTTCTGGAGATCGGCCAGAGGCTGGGCCGGCTTGGAGCTGGGCGTAATCAAACTAATGCCTATTTTTACTTTGGGTGAGATAGTTCCTTGTTTTGTCTAGAATGGTGGGGAGGACCTGGAGGGGAGTTTTAACTCCAGGCTACCTTGAGCCATGCAACTTTACTTCATTCCAGACTTTAAGGAATATATATAAAAAGAGAAAGAGATGTGGGTGCTGTTAATGTTCAGTGCTTCTTTGTGCTGATAAATGAGGGTCAGGGGTTTGCAGTCTGGGAGGAAGGAAGTCTAAGGCCCATAGTGTTGATTTTTTATTCTCACTGCCAGGGTTTCAAGCAAAAGGACAGCCTTGACTTGGTCTCAAGAGATGGCCTGAATCCATTCTTGGAGAAACCTTTGAAAGAGATTGAAGAGACAGGGTCCGAATAAGAGGAATAAAATGGTAAGTACCAATGGTCCCAAGAAAGGGAGTAACCAAGGGAGGGTGTGTTGGAACAGGTTTTCTAACTCTTTTTTTGTGGCATTCAATTCTGCTTCTAAGTTCTTTGACTCTACCCTGGACTATGCCTGTTTCATTAACAAAATAGCAGCAGTCTTCCCCTAGAAAAAGGCAGGTCCCTCCCTTTTCTGCGAAGAGAAGGCCCTGCTGCTGCTGCTGTTGCTAGGTCAATTCAGTCTCGTCTGACTCTGTGCGACCCCATAGACGGCAGCCCACCAGGCTCCCCCGTCCATGGGATTCTCCAGGCAAGAACACTGGAGTGGATTGCCATTTCCTTCTCCAATACATGAAAATGAAAAGCGAAGTTGCTCAGTCATGTCCGACTCTTCACGACCCCATGGACTGAAGCCTACCAGGCTCCTCTGCCCATGGGGTTTTCCAGGCAAGCGTACTGGAGTGGGGTGCCATTGCCGTCTCCATGAGAAGGTCCAGGGCTCGCCTATTTTGTAGGGCCACGGAAGCTAATGAGTTAATTTGTCTTTGTATTGAAATGAAGAACTCTGCTACTTGCTCCATATCCTCATTAGGTTCTTGGAACAGCTTGTAGTAAAAATGGGCCGAGGTTGAGATGCCCCCAGTCCCAGTGCCTGGGGCTGCTGCTATGCCAGTCCCAATCAGGAAGGGGGCTATGACAGTTTGTCTTTTTCTGTGGGAAATTTTCCCTTGGGGGTAAACTATTTGTTCTACCTCTTCTTTGAGGAATGTTAGACCTGGGGTCAGGAAGACCAAGATCAAGGTCCAGGGGGGTCAAGAGGGAGACATGAATATGCATAGGTCCCAGAGAGAATGAAGATTCCCAGGTTGGTGCAATTATTTGTACTGTTCCAGAGAACCCAAGTGGAACAGGAGGAGGGAGCGGAGTTTGTTAAGACCAGTGTAGTTGGGACTAGAGTAGTTGATACAGGTTGGGTTTGAAGAGGCTGAGAGTAGGACATTGTCAGACACTGGCCCAATAAGTTGTGTGGTTTTTTGTTGGGAAGGGAAGGTATAGTTGTCCTGTGACAGCCATGTTGAGGGTAAGGGAATTGCTATGTATGGTGAAGGAGACTGTGACATGCATATCCAACCCTGGGATGTGTGTTGCGTGTACTGGAAGAATTAGAAGAGTTGAGAAGGCAGGTAAGGTGTTGGTTATCAGAGGGAGGTTTCATGAGAGGTTGTAATTGGGAAAGGAGGTCTAGGTGTTTGTAAGGCTCAGGGGTCGCCTGTAACTGGGAAATTAAGTTCTTTATAACTTTTTTTTCTGATTTTAATCTAGTATCCCACCCCCATCTGAGTACCCCCAGTGGGTAATGGGATAGAAACATTGTTTTCCATTTGGCTTATGGCAGGTGCTCATGAAACTTCCTCTCTTTTGTACTTTAACAGTGAGTAGGGGTTTGGACTTTCCCCTCTCCCCCAGGTTCATGGTGCATGGTCTTGGAGCTGTATTATAACATGAGGAATGAACATAGGAATAAATGTCTGAGCAAGGGCAGGGACTAGCCAGAAGGCTGGGGAGCACAGCAAGGATAAGGAACAGAGGAGTCATGGTTCTGTTAGTTAGGCAGTGCAGAGGAAATAGTACCCTAGGAGTAGAACACAGCTAACAACCTAGGTGATACCAATGGAAAGACAAAGGATAAGTGACCAGTCCTGAGGGGAGATAGTTACTAGGCCTATAGCAAGGACTAAGATTAAGAGTGCAGTTATAGTTAGAGACAGAAGAGGCCAGTCAGGGTGAGGCGCAGAAGGCCCCAAGTTGGAGGTTGCTTGAATCTGAGGAGGAACAGTGTTCATTAGGATGTAGAATGACGTAGAGAATGAGAGTAAAGAAACCAATTTCGTCTGGAGTCAGGTTGTAGAAGGTTCCCTGAAGCCACAGTTGAGACACCAGCATGGCCAGGTCTTCGAAGGAGGTTCCTGACAGGGTGCTGGTCCAGAGGTCTTGTAGTAGTTGGGTCAGAAATAGCTGTAGTTTGAAGAGTGTCCAGGTCATTCAGTGTCGTCTTGGATGGTCGACAGAGGTTGTCACCGGGTGATTTTTAAGGAGGTAGGCCCTGTGAGAGAGACCTGATATGGGTCAGTTAAGGAGGGCAGCACAGGATCAGAGGTGAGGTGAGAGAGGTGTACCCAGGTGACGACTTCAGTGGGTAATGGGATAGAAACATATTTTTTTTGCAAAGGCAGTTTAATGTCTTAAGACACTTGTACCATGCACAAAACTCTCTTCTACTTGCCACAAACCTTTTTTATACTTTCTGTATTCATCACTTTGTCCATTCATAGAACAGCTATCTATAAGCCATATTTCCTTTTTCTCTTAATAAAATGCAATTCTCTTATACCTTTTTTACTGAAAACATGCATCTTACTTTCTTTCAGAAACCATGAACTGTTGTTTAGCTCACTTATAAATTAACTTCAGCAATATTATCCAGAGACAAAGACATATACTGAGACATACATATATATCCAGACAGACAGAAATCTTAGTTTTCTGCTTTAAAAGAAAAAAAAAAAAAAGAATTCTCTTTGCCCCCCCCCCTTTTTTTTTGCTTTAAGTTGTACTAATCTGTCCAAGGCTGACATCTCAGGCAAAGTGGGTTGTATATTTCAATAACATGATAAGAGTTAACTACAAGCTTTTGCCTAGGCATGTCTCTATTATATCAGGGTTGGAGCTGTTGGGTCAGAACAGCTGTAGGTTGAAGAGTGTCCAGATCATTCAGTGTCTTCTTGGATGGTCGACAGAGGTTGTCGCCGGGTCATTTTTAAAGAGGTAGGCCCTGTGAAAGAGACCTGATATGGGTCAGTTAAGGAGGGCAGTGCAGCATTAGAAGTGACCCGTTTTAGGTGAGAGAGGTGTACCCACGAGTTTAGCTGCAGTTGGGGTAAGCAGTATGATTTTGAATGGTCCCTGCCACTTTGGGTTTAGGTCACCCTGGGGATTATCTGATAGATAGACCATGTCCCCAGTTTGTCAAGGGGGCTTGGGGGTCGGGGTAGGCAGGTTGTGGTTGATGAATTTCCAGAGGGCATTGCCGAGTTCCACCAGCAGAGGGGAGTGTAGGAAGCTTGGTATGGGAGGAGGTTCAGCGGGGAGTCCAGGAGGGAGCATGGGCCTTCCGTACATCACCTCAAAGGGGCTCAGCCCCAGGGGCTTTCTGGGCAAAGCCCACACTCTGAGAACAATTGGCAGAATTTTAGTCCAATCCAGATGTACCTTGAGGGTTAATTTGCTAAGAGTTTCTTTGATTATTCTGTTCATCCTTTCTACCTTTCCTGAGGACTGGAGACTATATGGAATGTGAAATTTCCAGGTTATCTGTAAGAATTGGACACGTTGTTGGGTGACCTTGGAAGTAAATTCCAGGCCCTTATCACAAACCTGAGGATAATTTCTGTGAGGATTTGGGCCAGAGTGTGGGCTCTTCTGTTTGTAGTGGGAAATGCTTCTACGCATCCCGAGAAAGTGTCCACAGGACCAGGAGGTATCTGAATCACCAAACTGGGGGCATATGAGTAAAGTGTATCTGCCAATCCTGTGCTGGGAGGCTGCCTCGCATTTGGTGGATTGGAAAGGAGGTAGGTTTAAGGTTGGAATTGGGATTAATACATTGACATGTTTGACAGGAGTGGGTAAGGTTACCTAAATATTGTTGGTCAGCAGTGGATATGGGGAAGTGGTTACAGAGGAACTGTTGGGAGTGTCTTGGATGAGGGATGAGAGAGTGAGTGTAAAAAAAAAAGTGAGTGTAGATGAGAGAGGATTTTTCTGGTGGTGGGAGGGTTGGATGGAGTCAGAGCTAAAATGACAGGGGACTGGAGGGAGGGATGGGATAGGGCTGTCTCCCTTGCCTTCTGGTCTGCAGCATTGTTGTAGGCTGATATGAGACTTCTCTTTTGAATTCCCCTATAGTGGAGGATGGCGGCTTTGTTTGGTAAGAGTGCTGCTTCTAGAAGTTTGTGGATCAGGTCTGAATTAATAATGGGGGATCCCTTTTGGGTTAGGAAACCTCTCTCTCTCTCCATATTAGGATGTTTGAGTGACGTATGTTACAGGCATATGTAGAGTCTGTGTAGATGTTAACCCTTAGATTTTTAGCCAGAGTCAAAGCTCTGGTGAGAGCTATCAGTTCTGCCTGTTTGGAGGTGGTATGAGGTGGCAGAAGTGAAGCTTCAATTGTCTGGGTCTTGTAATTGTGGCAAAGGGCCCCCTGGATGATGGCATATCCTGCTGCGAAGGGTGGGGATTTCTGAGAGGTGCCATCAATGAACCAGTGTGGGGCATCTGGGTCTAGGATGGGTGGATCTGTTAAATGTTGAAAGGAGTTTTGGGTCGGATCTACTGTTAGGCTGCAGCTATGTAGGAGATGGTCTGTTGTAGACGACATGGGTAATAAGCTGACAGGGAGGGGAGAGCGGGGGGGGGGGGAATGAGAGCCGAGGTTTGAGGAGAAAGGCATGTAGGACTTGCACCCTGGAAGGGGGAAGGGAGAGGAAAGCCCGATGTGACAGGAAGTCTTGGAAGGTATGTGGAGAACAGACTGTTAAAGGGGCATGTCTAGAGAGTTTGCTTCGGGTACAAGGGCTGCGATAGCAGCCATGGCATGTATGCAGGGAGGCCACCTCCTTGGTCACCATGTCAAGCTGTTTTGACAGATAGGCTATGGGAGCCCAGGTGTCTCCGGCCCGCTGACATAGAAGTCCCAGGGCTTGTCCTTGTTTGGAATGGGCAAAGAGAAAGAATGGTTTGGTGTGATCTGGCAGGTGTAGAGGTGGCTCTGGGTGAGCTGGCGAAGAGGATTGTCCAGTGAGGAGGGGTTAAAGAGGGGCTCATCCAGACATCCTTTAGTTGCCTCATAGATGAGCTTTGTAATGAGGGAGAAGTTAGGGATCCAGATACGGAAGAAGTTTAGGAGGCCAAGGATAGACAGGAGTTCCCTTTTTGTTTTTGGAAGTGGACAGTTAATTAAGGCCTGGATTCTGTCTGGGGGAATAGTTTTTTGGTGGTGAGATATGGAGAGCCCCAAGTAGGTGACGTTTGTTTGTACTACTTGGGCTTTGGATTGGGACACCCGATAACCCCAGGATCACAGGGCCCCAAGGAGTTTGGCAGTATGTTGGAGACAGAGTTTTCGGGTTGGGCGGAGCAGATGACTTGGGGCTAGGTCGAATGTCTGTAGATCCTTTTGTAAAGCCTATCCAAAAAAGTGGGGGCTGTCTCTGAATCCCTGGGGGAAAACTGTCCATGTTAGTTGTGAAATATGAGTCTCAGAGTCTTGCCAGGTGAAGGCGAAAAGGGGTTGGGAGAAGGGGTGGAGGGGGAAGGTGAAAAAGGCATCTTTGAGATCTAATACTGTGAAGTGGGTTGCAGTTGAGGGTATGGCAGACAGAAGGGTTTAAGGATTAGGGATTACTGGAAATGTCAGCGTAATAGCCTCATTGATTTTTCTCAGGTCCTGGACCAGTCCCCAAGAATTTGGTCCCTTTCTTACTGCCAGAATAGGGGTGTTGTGCGGTGAATGGGTAGGAATTAAGATAGAGGCTTGAAGACGACTGTCTATGATAGGCTTAATTCCCTTGTGGGCCTCTGGGGTGAGAATACTGTTGTTGGGTGATTATAGTCGAGGGGTCTTTTAGGGTAATGTTGACTGGGGGATGATGTTTGGCTATGGATGGGTGATCAGTGTCCCAGACTTGGGGGTCTAAGGCAGGTAGATCCAAGGGAGAGTCGGGGGTGAGGGATAGGGACTGTCCAGGTGCCATCTGCATGCAGAATATATAGACTGTATCGAGGTGGGGGTATGGTAATAAAGACTCCCAACTTGGATAATAGATCTCTCCCTAGGAGTGCCATTGGGCATTTAGGCATTATGAGGAATGACTGTATGAGGGTTGAGTAATGGAGGGCTGATTTTTGGCCTTAAGGGAACTCCACAGACTCCCTTGATTTTGAGTTGAGTCTTGAATTAGGCCAGAGTAGGAAACTGAGAAAGCGGCTCCAGTGTCTACTATAAAGGTCGTCCTTTTTCCAGCCACTACCCTGTCTACCCTAAGTTCCAAGCTTGTGGAACACGGGCTGGGGGGCTGGAACCTGGGCTCTATCATTGGAATAACTCTCGTAGTGTTGGGCTGGGGTTCTGGGGAGAACTGGGGATCTCCCCAGGGGCGCCAGGGCATCTCTGTGGACATTCCATTCTCCAGGTTTGGAAGGTGGGGACCTCTCCAGGGGCATCAGCACGTCCCTGGGGACAGTCCATCTTTCAGCGTCCCCACTGGCCACAGGTTGGGCATGCCTTTACCCATCGTTCTGACTGGTTGCATGGAAGCAGGGTCCAGGCCGGGGGGGGGGCAGGGGGTCTTAAGTTCCAGTCTGGGATGACTTGGGCTGGGCTGATCTCGTCCTTAATTGCTACCGCCAAAAGGGCATATTTAGGTTTTCTCTCACGTCTTTCTCTCTTAGCTTCTTCCTATTATTGAACACCTTGAAGGCTACTTCTAGGTCTCTTTGGGGGGGGGGGCGGGTCTCAGGGCCCTTCTCTAGTTGTTGAAGCTTGCGTCTAATGTCAGGGGCGGACTGGCTGATGAATTCAACATGAAGGTAGAGTAACCCAGCAGGGGTGGTGATATCTAGGTTGATATACTTTTGGACTGCCTCTATGAGGCATGCCAAGAATAAGACTGGATTTTTGTCTGCCCCTTGGGTGATTTCTGACTTTATCATAATTGACATAGATATGAGTTATTTTTCTGCATTCCTTCTAGAAGGCAAGTAATCATATGATTGAGTCTCTTGATACCTGGGTCATTGGGCTGGTAAGTCTAGTGGGGATATAATTGAGGCACCACCTAATCAGCAACTGGGCTATCTCAGTCTTGGTTATGTAAGTGATTGGCATGGGCTTTTGCTGCTTGCCAGATACGGTCTTCTTCATCTGGAGTGAGAGTGGCATTTAGGATATATGTCACTCCATGTGAGGTTATAGGCCTGGGAGAGTCTCAGGAATTCTTTTCTGTATCTGCTATCTGGCTCATAATATCTGACAATGAAAATGGCATGTGGACTTGGGTGGGGCCCTCTGGCCCTGCTACCTCTCAGGGGAAACATATGTTGGGTACGTGACCATGTGGCAGGAGGGGAGGGAAGAGGGGAGGGGGAGTCAGGGAGATGGGGTAGTGGGATTGAGGGGGAGTCAGGAGAGATTTTGGGGTCAGTAGGTAAATTGGATGAGGGGGAAGGAGAGGGTTGGCAGGGTGGCAGATAAGGAGGGGGCTCGTCCACTGGGTCAAACTCTAGGGGTGCGGAAGGTCATGACTGGCGGTTAGTTGAAGAGCCCTTTTGTTTGGGAGGCAAGGTGCATAGAAGGACCTCATGGGTAGAGCAGTTCTTGCATAGGGAAGGCCTGCTCCAAAGGGCCCAAAAGGCTAGGGCATATGGGATCTCCAACCCTTTGCCATTCCGTTTGAGGAAGTTAGTGAGATCTGATAAAATACTGTAATCAAAAGTCCCGAACTCAGGCCAGTGATTTTGGTTATTTAATTAATATTGAGGCCAGGTCTGTACAGAGTTGTTTTAAGCGGTTAGCCTTGAGTTCAGTGAGAGAGAGTGGCTTGAGACTTTTGAGAACACAGGTCAGAGAGGAATCCTTTGGGACAGACTGGCCAGACAGACCCCATAATTGAAAGGCAAGCAGAAGCTCCTATTGGGAGCTCGAGTCGTAACCCATAGTCGCAATAGTTATGAGAACAGAGCTCTGTGTTGAGGTGGAGCATCCCCCACCATCGCCTAGAGTGGCCCTAGGCTGGGAGTCCCTGGGACCCAGAGAGGACTAAGTTTTAGGGTGCCTCTAGAAAACCGTCCAAATTGGATCTTACCTTAATTTAGGGGCCAGCTTGAATGGAGTGTTGTATGTAAAGCAGTCGAATGGCAAAAGGCCTCTGTCCTGGAGTTGGTTGGTCTTGCAAAAAAGAGTATAGAGAAAGCAGAGAGAGGCAGGCCAATAGTCCTCGGAGTATGTGGAAAACCAATAAAGCTCTTACATAGGACTTGTATCGCTCACGAAGGCACAGGGCATCCTCTCGAAGAGTTCTTGAAAGCCCGGGCAGGAAAGTGGGCTCAGCAGGCTTCCACGCTCCCAACAGCTGGCCGTAGAGAAGAACTTCAACCTCCTGGGTTTCGGCACCAAAAATGAAAGGTACGGAGTTAGAGTAGGTGAGGCTCAGAAAAAGAACAAGACTAGCATTCTACAGGAACAGATGACCTTTAATGAGGTGAGAAGGGGCAGCAGTCAGATTAACGAACTGCTGCACTTATCTAAGAGAAAGCTACTGTCTTAAGGGGGCCTGTTCTTCTGCAAGGTTGCTGGAGTAGTTCTCTCTTAAATGGCTGGGGCAGGGAGTTCTGGAGATCAGCCAGAGGCTGGGCTGGCTTGGAGCTGGGCGTAGTCAACCTACTGTCTAATTTTTCTTTGGGTGAGAGTTCTTTGTTTTGCCTAGAATGGTGGGGAGGACCTGGAGAAGAGTTTTAACTCCAGGCTACCTTGAGCCATGCAACTTTCCTTCAAGCACCTTGCAAAATGAGTCTCATTAGGAGACAAATGCTATAAGGAAAATAAGATGGGACTCAAAAGTGCGGAGAAGGCAATGGCACCCCACTCCAGTACTCTTTGCCTGAAAAATCCCATGGACGGGGGAGCCTGGTGGGCTGCCATCTATGAGGTCACAGAGTCAGACAATGAAGTGACTTAGCAGCAGCTAATAGAATGACTGTTAGACTGCCAGTGGAAATCAAAACTACTGTTTTGTACATGTTAAAGATGCCAATTAGACACACAAAAGCTGATACCAAGAAAAAAGAAAAGAAAGTGAAAGTCACTCATGTCTGACTCTTTGCCACCCCATGGCCTGTAGCCTACTGGGCTCCTCCATCCATGGAATTTTCCAGGCAATACTGGAGTGGGTTGCCATTTCCTTCTCCAGTTACCAAAAAGTCATCACTATAAAACTTTTTCATACAGAAGCTCCTCAGGTCCTCTGTCAGAATTATTTTTTATTTTATGCACAGATTACATGAACTTGGTCTGCTGTTTCTTTCACCCACAGCAAAGTAAAAGCTTGGCATCTCTTTGTGTTTCTAGCACTTGATACCATATATATGTAATTCCCTGCTGAAAATATCCACTCAACCTAACATGTTCAAAGCTAAATCTAACTTTCTCTTCACACTACTTCTGTATTTTTAATGCAACTTGATGATTCTTTTATTCATCCTTTGATCCAAGCTTATTCCTAGACTCTGCCCCTCCCTTATTCCAATGAATCACTTTGTGTTGAGTAATACCTCCCAAATGTCTCTCATCTCTCTCCTACTCTCCTTCTGAACTGCTACTACCATTCAAGACCACATTATTTCTTGTCTGAATTACCACATAAGCATATGTTACAGTACAATCTTCTTGAAAGTTTAAGTCACTCAGTCGTGTCCAACTTTGTGACCCCATGGACTGTAGCTCACCAGGCTCCTCTGTCCATGGAATTCTCTAGGCAAAAATACTGGCTTGAGTTGCCATTCCTTTCTCCAGGGGATCTTCCTGACCCAGAAATCGAACCCGTCTCCTGCATTGCAGGCATACTCCTTACCATCTGAGCCACCAGGAAAAGTTCATCTTCAATCATCCTTTACCCACTACTTTTTTGGTAACTCTTGATTATCCTTTAAAACTCAGCTCAGTGATAACTTCAGGAAAACTTCACAAACAACTCTGGCTTGTTCCCTCTCGTCCCATCTAAATTAGATAACTTCTATTATATGTCCCTATAGTACCCTGTGATTAGTTTTATTTTAGCATCTAGCACATGGTATCATATTTGCCTCTTCACTTCTCTGTCGTTCCACTGCTCTGTGGGCTCCTAGGTATCCGTTAGGGATTGTATCTTTTATTGTCACATCTCTGATGTCCACCATGGTGTCTGACATGTGATTGACACTCAAACATTTGTGAATGAACAAATGCTTGAATCAAATTAGAAAATCTGCCGAAGGAAAACAGTGAAGTCATTAAAAAAAAAAAACTCAAAAAGTACCAGTCTGGGGTCACTTTGGTTCCATCACTTCATGGCAAATAGATGGGGAAACAGTGGCAGACTATTTTTTGGGGCTCCAAAGTCACGGCAGATGGTGACTGCAGCCATGAAATTAAAAGACACTTACTCCTTGGAAGGAAAATTATACCAACCTAGACAGCATATTAAAAGGCAGAGACGTTACTTTGCCAACAAAGGTCCATCTCGTCAAGGCTATGGTTTTTCCAGGAGTCGTGTATGGATGTGAGAGTTGGACTATAATGAAAGCTGAGCACCGAAGAATTGATGCTTTTGAATTGTGCTGTTGGATTAGACTCTTGAGTCCCGTGGACTGCAAGGAGATCCAACCAGTCCATCCTAAAGGAGGTCAGTCCCGGGTGTTCATTGGAAGGACTAATGTTGAAGCTGAAACTCCAATACTTTGGCTACCTGATTTGAAGAGCTGACTCACTTGAGAAGACCCTGATGCTGGGAAAGACTGAGGGCAGGAGAAGGGGACGACAGAGAATGAGATGGTTGGATGGCATCACCGACTCAATGGACATGGGTTTGGGTGACTCCAGGAGTTGGTGATGGACAGGGAGGCCTGGTGTGCTGTAGGGGTCACGAAGAGTTAGACATGACTGAGCGACTGAACTGGGGTCACTTAGCATTGACTGGGACTGTTAGTATTATACTGTATTATAATTTTCTATTATGGTTTGTATAGCGTAATGCAGTCATTCCCACTAATTTTAAAGACATCAGAACATCTAGAAAAGATGATTTGGTAGCTTCCATTTAAGAAAATGTGGGAACATGTACTAGGTAATAGGATTTATAACCTAAGACTAATCTACATCAAACTAGGTTTGGGGAAAGTGATTAAAGACAAAGTTTTTAAAAATTTGTTTTAGTTGGAGGCTAGTTACTTTACAATATTGTGGTTTTTGCCATACATTGACATGAATCACCCATGGGTATACATGTGTCCCCCCATCCTGAACCCCCAAAACTCCCCCTCCCTCCTCCCTTCCCAACCCATCCCTCTGGATTGTCCCAGAGCACCAGGTTTGAGTGCCCTGCTTCATGCATTGAACTTACACTGGTCATCAATTCTACATATGGTAATACACGTTTCAATGCTATTCTTTCAAATCATCCCACCCTCACCTTCTCCCACACATAGTTCAAAAGTCTGTTCTTTTCATCTGTCTCTTATTGTCTTGCATATTGGGTCATCATTACCATAAAGATGAGTAGTTTTCACACACACAGTTCTGGAATTCATGTATTTTTTCCAAACTGATTTGGAGGTTTAGATATAGATAAATAATATAACTGAAACCCAAATCATTTTTACAAAGGTACTACTGAGTTCATTTTCTGAGACCACCCTTAGAAATCTTTCATATACTATACAATTAGAGAAAATGTTTCTCTAGTGGGTATGTCTTCAAAATGTTCATGACTTATGTAAATAGTTATGAATGCTCTAATGTAAAGGAGCTTGGAAGTAATGATTTATGCCTAGATGTTTTCTTTTATTGCTCATTATTATACTCTTTGGCGTTTTTTTCCTATCCCTGATGTTTTCCCATAAAACTCTTCTTGCAATGCAGGAACAAGGGCTTGATCCCTGGGTCAGGAAGATCCCCTGGAGAAGAAAATGGCAACCCACTCCAGTATCTTGCCTGGAAAATTCAATGGACAGAGGAACATGGCATGCTACACAGTCCATGGGGTCACAAGAGTCGTATATGACCTGGCGAGTAGACCACCAACCACCATCAGTTAAGTAGCTCAACAAATGGCTAGAGTACACATACAAAATATAGGTAATAAAGATAATAGGCAACTATGAATCCATATTAAGTGATCAACGGCCATCTAAATGTTTAGGAATGGTTGATGACCATCATTTGGAAGCAGCAGAACCAGGACACATTGTTGCTACAGTTTGGAAGTGGAGTGGGTAAGGTGAGTGGATTGGGGAATAGGGTAAACAATAAAAAGGAGAACAAAGTCCATTAAGAAGTCTTTTCTGTACATAAATTATTCTTCAAACTTTTAAACATCATACAAATTAACATATGAATTAACTTTTCCTTTGGAGAAGGAAACCTCTTATTAGGGCAAAAGAAAATTTCAGGATGGGCAATCAGTATGAGAGTTCTGTCATGGCAATTTCAAGTTGGTTTAGAAGAGTGACATGTTGTGTAAGACTGGGAAGCTATTGAGACAAAAATCCTTTCCAAAAGGAGACCAAGATCAGTCTTACCTTTTTAAGGTCAGTACTTTAAAACACACACATTTCTCATGCAACATAAAAAAAAAAATCATTCTATACTCTACAGTCCCTAGTATCAATACTACAGAGTTTATACACAGGAAGTAGCCTGAGAAGTGCTGTTTGACAGCAGAAACCTGCAAATCACAAAAATAATCATAGATTTATTTAATGCCTATTATATGCTATGCTTTCATTTTCTTTTTCTCTTTTAATCCCTTTAACAAGCTTGTAAGGCAGGTACTATTATTATCCTTTTCCAGATGAGAAAATTAAGGGCTCCAGGAGGTGATGTTAACTGCCCAAAATAACAACATAGCAAGTGATGGAATTGTCATCAAACACAGGGTCTCCAAGAGCTATGTATTTTCCCACTAAGATATATTGTTCTGTGCACTGGCAAGCACCATTTTCCTTTCCCTTCATAACCTCTCTACCCATGTTTCTGGATATGTGAATAAATGTGGCACATCGGCTTATTGAAATTGAAGGTGTGAATGTGGAAACATATGGTTACGATTCCATAACCCGAGCTATGCCTGGGGCATTTGCACCAGCGATTCATAGCAGGATTGTCTAATGTGATTTGAGGACTACATAACCTAAAAGGTTTACAGGGCTTTCTCACTGGGATGTCACATGGGCCAGGCCAAGGGGGACAATATTAAACGGTACTAAGCAGATGTGAGAGCCCTGTGGGAGTGAAGGAATAGTCCTACTGAGTCCTTGGCAGTGCTGAGACACCTGTAAGATGCTTTCCTGGAATAGGATTCGAGGATGGAGTCATATTAAACCTTCAGTGTAGAATTTTGTAGTTTATGAATGTTTGTTTCAGCCAAGTGTGGCACCTCTGATGGTTACTAATGACTATGTTAAGTATAATCCAACAGGATTTTTAAAAGAAGAGAAATATACGTTTTACACTGGAAAGATGAAATATATTTTTCGACAGACAGAAACCAAAATATTTCAGTCATTCCTGTGACTCTAATGAATCACAGACATGGTTAGCTTGCCAAAGACAGAGAAGCAAAATACATTTTCTGTTGTCCCTGAAGAATTTCAGGGTAAAAGATTTTTATAAAGGTTTCAACTTTGAATGAATGAATGAATTTACAACAGGTTAATCAATGAGAAGTTCTTTTGTCTGATGGCCCCTGCTCCCTGCTGAAAATATTCTTAAGAGATGATGTTATATCTGCTACTCTGAAAAATCCACTAAAATCTGTATAAAAATTTTAAGAACTGCTTATTAGAACTTACTATGTTTTAAGCCCTTGCTAATGTAATACCCGCGAGAACTATGTAATGTTGGGTACTCTTACTGATGGGCTTCCTAGGTAGCTCCGTGGTAAATCTGCCTGCCAGTGCAGGAGACGCAGATTTGATTGCTGTGTCAGCAAGATCTCTTGGAGGAAATGGCAACTCTCTCCAGTATTCTTGCATAGAGAATCCCACAAACAGAGGACCCTGGCAGGCCAAAGGGTCAGACACAACTGAGCACATATGCACTCTTAATGGTATTATTTTACAGATGAGGAAATAGCCTTGGAGTGCTTATATTTCTTGATCTAGGTTACACAGCTGTAGACTAGTGATTTTACATTAGTCCACAAATCACTCCCTTTACTACTATACTGTTTTAAAATTTTGAGTATAGAGTACCCTTAAAGTAACTCAGTCCAACAAAAAGAAAACAGGTAATAGCAGAGATAGGAAATTAAGCTCAGTCGTCCCTGAGGAGGGCTTCGCTGGTAGCTCAGATGGTAAAGCATCTGCCTGCAATGGAGGAGACCTGGGTTTGATCCCTGGGTGGGGAAGATACCCTGGAGAAGAAAACGGCAAGCCAGTCCTGTACTCTTGCCTGAAAAATCCTATGGACGGAGGAACCTGGTAAACATAGTCCATGGGGTCGCAAAGAGTCAGACACTACTGAGCGACTTCACTTTCTTTTCACTTTTCTTTGAGGAATCAAACATTTAACCAGTACCTGAAAATGCCTCAGAAGTGCCCAACAGTAGTAAGAAACTGGCCCAAAGTTTGTCTGTCTGCAGAGCTAATTCATATAATAGAACTATCATTACTTGTTGCATGGTGGAGGTGAAAGGGTAAGGCAATCACCTTTCTACACCACATCTATGCTCAAAGTGTGTGTATGCTTGGTTGCTTCAGTTGTGTCTGACCCTTTGTAGCCCCCAGTCTTCTCTGTCCAAGGAATTCTCCAGGCAAGAATACTGGTTTCCATTTCCTCCTCCAGATCTTCCCAACCCAGGGATCGAACCCCTACCTCCTATGTCTCCTACACTGTAGGCAGATTCTTTACCGCTAAACCACCGGTAACCCTCCGAACACTTTCTGCTGAAAAAACTTTTGTTCCTTCCTACGGTCTAGAGAATCAAGTTCTGATTCTTTACCTTGTTACTCAGGGCTGGCCACAAGATGAACACAGTGTAACTTAGCAATTTGTTTTTAGACCATTCTCATATACTGCAGACTAGACAAAGTTTGGAATCAAGGATAACATGCAGCTCAAACAAGATTTTATTAAGCATGCAACAAGTCATATTGTTAGTGAAAACTACTTACAGCACAGTTATAACTTCTTCCCGGGTACTCAGGTAGTGCCAGTGATAAACAATCCACCTGCAATGCACACACACACACACAAAAATGAGGCGTGGGTTCTAGCTCTGGGTCCAGAAGAACCCCTACTGGAGAGCATACCCACCCACTCAAGTATTCTTGCCTGGAGAATCCCACGGATAGAGCAATGTGGCGAGCTACCATTTACAGGATTGCATAGAGTCAAAGACAGAACTGAACACATGCAGTTAAGTTTACACAGTGACAACTTGAACTAGGGACAGAATTAATTACTGACACCTCACCTTAGGAGCAGCTTGACCTAGAACAGCGCCAGTTACTAACAACTCGACCTAAGGGAAAGACAAGTGCCAGTTAGTGACAACTCAACCTATGGGCACCTCCGGTGACAGCTCACATGAAAGGGATCTCCAGTGGCAGCTCACATCATGAACACGTCAAGGGGCAGCTCCAAGGAAAACTAACCCTTACCATTCAGGAACAGCTGTAACGTCGAAGAAAACCGAAGTTTTTTTGGCTTCCTTTCTTTATACCTTTGGTTTCCACACCCTGGAGCCTGATTGGTTATGCCCTATGCAAAATAGGTGACCGTTCTTGCATGCCTCTGATTGGTAACACAGGAGTATTCGAGCAAGGGGTGTGTGTTTCCCCATGTTAGGCCGTATGCAAATATTGGATGGTGCGAGCATGTGCCTGATTGGTTACAACCAGGACCAATCAGGGAAGGGGGTGTGTTTTCCCTGGTGAAACTGAAACTGAAAGTTGCTCAGTTGTATCCAACTCTTTATGATCCCATGGATTATAGCCTGACAGGCTCTTCTGTTCATGGAATTCTCCAGGCAAGAATTCTGCAGTGGGAGTTCCCATTGCAAGGGGATCTTTCCAACCCAGGGATCGAACCCAGGTCTCCTGGATTTCAGGCGGGTTTTTACCGTCTGAGCCACCAGGGAAGCCTAGGAATACTAGCACAGGTAGCCTATCCCTTCTCCAGTGGATATGCCCCACCCAAGAATCCAACCAGGGTGTCCTACATTGTAGGCTGATTCTTTACCAGCTCTTTCACAGGATCAGCCCTATGCAAATATGGGATGGGGCCAGCATGTGCCTGATTGGTTACACCCAGGACCAATCGGGGAAGGAGGTGTGTTTTCCCTGGTTACAGTGAGAGTGAAAGTTGCTCAGTTGTGTCCAACTCTTTAGGAATCCATGCGTTATACCCAATTTTCCAGGCAACAATACTGGAGTGGGAGTTCCCATCACCAGGGGATCTTCCCAACCCAGGACTCCTTCATTTCAGGCAGTTTCTTTCTGTCTGAGCCACCAGGGAAGCCTAGGAATACTGGCATAGGTAGCCTATCCCTTCTCCAGAGGATATGCCCGATCCAGGAATCCAACCGGGGTGTCCTGCATTGTAGGCTGATGCTTTACCTGCTGAGGTTTCCAGGTTTGCCCCTATGCAAATATGGGATGGTGCCAGCATGTGCCTGATTGGTGGCACCCAGGACCAATCAGGGAAGGGGGTGTGTTTTCCCTGAAGAAAGAGAAAGTTGCTCAGTTGTGTCCAACTCTTTAGGACTGCTAGCGTTATACCCTGAGAGGCTCTTGTGTTCGTGGAATTCTCCAGGCAAGAATACTGGAGTGGGAGTTCCCATCACCAGGGGATCTTCCCAAGCCAGGGATCGAACCCAGGTCTCCTGCATTTTAGGCAGGTTCTTTACCGTCTGGGCCACCAGGGAAGCATAGGAATACTGGCCTGAGTAGCCTATGCCTTCTCCAGGGGATATGCCCACCCAGGAATTCAACCGGGGTGTCCTGCATTGTAGGCTGATGCTTTACCTGCTGAATTTTCCCAGGTTTGGCCCTATGTGAATATGGGATGGTGCCAGCATGTGCCTGATTGGTTACACCCAGGACTAACCAGGGATGGGGGTGTGTTTTCCCTGGTTAAAGTGAGCGAGCGTTGTGCAGTTGTGTCCAACTCTTTAGGACACCATGGATTATAGCCTGACAGGCTCTTGTGTTCATGGAATTCTCCAGGCAAGAATACTTGGGTTGTGGAGTTCCCATAGCCAGGGGATCTTCCCAACCCAGAGGATGAACCCAGGACCTCTCTCCTTTCAGGTGGTTTCTTCCCATCTGAGCCACCAGGAAAGCCTAGGAATACTGGCCTGGGTAGCCTATCCCTTCTCCAGGGGATATGCCTGACCCAGGAATCCTAACCAGGGTGTCCTGCATTGTAGTCTGATGCTTTACCTTCGGAGGTTTCCCATTTCGACCCTATGCAAATATGGGATGGTGCCAGCATGTGCCTGATTGGTGGCACCCAGGACCAATCAGGGAAGGGGGTGTGCTTTTCCTGGTGAAATAGAAAGTTGCACAGTTGTGTCCAACTCTTTAGGACTCCATGGGTTATACCCTGAGAGGCTCTTCTGTTCATGAAATTCTCTAGGCAAGAATACTGGAGTGGGAGTTCCCATCGCAGGGTGTATTCCCAACCCAGAGGTCGAACTCAGGACTCCTGCATTTCAGGTGGTTTCTTTCCATCTACGCCACCAGGGAAGCCTAGGAATACTGGCATAGGTAGCCTATCGCTTCTCCAGGGGATATGCCCAAACCAGGAATCCAACCTGCATTGCAGGCTGATGCTTTACCTGCTGAGGTTTCCAGGTTTGGCCCTATGCCAATATGGGGTCGTGCCAGCATGTGCCTGATTGGTTACACCCAGGACCAATCCGGGAAGGGGGTGTGTTTTCCCTGGGTAAAGTGACAGTGAAGGTTGTGCACTTGTGTGCAACTGTTTAGGACCCCATGGATTATAGCCTGACAGGCTCTTGTGTTCATGAAATTACCAGGCAAGAATACTGGAGTGGGAGTTCCCATCTCCAGGGGATCTTCACAACCGAGGGATCGAGCCCAGGTCTCCTGCATTGCAGGCGGAGTCTTTACTGTCTGAGCCACCAAGGAAGCCTAGGAATAGTGGCCTGGGTAGCCTATCACTTGTCAGGGGATATGCCAAACCCAGGAATCCAACCGGGGTGTCCTGCATTGTAGGCTGATCGTTTAACCGCTGAGGTTCCCCATTTCCGGCCCTATGCAAATATGGGATGGTGCCAGCATGTGCCTGATTGGTGGCACCCAGGACCAATCAGGGATGGGGGTGTGTTTTCCCCTGTGAAAGAGAAAGTTGCTCAGTTGTGTCCAACTCTTTAGGACTCCATGTGTTATACTCTGAGAGGCTCTTGTGTTCATGGATTTCTCCAGGGAAAAATACTGGAGTGGGAGTTCCCATTGCCAGGGGATCTTCCCAACCCAGAGGTTGAACCCTGAACTCCTGCATTTCAGGTGGTTTCTTTCCATCTGAGCCATAAGGCAAGCCTAGGAATACTGGAATAGGTAGTCTATCGCTTCTTCAGGGGATATGCCCGACCCAGGAATCAAACCGGGGTGTCCTGCATCGTAGGCTGATGCTCTACGTGCTGAGGCTTCCAGGTTTGGCCGTATGCAAATATGGGATGGTGCTAGCTTGTGCCTGACTGGTTACACCGAGGACCAATCAGGGAAGAGGGTGTGTTTTCCCTGGTGAAAGAGAAGTTGTTCAGTTGTGTCCAACTCTTTAGGACTCCATGGGTTATACCCTGACAGGCTCTTCTGTTCATGCAGTTCTCCAGGCAAGAATACTGGAATGGTCTGTCTGATCCACCACAGAAGCGTAGGAATACTGGTACAGGTAGCCTATCCCTTCTCCAGGGGATATGCCCGACCCAGGAATCCAACCAGTGTGTCCCGCATTGTAGGCTGATGCTTTACCCACTGAGGTTTTCCGTTTCAGCCCTATGCAAATATGGGATGGTGACAGCATGTGCCTGATTGGTTGCACCCAGGATCAATCAGGGAAGAGGGTGTTTTCCCTGGTTAAAGTGAGAGTGAACGCTGAGCAGTTGTGTACAACTCTTTAGGAACCCATGGGTATACCCTGACAGGCTCTTGAGTTCATGGAATTTCCAGGCAAGAATACTGGAGTGGGAGTTCCCATCGCCAGGGGATCTTCCCAACCCAAAGGTCGAACTCAGGACTCCTGCCTTTCTGGCGGGTCTCTCCATCTGATCCACCAGGGAAGCCTAGGAATACTGGCATAGGTAGCCTATCGCTTCTCCAGGGGATATGCCCGACCCAGGAATCCAGCCGGGGTTTCCTTCACTGTAGGCTGATGCTTTACCTGCTGAGGTTTCCAGATTTGGCCCTATGCAAATATGGGTTGAGGCCAGCATGTGCCTGATTGGTTACATCCAGGACCAATAAGGGATGGGGGTGTGTTTTCCCTGGTGAAAGAGAAAGTTGCTCAGTTGTGTCCAACTCTTCAGGACTCCATGTGTTATACCCTGACAGGCTCTTGTGTTCATGGAATTCTCCAGGCAAGAATACTGGAATGGGAGTTCCCATCGCAGGGGATCTTCCCAAACAAGGGATAGAACCCCGGTCTCCTAAAATTTAGGCGGGTTCTTTAACTGTCTGAGCCACCACGGAAGCCTAGGAATACTGGCCTGGTTAGCCTATCCCTTCTCCAGGGGATATGCCTGACCCAGGAATCCAACTGGGGTGTCCTGCATTGTAGACTGATGCTTTACCTGTTGAGGTTTCCAGTTTTGGCCCTATGTAAATATGGGTTGAGGCCAGCATGTGTCTGATTGGTTACATCCAGGACCAATCAGGGAAGGGCGTGTATTTTCCCTGGTGAAAGAGAAATTGGTCTGTTGTGTCCAACTCTTTAGGACTCCATGGGTTATACCCTGAGAGGCTCTTCTGTTCATGGAATTCTCCAGGCAAGATACCTGAGTGGGAATTCCCATCGCCAGGGTATCTTCCCAACCCAGAGGCTGAACCCAGGACTCCTACATTTTAGACGGGTTCTTTACCGTCTGAGCCACAAAGGGAGCCTAGGAATACTGGCCTGGGTAGCCTATCCCTTCTCCAGGGGATATGCCCGACCCAGGAATCCAACCGGGGTGTCCTGCATTGTAGGCTGATGGTTTACCCTCTGAGGTTTCCCATTTCGGCCCTATGCCTATATGGGATGGTGCCAGCATGTGCCTGATTGGTTACACCCAGGACCAATCAGGGAAGGGGGTGTGTTTTCCCTGGTTTAAGTGAGTGAGCATTGCGCAGTTGTGTCAAACTCTTTAGGATCCCACGGATTATCGCCTGACAGGCTCTTGTATTCATGGAATTCTCCAGGCAAGAATACTTGAGTTGCGGAGATCCCATCGCCAGGGGATCTTCGCAACCCAGAGGATGAACCCCAGAACTCTCCATTTCAGGTGGTTTCTTTCCCTCTGAGCCACCAGGGGAGCCTAGGGATACTGGCACAGGTAGCCTATCCCTTCTCCAGGGGATATGCCCGACCCAGAAATCAAACCGGAGTGTCCTGCATTGTAGGCTGATGCTTTACCCACTGAGGTTTCCCATTTTGGCCGTATGCAAATATGGGATGGTTCTAGCATGTGGCTGATTGGTGGCACCCAGGACCAATCAGGGAAGGGGGTGTGTTTTCCCCTGTGAAAGAGAAAGTTGCTCAGTTGTGTCCAACTCTTTAGGACTGCTAGCGTTATACCCTGAGAGGCTCTTGTGTTCATGGAATTCTCCAGGCAAGAATATGGAGTTGCAATTCCCATCACCAGCGGATCTTCCCAACCCAGAGGTCGAACCCAGGACTCCTACATTTCAGGCGGTTTCTTTCCATCTGAGGCACCAGAGAATCCTAGGAATACTGGCATAGGTAGCCTATCCCTTCTCTAGGGGATATGCCCGACCCAGGATTCAACCCGGGGTGTCCTGCATTGTAGGCTGATGCTTTACCTACTGAGGTTTCCAGATTTGGCCCTATGCGAATATGACATGGTGCCACCATGTGCCTGATTGCTTGCACCCAATACCAATCAGGGAAGGGGGTGTGTTTTCCATGGGTACGGTGAGAGTGAACATTGCACAGTTGTGTCCAACTCTTTAGGACCCCATGGATTATAGCCTGACAGGCTCTTGTGTCCATGCAATTCTCCAGGGAGAATACTGGAGTGGGAGTTCCCATCGCCAGGGGATCTTCCCACCTAGAGGACGAACCCAGGACCACTCCATTTGAGGCGGTTTCTTTCCCCCTGGGCCACCAGGGAGGCTAGGAATACTGGCACAGGTAGTCTGTCCCTTCTCCAGAGGATATGCCTGACCCAGGAATCCAACCGGGGTGTCCTGCATTGTAGGCTGATGCTCTACCTGCTGAGGTTTCCAGGTTTGGCCCTTGCAAATATGGGATGGTGCTAACCTGCTTAGTTACACCCACGACCAATCAGGGTAGGGGGTGTGTTTTCCCTTGTTAAAATGAGAGTGAACATTGCGCAGTTGCATCCAACTCTTTAGGAACCCATGGGTATACCCTGACAGGCTCTTGTGTGAATGGAATTCTCCAAGCAAGAATATTGGAGTAGGAGTTCACATCGCCAGGGTATCTTCCCAACCTAAAGGTCGAACCCTGGACTCCTGCATTTCAGGCGGTTTCTTTCTGTCTGAGCCACCCGGGACGCCTAGAAATACTGGCATAGGTAGCCTATTGCTTCTCCAGGGGATATGCCCGACCCAGTAATCCCACTGGGTGCCCTGCATTGTACGCTGATGGTTTAACCGCTGAGGTTTCCCATTTCGGCCCTATGCAAATATGGGATGGTGCCATCATGTGCCTGATTGGTTACACCCAGGACCAATCAGGGAAGGGGGTGTGTTTTCCCTCGTGAAAGAGAAAGTTGCTCAATTGTGTCCAACTCTTTAGGACTCCATGCGTTATACCCTGACAGGCTCTTCTGTTCATGGAATGCTCCAGGCAAGAGTACTGGAGTGGGAGTTCCCATATCCAGGGGATCTTCCCAACCCAGAAGTCGAACCCAGGACTCCTGCATTTCAGGCGGTTTCTTTCCGTCTGAGCCACCAGAGAAGCCTAGTAATACTGGCATAGGTAGCCTATCGCTTTTCCAGGGGATATGCCCGACCCAGGAATCCAACCGGGGTGTCTTGCATTGTCGACTGATGCTTTACCTGCTGAGGTTTCCCATTTGAGCCATATGCGAATATGGGATGGTGCCAGCATGTGCCTGATTGGTTACACCCAGGACCAATCAGGGAAGTGAGTGTGTTCCTTGGTGAAAGAGAAAGTTGCTCAGTTGTGTCCAACTCTTTAGGAACCCATGGGTTATACCCTGACAGGCTCTTGTTTTCATGGAATTCTCCAGGCGAGAATACTGGAGTGGGACTTCCCATCGCCTGGGGATCTTCCCAACCGAGAGGACGAACCCAGGACCTCACCATTTCAGGCGGTTTCTTTCCATCTGAGCCACCAGGGAAGCTTAAGAATACTGGCATAGGTAGCCTATCGCTTCTCCAGAGGATAGGCCCGACCCAGGAATCAAACTGGGGTGTCCTGCATTGTACACTGATGCTTTACCTGCTGAGGTTTCCAGGTTTGGCCCTATGCAAATATGGGATGGTGCCAGCATGTGCCTGATTGGTGGCACCCAGGACCAATCAGGGAAGGGGGTGTGTTTTCTCTGGTTAAAGTGAGAGGGAACCTTGCGCGGTTGTGTCCAACTGTTTAGGAACCCATGGGTATACCCTGACAGGCTCTTGTGTTGATGTAATTCTCCAGGCAAGAATACTGGAGTGGGAGTTCCCATCACCAGGGGATCTTCCGAACCCAGAGGTCGAACCCAGGACTCCTACATTTCAGGCGGGTTCTCTCCATCTGAGCCACAGGGAAGCCTAGAATACTGGCATGGGTAGCCTATCGCTTCTCCAGGGGATATACCCGACCCAGGAATCCCACCCAGGTGTCCTGCATTTTAGTTTAATGCTTTACCTGCTGAGGTTTCCAGGTTTGGCCCTATGTGAATATGGGATGGTGCCAGCATGTGCCTGATTGGTTACACCCAGGACCAATCAGGGAAGGGGCTGTGTTTTCCCTGGGTAAAGTGAGAGTGAACCTTGTGCAGTTGTGTCCAACTCTTTAGGACGCCATGGTTTATAGCCTGACAGGCTCTTGTGTTCATGGAATTCTCCAGGCAAGAATACTGGAGTTGATCGCCAGGGGATCTTCCCAACCCAGAGGACGAACCCAGGATCTCTCCATTTCAGGCAGTTTCTTTCCATCTGAGCCACCAGGGAAGCCTAGGAATACTGGCCTGGGTAGCCTATCCCTTCTCCAGGGGATATGCCCGACCCAGGAATCCAACCAGGGTGTCACGCATTGTAGGCTGATGGTTTACCCGCTGAGGTTTCCCATTTCGGCCCTATGCGTATATGGGATGGTGGCAGCATGTGCCTGATTGGTGGCACCCAGGACCAATCAGGGAAGGCGGTGTGTTTTCCCTGGTGAAAGAGAAAGTTGCTCAGTTGTGTCCAACTCTTTAGGACTCCATTCGTTATACCCTGACAGTCTTCTGTTCATGGAATTCTCCAGGCAACAATACTGGAGTGGGAGCTCCCATCGCTAGGGGATCTTCCCAACCCAGAGGTTGAACCCTGGACTCCTGCATTTCAGGCGGTTTCTTTCTGTCTTAGGCACTAGGGAAGCCTAGGAATACTGGCACATGTAGCCTATTGCTTCAGGGGATATGCCCGACCTAGGAATCCAAACGGGGTGTCCTGCATTGTAGGCTGATGCTCTGCCTGCTGAGGTTTCCAGGTTTGGCTGTATGCAAATAATGGATGGTGCTAGCATGTACCTCATTGGTTACACCCATGACCAATCAGGGAAGGGGGTGTGTTTTCCCTGGTTGAAGTGAGTGTGAATGTTGCGCAGTTGTGTCCAACTGTTTAGGAACCCATGGGTATACCCTGACAGGCTCTTCTGTTCATGGAATTCTTCAGGCAAGAATACTGGAGTGGGAGTTCCCATCACCTGGAGATCTTCCCAACCCAGAGGTCGAGCCCAGGACTCCTGCATTTCAGGTGGGTTCTCTCCTTCTGAGCCACCAGGGAAGCCTAGGAATACTGGTATAGGTAGCCTATCGCTTCTCCAGGGGATATGCCCGACCCAGAAATCCCACCCGGGTGTCCTGCACTGTAGGCTGATGGTTTACCCGCTGAGGTTTCCCATTTGGCCCTATGCGAATATGGGATAGTGGCAACATGTGTCTGATTGGTTACACCCAGGACCAATCCGGGAAGGGGGTGTGTTTTCCCTGGGTAAAGTGAGATTGAACGTTGCACAGTTGTGTCCAAGTCTTTAGGACCCCATGGATTATAGCCTGACAGGCTCTTGTGTTCATGGAATTCTCCAGGCAAGAATACTGGAGTTGATCGCCAGGGGATCTTCCCAACCCAGAGGACGAACCCAGGATCTCTCCATTTCAGGCAGTTTCTTTCCATCTGACCCACCAGGAAGCCTCGGAATACTGGCCTGGGTAGCCTATCCCTTCTCCAGGGGATATGCCCGACCCAGGAATCCAACCAGGGTGTCATGCATTGTAGGGTGATGGTTTACCAGCTGAGGTTTCCCATTTTGGCCCTATGCAAATATGGGATGGTGGCAGCATGTGCCTGATTGGTTACACCCAGGACCAATCTGGGAAGGGGGTGTGTTTTCCCTGGGTAAAGTGAGATTGAATGTTGCGCAGTTGCGTCCCAGTCTTTAGGACCCCATGGATTATAGCCAGACAGGCTCTTGTGTTCATGGAATTCTCCAGGCAAGAATACTGGAGTGGGAGTTCCCTTCGCTAGGGGATCTTCCCAACCCAGGGATCGAATCCAGGTGTCCTGCATTGCAGGCGGGTTTTTTTTACCGTCTGAGTCACCAAGGAAGCCTAGGAATACTGGCCTGGGTAGCCTATCCGTTCTCCAGGGGATATACCCCACCCAGGAATTCAACCGGGGTGTCCTGTATTGTAGGCTGATTCTTTACCAGCTGAGTTTTCCCAGGTTCGGCCCTATGCAAATATAGGATGGTGCTAGCATGTAGCTGATTGGGTACAACCAAGACTAGAGGTTCTCCCTCAGGTCCTTGACTTCCCCTTTTAATGCCCTTCCCCCCTGCACCACCTCCCCGCCTACCACTTGGTTCCATCATGTTGGACTCCCTATTTTTTCTGTCTACCTGATTCCTCCCTTTGCTTCTTGTATCCCCTGATCTCTCCAACAGGTCATTCCTACTGGTCAAAATCATATATATCTTTCTACATTCTTTTCAAATGCCATCTTAAATGTAAAACTTTATTTTTATTTCATTGATGTATAATTGATATATAACATTATTTTCAAGTGTACAATACAATTTTTTGATACTTGTATTAGTTGAAAAATGATCACCATAAGTCTAGTTAACATCTGTCACCATACATAATTACACGATTTTTTTCTTGTGATGAGAATTTTTAAGACTTACTCTCAGCATCTTTCTCATATGCAGTGCAATATTATTAACTGTCGCCGTACTGTACATTATATTGCCAAGGACTTTACATATAGTTTTCGGTATAAAATATAATTGACGGGAAAGTATAGAGATTTCTCATATTTTCCTCTGTTCTGCACCTCCATAGCCTCCCCCATTATCAATATCACACCCCAGAATGATACAATTTTTTTTAAGGAATGATGAACCTACATTGACAAATGATAATCACCCAAAGGCCATAGTTTACAGCGTTGTAAATTTTTATCGGTTTGGACAAAAGTATAGCGACACATATCTATTATTGTGTGTGTGCTCAGTCCGTCAATCATGTTCAACTCTTTGTGACCCAATGGACTGTAGCCCACCCGGTCGGGTGGTTGCCTTTTCCTCCTCCAGCAAATCTTCCTGGCTCAGGGGTCAAACCTGCATCTCCTGTGTCTCCTGCATTGGCAGTTGGATTCTTTACCACTGTGCCACCTGGGACACCTCTATATCCGTTACTATAATAATCATAAATAGTGTATTCACTGCCCTAAAAATCTATGCTTTGTCTATTCCTCTTTCTCACCCCTAGAAACAACACATTTTTTTAAATCGTCTTTAATTTTGCCTTATGCAAAATGTTGTGTGGTTTGAATCATACAGTATGCGTACAGAGGATTCCCTGGTGGCTCTGCCTGCCAAGCAGGAAATGTGGATTCAATCCCTGCATCAGGAAGATCCCCTCGAGAAGGAAATGGCAACCCACTCCAGTATTCTTGGAGAAGAGTGGACAGAGAAGCCCAGAGATGTTGCAGAGTTGTACACAACTGAGGATGCACAAGGATTATACAATGTGTAGTCTTTTCAGTTTGGCTTCTTTCACTTAGTAATTATGTATTTGTTTCTTGATAACTCATTCGTTTTTTAGGGGTGAATATTCCTTTGTCTGGATGTACCTTTTGCCTTCAGTCTTTCCCAGCATCAGGGTCTTTTCTAAATGAGTCGTCTCTTTACACCAGGCAAAGGGAGAGCAGGGTGCCAGAGGATAAAATAGTCAGCATCACAGTCTCAATGGACACCAATTTGAGCAAACTTTGGGAGACGGTGAAGGACAGGGGAGCCTGTTGTGCTGCAGTCCGTGGAGTTGCAGAGTTGGATGTGACTTAGTGACTGAACAACAACAACAACAACTGGATGTATTACAATTTATTTATCCATTCACCTACTGAAGGACACCTCTGTTGCTCCCAAACTTTGATAAGTATGAATAAAACTTCTATAAATATCCATGGACTGGTTCTTTCATAGACATATGTTTTCAGCTCCTTTGGGTAAGTGCCAAAGTGTGTGATTGCTGAATCATTTGATAAAAGTATGTTTAGTTTTGTAAGAAACCGCCAAACTGTCTTCCAAAGTGTCTGTACCATGTTTCGTTCCTACCATCAATGAATAAAAATTCCAGGGAAAAACACACCTTTCCCTGTGTTTCAGTGCTCTGCATTTTGGCCATTCCAATAGGTATATAGTATATCTTATAGTCATCTTAATTTCCATTTCCATGATGACATATGATGTGAGGAATCTTTTCATTTGCTTATTTGCCATCTGTATATCTTCTTTCATGAGGTGTCTGTTCAGATCTTTTGCCCATTTTAAAATTGGGTTGTCGGTTTTTTTATTGTTAACTTTTAAGTGTTCTTTGTATTTTTTGGATAATGGTCCTGTATCAAATGTGTCTTTTGCAAATATTTTCTCCCAGTCTGTGACCTGTCTTCTAATTCTCTTGATACTGTCTTTTTCAGAACAGAAGTTGTTGATTTTAATGAAGTTCAGCCTATTAATTATTTCTTTCTTGAATCTCATTTTTGGTGTTTTATTTAAAAAGTCATTGTCATACTCAGTGTCATCTATGTTTTCTTATATTATCTTCTGAGTTTTATGGTTTTGCATTTTACATTTAGGTCTATGATCTATTTTGTTTGTTTTCTATTTTGAAATATTCTTGTCTTAATTTTTTTCTACAATTGCAATGATAAAAGAATTTTTTAAAGTTGATTCCTGAGTCCAGAAAACATCTCTCTTTTGATAGGTCCCTGAAAACATGGATTTCATTTTACTCTGTGTTGAAGGCTGCTAGGCCCTTGCAGTCTGCCACTTTAGGAAAATAGTCCTTTATTCTCTCCGAGCATGAAAGTGTTCAAAGGCCCATTTCTCCTGCAAGACAACAGCTTAAGTACAGAGGAAGGAGCAGTTTGGAAACTACTGAATGTAGAGTATAGTCCACCAGGAGCAGTTCTTCCCAGGTGTGGCTGGAGAATCATTGTGCTGAAGGAGGTAGAACAGGATGGCAGAGGATTTTTATAATTTTCTTCCTACTACCTTTTAAAATATATTTTTTTTGTTGAGATATAATTGACACATAATATTATGTAAGTTTAGGTATAGAATATGTCATTTTGGTCTGTTTATATATTACAGTATGATTACCACCAGTTAGCTAACAGCTCTATAACATCACATAATTATCTTTTATTTTTTTTTTTGTAGTGAGAACAGTATTTTTCAGTCATGAGAAAGAAGAAGTCTTGCCATTTGTGACAACACTGATGGACCTTGAGGGCATTACCGAGAGGTACGTCAGGCAGAGAAATACAAATATTGTACAATATCACTTGTATGTGGAATATTAAAAAAAATCTAAAGCAGAGTAGAATGGTGATTATCAGAGACTGGGAGTGGAGGAATTGGGGAGATGTTGTTTCAGAGTACAAACTTGCATCTAGTAGATAAATAAGTTCTGGAGAATTAATACATAACATAGTGATTATAGACAATATTATTGTATTATAAACTTTCCAGTTACTAAGAGACTAGATCTATGATCCATTTAGAGTTATCTTTTGTGATGGCTACTCAAATACATCTTCATGGAGACTTTTCAGATTAGCCTCTCCCATGAGATGTACATGATTTTACCCTCCAAGCTATCAAACACCTATTTTTTTCTTCTCTCATGATTGGGGGTGACCATATAATTTATTGTTTGAAGGGGGACACTTTCCAAAGTGAAAGAGTGTGCTACTGATAGTTACATCAGTATGATAGACACTAACTGGAACTGTCCTTATGGACATGTTAATTATAGTATATGCTTTATCTTATCCATATTGTTCAGTTCAGTTCAGTTGCTCAATTGTGTCTGACTCTTCGTGACCCCATGGACTACAGCACACCAGGCCTCTCTGTCCATCACCAACTCCTGGAGTTTATTCAAACTCATCTCAATGGAGTCGGTGATGCCATCCAACCATCTCACCTTCTCTTGCCCCCTCCTCCTCCTGCCTTCAATCTTTCCTATCATCAAGTTCTTTTCAAATGAGTCAGCTCTTCACATCAGGTGGCCAAAGTAATGGAGTTTCAGCTTCAACATCAGTCCTTCCAAAGAACACCCAGGACTGATCTCCTTTAGAATGGACTTGTTGGATCTCCTTGCAGTCCAAGGGACTCTCAAGAGTCTTCTCCAACACCACAGTTCAAAAGCATCAATTCTTCAGTGCCCAGCTTTCTTCACAGTTCAACTCTCACATCCATACATGACTACTGGAAAAACCGTAGCCTTGACGAGACAGACCTTTGTTGGCACAGTAATGTCTCTGCTTTTCAATATGCTGTCTAGGTTGGTCATAACTTTGCTTCCAAGGAGTAAGCATCTTTTAATTTCATGGCTGAAGTCACCATCTACAGTGATTTTGGAGCCCCCAAAAATAAAGTCTGACACTGTTTCCACTGTTTCCCCATCTATTTCCCATGAAGTGATGGGACCAGATGCCATGATCTTAGTTTTCTGAATGTTGAGCTTTAAGCCAACCTTTTCACTCTCCTCTTTGACTTTCATCAAGAGGCTCTTTAGTTCTTCTTCACTTTCTGCCATAAGGGTGGTGTCATCTACATATGTGAGGTTATTGATATTTCTCCTGGCAATGTTGATTCCAGCTTGTGCTTCATCCAGCCCAGCATTTCTCATGATGTACTCTGCATATAAGTTAAATAAGCAGGGTGACAATATACAGCCTTGACGTACTCCTTTTCCTATTTGGAACCAGTCTGTTGTTCCATGTCCAGTTCTAACTGTTGCTTCCTGACCTGCATACAGGTTTCTTAAGAGGCAGGTCAGGTGGTCTTGTATTCCCATCTCTTTCAGAATTTTCCAGAGTTTGTTGTGGTCCACACAGTCAAAGGCTTTGGCATAGTCAATAAAGCAGAAATAGATGTTTTTCCGGAACTCTCTTGTTTTTCTCATGATCCAGCGAATGTTGGCAATTTGATCTCTGGTTCCTCTGCCTTTTCTAAAACCAGCTTGAACATCTGGAAGTTCATGGTTTGTGTAATGTTGAACCCTGGCTTCAGAATTTTGAGTATTACTTTACTAGCATGTGAGATGAGTGCAATTGTGGGGTAGTTTGAGCATTCTGTGGGATTGCCTTTCTTTGGGATTGGAATGAAAACTGACCTTTTCCAGTCCTGTGGCCACTGCTGAGTTTTCCAAATTTCCTGGCATATTGAGGACAGCACTTTCACAGTATCATCTTTTAGGATTTGAAATAGCTCAACTGGAATTCCATCACCTCTACTAGCTTTGTTCATTGTGATGCTACCTAAGGCCCACTTGACTTCACATTCCAGGATGTCTGGCTCTAGGTGAGTGTTCACACCATCGTGATTATCTGGGTCGTGAAGATCTTTTTTGTACAGTTCTTCTGTGTATTCTTGCCACCTCCTCTCAATATCTTCTGCTTCTGTTAGGTCCATAACATTTCTGCCCTTTATTGAGCCCATCTTTGCATGAAATGTTCCCTTGCTATCTCTAATTTTCTGGAAGAGATCTCTACTCTTTCCCATTCTATTGTTTTCCTCTATTTCTTTGCATTGATCACTGAGGAAGGCTTTCTTATCATTTGTGAATGTAACCAAAGGATATCATAAACTTCCAAGGATTTTGTTACCTCCTTGGCAGCATCTTCCTCTTTTCTGAAGTTTTTAGCACAGTATTTTGAATGTGCATTAGAGCCGTCTTTTTTAAAAGATATTTTGACTGTACCATGTGGCATGTGGGATCTTAGTTCCCTGACCAGGGACTGAACTCACACCTCCCTGCAGTGGGGGCATGGAGTCTTAACCATTGGACCACCAGGGAAGTCCTAGAAGCCCTCTTATCTAAAATGATTCTACCTACTTAGTTAATTGAAGAAGTCAGATGAAAAAGAATATTAAGTAAACATGATATATATTTAAGCATACTTTTTTCTCAAAACATATGAATGTTCAGTTATTCACTTATGTTTTGATCTAGGACCTCTCAAGTTGTTTGAGGATGAACTCATTGACTAGTGTTCCATAAACTTTTTTTTTTCTTCAGAAACTCCACCTATAAGTATCAGCTCTGATTTTCAAGGCAATTTCCTTGAAGTAGAGATACATTCTAAAGATACTTGCAAAGTAGTAAGTAATAGTTCTCTCCTTACTTTTCGAATTAAAAAACATATAATCATATAATATTTAATAACTTAACCAATAAATATACAGTTCAATGTTATTAAACACCCTCATAATGTTGTGTAGCCATCACTATCTATCTTCATAACTTGCAAAATGAAACTCTATACCCATTAAACAATAACGCCCTATACCACGCTTCCCCTCAGCTCTGGCAACTACCATTCTATTTTCTATCTCCGTAATTTTGATTACTGTAAGTATCTCTTATAAATGGAATTATACAGTACATAGTTGCCTTTTTGCGAGTTATTTGTTTCACCTAGCATAATATCTTCAAATTTCATCTCAGTTGTAGCATGTCAGAATTTCCTTCCTTTTAAAGGCTGAATAATATTTCACTGTATGTGTATTCCACATTTGCTTATGCGTTCAATCTGTTGATGGACACAAGTAGCCTCCACATTTTAGCTGTTGTGAATAATACTGTTAAGAACATGGTGTACACATACCTCTTTGAGACTACTTTTAGTTCTTTTGGGTATGTATATACAGAAGTGAAATTGCTGGATCATACGGTAATTCTAATATTAAAGATTTTTTTTGAGCCGTGCTGTTTTCCACAATGACTACTGTTTTACATTCACATCAGGAGTATGTTGTTCATTTGCTTAGTTGTGTCCAACTCTTTGCGACCCCATGGACTGCAGCACACCAGGCTTCCCTGTTCTTCACAATCTCCTGGAGTTTGCTCAAACTCATGTCTATTAAGTAGGTTATGACATCCAACCATCTTATCCTCTGTCAGCCTCTTCTCCTCATGTCCTCAATCTTTCCCAGCATCAGGGTCTTTTCCAATGAGTCCACTCTTTGCATCACGTGGCCAAAGTATTAGAGCTTCATCTTCACCATCAATCCTTCATATGAATATTAAGGGTTGATTTCTTTTAGGATTGACTGGTTTGATCTTCTGGCTGTCCAAGGGACTTTTGAGAGTCTTCTCCAGCACCACAGTTTGGAAATATCAATTTTTCAGTGGTCAGCCTTCTTTTTAGTCCAGCTCTTGCATCCATACATGACTACTAGAAAGACCATAGCTTTGACTATGAAACCTTTGTTGGCAAAGTCATGTCTCTGCTTCTTAATATGCTGTCTAGGTCTATGATTACACAATGTCTAGTTAGAACTGAACATGTCTAGGTTTGTCATTAGATAATGTCTAGTTAGAACCAGGTCTGGTTAGAACCATACATGGAACAATGGACTGGTTCAAAATTGGGAAAGGAATACATCAAAGGTGACTGTTGTCACCCTGCATCTTTAACTTATATGCAGAGTACATCATGTAAAATGCTGGGCTAGATGACTCACAAGTTGGAACCAAGATTGTTGGGAGAAATATCATTAACCTCAGATATGCAGATGATACCACCCTTATGGCAGAAAGTGAAGAGGAACTAAAGAGCCTCTTGATGAGGGTGAAAGAGTTCAGAGAAAAAGCTGCTTTAAAGTTTAACATTCAAAAAATGAAGATCATGGCATCCAGTCCCATCATTTCATGGCAAATAGATGGGGAAACAATGCAAACAGTGACAGACTTTATTTTCTTGGGTTCCAAAATCACTGCAAATGGTGACTGCAGCCATGAAATTAAAAAATGCTTGCTCCTTGGAGGAAAAGCTATGACAAATGTGGTTGTTGTTTTTCATTTGCTCAGTCCTGTCCAACTCTTTTCAACACCATAGACTGCAGCACACCAGTCCTATCTGTCCCTCACCATCTCCCTAAGTTTCCCCAAGTTCATGTCCATTGCATTGATGATGCCATCCAACTATCTCATCCTCTGACTCCCTCTTCTTCTGCCCTCAATCTTCCCCAGCAACAGGGGCTTTTCGAATGAGTCAGCTGTTCATATCAGATGACGAAAATACTGGAGTTTCAGCTTCAGCATCAGTCCTTCCAAGGAGTATTCAGGGTTGATTTCCCTTATGATTGATTGGTTTGATCACCTTGTTGTCCAAGGGCCTCTCAGGAGTCTTCACCAGCACCACAGTTTGAAGCCATCAATTCTTCCATGCTCTGCATTTTTAAGGTCTAGCTCTCACAACCATGTGTCACCACTGGGAAGACCATAGCCTTGACTGTATGGATCTTTATTGGCAGAGTAATGTCTCTGCTTTTCAACACACTATCTAGGTTTGTTACCACTTTCTTGCCAAGAATCAGACATTTTCTGATTTGATGGCTGCAGTCACCATCCACAGTGATTTCCCAAGAAGAGGAAATCTGTCCTTACTTCCACCTTTCCCCAACTCTTTGCCATGAAGTAATGGGGCCAGATGCCATGATATTAGTTTTTTAATGTTTAGTTTTAAGCTGGCTCTTTCACAAATCCAGACAGTGTATTAAAAAGCAGAGATGTTACTTTGCTGACAAAGGTCCATATAGTCAATGTTATGTTTTTTCCAGTAGTCATGTACAGATGTGAGAGTTGGACCATAAAGAAGGCTGAGCACTGAAGAATTGATGCTTTTGAACTGTGGCATTGGATAAGACTCTTGAGAGCCCCTTGGACTGAAAGGAGATCAAACCAGTCAATCCTAAAAGAAATCAACTCTGAATATTCAGGGACTGATGGAGGGACTGATGCTGAAACTGAAACTCCAATACTTTGACCACCTGATGTGAAGAGTCGCCTTATTAGAAAAGACCCTGATGATGAGAAAGACTGAAGTCAGGAGAAGGAGATGACAGAGGACGAGATGGTTGGATGGCATCACTGACTCAATGGACATGAGAGATGGGAGATGGTGAAGGACAGGGAAGCCTGGTGTGTTGCATGGGGTCGCAAAGAGTCAGACGGGGCTGAGTGAATGAACAACAACTATGTTTGTCATAGCTTTTCTTCCAAGCAGTAAGCATCTTTTAATTTCATGGCTGCAGTCACCATCTGCAGTATTGGGAAGCCCAAGAAAATAAAGTCTGTCACTGTTTCCATTTTTCCCCATTTATTTGCCATGAAGTGATGGGGCCAGATGCCATGTTCTTTGTTCTTTGAATGTTGAATTCTAAGACAGCTTTTTCACTCTTCTCTCTCACCATCATCAAGAGGCTCTTTAGTTCCTGTTCGCTTTCTGTCGTAAGAGTGGTGTCATCTACATATCTGAGCTTGTTGATATTTCTCCCAGCAATCTTGATTACAGTTTGTGAGTCATCCAGCGCAGCATTTCACATGATGTACTCTGCAAATAAGTTAAAGAAGCAGGGTGATAACATTTAGCCTTGACATACTCTTTTCCCAATTTTGAACCAGGCCATTGTTCCATGTCTTGTTCTAACTGGTTACTTCTTGACCTCCATACAGGTTTCTCAGGAGGCAGGTAAAGTGGTTTGTTAATTCTCATCTCTTTAAGAATTCTCAGTAGTTTCTTGTGATCCTCACAGTCAGAGGCTTTAGCATAGTCAATGAAGGAGAAGTGGATGTTTTTCTGGAATTCCTTTGCTTTTTCTATGATCCAATGGATGTTGGCAATTTGATCTCTGGTTCCTCTGCCTTTTCAAAACCAGATTGTACAACTGGGATTTCTTGGTTCATGTACTAGCTTGAAGCCTAGCGTGAAGGATTTTGAGCATAACCTTGCTAGCATGTGAAATGTGAAATGTGCACAACTGTATGGTAGATTGAGCATTTTTTGGAATTTCCTTTCCTTCGGATTAGAGTCAAAATTGACCTTTTCCAGTCCTGTAGCCACTGCTGAATTTTCCAAATTTGCTGGCATATTAATTGCAGCACTTCAACAGCATCATCTTTTAGGATTTGAAATAGTTCAGCTGGAAATCTGTCACTTCCACTACCTTTGTTCATGGTAATACTTTCTAAGGCCCCCTTGACTTCACACTCCAGGATTTCTGGCTCTCAGTGACTGACCACACTATCATAGTTATCCGGGTCATTAAGACTTTTTTTGTATAGTTCTTCTGTGTATTCTTGCCACCTCTTCTTAATATTTTCTGCTTCTGTTAGGTCCATACCGTTTCTGTCCTTTATTGTGCCTATCTTTGCCTGAAATGTTCCCTTTGTATCTCTCATTTTCTTGAAGTGATCTCTAGTGTTTCCCATTCTATTGTTTTCCTCTATTTCTTTGCATCGTTCACTTAGAAAGGCTTTCTTATCTCTCCTTGGTATTCTGTGGACCTCTGCATTCAGTTAGGTATATCTTTCCCTTTCTCCTTTGCCTTTTGCTTCTCTTCTTAGCTATTTGTAGTCTAAGACCTCTTCACACAACCATTGCCTTGTTGCATTTCTTTTTCTTGGGAATGGTTTTGGTCACTGTTCTTCAGGCACTCTATCAGATCTAATCCCTTGAATCTATTTGTGACTTCCACTGTATAGTAATAAGAGAGTTTATTTAGGTCACACCTGAATGGCCTAGTGGTTTTTCCAGTTTATTCAGTTGATACCTGAATTTTGCAGTAAGGTGCTCATGATCTGAGCCACAGTCAGCTCCCGGTCTTGTTTTTGCTGACTCTATAGAGCTCCTCCATCGTGGGCTGCAACGCAGGGTTCTAATTTCTCTATATCCTCTCCAATACTTGTTATTTCTGTTTTTTGTTTGTTTGTTTGTTTGTTTTTTGATAGTCATTCTAATGGGTGTGAGGTAATAAATATCTCATTGTAGTTTTGATTTTCATTTCCCTAATGATTAATGATGTGCTTATTGGTCATTTGTATATCTTCTTTGGAGAAATGTACATTCAAGGCCTTTGTTTATTTCTTAATTGTAATGTTTTCTGTTGTTGCTTTTAGGAGCTCTTTATATATTCTGGATATTAATTCATTATCAGATATATGATTTGCAAATATTTTCTCCCATTCTGTGGGTTGCCTTTTTATTCTGTTGATATTGTCCTTTGAAACACAAATTTTTAAAAATTTCATGATATCCAGTTTGTCTATTTTTTCTTTTGTTGCTTGTGCAAGAAATTATTGCTAAATCCAGTGTGGTGCCCTATATTTTTATCTAAGGGCTTTATAATTGTAATTCCTACATTTTGGTTTTTGATTCATTTTCCGTTAATTTTTGTATATGGTGTTAGATAAGGGTCCAACTTTATCCCTTTGCACATGGATACCTAGTTTTCACAGTATAATTTGTTGCAAATACTGTCCTTTCACTTCTGAATGGTTTTGGCACTCTTGTCAAAAAATCATTTGACTATACATGTAATAGATTATTTTGGGGTTCTCTGTTCTGTTTCATTGGTTTGTATGTCTGCATGTATGTCAGAATGATACTTTTTAGATTACTGTAGTTTTGTAGTAAGTTTTGAAATCAGCAAGTGTGAGCCCTTCAACTTTGTTCCTCTTTTTCATGATTATTTTGGCTATTTTGAGTCCCTTGAGATTCCATATGAATTTTAAGATGGGTTTTATTATTTCTGCAACAAATGTTATTGGGATTTTGATAGAGATTGCATTGACTCTGTAGATCACTTTGGTAGTATTGTCATGCTAACAGTATTAATCTTCCTACCCATGAACATGGGTGTTTCCATTTATTTCTGTTTTCTTTTTATTTCTTACATCAATTTTTTCTTAATTTTTATAGTGTTTCACATCAAATTTGACAGCAATTTGTGATTCCCTTTTAACTAGTCTTTCTAAATGTTTTAATACAATTTTTCATAGAAGCAAATACTCTTTCTTGCATATACTTTATTTGTATAACATTTTATTAAACTTATAATCAAAAAAACAAGTATGATTGGCAGAAACAGGTTTTGTAAATAAACTTGACTATTGTTAAGCCTAGAGCACTATGGGTGGGAGCAGAAGCACATGGAAAAGCTAGGGATTAGCCTACCAAAAGCAATAGCTCAGTCAGTCTCAGACATCAGTCAGTATGTTTTACAGAGGGTATGAAGAAGTTTCGTTAATCTGTTGAGTTGGCTAAATGGAGAGATTGTTTACAGAATATATACTACAGAAGGTTCTAGTAAATATTTGTTGAGTTTAAGTGAATTTAACTGAGTCTTTATGAAGATTTGCCACCCTCCATTTTTATTGCTATTTTATCCATTGTGTCTGTGAAAGGGGAAACGCAGATAGGATGACCAGTTTTATTATTAAAATTAAAATTTCAACCCTTGCCCCTTTTGGTACTCTTTATTCTTCCTCTGTACTTACTTTTTTCTCCAACGTACTTACCACCATCTGATATATTAAATACACTATTTAGTTGTTTATTGTCTTTCATTATACAGTAGGTTCAGAGGTCAATAAGTGAAGGAATTTGGGGCTCCTTTATTCACTGATGTATTCCTGAAGCCTAGGAGCATTGACTGGTATATAGTACGTGCTCAATAAATATGTATTGAATGAACAAATGCAAGTTAGAATGGTATAATAGAGTGTCAAAACTGCAAGGAGACTTTGGGATAATCTAGTTCAATCCTTTTATTTTATATAGCTGTAGCATAGTGTAGAAATTTAGTATGGGGCACATAGATAGATCTTGGATCAAATCTGTCACTTGCTATGATTTGTGGCAAATTATTTGACGTTTTTGTGCCTCAGTTTCCTCGTATTTAAAACTGAGTCAATAACAGTCACCTAACAGACTGGTTCCAAATAGGAAAAGGAGTTCGTCAAGGCTGTATATTGTCACCCTGTTTATTTAACTTATATGCAGAGTACATCATGAGAAACGCTGGACTGGAAGAAACACAAGCTGGAATCAAGATTGCCAGGAGAAATATCAATAACCTCAGATATGCAGATGACACCACCCTTATGGCAGAAAGTGAAGAGGAACTCAAAAGCCTCTTGATGAAAGTGAAAGTGGAGAGTGAAGAAGTTGGCTTAAGGCTCAACATTCAGAAAATGAAGATCATGGCATCCGGTCCCACCACTTCATGGGAAATAGATGGGGAAACAGTGGAAACAGTGTCAGACTTTATTTTTGGGGGCTCCAAAATCACTACAGATGGTGACTGCAGCCATGAAATTGAAAGACACTTACTCCTTGGAAGGAAAGTTATGACTAACCTAGATAGCATATTCAAAAGCAGAGACATTACTTTGCCAACAAAGGTTCATCTAGTCAAGGCTATGGTTTTTCCTGTGGTCATGTATGGATGTGAGAATTGGACTGTGAAGAAGGCTGAGCGCCAAAGAATTGATGTTTTTGAGCTGTGGTGTTGGAGAAGACTCTTGAGAGTCCCTTGGACTGCAAGGAGATCCAGCCAGTCCATTCTGAAGGAGATCAGCCCTGGGATTTCTTTGGAAGGAATGATGCTAAAGCTGAAACTTCAGTACTTTGGCCACCTCATTCGAAGAGTTGACTCATTGGAAAAGACTGTGATGCTGGGAGGGATTGGGGGCAGGAGGAGAAGGGGACGACAGAGGATGAGATGGCTGGATGGCATCACTGACTCGATGGACGTGAGTCTGGGTGAACTCCGGGAGTTGGTGATGGACAGGGAGGCCTGGCGTGCTGCGATTCATGGGGTAGCAAAGAGTCGGACACGACTGAGTGACTGATCTGATCTGAATATAGAGTGAATTGTGAGGATTCAATAACATTATACATGTGAAACATTTAGTATAGTGTGTAAGAAATGATAGTTTTGCATCAGTCAAATTTTAGAAATAGAGATCACTTCAAGGATTGACAATAAAAGGAAATTAATGTGCAGAATTGGTAATAAAGTGGATGGAGCAGCTGAGAAGCCAAACAGGGGATGCTAAATTAATCCATAGATTAACAACTGAAACCTGGGGCTTGGAGGAACAGTGGGAAAAGATGGTGTTAACAGAACCCAGAGGCTTGGTCATCTGAGGTAAGCTTGAAACTTAATGAGCCTGTCAAGAGCTGAATCTATAGGGAAGATTCAGCTGCTATAGGAGATGCCACCGTAGGTAGGGAGGGAGGGAGAGAAACCCTGGTTTCTCCTTGCCTAGTGTGTAACAGTGTCCCTCCAATATTTCCCATTGGCTAAACCTAGCCGGAAACCAGATCACGTGGGAACCTGGGAAAAGCAGCCTACTGAGGTTGCTCCTGGCCCTTTGATTCAGAGCAGAAACTGGGAAGAATGAGGAATGGCATGCTGCTTAATCAACAAGAAATATTATTGCTCCCCTGGATCAGATATCCTCAATATGAGGATTAGGAGAATATGTTGCCTCACGAATTTAGGGACAACGCCCCTTGTCAGCTCGGAAGCAGTTATGGAACGAGAACGACGCCCCTTTTCCCTAGGCAACATAATTCTCCTAAAAGAAAAGGGGGGAATGAGAGAGTCATTTCCTAGGCAGGTTGATAAGGAGTCTAGGGGTCCCCAAAGAGAGAGGGGTCTGGAATTCTCAAGGAGGAAGAAAGGACAAACTTTTTTTCTTTCTCCACATTCCTTAGGATTATATACCAATGATGTATCCTGCCTAAGGACAGTCTTTGGATTCAACCTTCTGTTATCTTAAAATGTTAATTATGGGAGTAGACCTGGTCTTTACAAGGATGTATCTTGCCTGAGGACAGTGTTATCTTAAAATGTAAATTATGGGAGTAGGTCTGATGAGGTCTTTACAACCTCCAGACATTCTTTGGATTCATTGGAGAGTATATAACTCCATTGCTAACACTAGCAAAGGGGTACTCTTTCTGCCCCCTTCTGATGCCTATGTCAGAAGCTTTCTCTATCTCCTTTATACTTCAATAAAACTTTATTACACACACACACACACACACAAAAAGAAATATTATTGCTATTATTGCCTTCACTAACACAAGGCAGAGCTAACCAGCTAAAGGCAGTTTGTTACATAAGGGAAAATGTGCTAAATGATGAATCAGAGCCAAATTTTGTCATGTTCAACACCATTTACATTAGTCATGATGTTACCAGCTCACAAAAGATTGGCTGGATATTTGAACTCTGAGGTTCAACATGTTATGTTTCTGAGTTGGGCTACTAGGCGTTAGCTAAGGACATAAGCTTTTCCCTACCCCTAAACTTAGGCCATTTCCCGATTTCACAACTGAATGTTATTTACAGTTCCATAAGGTGCAGCCAAAATTAATGTAAACTGAAATATTTAATTTTTTGATGCTCAGTTTAAATAGCCAAATTATGGACTAAATTTAAATTGAAAAACTCAGCATGAATCAGATGGCTTATGTCTCTGTGTGATGGCTTTTATATTAAATGGTTTACATAAATGCTGTTGTTCATCTTGGAAACAGGTTGTCATGCATATTAATGAGACCCAGGTGTTAACTTCATGCTGTTTTCTTTCCAAAGAAGAAAATCTTTACATTAAGTTAAAGTGTTTTTACAAGTATTTGTTGTAATAATTATAAGACAACATTTTGCACCTTGCAGTGTTTACCAGGTTTATTTTCCAATTCCAACTCATTTCTTAATTCCTCTCCTTTCCTATTGCACTTTTGCTTTTTGTATGCTGAGAGTTTATGGCCATATATGATAGTAGCAAGAGGGACAAACCTTTCTCCAACAACTCTTCAAATGGCAAGACTTCATATTCATCTGTGTTCTACCCAAGGTCATTTTATGTGCACACCTTGTGATTTCCTCCTTCTCTAATAGGAAGGGAGATTGGCCAATTGATTACAAGTTAAAGACCCCATATCTTTTATAATTTTCTAATATTTCCTTAGGGTACTTTTTTTAACTTCATGGATCATTTCCATAACTTTTCTGTATCTCTCCAGTTTTCCTTTCAGTGCAGAAACTCGGGCTGGTTGGGCTTCTCTAAGAGGAACTGACTGATGTTACACACAGCTGGACAATAACTTTGTGGATCTTGCTTATCTTAGAGAAAATTCTCAGAGTAGCAATACTCTACCTAACTTTCTGAGATTGATGTTGTGGGATTGTGTCCAAAGGGACCACCCCCTGAATGAGTGGTAGGTACACACTCCTTTTGATTTTACAAACAGGTTTGGAGCACCTACTGTATGCTGAGCATGGTGTTATGTTCTTGGAACACAATGATGTGTAAGACATCATCCTAAGTCTTGGAGACTTTGTAGTCTTACAGCAGAGACTTGTACTTAAAGTTTTAAAAAGTGTGGTGGTACAGTTTTTGAGATATACCCTGGGTAATTCTGAATCGCAGTAGAGGCACCCAAACCAGCCTTGGGGTAGAGATCCTCAAAGATATGCTACCTAGAGTTAAGTCTGGGATGAAGGATAGGAGTTATTTGAGTGAGGAGGTAAGCTAAGGGCATTCCTGGAAGAGAGAACGTATGTGAGCTCAGGCAGGGAGGTGTGAATAAACATGTCCTAATCAGGATTTCAGGGTTACTATGGATTTTGAGTGAGGTGAGATGTGATGGGAGATAAAGTTTGAGGAAGACTTGGGGCCAGGTTATGGAATGCCTACTTCCCTACTGCTGTGTGGAGTGCAGTCTTTCACCTTGAATTTGTACTTGGGGTGAAGATGAGGTAGGATGGAGTGATGAGGGATAGAAGCCTTTATAAAAGAGTAATTTATTTTCTTTGAGGTTTGGAAGGATGAGATGGGCTGAACAACACTTTATCTTGAAATGGCTCTTTTTTTCTTTATATTTTCCAAAGCTAACATGTACATCCTGAGGCTTCTGTTTGTATGGGCATGTGAAGTATTTTTTTTTTTTTTATTATGAAAATTAAAAAAAGCAAGAGTCAAAATCCAGAGAGCTCAATTTTAAAGTAACTTTTATTATGTGTTTTTCTCTGATTCAAAGTAACACATGTTCACTTTTAAAATGTAGTTTAAACAGAAAAACGCAAAGAGCATTTAAATTACCAAGAATCCTGATATTCAGAAAATGTATTATTAATATTTTGAAGCCTTTTCTCTCAATCTTTTCAACACACACACATATACACTCACACTCACACATATGTATGCATTTTACAAAGTTGGGATCATATTCAATACATTGTTTTGTAAGCTGCTTATTTTTTTTTTTTTTTTACTTTACCTTCTATGGTGAACATTTTCCAGGTTATAAACTATTCTTCTACAAAGAATTTTAATAGCTGTATAAGTATTTCATTCAACTTATATACACAATGCTATTTACTCTCCTCCATTGTTAGACATTCATTTTTCACTATTATACTATTTCACTATTATATTATAATACTCATGCTTCTACATAAATATTTATGTACTTACTATTTTCTGTTGGATGAATTCTTAGAGGTGGTTGTGCTATAAAAAAGGGACTGCATATTTTTAAAAACTTTAATGGACCTTGCTAAATTATTCTGTAGAAGTGTTACTCCATTTTTATTTCCACTTCTTATAATTGTTTATAAAATGCTGCTGTTTCTCTATATTTCTGCAGATTTTACAGGGGAAAGTGGTTTCTGATTTTCTCTAATTTATTTGATCACTAGTGAACTTTACCATCTTTTCACATGCCTATAAGTCATACATATCTTTTTAATGAATTTCCTATGTGTGTTCTTTCTGAATTTTTTATTGCTGTTCTGTTCCTTATTATCAGTTTTTAAAAGTGTTTATATACTAACAATATATTTCCATTTACCTGTCTCTTACATTACATTTTCCCTAGTTATTTTCCTCTTTTTTTTCATGGAATACACACACACACATACACACACATATAATATAGTCAAATCTGTAACATTTCATTATGGTTTCTTTTTACTTTTATTCTTAGAATAAAAATATTTCCCCACTCTTTGTTCAAATATTCATCCATAATGCTTTTCTTTTTTTTGAAAAATATTTAACTATCTACTCCCTTGGAATTTAGTTGATATACATTTTGAGAAAGGGGTCTGATTGTTTTTTCTAAACAGTAAGCCAATTAGTCCATCTTTATTTATTGAATAATTGATATGTTCATCTCCCATACTGACATAGCATCTTTATTATATATTGAAAATTCATTTAAATCCATCTCTCTCTTTTTTTATTTTGGCTGTGTAGGTCTTTTTTTATGGTATGTGGGCTTTCTCTAGTTGTGGACTTCTCTTGTAGTATGAGGGCTTCTCTCATTGTGGAACATAGGCTCTAGAATGAGCCAGCTCCTTGGGCTGAGTTGCCCTGCGGCATGTGGGATCTTAGTTCCCTATCCAGGGGTCAAACCCGCATCCCCTGCATTGGAAGTTAGATTCTTAACCACTGGACCACCAGGGAAGTCCCTCATATCTCTTTCTGGACTTGTTATACTCTTGCTCTGAACTCTCTATTCTGGCACCAGTGCCCTTTATAATTATTTTAGTTTTTTATATGTTTAATAAGGACTGTACAAAAATCTTATTTAAAAAATTTTTAATAATAAAAAAAAATATTATCTTTACCAAAGAAAAATCCGATTGTGATTTTAATTGGAATTGTTACATTTTATAGATCATAGAGCAGAGAAGGCAATGGCACCCCACTCTAGCACTCTTGCCTGGAAAATCCCATGGATGGAGGAGCCTGGTGGGCCGCAGTCCATGGGGTCGCTAAGAGTCGGACAAGACTTAGCGACTTCACTTTCACTTTTCACTTTCCTGCATTGGAGAAGGCAATGGCAACCCACTCCAGTGTTCTTGCCTGGAGAATCCCAGGGACGAGGGATCCTCGTGGGGTGCCGTCTATGGGGTCTCACAGAGTCAGACACGACTGAAGCGACTTAGCAGCAGCATAGATCATAGAGAGAGGAATTGATATCTTTATAATATTTGGACTTACCTCCCAGTTATGTTATATGGTTCTCCATGTATTTGAATTTTTAAACAATGTATGTCTTTAGAATTCAATTTTGAAAATGCCTTGTAGACAAAAGTAGGCAGCTTGCATGTAAAACTTGCATCTTCATGTTGAATATTAGTTGGTTCATGATCTGACCTGATGGGGCAATTTGACAACTACAAGCACAAGTTAAGAAAAGGGCATGAAAATTTGATAAAGCCCTTTCAACATTTAGCCCCCAGTGTTCTTCAGCTGTTCAGTTGCACATATTCTCCTAGGTCACTCTGGACATTTATCCTGACAAAGGCACCCTGCTTGAGTTTTATCACTGCTGCAGGAGAACCTGGAGTTTCCCTTGTGAATAGCAGTATGTCAGCACTTCACTGATTAGAAGAGACCTTACAACTAAAAAGAGCCAGGGAAGGGCTTAGCATTCAAGCAGAGACCTAATTTTAAAGCACAAAATGTACCCAGGAAACTCTTGGATGGTAAGATTCTCTAACTTGGTGGTTAGCATTCCTAGACACTCCCACTCAGTATTAGACACACACACACACACACACACACACACACACACACACAATTTGCTTTCTGAGTTGTTGAAGTAGGAATATTTTTCAGTAGAAAAATGTAACTTGCATTATTATATCACTTCATCTTTTTTGAAGATTAGAGACCTTAAATAGTTTCCATATTCAGTTAGGAAAATATGAAGATTATTGAGCTTATAGCCTTTGGAGATAAGTTGAAAGTGAGAAAACCCATATTCTGAAGTAAACAGCAGTAGTGAGGGAAATATTAATGGTTACTTCAAAGAATAGAGCAGATGGATTTGGATATATTTGGAGGGACATAATTAAGCTCATGTCAGATTCTGTGTAGAAATAGCCTGATGAGACAGGGTTAATCTCTAAGGTAGGTTTTATAATAGATTTCATCCTATGCAAATTAAGTATCAATATTCTTGTTTGATCTCCATAATGCCATTGTATGGGTGTCCATAAGGAGTAGAAAATGGCAACCCACTCCAGTATTCTTGCCTGGAAAATTCCATAGACAGAGGAGCCTGGCAGGCTACAGTCCATGGGGTTGCAAAAAATTGGATAAGATTGATAATACTGACTATGAAGGACAGGGACAGAGCGATAAAACTTCTGCAGTGGTGATGTAAGGACCTCCACAAATTTGGATGAACCTTGAAAACACTCTGTTGAGTCATAGACCATATGCTGTATTTCATTTCTATGAAATACCCAGGATACGAAAATCTACAGGGACAAAGAGTAGACTATTACTAACTTTGTGCATGCTTAGTAGCTCAGTTGTGCCCTACTCTTTGTGACCGCACAGACTGTAGCCCACCAGGCTCCTCTGTCTATGGGGATTCTCTAGGCAAGGATACTGGAATGGTTGCCATTTCCTCATCCAGGGGATCTTCCCAACCCAAGGATCAAATCTATGTCTCTTGAATTTATAGGCAGATTCTTCACTACTGAGCCACCAGAGAAGCCCTTAATTACCTCAGATTTGCTCTAATAATTAAATAGTTGCCTATGTTTAGGGCAGGAATGGGGGCAAGTGAGGAGTGATTCCCTATGTGTAGGATTTCCTTTTTGGGGTGATGAAAATTTTCTAAACTTACTGTGGTGATAGTTTCACAGCTTGTACAATTCAGTTGTTTTTACTGTATGTGCATGTTGGGTGAATGGCATGTGAATTAAATAGCAATAAAGCATTTTTTTTCCCCCCAAAAGAAAATACAGAATAAGAGTTTAGCAGAGCAAGGGTGAATGAGCTGATACCATAGGTCTTGAGCAAGTATCTAACTATTGTGGACCTTAATTTCTTCATCTATAAAAAATGAGAGTTCAGTGCAGTTCAGTCGCTCAGTCATGTCCGACTCTTTGCGACCCCATGAATTGCAGCACGCCAGGCCTTCCTGTCCATCAACAACTCCCGGAGTTCACTCAGACTCACATCCATCGAGTCAGTGATGCCATCCAGCCATCTCATCTTCTGTCGTTCCCTTCTCCTCCTGCCCCCAATCCCTCCCAGCATCACAGTCTTTTCCAATGAGTCAACTCTTCGCATGAGGTGGCCAAAGTACTGGAGTTTCAGCTTTAGCATCATTCCTTCCAAAGAAATCCCAGGGCTGATCTCCTTCAGAATGGACTGGTTGGATCTCCTTGCAGTCCAAGGGACTCTCAAGAGTCTTCTCCAACACCATAGTTCAAAAGCATCAATTCTTCAGCACACAGCTTTCTTCACAGTCCAACTCTCACATCCATACGTGACCACTGGAAAAACCATAGCCTTGACTAGATGAACCTTTGTTGGCAAAGTAATGTCTCTGCTTTTGAATATGAGTAGTAACATCAAAATCAGAGTTCTGATAATTACGTGAGGTATCTTTAAAACACTTAATTCAGTAATTGACACATAGTAACTTTACAGGCCATCAAGGAAGAGGCCAGATTCCAAGTGACCAGTTACTGAAGAGAAATGAAAAGTTATTACAGTGTATTTAAGTAGGCAATTGGGATCAGAGACCCAGGAAGTGAAAGTCAGCAGAAACAACACACATGTAGAGCTGGTACCCAATACTCCCTGGAATAAGTGTCTTTTATTTCATCTTGTTTTCATTCTGCTTTTCTGGATTGGATAACCTGAAAGGGGGACCATCAGGCGGTGATTTCAACTAGATGGAGACAAGGATCTATAGGTGAGTTTGCCTTTATATGACATGTGGGGCAAAGATACCTATGGTTATCTTACACAAAGTTCTGGTCTTTCTAGCTAATTTTCTCATCAGATGGAAAAATGTAGCATGTGTCATGTGTCTTCCTTTCCCCTTACCACTGAAATAAGGTCAGAATTTTCATAAAATGGAGTGAAAAAGTTGTGATTACTGAGCTGAGAGTTGACTTAGAACCATATTTTCACACGTGCACCAGTGGAGAAATCAGTCCTCTTCTTTTGGTCATCCCTTTGCCTCTCCTAGGGATGAAAAGTATTTAGCCATCTTATCCATTCTTGCAGTCATCTGATCTACCCACTTGGCTTTCTAGCTATAACTGCTTACTTGGTCAGATTCTGATAGGTGGTCTGGGGGAATTGGATCACTGCTGAATGCTTGTCCTTGAGCACTTCTCTGAAGCCAATGTAATGCTTTCTTTTTTGCCAGTTAACTTAATGAGGTTCTTTAGGATGGCTCCACTGAGGTTTAGTAAAAAGCGAGAAGGAATATTGAAGCCAATTAAACTTTAGTCTTGGAAGAAGAAGCATAACTGGTGGATTGATTGAGTGTTACCAGAGACAGTGGTAGCTTGGAACCTTGGCCATGAAGGATCATAATTCAGCTGATCGGGAAACAGGAGGCAGGTGGAGTCTTGGAGCTTTGCAACTGGAGGCAAGAAGCCTGTTGGTCACACATATTTTATAAATCACTTTCACCTCACTCATGGTGCTTATGGGACGGTTGACCTCTAGGCTATAAAAGTTATGCAGTGTACAATCTATGCTGCCCTTTTTCATCTTTGTTGGGATAAAATTAGTAAGGAATTTTGGAATTTTTGAGAAGTTATAGACATGTTAATCATTTTCACCAGATTGTAGAAACCTGTTAGTCTTCTTGACTGATTAAGAAGTACTGTTCCTGAGATGTGGTATGACAGTTTTGCAATATTATATGGCCGTTTTGATGATGAGATCTTGGCTGCTTAGAATGTCTTGAAGGCATTCCTCCAGTGAACTGCATCAAAGCAGAAAGTTCTTCAGAGTTGTTTGAAGGGAAATCAATCCTTGGGAAGATCGAAGAGGTGCTCTGCATGACAGTAAAGCAGATTTGGTAAGACATGGCAGTAGGGAAAAGAGAAAGAGATTCTAGAAGTTGATGTCAAATTTAAGCCCAGGGATTGAATTTGCTCTCAGTGGAAGGAGATGAGTATGACATTTGTAAATGCTGCTGGGAATATTTCAGTTGAGGTGACACACTCTGGTAATAGATTCCTTTAAGCAGTTGAATGCCTTGGAGGAATTGAATAGTCATTCTCCTTCTCTCACTTCAGGGAGACCAGGTGGCTAAATGGAAGAAGAAACAGTGCAAGTGTCCCTCAGTCCCTTACCTAGCTTGTCTGGTGACTTCCTATTGCCACTGGGTCTTTAACTACCCAGCGATTTGTTCATAACACTTGTGTGTTGAGTGGGGCACTAGTCTCCTTTATTAAAGCTGTTTAGAGAAATGTGAAATTCGAGCCAAAAGAGTTACAGCTGAATTCCTTGCTTATAGTAAATGCTGCTTGTGGTGTCTCAGAGGGAGAAAGCTAAATAATGACAAAACTCATTTAGCTCTCAAACAACCCAGGACATATCATTATTATGTCCATTAGACAGATGAGGAAACCATGGCTTAGGGAAATTTGATAACTTGTCCCAATTCACACACTGTATAAGTGATGAGTCAAGGTAGGAGGCCAGGTCAGTCAGATTCTGGAGCCTGCATCTTTAATCACAAAGCCATGCTGCTTGTTTCCATGGGGAGGTGACTTTTCCTGAAACAAGCAGGGCTTACCAGTTTACTTACATGAAATACAGCTTGCTTATATAAAGAACCCATTTTCAATTACCCATAATCATAACAAAATGGTTTTTCTGAGTTGCATTTTCTGGTTAACTTAGAATATTCATGGATATCTGTTCCACTCCTTGTTCACATGGTGGTAGTTGCAGGATCACTAACAGCAAAAAAAAGGGCAGCCTCAATACACCAGCACTTTTCAAGTCTCACAACTGATATTGTCACATTGCCTAAAAGAAGTTATGTGGCTGAGCCCAGAATCAAAGGCAGGGAGAAATTGTCTACCTTTTGATGATAGGAGTGGGAAAATTACAGAGGAGTGTGCATCTCAGATCTGTGGACAAATTCAGAGCCAGTACTAAGACAGTCTACCATGCTTCCTAATAACATTTCATGCTTCATTTGTTAAAGCTTCTTCCTTAGCCATATAGACTTGATTCTTCTCCCTTGGATGTGTCAGGCTGTTTCATGTTTCTGTGCCCTTGCTTGTGTTGTTCTCTCTACTTGAAATATACCCTACTACTCATGTCTCCTCACTGTACCTCTGGTTGGTTAATACCTATTTATTCCTTAAAGGTCACCTCCTGCTTCCTCAGTCCCCACTGTACCCTGTGCATACAGCCATCATTGCACTCTATTGTATTCATCCGTTTACATATTTATCTCCTTTTGCCAGGCTTTAATCTCCTTGAGGGCAAGGACTGCATTTGATTTTGTGTATTCTGCACTTGGCAGTGTACTTGCTAGACAGCAAGAGCCTAATATATGTATTCTTCAGTCAGTTCAGTCACTCAGTCGTGTCTGACTCTTTGTGACCCTATGGACTGCAGCATGCCAGGCTTCCCTGTCCATCACCAACTCCCAGACCTTACTCAAACTCATGTCCATCAAGTCAGTGATGCCATCCAACCATCTCATCCTCTGTTGTCCCCTTCTCTTCCTGGCTTCAATCTTTCCCAGCATCAGGGTCTTTTCCAATGAGTCTGTTCTTCGCATCAAGTGGCCAAAGTATTAGAGCTTCTGCTTCAGCATGAATCCTTCAATGAACATTCAGGACTGATTTCCTTTAGGATTGACTGGTTTCATCTCCCTGCAGTCCAAGGGACTCTCAAGAGTCTTCTCCAACACCACTGTTCAAAACTATCAATTCTTTGACGCTTGAGTTTCTTTACAGTCCAGCTCTCACATCCATACATGACTACTGGAAAAACCATAGCTTTGATTAGATGGACCTTTGTTGGCAAAGTCCTAATGAAATAATATTTGGGCTTCTCTTATGACTCAATTGTAAAGATCCACCTGCCAATGCAGGAGATGGAGTTTGATCCATGGGTCGGGAAGATACCCTGGAGGAGGAAATGGCAACCCACTCCACTATTCTTGCTTGGAAAATTCCTTGGACAGATGAGCCTGGCAGGGTCACAAAGAGTTGGACATGACTGAGCAACTGAGCACACACAATGAAAGAATAAGCAATGTGCTTCCCAATATTTTGGTAGCTGTGGTGCTTTTTTTTTGAGCCTGCAAACTGATATTTTAGTTGAAGTTTTTACCACGTGTCCAGTTGCCCCAAGGATGCTATAATTCTCCAAAAATTTAGGGTAGATTTTCTCTTGAGACTTGTAAGATCATCTTGAGATATGGGAGATACTGTGAGATGTTATCAAGTTCAGGATTGGGAAGCACATTCCTAGATGGGCACTGGCCAAACTATTGTGATGCTTTGCTAAGAACAATGGTTCACATATCACATTTGATGTGAAAATACAAAGTCTTAAAGGTAGAAATGGCTAAGCCAGGTAGCAGAGGGGGAGGTAAAAGTGTTGGTTGCCTAGCAATTTAATACGTGTACCATATATGAGATTTGTGTTTCTGGATGACAGAGGTTGGAGAGGTAGCTAACTTGCAGAGGAAATATGGTGACAGCCATTTGTCCCCAGAGATTTAAAAAAAAAAAGAAAAAGAAACGTGGCTCGTGATGGATGTATAGGAGGTGCTGAGAATGATTGCAAGTCTGTGAACTTGTATGTTTTCATGTTTGTTAGCAGATATTTTTCTCCTTCAGAGCTCCGGTTTTTTTTAATAAATAATCTTTATTCTTTACCCCCTTTCAAAACAAACAAACAAACAATCACCGCAGCATTTGATAGCCTTTGCTGAGAAAGAAGTAAACATATTCCAATGTGTTAGATTCCCACTTTGCCTAGGCTGGCAGACTCAAAATGGGACTCAAAATATACATTGAGCAAAAAATAAATCTTTCCCAAAGAAAGGCAGTGCCAAAGAATGCTCAAACTACCGCACAATTGCACTCATCTCACACGCTAGTAAAGTAATGCTCAAAATTCTCCAAGCCAGGCTTCAGCAATATGTGAACCGTGAACTTCCTGATGTTCAAGCTGGTTTTAGAAAAGACAGCGGAACCAGAGATCAAATTGCCAACATCCGCTGGATCATGGAAAAAGCAAGAGAGTTCCAGAAAAACATCTATTTCTGCTTTATTTACTATGCCAAAGCCTTTGACTGTGTGGATCACAATAAACTATGGAAAATTCTGTAAGAGATGGGAATACCAGACCACCTGATCTGCCTCTTGAGAAATTTGTATGCAGGTCAGGAAGCAACAATTAGAACTGGACATGGAACAACAGACTGGTTCCAAATAGGAAAAGGAGTTCGTCAAGGCTGTATATTGTAACCCTGTTTATTTAACTTCTATGCAGAGTACATCATGAGAAACGCTGGACTGGAAGAAACACAAGCTGGAATCAAGATTGCCGGGAGAAATATCAATAACCTCAGATATGCAGATGACACCACCCTTATGGCAGAAAGTAAAGAGGAACTCAAAAGCCTCTTGATGAAAGTGAAAGTGGAGAGTGAAAAAGTTGGCTTAAGGCCCAACATTCAGAAAACGAAGATCATGGCATCCGGTCACACCATTTCATGGGAAATAGATGGGGAAACAGTGGAAACAGTGTCAGACTTTATTTTTCTGGGCTCCAAAATCACTGCAGATGGTGATTGCAGCCATGAAATTAAAAGATACTTACTCCTTGGAAGGAAAGTTATGACCAACCTAGATAGCATATTCAAAAGCAGAGACATTACTTTGTCAACAAAGGTTCCTCTAGTCAAGGCTATGGTTTTTCCTGTGGTGATGTATGGATGTGAGAGTTGGACTGTGAAGAAGGCTGAGTGCTGAAGAATTGATGCCTTTTTTTTTTCTATTTTATTTTATTTTTTTAAATTTTATTTTATTTTTAAACTTTACATAATTTTATTAGTTTTGCCAAATATCAAAATTAATCCGCCACAGAATTGATGCTTTTGAACTGTGGTGTTGGAGAAGACTCTTGAGAGTCCCTTGGACTACAAGGAGATCCAACCAGTCCATTCTGAAGGAGATCAGCCCTGGGATTTCTTTGGAAGGAATGATGCTAAAGCTGAAACTCCAGTACTTTGGCCACCTCATTCGAAGAGTTGACTCATTGGAAAAGACTCTGATGCTGGGAGGGATTGGGGGCAAGAGGAGAAGGGGACGACAGAGGATGAGATGGCTGGATGGCATCACTGACTTGATGGACGTGAGTCTGAGTGAACTCTGGGAGTTGGTGATGGACAGGGAGGCCTGGCGTGCTGCGATTCATGGGGTCGCAAAGTGTTGGATACGACTGAACGACTGATCCGATCTGAAAAAATAAATATATTTTTATAAACTCAAAATAGTTTATTAACACAAGCTTGGGAGATGAATAGGATGCTGAAGGGGAAGGCAGGTGGTTAGAGGGGTCGTAGAGTGATGGAGTAACTGACTTTCTCTGAAAGGTAGGTGGATGAAGATAATTAGGAAGAGACTGGATTTAATAGGAACGCATGAGTTCCTGAGTGGAAGGGAAAGAATTTTTATAAGGATATTACAATATACTGTTATTAGTTTCTTAAGTATCATTCTATACTTTTATTTTGCATATACAGAATATAAATTACATAAAACAAATATAAATATATGATTATCTATACCTTTTTTTACACAGATAGTAGTATAGTATACACATTATTCTGCACTTAATTTTTTCACTTAACAGGATATCTTGGAAATATTTCCATGTAAATATAGAGAGGACTTCACCATTTTTTTTAACAGCTGTATAATATTCTATTAGTATGTCCTACTTCTTTTCCTGACTAAATCCCTACTGGTGGAATTGCATTTTTCTAATCCTTTGCCATCTTGTGTTTGTAAATATCTGTAGGATAAATTACTTAAAATGGAATAGCTGATCAAAGGGTAAATGCATTTGTAATAAATTTGTTATATATGTTGTCAAATTGCCCTCCACAGAAGTGTAGCAATTATACTCATACCTTTCCCTATAGCAAGTTATCAGATATTTTATTTTTGCCAATCTGATAGATTAAAAAGTATATTTGAGTTGTTTTGTTTTGCAATCATTTTATTACTCATGTGGTTGCACATATTTTCATGTTTAAGAGTCATATAATGTATTTTTTTGTGAACTGTTTCATTCTTTGACCATTTTTTTGTGTGTTGGGTTGTTGGCCTTTTAGCCTGGTGTACTCATCTTCAGAATTTGAATCTATTAAGAAGTCTTCCTCTGATGATGTACAAAATGAGGTCAGATCCCCATTCCATTCACTGTAAGCCACTGGGCTCCATACTGTCAGAAGTAGAGCTGGGTTGAGGTGAGAAGAGCATGCGGAAAGCTTGCTCCCCATGAACACAGTACCCAAAAGTTGGGCCTTTTCAATATATATTGTAAAGGTTTTTGTTCATGTATGAAAATACATCAGAGGAAGCAATATGAAAATGAGACATAGAGAATGTAGCCAAGGATAGCACGTGCCCAGGACAGCATAGCTGTGCTCTGGCTCAATCCCAACCCCTAATTGGAAACTTGCTACTGACTGATGATGACTAGTTCTGTGTGGATGGGTTTCTATGAGTAGTGGCAGCTTCAGGTCAGCACTGGCAGAGCTCATTATGTGAACACTTAGTTCTCTATGGGACCTTAGTTCTCTAACCAGGGATGGAACCTATTCCCCCTGCAGTGGAAGCACAGAATCCCAACCACTGGACTGCCAAGGGAGTCCATTTTTTTTTCAATTTTAATAATATATTATATTTAACTCAATATCTCTAAAATATTACCATTGTAACATGAAGTTAATATAAAAGTGATATATTTTATATTCTTGTTTCTCTTATTATGTGTTGAAAAATCCATTGTGTATTTTACACTTGCAGCATATTTTGCTTTAGACTAGTCACATTTGAATGGCTAAATAGCCACATGACCTAGTGGCTACCATATTGGACAACACAGTTATAGATGATGGAGAGCTTTTGAGGCATTTAAGAAAAATAACTAGTTTTAAGACATTTTACTTTGAAATAACTTCAGTTTTTCATAGAGTTCTCATATGCCTTTTATTCACTTTTTCTTCTTGTCTTGTTATGCTTCATATTTTATAGCTCCGTCATTTTTTTATACTTTTTGAGAGATTTCCTCCATTTTACCTTTAAAATCCTCTCTTGTATATTTTATTTCATATTTTTAATTTAATTTCTAAGAGCTCTTCTTATTCTCTGGTTATTTCTTTTTGTAGCATACTGTTCTTGTTTCATGGATGTAATATCTTTTATGTCTCTGGGGATATTAATCATAGTCCTTGTGTTCTACTCCCAGTATTGTGTCTGTTGCCTTTTTTTAAAACTCTTTTCTGTTAGTGGTTTTCTTACAATGTTTGGTGATTCCTGGCTGTCCTTTTATGTTTAAGCATGAAACATTATTAAATATGGAAGGACATGAATGTAAATGTATCTATGGGCAGGACTTAGCAACTAGTAAAAATCCCAATGGATAATTATGTGAGGACACAACTTTTTAATTGGGGATCCCCTATTAATATATGTAGACCTTTTCTCATGGGCTGTTCAGTACCGCTTTTGAGGTACTCTTCAACTTCCTGCCTGAGCAATACGATCATGCCCATTGTGGGAGATGCATGAAGGAAAAGAGCTGAGGGTTTTACTCTTTAGCATATGGACATTCATTGAATGCCTTTCACTTCAATAAGATCCTTCATTTGTGTCTTTGGCTGTTCCTGGTGTCCCTACATTCAGATCCTGTCTGGTTTAATCTTACTAGATATTGATCTGGGTGGAGTAGAGATTGATCTGGGTGTTATCAGTCCCATTCTATACCCCTTGTTTCAATAGTGTCTTATATCTCTAATTCTTGAGGCTTTCCAGAATTTTAAGGCCTAGATACACTTGCTTCTTGATGACTACTCTTACTGCAGGTTTATATTCCAACTTTACCTGACCTGCTAAGTCAGCTACTACTTAGCCATTGGCTTTCCATTTTTCTAAGGTAGTTACTTCTCTTGTTTGCTGTTTTTTCCCCTCCCATTCTATTTGCACTTATGGGTTTATATCTTTTCATTTATTGTCATTTTAGTGGGGATTCAGGAGAAAATGGAGATAAATATGTTTTGTTAACCATGTTTAGTCAGAAGTTTGAACATTTGATTTTAAGAATTACCTCTGTATAAAAATGGTTGCTTCCATTTGCCTGGTGTGTTTTCTGTCAGAGGCTTAAGAATATCTCTTGTAGGAGTTTTGGCCCCCCTGGGTGCTTAAAACTTCAGAACTGTCTTGAATAACATTAACTCAACTACCTCAAAGTGAATAACTGAATAAATTTACTCTCATGTAAGCCTGTGATTTTTCTCAAAGGGTACAAAAGAACAGAAATATAGCATGATAGAGGTGGAAGAGGACTTACATATCATTGATCACAGGGTTTCCTAAGTTGTGATCTATGGGGCATTTATTCCTCAAGGTTCTCTGAGAGAAAAGGTTTCTGTGGTCAAATAAATTTAGGAAACTCTATAATAAAGCCCTACTTTGAGATTTCACAGAATGTATGTTTCTAGTCTTTGAGAAATCTGCAGAAACCTCCACTTCCAGCATAAGGCAGACTTTGTTGAATTGGCATAAAAAGAGGGATTCTACAGAGGCCAAAAAGTAGTTGAAAACAGGAGGAACCCCAAGAGGTAAAGTAGTCTGTAAACTAGTTTTTCCCCTCAGGGCTTCTCTTGATGTCTAGAGACCCTGAGGGACCCCCTTAAAAGTTGCATTAGAAGTGGGGAGTGGGAGATGAAACTCTGAGACCAAACAGATGGTTGTTACAGGAAATCCCTGCATAAAGCAAGGAATCTAAAGAACACACCCTCAATGTGATGGTGAATGGTAACTAACTAATCCTATGACTATTAAAGAAATAATATCAGTACCTTAAAATTGCCCCATAATGAAAACATCAGGCTTAGATTATCTAGTGTGTAGCCAAACACTTAATGAAGAGGTAAATTAAATTTCATACAAATTATTCTAGAGAAAGTAAAACAAGGACAACACCTCATTTCTCTTCCCTATGGAGCCAGTACAAACCTCAATAACAAAATTTGATAAGGATGATTAAAGAAAGTACAATTACAGGACAAATTGACTCATGAACACAGATGTAAACTTTTTAAAATATCACAAACTTATATCCAACAAAGTAGAAGAAAAATAATACTTCAGAGCTAAGCAAGAGTTATCCTAGAAATACGAGGTCAATTTAACATTAGAAAATCAATTAATATAATTTACTGCATTAACAGAAAATAATATATGATGATCTCAATAAATGTGAAAAAGCATCAGGCAAAATCCAAAAATCCATTGATTTAAAAAAAAAACAAAAGCTTTGCAAGCTAGAAACAAAAAGAAACTTCTGTAACCTGATACAGGGAATCTGTACAAATCCTATGAAAAGCGAAAGTGTTAATTGCTCAGTTGTGTCCTACTCTTTGTCTCAGTCGTGTCTGACTTTTTGTGACCCCTTGGACCATAGCCCACCAGGCTCCTCTGTCCATGGAATTCTCCAGGCAAGAAAACTGGGGTGGGTAGACATTCCCTTCTCCAGGGGATCTTCCTGATTCAGGGATCAAACCTGCATTTTGTATGTTGGCAGGCAGATTCTTTACCATTGAGCCACCAGCGAAGCCCTAATGGAACACTACTCATCCATTAAAAAGAATTAAATCTTGCCTTTTGCAATAGCATGGATGGACCATGAGGGTATTATTTTAAGTGAAATAAGTCAGATGGAGAAAGACATGATTTCACTTATATGTAGAATCTAAGAAACAAAACAACTGAACAAATAAAATCCAGACTCACTTGATAGAGAGAAGAGATTGTTCATTGCCAGAGGGAAGGGAGATTGGTGGGGCAAAATGGATGAAGTAAATCAAGAGGTATAAACTTCTAGTTATAAAGTAGATAAACCATAGGGATGTAATGTACAACATGGGGATTACAGTCAATAATATTGTATTAACTTTGTATGGTGACATATGGTATACTTATCGTGGTGTTCATTTTGCAGTGTACATAAATGCCAAAATACTATTTTGTACCCATGAAACTAATAAAATATTGTATGTCGAATATACTTCAATAAAAAGAAAATAGACTAAAAACTGAAAAGGGAGCTCATGCAGCTGAATATCAAAAAACCCAAAGAACCCAATCAAAAAATGGGAAGATCTAAATAGACATTTCTCCCAAAGAAGACAGACAGATGGCCAAGATTCTCAATGTCACTAATTATCAGAGAAATACAAGTCAAAACTGTAATGAGATATCACCTCAAATAGAATGGTCATCATAAAAAAAATCTACAAACAATAAATGCTGGAGAGGGTGTGGAGAAGAGGGAACCCTCTTACACGGTTGGTGGAAATGTAAACTGATACAACCATTATGGAGAACAGTGTTGAGATTCCTTTAAAAACTAAATATAGAGTTACCATATGATACAGCAATCTCACTCCTGGGTATATATCTGGAGAAAACCATAATTGAAAAAGATACATGTGTCCCGATGTTCACTGTAGCACTATTAAAACAGCTAAGACATGGAAGCAACCTAAATGTCCATTGACAGATTTATGGGTAAAGAAGATGTGGTAATATACAATGGAATATTAATCAGCCATAGAAAAAACTGAAATAATGTCATTTGCAGCAACATGAATGGTCTAGAGCTTACCATACTAAATGAAGTAAGTCAGAGAGACAAATATTGTATAATTTGACTTATAGGTGGAATCTAATAAAAATTACACAAATGAACATTTTTACAGAATGGAAACAGACTCACAGATCTATAAATAAAACTTATGGTTACTAAAGCTGAAACATGGGGTGAAGTTAAAGTAGAACTTCCATATACTCTTTGATCCAGGAATTTGACTCCTAGGGAAATACTCTAGAGCAACTCCTGCACATGAGCACAGGAAGAAGGTACATAAGCATATGTTAATATCACTACGCAGTGCACCACCCATCCTGCACTACACTGCTCTTGCTGCATAGGTACACTGCCCTTCTTTGACTCACTTTTTCCTTCTTTTTTTCTTTTCATCTTTGTAACTTTGGTCTGTTTCTTTTTATTTTTTCTGTCTTTTTTCCTTGTTACTTCTCTATTCTAAGTTTTCATATCACTTACTTTTTCCAAGTCATTACTTGCTTTTTTCCAAGTCATTATTAAGTTTTCATATCACTTGATTTTTCCAAGTCATTGCTAAACAAATAATACATGGATTATACAGTAATTATACTGTATAATCCCTATAGCTCAGATGATAAAGAATCTGCCTGCAATGCAGGAGACCTGGGTTCAATCCCTGGGTCAGGAAGCTCCTCTGGAAAAGGGAATGGCAATCCACTCCAGTATTCTTGCCTGGAGAATCCCATAGACAGAGGAGCCTAGTGTGCTACAGTCCATCCGGGTTGCAGAGAGTCAGACACTATTGATCAACTAACACTACTACTGATACTACTAAACAGGGAACTTTTCTTTTACTTAGCGATGCCTATAATCTTAGTATTGAAATTTTGGGGCTACTTTTGTCATCACCCATTCTTCAGTAGTTATTGTCTGCAGTAGATTCAGTTTTTTAAAAATTAAAAAAAAAAGAAAGAAACCAAAAATCCCTCAGTTGATATAAGACTGACCTCAAGGCAAGTGGGCAGCACCACATTTACATGGCATGGCAGTCAGTCAGGCTTCCAGAAACCAGAGTTACCTGAAATAGTTGTGACTAAAAGTGAGAAAGACCTCAGCACATTGAGGAAAGTAATAGTCACCACATTGTACAATTTACACCACAGGAAAGGTATGGAATTAGTTTTCAGCTAGATTTGGATTTAGTGATTTAGAATTGTGTAGAATTTAGGATTATTTCTTCCTTGCTATAGACTATTACCTTCTTGTATAAAAACATGGTCATATCTCTCCCATCTTTAAAAAAGTTTTGACCTGGGATCCACTACTGGCAAATGCCTTATAATTCTCCTTTACATAGCCTAGCTTCTTAAGGAAATTGTCTACATTGCTCTTCTGCTTCCTTATCTCCCTTTCACCTCCTCAACTCACTTGCCTGCATTGGCACTTTACAAGGTTACTGATGAACTCCATGGGCATTCGTCTGTGCTTGTATAGTCTTGACATCCTTTGCCATGTTTGTCCCTGTGGATTACTTCTGTCTGGAGAATTTATCCTTGCTTGACCTCTGTGAGTCATTCTCTCAATTTCCCTCAACTTTCTGCAGCCACTCATTTCTCTAGGTCTCTGTCTTAATGTGGATGTTTCTTCAAGTTCCTATACTTGATCCTCTTCTCTTTTCGTTCTTTGTGGCTGAGTTCTTCCGCTCTCATGACTCTCAAATCTAATTTCTTCAGTTTGGGCCTCTCACCTGAATTCCAGATGCAAATCTCCAACATAGCCATTTAGATAGTCGATCACCATGCTCAGACCTGAACAGCAACCCTGTAGCATGTGGAAGATCAGAGAGATAGTCTTCATTGCCTTTCTGTGTCAACTTTGACCTGATGGAAACTTCATGCTTTGTGGTTAGATTGGCCCCTAACATCCAGCTTCTTCAGAGTTGGATGTGAATCCTGGTTCTCTTAAAATGAGACTTTGGCCAAGCCACTTATCCTCTCTGAGTTTCAGTTCCCTTATCTATGAAATAGAGATCATAATATTGCATTGACCAAAATGTTCGTTTGGGTTTTTCTGTAACATCTTATGGAACAAATCATAACATCTTATAAGAACAAATACAAACTTTTGGCCCACAAAATAGTAGTATCTTTCATATAGGATTGTGATGAAGATTACATGATTAAAGGATTAAATCATGAAAACTCCTTTGTACTAACTCTGGCACTTGGTGAACATTCAGTTAATAGTAGTTGAAATTAATAAATATGACTGTTACAGTTTTATTATTGTGTTGTTTGAGTTTGAATCCAGGCTCTCCTATCTACTGGATGTTGTAAGCCTTACCTTTATCTTCTGTAACATGGAAATGGATGTATCATTCAAGTAATTTATATATATTTTTTTGTGGCAAAATAAACTAGCACAGGAGTCTATAAACTTTTTCTATAAAGGGCCAGTTGGCAAATTTTTCAGCTTTGTAGCCCATCTGGTGTCTGTTAACTATGCAGCTCTGCTGTTGTAGTACTGAAATAGCCATAGACGACATGTAAATGAATGAGCATGTTCACTTGCTAAGTTGTGTCCAACTCTTTGTGACCCCATGGATTGTAGCCCACCAGGCTTCTCTCCATGGAATTTCCCAGGCAAGAACACTGGAGTGGGTTGCCATTTCCTTCTCCAAAAGGAATGAGCATGGATGTGTTCTAATTAGACTTTATTGGTGGGCACTGAAATTTGAATTTCATATGATTTTCATGTTCTTTGAAATATTATTATTCCTTTGATATCTTCAACATTTGAAAATGTAAAAACTATTCTTAGCTCTCAGGCTAAGAAAGACAAGTGGGAACTAAATCTGACCTAAGTGCTTATTGATCCCAAAAATAATGCATGCAAATTGGAATATCTAACCAAGGAGCCTAAGTACTTGCATTTGCTTGACTGAAGAACTCTATCTGGGAAGGTTAGTTCAAGGAAAGATGGCAGCTGGCCTTTTCCCATATGGAAGCTAACTTTGGCCCTTATTCCTGCTGTGTGAGAAGAAGAGGGAGAGACTTTAATCAGTCTTTGGGCTCTTTGAAAGCTCTACCTCTTCAAAATGTACACCACCCCTCCCCTGCCTCCTGCAAAGTGTCTTTATTTATTTATTTTTCAAGTAGTTTATTTATTTTTTTTCTAGTTTTATTTCTTTTTTTTTCTAATTTTATTTTATTTTTAAACTTTACATAATTGTATTAGTTTTGCCAAATATCAAAATGAATCCACCACAGGTATACATGTGTTCCCCATCCCGAACCCTCCTCCCTCCTCCCTCCCCATACCATCCCTCTGGGCCGTCCCAGTGCACCAGCCCCAAGCATCCAGCATCGTGCATCGAACCTGGACTGGCAACTCGTTTCCTAGTTTATTTTTTACAATTTTATTATTATTATTATTTTTTACTTTACAATATTGTATTGGTTTTGCCATACATCAACATGCATCTGCCACGGGTGTACATATGTTCCCCATCCTGAACCCCCCTCCCACCTCCCTCACCATACCATCCCTTTGGGTCATCCCAGTGCACCAGCCCCAAGCTTCCTGTATCCTGCAAAGTGTCTTTAAATCAGACCAACCAGCTCAGTATTTCTTCTTCTGGAGGAAGAGCAGAGAGTAGCTATTCAATACCTTTCCATTAAAAACTATTTATTTGGCTGTGTTGGGTCTCACCTGGGTCATGTGGGATCCTTCATTGCAGTGGCTGGACTCTCTAGTTGTGATGCACAGGATCCAGAGCACATGGACTCAGTAGTTGTGGTGCACGAGCTTAGTTCCCCCGAGGCAGGTGGGATCTTAGTTCCCTGACCAGGGATTGAACCTGTGTTTCCTGATGTAAGATGGATTCTCAACCACTGGATCATCAGGGAAGTCCAATGCTTTTTTTGTTTAAAACCTTACCTAATCAGAGGACAAATTTCTTTCCATCCCTTTCTTCCTTCCATCCACAAATATTTATTGGGTTTCTCCTATTTTCTCAGGCATTATGTTTGCTACAGGAAAGACAAGGAGAATAAGACTGAAAATATTGCTGCCCTCATAGAGCTTATATTTTAGCAGGGGTGACAAAAAATAACTAATTATTTGGGGGAAATGTAATTGACAACTGTTTATTGTCTTTCTTATTTATCTTTCTTCTGTATGATTGTTTTTGATTCATATGTTTTACTTGCCTATTTGACATCTCTACTTGGCTGTTTCACTAGTTTTTCAACCTTAGCTAACCCAAATGGAGTTCTTGATTGCTTCTGTGCCGCCTTCAAACCTGTATGTTGCCCAAATCTTTCCATCTTAGATAACTGCAATACCATTTACTCAATTATTTAAGCCAGAAATGGGAAATCATTTTTACACTTTCTTCTCTCAGCTCTCACATCTGGTCAACCACTAAGTTCTGTCTCTTTTGCCTCCAAAATAAATCCAGAATCTGAACACTTCTTACAAATTCTAGCATTTTAACACCCTCCTCCAAGTCATTGTCATCTTCAGCCTCGACTATTGCAATAACTTATTATTTGGCATACACACTTCCATTCTGGCCCTCTTTCTTTCTATACAGTAGGGTTGAAATCAGATCATATCCCACTCCCCACAACCATGTTAAATTAAAATCCAGTAAGTTCCTATTACACTTGAAATAACCTCAAATTTCTTACCATGGTCTGTCAGTTTATCACCAGCATAATCACCAGCATAATCTAGACCCTGCCCACTGCTATCCTTTCATCTTGTACTACATCATCTTCACCCCAGACACCTACACTGGCCTCTTTCCTTCAGTTCAGTTCAGTTCAGTCACTCAGTCGTGTCTGACTCTTTGTGATCCCATGAATCGCAGCACACCAGGCCTCCCTGTCCATCACCATCTCCTGGAGTTCACTCAAACTCATGTCCATCAAGTCGGTGATGCCATCCAGCCATCTCATTCTCTGTCCTCCCCTTTTCCTCCTGCCCCCAATCCCTCCCAGCATCAAAGTCTTTTCCAATGAGTCAGCTCTTCGCATGAGGTGGCCAAAGTGCTGGAGTTTCAGCTTTAGCATCATTCCTTCCAAAGAACACCCAGGCCTGATCTCCTTTAGAATGGCCTCTTTCCTTAGGCACATCAAACTCCTTTCTGTAATTGGACTTTTGTACTTTTGTTCCCTCTGCCTGAAATGCTTTCTCTCAGGTTTCCTCATGGCTGGCTCATTCTCATTATTCAAGTTTCAAGTTTAAATGTAATCTTTTCTCAAAGATCTTAATCATCTTGTCTAAAGTAGCTATACCTACCTTCTCATACATAGTCATTATCCATTGGTGTAATTTATTTTCTTTGTAATGGTAGTCACTGTTTGATATTACATATTGATTTGTTTATTTATCATTTGTCTCCCCCTATTAGATTATTTGTTGTTGTTGCTCTGTCGATCAGGCGTGTCTGACTCTTTGTGACCCCATGGACTGCAGCACGCCAGACTTCCCTGTACCTGTATCTCCCGGAGTTTGCTCAAACTCATGTTCATTGAGTCAATGATGCCATCCAACCATCTCATCCTCTGTTAGATTATAAGCTCCATGAAATCCTTTATGTCTTTAAAAGTTTTATTTTAGACATGGTAAAGTTTAGGTACCTATGAGACATATAAGCAGTGATGTCAATTAGGCAGTTGAATATGTTTAGGTAAAATGAAGGGCGAGTGCACAGCATGTAATACATACCCACTACCTGTTAGTGAACATCAGCAACAGCAGTGATAGCATCATTATTATAATTACCATCATCATCCCAGTCATTGGTTGAAAGGTATTAGAGCATCTTTGATCTTGTATCATCACATCAAACACCCAACTTAATTGAACCAAGTAGCTCTTTTACATTTCTTGAGCCAATTTGCAAATAAACAAGTAAGAAACTGAGGAATTTAAGAGCCCTCCAGGATTTGTGTTGCAGAAATGACTGCTTTTTTTTTTTTTTTTTTTTTTTGTGGGAGAGGATGTGCTGTCCTGTAGTCAGCTTTGGTGTTGCTCAAGAAAACTAAGTCAGATATAATTTGGGTGGCATTTAGAAACTCTTCTTCCCACAGCAGCAGCAGTGCTACCAGACAAATAGAATGATGTGTCTTCAGGCTCTGCTTGTGTTATCCTTAGGCAATGTCAACTTGTAAATCATGTACTTTTCACAGATCTTGTTATCGCTTATAAAATTTCTGTCAGTTCCCTCTGATTTCCATTACATCTTATCTTTCTTTTGTCTTGGTGACACCTGTATTTATACAAAGTACTAGATAGAGTATGAGATGCATAGATGTGTCAACATGTTTTCAGTGCTTTAAAGAAGCCTAAGAAATCCCAGTAAACTTGCTCTTTCTCATGACATTCATGCTTAATACAGTAATAAGTATGAAGTTGTGTCTCTCCTATATTATCTTTCTAGGGAGAGTTGCTACAGAGTATCTGAGAAAACAAGAAGAAAATAGTCTTTACATCCATGCTGAAACCTAATCACCCATGTTTACCTCCTTTCCAGCAAAGCAGAGGCAGAAATGGATAGGTGGGACACAGGGGCCAGGGTCTTTGTAGGCAAAAATAGTAAAGGAGTGTAAAGACATCTACTGACTTGGTAGGCACATGAAGCTCCATGTTTTAGTGACAGGTTCCAGTTTCTGACACAGTTTTTGGTCTGTGAACTTGAAATTCTATTTACACTCTCTAGACCTCAGTTTCCTCATCAGTTATATGAGAAATAACTTTTTACACCTTGGGCTTGGAAAGATAATTGTTTTGGTGATATTTGGGAACTGTAGGAATAGATGCTCTGTGAGAAGTTTTTTCTGCTTTTTCTGTCTATTCATGTCTGACTTCCTTTCATATATTCTCTGAATTCTATACTGCACAGGTCTCCCCAAAATCTGATTTCCTGTTGTCTAGGCAGATGGTCAGTAAGCATCTTCACTTTGTCACCAACTATACAATTCCTCTCTACTCCACTTTAGCCAATTGCAACTAATATCCTTGAATCTATACTTGGACTTTACCACATGCTCACAAGACCTGTCCACACTTTGGATTATCCCTGTTGCCTGCTTTCTCAGCATCCAAATGCTGATAGTTGAGGAAGAAAGGCATGGGCATTTTGTTGACTCAGTGGCCTACAGAACAATGCTATCTGCTCTTTTGCCTTCATACCTTATTTACTCTCTACCATTATTGCTCCATCAGTGATTACTGCATTCATCTTTGTTGTCTTCCTATTATATTCACCACAATGGATGTTTCAGATATTTTTGGATACAAACTCTCAAGCCTACTCCCCTACACTCTCAGGTACCTTGTGAGAAGATAAAGGCTGTAGATCGTGGAACACCAGGTATTTCTTGATTTCCATATCTATTTTATACTTTGTTTACTTACTCAGAATTTCTCTGTATCTTTAGTTTCCTGTTGATGTCCCCTCCTACCTCAGTGAAAGAAGTGTTCCTCATCTTCATAAGGCTAATCCTTCCACTTGAGCTTAATTTTTTTCCTTTCTTCCAAATGTGGGGCTCTACAGCATAAATTTCTTCTCTTTCTCTAGTATAATCAGTCTTTCTCTCTTCATTACCTTCTACTAATCTCTCTCTCGGGTGAAACAAAAGTCCCTCAGTCATTCAAAGATACTGTTTTATCGCTGTGCTTTTTTCATTGCCAACTTTTCAACATAGCAGTCATTTCTGTTTGCCTTGGTTGCCTTACAACACACTTACTCTTTCACTCTTTAATCTGATTTCTTCACTTAATGCAGCTCACCAACTCAGAGAGGCCTTCTTTGAGCACACTATTTAGTGGATTCCCTCCATTATTCTCTACCCCTGTATACTATTTTGTTCTTTCATAATAATTAGATTTGATATACATTTATTTGCTTGTTTATGTTTATTGTCTATCTGCCCTACCTGACTATGAATGGTATGAAGAGAATAAGTACGCATTTCAATTCATAAGTATATTACCCAGGACTTGACACAGTCCCTGGTCCATGGTAGGCCATCAGCAAATATTTGTTGAATGAATTATGGATGAATACTCAACCAAAATGCCTTTTCTGTCTGTTACCAAGTTTCCATCCCAGTGGCTTTCTTTAAGTTCTCATCCAGCTAGATTTTTTCATAGTGTTTGGACCCCTTGTCTTTGCTGGCATCGTACTGGCCTGGCTTTCCTCTCTTCTTTCATCTCCTTTTTATTTGCAGGCATGTTTCTCCTTAACCGCTTTCTATGGCTGTCTCCTAAGGAGCTTATGTGGTATTGTTGTTGTCATCATGGTTATGATTGTTATTTCTCCTCATCCCTTTCCTCTCCTTCCCCTCCTCCCTTTCTTCTCCTTCCCCTCCTCCCTTTCTCTTATTCATCCTCTTCTTTTTTCTCTTCCTCTTTCTCCTTCTTCATCTGCCTCTTCCTGTTCCTCCCTTGTGACTTAAGTAATCAGTCATCCAGTCTTGTAGAATCTTCTTCCTTTCTCAGTAGCTGTTATACTCAACTCCTTCCAATTTAAATGCTTATTACCATATTGTAGTGAAAGTGAACGAGTTAGTCACTCAGTCATGTCTAACTCTTTGTGACCCCATGGAATCTAGCCCACCAGGCTCCTCTGTCCATGGGATTCACCTGGCAAGAATGCTGGAGTGGGTAGACATTCCTTTCTCCAGGAGCTTCCCAACCCAAAGATCAATCCCGGTCTCCTGCATTGCAGACAGATTCTTTACCATGTGAGCCACTTGTGAAGCCCATATTGTAGTGACTATTAGTAATTAAGAGTGTGTGACTAAGGAACTATATTTAAATTTTTGTTTAGTTTCAATTAATTTAAATTTAAATAGCCTGCAGTGCTTGGGTCTAGAGAATACTCCCAAATGGTCTAGGGCATGTGAGTCTGTGTCAGTAGATGTTTTAGGTCAGAGAACCATGTGGGCTTAGGTCAGGGGCTGTGATGTGTAGCCTGGAGTTGGACTGAGGTCAGGTGCATCAGGAAAAACTTCCTCTAGAAAGGTGAATTGGGTCAATGGACATTCTCAGTTAAGTGCCATTTTTGTGAGGAGTCTGATGACTGGGGTGTTAGGAAAGTCTTTTCCAATCTTAAAGGGTCTGGACTATTTGAAGAAGAATATAAGAATAGTAGAATAGTATAATATAAAAGTGGTATGTCCCTATCTCATATGTTTGTTGTGAGTACTGAGATAATGTAAGGTACTTAGAACATGATGACTGACAGTAGTATGTGCTCATGAAATGGTAACCATTTCTGTTGGTAACTATTTATGCATAATATAATAGTTAAGAGCATGGATTTGAGGATCAATAGATCTGAGTTCTAGTCCTAGTGGCTATGTGACCTTGGCTAAGTCACTTTAATTTTATAAAACCTCTGAGTTTCCTCAGTGCTAAAAGGAGAATAACACTCATCCTATAGGGATTTTTTGAGGCTATAAAACAGTTGGAGCACATTGTACAATATCTGGCACATAGTCTCTACTTATCCATATGATTATTATTATTGTATCTGGTATCTCTCTATTCGCTTCTTACTCAGAAGTCATTGCTACTCTTTTAAGGTTGATAGAAGTTCTTTTGAAGCCTGGACAGCATCTCCTTCATCCAGGAAAGCTTTGGAAGAAGGATCAACTTCAGTGGTTTGTTTTTCTTTTTTGGCAGTGTAAAGGCTTTGTTAATAAGAATATGGATGCAGACAGAAGTTTTGGCACCATACCCTTTCTAGTTCACAAGGTATTAGAGAGGTTCTTTAGCCTTAGTGGTCAGGAGTCCAGACAGACTTGTACTCTGTAAATCTGAAATTTGTAGATCCACCAGACTAACAATTTTGTCACTTGAGCAGGGGTCTGTGCTTGCTAGGTGGGACTAGTGGTAAAGAACACACCTGTCAATGCAGGAGACATAAGAGATGTGGGTTTGATCCCTGGGTTGGGAAGATCCCCTGGAGGAGGGCATGACAACCCACTCTAGTATCCAGACAAGAATAGTCTGGAGAATACCATGGACTGAGGAGCCTGGTGGGCTACAATCCATAGGGTCACAAAGGGTCAGACATGACTGAGAGACTATGCACTGAAGCACTGAGCAGGGGCCTATAAAATGGATAAGCAGTGCCATGAATGATTGGAAATTATTGAGGCATTCAAGTGAATAATCCATCTAGTTTTTAAAATTAAGTTTATTTTTTAATTGAAGGATAATTGCTTTACAGAATTGTGTTGGTTTCTGCCAAACATCAACATGAATCAGCCATATACATATGTCTCCTCCCTCTTGAACCCATCTAATTTGAAAACATTCTTGAAGACTGTTGCTATAGAATCTTCTCTGACCCTTATGGTTTTAACCTGCATCTACTACATCAGTAAGAGGCACAAAGTTCAGTAATAGAAGTTCCCTGGTGGCTCAGATGGTAAAGAATCCACCTGCAATGCGGGAGACCTGGGTTCGATCCCTGGGTCAGGAAGATCCCCTGGAGAAGGAAATGGCAACCCACTCTAGTATTCTTGCCTAGAGAATTCCATAGACAGAGGAGCCTGGCAGGCTACAGTCCATGGGGTCACAAAGAGTCAGATACGACTGAGCAACTAAGCATACAGCACACAAAATCACTCTATCTTAGTGGTGAACAAAGTAGCACCAAAGAAGCCATTCCATTTCTGAAGCATTTAGAAGGCCTGAAGATAGTGTGCTGAAGACAATGGGTTTTTAAAAAATTAATAAATTTATTTTTAATTGGAGGATACTTGCTTTACAATATTGTGTTGGTTTCTGCCATATGTTGGTTTCAACATGAATCAGCCATAGATATACATATGCCCCCTCCCTCTTGAACCTGCCTCCCACTTCCCACCCCATCCCACCCCTCTAGGTTGTTGCAGAGCATTGGATTTGAGCTTCCTGCATCTTACAGCAAATTCCCACTGGCTATCTATTTTACACATGATAATGTATATGTTTCAAAACTACTCTCTCAATTTGCCTCTTTCTCTTTCCCCCACTGTACAGACTTGTGGATAAATGGGTTTTGACACTGAATGTAGAAGAGAAGCTTGGCTGAAAGTGTGATATAGACTGGAATTCCAAAGTCTAAAATAATTTGGATAGATCACCTAGAGAGGTGTAAATACCTTGATTCTGACCTTCTCATCCCAAATTTATTCCTTCCTCAGTAGTCTCCATCTTAAGTAAAAGGCATCACCATCCACCTACTTGCTCAAGGCAGAAAACTCACCAACCTTGATTTCTCTCTCTCACCCTCCAAAACATGACAGTCTTGTCTATGTTAAATATATGTCATGAACTCTATCACTTTTCCACCTTGACTGCCATTACCCTAGTCCATCCATCCATCATCTCTCACCTGGACCACTGCAATAACTTCCGAACTGATCCCCCTGCTTCCACACTTTTCTCTTATGATTCATCCTCTGGAGTAATCTTTTAAAAATGTAAATCATATTTTTGTCTCTCTTCTAGAGGTCTTTTTGTCATATATTAAAAAATCTATATTAAAAACAATTTTTAAAGTTTTTGTGATAAATGTACAAAATAATTTTACTAATAAAGTAACTCTTTACTGAAGGACCCTCCAAGATTTGGCCTATGTTCAACATGATCTACCTTGCTTATTTTGTTCTGTCTTCACTGGCTATTTTGATAAACAGAAGTGTTTTCTCTTTCAGGATCTTGTATTGCTCTTCTCTTAGGTATTTTCATGCCTGGCTCCTTCAAGTCATATAGATGTCAGCTCATGCTCTACCTCTTAAGAAATCTACTCTAACTACTGTATTGGTCAATTACTCTTTCTCATCACCATGTTTTATTTTCTTCATGTCACTCATCATGTTTTTTTTTTTAAATTTTATTTTATTTTTAAACTTTACAATATTGTATTAGTTTTGACTCATCATGTTTTAAATTAACTCATTTATCTATTTTGTTGCTTTATGCCTATCTCCTTCACATGATTTTATGATCCATGATGGCAGGAAGAAGTATTTGCAATAAACCTTTAAGATTTAAAGGAGTTTGTCAATTGGGTATGTGAGAAAGGGGGATGTTCTAAGAACAAAAAACTGATGACACAAAACTGATAGAGTATATAGTAAGAGGGTGAGATGGGAGAGGTGAAAAGTGGTGGGAGATTTGTCAAGGGCCAATTAGGCAAGAACCAGATGCTGAAGGGTCTAGTAAATACACCACACACGAGTTTAGATTTTATTCTGTAGCTGATGAAATCTCACTGAAGGGTCTTGAGCAGGAAAGTAAAATGATCAGATCTGTGATTTGCACAGATTACTCTAGAAGCATAGTAGAGGGCAGATTGGCAGTAGGCGATACAGGAAGAGGCAGACCAATCAGGAAGTCATTGGCAAAGTGTGAGCAAGAAATGAAGAATAGAGTTCCTAAGAAGTAGGAGCAGGTAGGAGGATATACAAGAGAGGGCAGAGGTGAGTGACAGTCAAGAGTCAGGAACACCAGGACTTGGTGACTTTTTAAAAAGAATTTTTACGTTTTGGCCACACGGCACGTGAGATCTTAATTCCTTGACCAGGGATTGAACCTGCGCCACCTGCACTGGAAGCACGGAATCTTAACCACTAGACCTCCAGGGAAGTCTCAGGACCATTGAGGGTTGGGGACAAGCAGAAGGAGAAAGGGTAGGGAAAGGGAAAGGAGGAAGGAAAGGAAGAGAAGGAGAGGAAAAGAAAGACTAGGGTGACTCTTGGGTCCCTACATTTGGATTGGGAGGATGGTAATACCATGGTAAAATATACCGTATTTTAAGGAATTTGGAATAGGAAACAAGATGTATAAGTGGAAATTATATTTTCATTTTTGGCTATATTGAGTTGGCTGTAATAATAGTAAGTAAAACAACTATAAGAATTTACCGAATGCTTATTCTGTGTCAGTTTCTGTGATGAACATGTTCAATATCTCACAGGTGAGATACTTCCCACAGATAGGTGCCATTATCATCCCTATTTTACAGGTGTAGGAAACTGAGACATTAAGTAGTCAAATTGTTTGCTTGTGTTTATAAATGTCAGAGCTAGAATTTGAATCAGAGTTTTTTTTTTTTTTTTCCTCCAAAGCTCCAGTTGTGCTTCTAATGAGCAATGTTTAAAAACAATTGGACTATATGATGATCTTTTACTTTTATGTAGTTTGCTTCACGTTTTCTATTTCATATTCAGTGCTCCCATTTTATTGAGTTTTCCTATTTCTCCTCTTTTTTTGTTGTTCTTTCTCAAGCCTTTATCAAGCATAGTAGAAAAGCTTTTGTACACACATATATATAGTATGTATAGTATATTTTAGAAAATTTATGAATTTCTGCCTACCTAAAAAAATTTATGACATTTTCATTCAACTTGTTTGACTTAGTATGAATAGCATGCTAGATTTCTAATTTATATTCACTCAAAACTTTGATATAATTCCATGTATTTTGGCATCTAATATTACTGCTAAAAGTCTAGAAAACTTATTATCTTAGTGCTTTTAAAAAAATTTGAATGAAGCTTGAAATTTCTAATCCATAAAAAACCTAACAGGAAATTAACAAGTGATACAGAATAAACTAAAGTACAGTTTTTGTTCAGATTTCACAAAATTTTATGCTAGTGTCCATTATTTGTTTTCATATCTTATTCAAGACTCTCTGTTGTATTTAATTGCATTGGGCAGCTTCAGCTGCATGCAACAAATTCTGGTGAATTCTCTTTTCATTTTTATTTTATTACAAATATTTTCTAATTTTTCTTGTTATAGGTTCTTAGATACACCCATCATTTAAAAGTGGACATTTAATGTCCAAATACATGGGATTTTGTTTATCATTCATATTAATGTCTCATTTTGATACTAATTTCTTATTTAAATGCATTCTTCTCTGCAATCATCCTCTGTGTTTTTTTCAGTATAAGTTTATTGAGGATTTTGATGGCTAAGTTGAAGAGTTCTCTTGATGAATGTCACATCGCACTTGAAACTATGTGAGTTATTTTCAAATATCTTTTGATACTGATTTCTAGCGTAATTCCACAGTGATAAGAGAACAGACTCTATAAGTTTCCAATACCTTTTAGACCATGAAATTTTTGTACCTTGTTGTATGTCCCTGGGTATATGTTCCAGTGTCTCCTAGTTTACAGTCTATGGGAACTTGAATAGAATTTGTATGCTACTGTCATATGAAAATTATATAAATCCTAATTATGTTCAATTGGTTTACAGTGCTTTTCAGATCTTCTATATCTTTCTACCTCTGTATATTCATTCTGTTAATTTTTGAATGCTTAATATTGAAATTCAACTAAAATCTTAATTTATCTACTTAAGAAATAATTGTAATATGTAGTGGAACTATATGTGACCTTGTTCTATATTTTCCAAGTCTCCAGTAAATGTGTTATCATACTTTAATAATTAAAAAAATTAAACTTAAAAGGCTAGTCACTGAAGTATGATTCATAAGGAGACAGGGGATGGGATTCAGAACCCAGCTGGAGGTTTGATCTGAGTTAGGAGGAAAACCCGTTCTCTCTATAAGAGACAAGCAGGTAGGCAGGTACATATATAGAAAAGTATGTAGGGAGGGGTCCAGGGAGTTGGGGAGTTTATACTTAGTGGTTTTTATTTTCTCTGGGCCAAGAAATAGACCATCTGCTGAGAGAAACATATTGAGAGTGAGAGTTGGGGGGTGCTTGGTGCCACAAGTCATTAATCATCAGTTTGGGATCAATGTTTACCTAGCATTTGAGCAGGAAGGCTTCAGAATATATGTAGGATGTGGCCCATCTGCCAATGTTGAACAAGAAACTTATTGTTTCCTGATCTCTGAACAAGGCCATGGCTTTGTACTTTGAAACAGAGTATCAGCATTACCTATCTGTCTTCTACAATTAGGAGAAAATGCCTTCTACCTTAGTTAAGCAGAAACATGTTTGGACCTTTTCAAAAGGAACTTTTAATAGAAAATTTGGTGTGAGAGGGCAAAGACAGAGAAGTGGACAATCTTCAGGAGTACAGATTCCTTACTGGAACTATTAATACCTCTGTCTGGGGAGGCCTTACAAATAGCTGTGAAAAGAAGAGAAGCGAAAAGCAAAGGAGAAAAGGAAAGATATAAACATCTGAATGCAGAGTTCCAAAGAATAGCAAGAAGAGATAAGAAAGCCTTCTTCAGTGATCAATGCAAAGAAATAGAGGAAAACCATAGAATGGGAAAGACTAGGGATCTCTTCAAGAAAATCAGAGATACCAAAGGAACATTTCATGCAAAGATGAGCTCGATCAAGGACAGAAATGGTATGGACCTAACAGAAGCAGAAGATATTAAGAAGAGATGGCAAGAATACACAGAAGAACTGTACAAAAAAGATCTTCACGACCCAGATAATCACGATGGTGTGATCACTGACCTAGAGCCAGACATCCTGGAATGTGAAGTCAAGTGGGCCTTAGAAAGCATCACTACGAACAAAGCTAGTAGAGGTGATGGAATTCCAGTTGAGCTATTCCAAACCCTGAAAGATGATGCTGTGAAAGTACTGCACTCAGTATGCCAGCAAATTTGGAAAACTCAGCAGTGGCTACAGGACTGGAAAAGGTCAGTTTTCATTCCAATTCCAAAGAAAGGCAATGCCAAAGAATGCTCAAACTACCGCACAATTGCACTCATCTCACACGCTAGTAAAGTAATGCTCAAAATTCTCCAAGCCAGGCTTCAGCAATATGTGAACCGTGACCTTCCTGATGTTCAAGCTGGTTTTAGAAAAGGCAGAGGAACCAGAGATCAAATTGCCAACATCCGCTGGATCATAGAAAAAGCAAGAGAGTTCCAGAAAAGCATCTATTTCTGCTTTATTGACTGTGTGGATCACAATCAACTGTGGAAAATTCTGAAAGAGATGGGATTACCAGACCACCTGATCTGCCTCTTGAGAAATCTGTATGCAGGTCAGTAAGCAACAATTGGAACTGGCCATGGAACAACAGACTGGTTCCAAATAGGAAAAGGAGTTCGTCAAGGCTGTATATTGTAACCCTGTTTATTTAACTTCTATGCAGAGTACATCATGAGAAACGCTGGACTGGAAGAAACACAAGCTGGAATCAAGATTGCCAGGAGAAATATCAATAACCTCAGATATGCAGATGACACCACCCTTATGGCAGAAAGTGAAGAGGAACTCAAAAGCCTCTTGATGAAAGTGAAAGTGTAGTGTGAAAAGGTTGGCTTAAAGCTCAACATTCAGAAAACGAAGATCATGGCATCCGGTCCCACCACTTCATGGGAAATAGATGGGGAAACAGTGGAAACAGTGTCAGACTTTATTTTTCTGGGCTCAAAAATCACTACAGATGGTGACTGCAGCCATGAAATTAAAAGACACTCCTTGGAAGGAAAGTTATGACCAACTTAGATAGCATATTCAAAAACAGAGACATTACTTTGCCAACAAAGGTTTGTCTAGTCAAGGCTGTGGTTTTTCCTGTGGTGATGTATGGATATGAGAGTTGGACTGTGAAGAAGGCTGAGTGCCAAAGAATTGATGCTTTTGAACTGTGGTGTTGGAGAAGACTCTTGAGAGTCCCTTGGACTGCAAGGAGATCCAACCAGTCCATTCTGAAGGAGATCAGCCCTGGGATTTCTTTGGAAGGAATGATGCTAAAGCTGAAACTCCAGCACTTTGGCCACCTCATGCGAAGAGTTGACTCATTGGAAAAGACTGTGATGCTGGGAGGGATTGGGGGCAGGAGGAGAAGGGGACGACAGAGGATGAGATGGCTGGATGGCATCACTGACTCGATGGACGTGAGTCTGAGTGAACTCCAGGAGTTGGTGATGGACAGGGAGGCCTGGCGTGCTGTGATTCATGAGGTCGCAAAGAGTCGGACATGACTGAGCGACTGATCTGATCTGATACGATACAAAATATCAACTTGGTTTACCCAAATTTCAGGATTTCGGTTCCTACTCTTCTCCATGGCCTCTTCCTACAGACTTCCAGTGGCTCTCCTTCCATGGCAGTTGGATCATATCACACAGTTCTTTCTCCTGCTCTTTTGTTGCCTTCACATTCCTTGTTTCTCTACTATGGAAGACCACTTCCTTCCATCTGGCCTAAATATTGCTTATTGTGATGGTTAATTTTACATGTCAGCTTGACTGGCCATGGGGTGCCCAGATTAAAAATGATTCTGGGTGTGTCTGAGGGTGTTTCTGGATGAAATTAGCATTTGAATTGGTAGACTCAGTAGGGTGCCCGCTCCACTGTGAGTATTGCTGTTGTTCAGTTGCTAAATCATGTCTGACTGTTTGGGATCCCAATGAACTGAGGCACACCAGGCTTCCCTGTCCTTCACCATTTCCTGGAGTTTGCTCAAACTCATGGCCATTGAATTGGTGATGCCATCCAAACATCTCATCCTCTGTCATCACCTTCTTCTGCTGCTCTCAGTCTTTCCCAGGATCAGGGTCTTTTCCAGTGAGTTGGCTCTTTGCATCTGGTAGCCGAAGTATTGGAGCTTCAGCTTCAGTATCAGTCCTTCCAATGAATAGTGAGGGGTGATTTCCTTTAGGATTGACTGATTTGATCCTCTTGATATCCCGGGGACTCTCAAGAGTCTTCCTCAGCACCACTGCTGCTGCTAAGTTGCTTTAGTTGTATCCGACTCTGTGCGACCCCATGGACGGCAGCCCACCAGGCTCCCCTGTCCCTGGGATTCTCCAGTCAAGAACACTGGAATTCTTTGGCACTCAGCATTCTTTATGTCCATACTCACATCCATACATGACTACTGGGAAAACAATAGCTTTGACTACACGGAATTTGTTGGTAAAGTGATACCTCTGCTTTTTAATACACTGTCTAGGTTTTTCATAGCTTTTCTTCCAAGGAAAAAGCATCTTTTAATTTTATGGCTGCAGTCTGTAAGTGGGCCTCATCCGATCTGTTCAAAGCTTGAATAGAACAAAAGGCAGAGGGAGGAGTGAAAGATAAAAACCATATGCTTTCTTTTCCTGCTCTACTTCCTCCCAGCAGCTTAAATCTTGGGACTTGGCACCTCCATGGTTTTTGATTACCTTAGCATCCTAGGATGTTTTCCCTGGATCTTACCCTAAGTCAACCTGTGCATTAAAATAAGCTTCCAGTGTTAGGTACAAAGATACATGATCAAGTCACCTCTATCAGAAGTGACTTGAAGGGAGAACTCAGGCTTTCGCTGCCTGATCTTCTCTTCTAGACCCCAGAACAGAGCTTTATACCTAGTAAGGTTGTTGGGTTTAATTCATGAACTCATAAACTTGTGAAGTTGGAGAAAATGGGTCTCAGAGATGGTGTAGTGCCTGGTTTGCAGTTCTTTATCAGGGCACCTTCATTGTCCTCATCTAATTCTAGTTTATGTTTGATTATCTGAGCAAGACTGACTGCTGTTTGATCTGATATTGTCTTGTCAAGTACAGAATAGATTGTTCTATCAGCATACAACTGTGCTGACATGAGGAGGGAAAGAAGATTCTTTTTAGAAGAAATAGAAAAGACCCAAGCTGTTCTACCTGATAGCAGACTGTTGGAGAAGATGGCCGACCGATTAGGGAAACCATATCCTGTTTCCATGCCATCCCCAAAGCCCTTGCTGGTGCCATGCTGCCCACAAGCCCTGTAGCTAAGGTCTTCCCTTCTTGGTGCCATCCAAAGGTGAGAATGTAACTTCTGCCTTTTTATTTCCCCTTCCCTTCAATAAGCTCCTCATTTCTTGGCTGATGACAACTTAACATACTACACTTTCTGAAGCAATATACATTTAGGAGAAACTGCTTAGAGGGAGGAAAACAGCTGGAAATTTGGTCAATAAATCAGATAAACAGGAGGAATCTATGTTTTCCCTTGGTTTCCCTGGTGGCTTAATGGTAAAGAATCTGTCTGCCAATGCAGGAGATGCAGGTTTGAACCCTGAGTTGGGAAGATCTCCTGGAGGAGGAAATGGCAACCTACTCCAGTATTCCTGCCTGGGAAATCCCATGGACGGAGAAGCCTGGTGGGCTACAGTCCATCAGGTTGCAAAGAATTGGATACCGGTTTGCTTCTAAACAAAACTACAAAAGAAGAAAAAAAAAATGTTTCCCATAGAAGGGAGGGAGAAGTGGCCTTCCCAGTGCTCTCAAACCATGTTATATTCAGTGAAGTTCTGTAGGTCATTAAATAAGAAACAAGAAAACTAAAAATTCTCAGCCAAAGGCAATGTGGTGACCCTTAGGTCAGAAACTAGCTTTTCCAATGTAAGTCAGATGTCTTAATTTTACAGTGAAGAAACTGAGGTTCAGAGAAGGAAAGCAATTTGCCGTTTTCCCATGAGAAAGTTCTAGACTTTCTGCCCCTGTTGTTCCATACAGATGAGAATTCTTTGTATTTGGCTGCTCAGATTCTCTGCCACTTTCTCTAGTAAAAGTTGACATGAGATCTTTTGTATTTTTTGCAAGTAAAAGAGGTAAAACAGTCGTTTTTAAGAGGAGAAAGTAGAGGTTTATTTTAAATATAATTCTTAAAAAAATTAAATTGGGGATATGATATAGTATTTGAATTATTGATGGAGACTAAAGAAATTTATTCAATAGTCTTTATTTAGAGGTAATAAGCCAAAAAGAATGCATGCTAGTTATCAGGATAGAAACTGGGATGAATAGGAGGTTGTGCCTGGTGGCTGGATTAATGAAATTCTTATGAAAAGGAGAATGGAGGTGGGAGAATCCTGAATTGAAAATCACAATTAGACTTCCTTTTCAAAGTTTTCCAAGTAAATGCTGTCAGCTTTGTTGTAAGAAAGGAATTTTAGGGAAGACTCCCCTTTGAATTGGGTCAGAGCAGCATGAAAAAAAAGCTACATAATGTATATGGATGCCTGAAAGGCCCATTTCTCAATTAGTTTTATCTTGAGCAGGCCAAATCACCAGAATCCCTAATTGATGGATTTCTGAAGTCTTCTTGTCATATTGTGGGTTCCAAATAGAGCAGCATCTGGGATCTGTTTCCCTCATTTTTGAGAAGTGAAGTAGATTTGGGAGAACCCTCATCCCTCTCCTCTGTCCTGGTTCAAGGGGAGTGTGGTAGATGTGGGGAGATACCTTAAGGTCTCAGGTGTGATTTCTTTTAGAACAGGGACATTTATAATGATGGATAAAGATATTAGAAGACTTTTAATCCTTTGGTTCTGATACTTTCTACGAACTATCTAATATAATTGCCCTAATACTGCCGTTTCCCCTGCCTATGCCTCTTTTGCCCATTGTTCTTTTCCTTTTGCCCACAGCATCCAGTCACAGATGTGAGGCTGCACATAACCTCTGACTGCCCAGCTCTTCTCATTTTATACACAGGAGCATTTCCCTTTGACCCCCTTACCCCTACTTTGCTAGTTAATAGGGTGTGTTAGAGCATTGTACTCACTGAGTCCATTTGAAATGAGAGGATCAACCCTGAGGCTGAACTTCAAACTCCTTATCCCCCTGGAATCACAGCAGCTCCCTGGTTGTCATGGAGGGGAAGAAGCAAGATGGCCTTCTTTGGTAATCACAATCATACTCATCCACACATTGTCCTAGAATCTCTGGTATAGGAATCCTTCAGAAGTGAACCAGAGACTTCCTCAACTGGATAAAGTAACACACCACCTTTGGTAACTCAGCTAGTAAACAAAGTGAAGTAAGACTGGATAAGGAAGAGAAAAGATGGGAACAGTGTCATGGCAAAGTCTGTCTTGCTGAACAGGGACACTTATTTGCAGTATCATTCTGCAGTATTGTACTGGGCTGGAATTCTGTGAGTGCTGCCACTAGGGAAGAACAGATGGGGAAGTGACACAGTTCTCAGCAACCATCGCTAGATATAGAAATACACAGAAGAGGGTAGAGGTGATTTTCTGAAGTCAGCATGAAACAGAATTTATTCAGAAGCACACCCAAACTTCCTGAAATTTTGGAACAAATGAAGCAGAAAAGGTGCTGAGCAGTTGCCATAAACTGACAATAACAGTGAATCAAACATTCATGAGTTAAAATCAGAACACAGCCCATAGATTTGAGGCTCAGTCTGAACTAGGGTTAATATACAGTTGAGAGAGTTGCCTGTTCTAGACTCTTCTTTAAGCTACAAAGGCCTGAAATTGGCTGTGTGTATCCATGGAACTAGGCAGTTTAAAGTCTATGTTTCATTTTTTTTTCTTTATGGTGATTTGACTAACTGGATTGATTTGGTGCCAAGTTGACAGGAAGTGAGCTTGTTGATTTACATCAAGGCCCATCTACTACCTTGATTTCCATTTTAAAACTTGTGATAGAATTTAAAAACAATGACATTACTGACGTTGTAACATGTTAGAAAAGTTTAGAAAAGTGTTTTTGAGTAGCTTTGCTTACATGCATGAGAGGAGAATGTTTTTCTGATATTCATAGTCTAGCATCTTTAAATTAATTATAGCAATCATCTTGGTCAAATCCCTGAGTAATGTGCTCTTTTAAAGGAAGGGGCTTCATCACTAAGATTTGAGAGAAGAAAAGAATATGCAGAATGGATTCTAGGAAGCATCCAGAAACTCCTTAGGCTCCAGGGTCTCCAAGGAGAATAAGACAGATGTCTGGGTGTGCACAGACATGCTAGGGCATAATCAGAGAAGAATACAGCAAAGGGATGAGAAAAACAAGCATAGACAGACCTGAAAGAAGAGGAAGAAATAAGGCAGTGTGAATGGGTTCAGGGCCACTGAAAGTGCTAAGATTTTCTTTCCATGTTTTAGACTTTTGGAGGCATTTGGGGCTTCCAAGTGGGCTAAGACCTTGATATTCTCTAAGTTGATAGCACCAACCTGGAGAGTGACTCTTTAAAACATCTCTGGCATCTGCCACTTAAATCACTACCACCCCAATTTGGTTTGTGGTTTTAATCAATTAATATATGTGGTACTCATCAATGAATAAAACAGACAAAAATCCATCCTGTAGTGGACTTTCTATTCTAGAGGGGGAAGGAAGTAATAAACACACAACAAAAGATAAATTCAAATAACTTGCAAATGTTATGAAGAAAAGAAAGCAGAGGTATGGGATAGAATGACACACAATGAATGTGTTTGTGCACATACTTAAATCTGAATAGTAAGAGAAGCTATCATCAAAGAGGTGATGTTGGACAAGAGACTTAAATGACAAGAGAGAGCCGATCAAAGACCCAGAGGAAGAATATTCAATGTGTATGAAAGAACACGTGCAAAGGCCCTGAGGCAGAACCGAGCTCTGTGTGTTTAACAAACAGCACTAAGGCCGGTACAGCTACCCTATATTGAGAGAAGAGGAGAATCATAGGAGATGAAATCAGAGAAGTGAACAGGGGCAAGAACTAAGAATTCTGAACTCTGTAGGCTCTGAAATAAACTAGAACTCTGTTGGCCTAGGAAGGAATTTGGATTTTATTCTGAAAGAAAAAGGGAGCCATTGGTGGGCTTTACGAAGGGGTATTACATGATTTAGTATACATTTATTTTTTTTTAAATGCTCCATCTACTGTATGAGGAATGAATTTTAAGAGGTCAAGACCAGAGACAGAAAGACCAATTATAAGCCAACGGAAAAGTCCAAACAAGACTCAGACACAACAGACCAGAAAGCCGGCCCTGTCCAGCTGCTGATGCCCAGCAAGGCCCCCTGTCCCTTCCTTCAGGCTGAAGAACTACTTGGATCTCTTTGGGTTCAGGCTGGAAGAGACAGGCCATAAGGAGAACAGTGAGGAAGATAAGGAGGACAAGCTTCATGCAAAGGAGAAGAAGGGCAGAGAGGAGGAAGAAAAGGCAAAGAAGAACAAGCGTAAGAAGAGCAAGGACAAGGCAGAGGACAAGGGAAGGGATGAACAGCGGCCACAGAAGCCCTGGGGCCTGGAGAGGACCTCAGTGGAGCTGGAGGCTCATTTTTTTCTCTTTCTAGCATGTTTTTCCAGCCTATATCCTTGTTGTATGCTAAGACACTGTCAGTCTTCAAACTTGGCAGAGGTGCAACCTCCAACCCTGATTGCATTAAGACTTGGCTACCTTTTGTTTTTAGAACATAGGGAAAGTGATACAGAAATCACTGCTTGAACAGCAGTAAATATGAGTGTGGATATCTAGGGTTATGGATTGAGCCCTGACAGTGCTGAGTCCTGGATCTGGAGTAGCAGAAGCAGATTGTTGTTTAGTCACTCAGTCATGTCCTACTCTTTGTGACCCCAAGGACTGTAGCTTGCCAGGCTCCTCTGTCCATGGAATTTCCTAGGCAAGAATACTGGAGTGTATAAAAAGGCAGAGAAATATTCAGCAGGTAAAGGAACATGATAAATGCCCACCCAACCAAACAAAATAAGAGGAGATAGGGAGTCTACCTGAAAAATAATTCAGAATCATGATAGTAAAGATGATCCAAAATCTTGAAAACAAAATGGAGTTACAGATAAATAGACTAGAGACAAGGATTGAGAAGATGCAAGAAATGTTCAACAAGGACCTAGAAGAAATAGAGAGTCAATCAATAATGAATAATGCAGTAACTGAAATCAAAAGTATTCTGGAGGGAACCAACAGTAGAATAACGGAGGCAGAAGATAGGATAAATGAGGTGGAAGATATAATGGTGGAAGTAAATGAAGCAGAGAGGAAAAAAGAATTAAATGAGAACAACCTCAGAGACCTCTGGGACAATGTTAAATGCCCCAATATTTGAATCACAGGAGTCCCAGAAGAAGACAAAAAGAAAGGTCATAAGAAAATACATGAGGAGATAATAGTTGAAAACTTCCCTAAAATGGGGAAGGAAATAGTCACCCAACTCCAAGAAACCCAGAGAGTCCCAAACAGGATAAACCCAAGGCGAAACACCCCAAGACACATATTAATCAAACTAATGAAGATCAAAGACAGAGACCAAATATTAACAGCATCAAGGGAAAAGCAACAAACAACACTCAAAGGGATGCCCATAAGGATAATAGCTGATCTTGCAATAGAGACTCTTCAGACCAGAAGGGAATGGCAGGACATACTTAAAGTGATGAAAGAGAAAAAACCTACAACTAAATTACTATACCCAGAAAGGATCTCATTCAAATATGAAGGAGAAATCAAAATCTTTACAGACAAGCAAAAGCTGAGAGAATTCAGCACCGCCAAACCAGCTCTTCAACAAATGCTAAAGGATCTTCTCTAGACAGGAAACACAGAAAAGGTGTATAAACTCGAACCCAAAACAACAAAGTAAATGGCAATGGGATCATACTTATCAATAATTACCTTAAATGTAAATGGGTCGAATGCCCCAATGAAAAGACAAAGACTGGCTGAATGGATACAAAAACAGACCCACCTCAAACCAAGGGAAACATACAGTCTGAAAGTGAAGGGCTGGAAAAAGATAATTCATGCAAATGAAGACCAAAAGAAAGCAGGTGTAGCAGTACTCATATCAGATAAAATGACTTTGAAATAAAGGCCATGAAAAGAGACAAAGAAGGACACTACATAATGATCAAAGGATTAATCCAAGAAGAAGATATAGCAATTATAAATATATATGCACCCAACATAGGAGCACCTCAATACATAAGGCAAATGCTAACAAGTATGAAAGGGGAAATTAACAATAACACAATAATAGTGGGAGAATTCAATACCCCACTCACACCTATGGATAGATCGACCAAACAGAAAATTAGCAAGGAAACAAAACTTTAAATGATACAATGAACCAGCTAGACCTAATTGATATCTATAGGACATTTCACCCAAACAGTGAATTTCACCTTTTTCTCAAGTGCACATGGAACATTCTCCAGGATAGATCACATCCTGGGCCATAAATCTAGCCTTAGCAAATTCAAAAAAATTGAAACCACTTCAAGCAGATTTTCTGATCACAATGCAGTAAGATTAGATGTCAACTATAAGGAAAAAACTATTAAAAATGCAAACATATGGAGGCTAAATAACACACTTCTGAATAACCAACAAATCATGGAAGATGTCAAAAAGGAAATCAAAATATGCATAGAAACAAATAAAAGTGAAAACACGACAACCTAAAACCTATGGGATTCAGTAAAAGCAGTGCTAAGGGAAAGGTTCATAAGCAATACAAGCTTACCTCAAGAAACAAGAGAAAAATCAAATAAATAACCTAACTTTACACCTAAAGCAACTAGAAAAAGAAGAAATGAAGAACCCTAGGTTTCATAAAAGGAAAGACATCATAAAAATTAGGGCAGAAATAAATGAAAAAGAAACAAAGGAGACTATAGGAAAAATCAACAAAACTAAAACCTGGTTGTTTGAGAAGATAAATAAAATAGATGAACCATTCCCAGACTCATCAAGAAAAAAAGGGAAAAGAATAAAATCAGCAAAATTAAAAATGAAAATGAAAAAATCACAACAGACAACACAGAAATACAAAGGATCATAATAGATTACTATCAGCAACTATATGCCAATAAAATGGATAACTTGGAGGAAATGGATGAATTCTTCGAAAAGTATAACCTTCCAAAACGGAACCAGGAAGAAATAGAAAATCTTAACAGACCCATCACAAGCACAGAAATCGAAACTGTAACAAAAAATCTTCCAACAAACAAAAGCCAGGGACCAGATGGCTTCACAGCTGAATTCTACCAAAACTTTAGAGAAGAGCTAACACCTATCCTACTCAAACTCTTCCAGAAAAATGCAGAGGAAGGTAAACTCCCAAACTGTTTGTATGAGGCCACCATCACCCTAATACCAAAACCTGACAAATATGCCACAAAAAAGAAAACTACAGGCCAATATCACTGATGAACATAGATGCAAAAATCCTTAACAAAATTCTAGCAAACAGAATCCAACAACATATTAAAAAGATCATACATTTGACCAAGTGGGCTTTATCCCAGGGATGCAAGGATTCTTTGATATTCACAAATCAATCAGTGTGATACACCATGTTAACAAATTGAAGAATAAACACCATATGATTATCTCAATACATGCAGAGAAAGCCTCTGACAAAATTCAACACCCATTTATGATAAAAACTCTCCAGAAAGCAGGCACAGAAGGAACATACTTCAACATAATACAAGCCATATATGATAAACCCACAGCAAACATTATCCTCAATGGCAAAAAATTGAAAGCATTTCCCTTAAAGTCAGAAACAAGACAAGGGTGACCACTCTCTGCTACAGCCCACGACTACTGTTCAACATAGTTTTGGGAGTTTTAGCCACAAAAATCAGAGAAGAAAAAGAAAAGGAATCCAGATTGGAAAATAAGTATAACTCTCACTGTTTGCAGATGACATGATCCTCTACATAGAAAACCCTATATATAAAAAAAAGAAAACCCTAAAGACTCTACCAGAAAATTACTAGAGCTAATCAATGAATATACTAAATTTTCAGGATATAATATTAATGTGGAGAAATCCCTTGCATTCCTATAGACTAACAATAAGAAAACAGAAAGAGAAATTTCAACAAAAGAATAAAATACTTGGGAATAAATCTACCTAAAAAACAAAAGACCTATATATAGAAAACTATAAAACACTGATGAAAGAAATCAAAGGTGATACAAATAGATGGAGAAATATAACATGTTCATTGATTGGAAGAAGAATGAATATCATGAAGATGAGTGTACTACCCAAGGCAATCTATAGATTCAATGTAATCTCTATCAAGCTACCAATGGTATTTTTCAGAGAACTAGAACAAATAATTTCACAATTTTGTATGGAAATACAAAACACCTCAAATAGCCAAAGCAATCTTGAGAAAGAAGAATGGAACTGGAGGAATCAACCTGCCTGACTTCAGACTAAACTACAAAGCTTCAGTCATCAAGACAGTATGGTACTGGCACAAAGAAACATAGATCAATGGAATGAGATAGAAAGCCCACAGATAAATCCATGCACCTATGGACACCTTATCTTTGACAAAGGAGGCAAAAATATACAATGGAGAAAAGACAATCTCTTTAACAAATGGTGCTGGGAAAACTGGTCAACCACTTGTAAAAGAATGGAAGTAGAATACTTCCTAACACCATACACAAAAATAAACTCAAAATGGATTAAAAATCTAAATGTAAGACCAAAAACTATAAAACTCTTAGAGGAAAACATAGGCAAAATGTTCTCTGACATAAGTCACAGCAAGATCCTCTATGACCCACCTCTCAGAGTAATGGAAATAAAAGCAAAAATAAATGGGACCTAATTAAACTTAAAAGCTTTTGCACAGCGAAGGAAAGTATAAGTAAGGTGAAAAGACAGCCTTCACAGTGGGAGAAAATAATAGCAAATGAAGCAACTGACAAAGAATTAATGTCAAAAATAAACAAACAGCTCATGTAGCTCAATACCAGAAAAATGAACAACCCAATAAAAAAATGGGCCAAAGAACTAAACAGACATTTCTCCAAAGAAGACATACAGATGGCTGACTAACACATGAAAAGATGCTCAACATCACTCATTATCAGAGAAATTCAAATCAAAACCACAGTGAAGTACCATCTCATGCTGGTGAGAATGGCTGCCATCAAAACCCTGCAAACAATAAATGCTGGAGAGGGTATGGAGAAAAGGGAACCCTCTTACACTGTTGGTGGGTGCAAACTAGTACAGCCACTATGGAGAACAGTATAGAGATTCCTTAAAAAACTGGAAATAAAACTGCTGTAAGACCCAGCAATCCTACTGCTGGACATACACACTGAGGAAAGCTGAATTGAAAGAGACATGTGTAACCCAATATTCATCGCAGCACTGTTTACAATAGCCAGGGCATGGAAGCAACCTAGATGTCCATCAGCAGACAAATGGATAAGAAAGCTGTGGTACATATACACAATGGAATATTACTCAGCTATTAAAAAGAATGCATTTGACTCAGTTCTAATGAGGTGGATGAAACTGGAGCCTATTATACAGAGTGAAGTAAGTCAGAAAGAAAAACACCAATACAGTATATTAATGCATATATATGGAATTTAGAAAGATGTTAATGATCATCCTATATATGAGACAGCAAAAGAGACAGAGATATAAAGAACAGACTTTTGGACTCTGTGGGAGAAGGTGAGGGTGGGATGATTTGAGAGAATAGCATTTAAACATGTATATTACCATATGTGAAACAGATCACCATTCCAAGTTCGATGCATGAAACGGGGCACTCAATACTGTTGCACTGGGACAACCCAGAGGGATTGGATGGGGAGGGAGGTGGGAGGTGTTCTCGGAATGGGGAGAAACATGTACACCTGTGCCTGATTCATGTCAATATATGGCAAAAACCACCACAATATTGTAAAGTAGTTAGCTTCCAATTAAAATAAATAAATTAATTTAAAAGAGAATATTAGAGTGGGTTTTCATTTCCTTCTCCACAGGGTCTTCCTAATCCACAAATTAAACTCTATCTCCTGCATTGGCAGGTGGATTCTTTACCACTGAGCCACCAGGGAAGCCTGGCAGTGGCAGCTATGTATTCTTTAATAAACATTGTGTGTGTGTGTGTGTGTGTGTGTGTGTGTGTGTTTTGCACAATCTTATAAAGCATATGGCATAGGTCAGGTCTCCTCTTGCCCAGAGCTAAGGGTGGAACTGATCACAACATTTTTCTTAGATAATGTTATTTTGCCTATATCTCTCTTCTACTTGATTGTGAGCTACTTGAGAGGTTTATTCACATTTTATTTCATATCTGTGTTTCATTCCTTATACCACAGCCCAGAATTCAGGGCACTGTTATCGCTTACCTGGATCAGCCATTCAGCTAGTCTCCTTGCTTGCTTCCTTCAAGCCATAATCCACACTCTGCCTTCCACAGGGACATTTCTAAGGTATACAAGCTCTGTGAAGAGAAAATATTAGGGTTTCTATTTATATTAGGTTTTATTCATTGTTTGATTTATTTGTGCTATCATGTCCATAATATATTAGTACAGGAATACATATATAATGTGTGAGTTACATGCTAAAATTCTTTGAGTTACATGCTCAAATTCTTTGCTGTCAAGGGAATGATATACCAAAAGTGCTAGAGACAACTGGTCTCTAGGAACAAGTTCAAGTTCCTTAGAGCAGCATTGGCAGTCTTGCTTGATCTATTCCTGCCTGTTCTGTCATCAAGGGTAGGAGAACACCCTGGGGGGCATAGAATGCAGGTGATGTAAGTAATTAACATCCAGTAAACAGAACACAACATTCAAAAAATGAAGATCATGGCATCTAGTCCCATCACTTCCTGGCAAATACATGGGGAAACAATGGAAACAGTGAGAGACTTTATTTTTTGGGCTCTAAAATCACTGCAGATGGTGATTGCAGCCATGAAATTAAAAGAGGCTTGTTCCTTGAAAGAAAAGCTTTGACCAACCTAGATAGCATATTAAAAAGTAGAGACATTACTTTGCCAACAAAGGTCCATCTAATCAAAGCTGTGGTTTTTCCAGTAATCATGTAGGGATGTGAGAGTTGGACCATAAAGAAAGCTGAATGCTGAAGAATTGATGCTTTTGAACTGTGGTGTTGGAGAAGAGTTTTGAGAGGCCCTTGGATTGCAAAGAGATCAAAGCAGTTAATCCTAAAGGAAATCATTACTGAATATTCATTGGAAGGACTGATGCTGAAGCTGAAGCTCCAATACTTTGGCCACCTGATGCAAAGAATGGACTCATTGGAAAAGACTCTGATGCTGGGAAAGATTGAAGGCAGGAGGAGAAGGGGATGACATAGGATGATATGGTTGGATAGCATCACTGACTCAATGGACATGAGTTTGAGTAAACTCTGGGAGTTGGTAATGGACAGGGAGGCCTTGCATGCTGCGGTCCATGGGGTCACAAAGACCTGGACATGACTGAGTGACTGAACTGAAGGCAGAATTCAGCATGGCAGGGCTTGGCAGGTGGTAATCCTGGCATATCTTCTGTGTCAAGGACTTCGGTGGAAAGTAGTACAGATTTTGTGACAGGTGGGTGAAGCATGGTGACAGGGATCCAGGTGCAGAAGCTGTAGGTATAGGCAGGCCGGGTGTTGGCCAGCATAAAGGAAATAAGAGGTAACAAGACCTAACATGGACTGGACTAGAGCTTGGGATTAGGACTGCCGTCCTTGGGAAGGAGGGAACCAGCAATAGTTAAGCAGTACTCTAGTCTTTGAAGGATGGGAAAGCTGTGAAGGTTACCTGAACTGGGACTTAAGGTAAGGGGAAAATGTCAATAGTAATAATTTAGGAAGAATCATGAAGGCAACTGGGTCTCAAGAGTGAAATGAATGACTAGTTTTAAGAGCTGGAACCTGAGGTCAGGGATGGCCCATCAGCAAAGGGTGATCAAAGGAAAAGTCCTGGGCAGTATTCCTGTGGTCTGTGGTCAGGCAAAATCTGAGAGCCTGAGGCAGAGTTGAGCATGTATCTTGGAATAAGAGACGCCCAGAAAATAGTTTCAGTCACTGGAAAGGAAGAAGAGGCTGAGGACAAGACAGTACCTGATCCCACACTCTTAAACTGCCATTTATGATCTGCCTCCACAGTAATGGTAACAGCTAACATTTGGTGAGTACTTTCTGTGTGCCAATCATGGTCTCAAGTTTCTATGTATTAATTCATTGAATTCTCAAAACAACAGTAAGACTATTCTGTTTTTGCCCCTATTCTCAAGCTGAGTAGACTGATGCATGATGAATATGGTAATGTTGCCAGGAATACACAGAAGCTAAAGCTCACAGGCAGGCTAACACCAACGCCCATGCACAGTGCTGTTGTCCATGTGGCACACCAGCCTTCACTTCTATCACAGCTTTTATTGTACCCAATCCTATAGTCAAACTGAGTTGTTCGCTGTCTCCCAAAGATGTTTTATACCTGCCTTCCTGGGGGCCTTCCTATTGTTCTTTCCCCCCAGTGATATGACTGGAATGCTCTTCTTGTTGCTTTTAACCTATTGCCTGGAAAATCCCATTGACAGAGGAGCCTGGTGGGCTATGATCCAGGGCTCGCAAACAGTTGGACCAGACTGAGTGACTGAGCACACACGTACTCCAAGTCCCGGCTCAGATCTTTTCCCTGACACGTTTTCACTATAGGGGCTGAGCTTATGGCTGAATCGTGGTTTTGCAGGTGCGTGCTCAGTCGCTCAGTCCTGTCTGACTGTTTGTGACCTTTTGGAATGTAGCCCGCCAGGTTCCTCTATCTATGGGATTTTTCAGGCAAGAATACTGGAATGCCGTTTATTCACTGAGCCCATCACTAATTGCTGCTTAAAGGGCATAGTCCTAGTCCTGATCCTGGTACCAGCAGCTGTGGGACTATGAGGTATTTTCTGCCTCTTCATCTGAATGGTGTATGTATGTATGTGGTTGTGTGTGTGTATTCAAAAGGACAAGGCTACGTAGGAACTGGTACCATGGAAGGCTCTGGGTGCCATAAGGAAAGGGCCTACCCCAGAGAGATTTGCCTTTGAGCAGATATAGTGGGTGCGGGTTTCCAAAGTGTGCTGGGGAGAGATTAGATTTGGGCTTGGCTTGCTCTGTTGTTTTTGGATAATAGCGCGCTTCCACTCCCTGAGGAGTGTTCACTGGGTTGGTATCACTTGTGTTGGTTTCCAGTAATCTTTATGTAGCGTCTAATTACAGACTAACAGCAGATAGAGAATGCAGAGAAAAGTGCATGCTGGTACAATAGCTAGACAAAGAACACTCTATTCAGCAAAGAATAGCTGTAATGGGTGGGGTCTCTCAGGGGGGGATGCAGGAGGCAGGCAAGGAAGTATTCAAGAAAAGATGGAGAGGGAAATGGCAGTCCACTCCAGTATTGCCTGGAAAATCCCATGGACGGAGGAGCCTGGCAGGCTACAGTTCATGGGGTCGCAAAGAGTCAGACATAACTGAGCAACTTCACTTTTCACTTTAGTAGTGCCTCTTCCTATAGGAATAGGATTTTACTGTGTTCATTTTTTTTTTTTCTTCAGGAGCTCAAGTAGTTTTGTATGAAAGGGAATCAATCAAAACTCACTCTGTCCTTCTCATTCTTTCATGTGCTTTTAGTCCTCAATTCTCTCTATGAAGTTTATTTGGTAGTCAGGGAATATTTGGTTTTGCAGGCATATATGTTCCTTGAGAGCAAAGCCAGCAGATCTTTCCCAGGCAGGTTATGTTGTTTGAGGGGTTCCCTGTCTCCCCTACAAACCTGTGAACTGATTAGGGGAATTAATATAACAACTTTAAAATTTTTTGACCAATTTTAAAGGTTACACTCCATTTATGGTTATTACAAAATATTGGCTATAGTCCCCATGTTGTATAATATACAGTACATCCTTGCAGCCTATCTTACACTGAATAGTTTGTATCGCCCCTTCCCTCACCCCTACAATGCCTCTCCCCTGCCTCCCCACTGTAACCACTAGTCTGTTCTCTGTATCTGTGAGTCTACTGCATTTTTTTGTTACATTCACTAGTTTGTTGTGTTTTTTGCATTCCACATATGAGTGATATCTTACAGTATCTGTATTTCTATCTCACTTGTTTCACTTAGTGTAATTCCTTCCAAGTCCATCCATGTTGCTGCAAGTGGCAAAATTTTGTTCTTTTTTATGGCCAAGCAATATTCCATTGTGTATGTGTGTGTGTCTGTGTGTGTGTGTGTAATATCTCACATCTCCTTCATCCATTCATCTATTGAAAGCAACTTAGGTTGCTTCCATATCTTAGTTATTGTAAATAGTGCTGCTATGAGCATTGGAGTGCATGAATATCTTCAAATTAACGTTTTTGGTTTTTTTGGATATATACCCAGGAGTGGAATTGCTGGATCATATGGTAAGTATATTTTTAGTTTTTTGAGAAGAGGGCGATAATATATCTTCACCATTACATTTGCCATTCTTCATACCTTACCAAGAACACAGTGATTATTAATTATCTATTGAATGAATGAATGGACACTGTATGTTTGGTAGATCAAGAATTTGGATTATAAAAATTTTCTCTTAAGAACAAAAGGGCCATGGCGATTCCATGGATTTTATTATGGAGGCAGTGTAGAGGATGGAAAGTCAGCACAAGGTAGTGGCATCAGAACAAGAGAACAATCTAGTTAAATTCTGGATCTAGGACAGAATTGTATCATAGGTGTTTCTTGTAGTTCAGTACAGTCAGAAGAAAGCAAGTGCACCTTGGCCCTGCTGATCCTAGTGGAAAAGGTGGTGGGATCCCTGATTGGCCCGTAGATATTTCTGCCAAAAGTCTCCCACTTTCTATCAAAGGATCAGGTACATGATAAATATTCAAGAAATATATGCTAGGTAGTAACAGCTTACTTTGGAAGGACTGATGCTGAAGCTGAAAGTCCAATATTTTGGCCACCTGCTATGAAGAACTGACTCATTGGAAAAGACCCTGATGCTGGGAAAGATTGAAGGTGGGAGGAAAAGGGGACGACAAAGGATGAGATGGTTGGATAGCATCACCAACTCGATGAACATGAGTTTGAGTAAACTCTGGGCATTGGTGATGGACAGGGAAGCCTGGCGAGCTGCAGTCCATGGGGTCACAAAGAGTCGGACTTGACTGAGCAACTGAACTGAATAACTTACTTGTATTGATATTTACTATGCACCTTGGCAGATAAGGAAACTAAGACATAGAAACAGTTAAGTAACAGGCTTGGAGCCACACAACCAGTGAGTTCAAAGAGCTGGAATTCAAACCTGTGTAGTCTGGCTCAAGCACTAAAGGGGTTTAAGCACTCTGTTCTTCCATAAAACAACCTTATTTTTATTCACTCCTTTGAGTGAAGGCATTGGAATTACTGCTAAAATTGCAAAACATCTAAGAAGGGGAATACCTTTATCCAATATTTATCATTTATTTTCAGCTTATTCATCATGTAAGATATTATACAAGCAACTCCTGCAGCTCAATTCCAGAAAAATAAACGACCCAATCAAAACATGGGTCAAAGAACTAAACAGACATTTCTCTAAAGAAGACATACAGATGGCTAACAAACACATGAAAAGATGCTCAACATCACTCATTATCAGAGAAATGCAAATCAAAACCACAATGAGGTACCATGTCATGCCAGTCAGAATGGCTGCTATCCAAAAGTCTACAAGCAATAAATTCTGGAGAGGGTATGGAGGAAAGGTAACCCTCTTACACTGTTGGTGGTAATGCAAACTAGTATAGCCACTATGGAGAACAGTGTGGAGATTCCTTCAAAAACTGGAAATAGAACTGCCTTATGACCCAGCAATCCCACTGCCAGGCATACACACCGAGGAAACCAGAATTGAAAGAGACACGTGTGCCCGTGTTCATCGCAGCACTGTTTATAATAGCCAGGGCATGGAAGCAACCTAGATGTCCATCAGCAGAGGAATGGATAAGAAAGCTGTGGTACATATACACAATGGAGTATTACTCAGCCATTAAAAAGAATACATTTGAATCAGTTCTAATGAGGTGGATGAAACTGGAGCCTATTATACAGACTGAAGTAAGCCAGAAAGAAAAACACCAATACAGTATACTAACACATATATATGGAATTTAGAAAGATGATAACAATAACCCTTTATGAGAGACAGCAAAAGAGACACAGATGTATAGAACAGTCTTTTGGACTTTGTGGGAGAGGGAAAGGGTGGGATGATTTGGGAGAATGGCATTGAAACATGTATAATATCATATATGAAACGAATCGCCAGTCCAGGTTCTATGCATGATGCAGGATGCCTGGGGCTGGTGCACTGGGATGACCCAGAGGGATGGTACAGGGAGGGAGGTGTGAGAGGGTTCAGGATGGGGAACACATGTACACCCGTGGCAGATTCATGTTGATATATGGCAAAACCAATACAATATTGTAAAGTAAAGAAAATATAAAAATAAAAAAGTATCACTGGCAAACTCTGATTCAAAAAAATAAAGATATTTGTTGATGCTGTATGCAGCCTATACACACATGAATATATACTGACTAAACTTAATTTGATATTTTAACTCATGTATGCATACCATCACCACAATTGCAATGAAAATATCTATCTCTGTAAAAGTTACCTTGTACGTCCTTTATAAAGCCTCCCTCTCATTCCTCTTTATTCTGCCTGTTCTATTTATCTGCTTTTTGTCATTATAGATTATTTTTACATTTTCTAAAGTTTTATATAAATCACATCATACTGTATGTATTTTTCTTTTGGTCTGACTTCTTTCAGTATAGTTATTTTGAGATTCATCCATATTGTAGAGTGTATCAGTAGACCATGCTTTTTTATTACTGAGTGTTATTATTATTATTATTGGATTTGGTCCTGTGTTGTCTACACTCCTGGATTTTATTTTACTTTTTAAATTCAGTTCAGTTCAGTCACTCAGTCATATCTGACTCTTTGTGACCCCATGAACCGCAGCATGCCAGGCCTCCCTGTCCATCACCATGAGTTTACCTAAACTCATGTCCATTGAGTCAGTGATGCCATCCAACCATCACATCCTCTGTCATCTCCTTCTCCTCCTGCCCTCAATCTTTCCCAGAATCAGGGTCTTTTCCAAGGAGTCAGTTCTTTACATCAGGTGGCCAAAGTACTGGAGTTTCAGCTTTAACATCAGTCCTTCCAATGAACACCCAGGACTGATCTCCTTTAGGATGGACTGGTTGGATCTCCTTGCAGTCCAAGGGACTCTCAAGAGTCTTCTCCAACACCACAGTTAAAGCATCAATTCTTCTGTGCTCAGCTTTCTTTATAGTCCAACTCTCACATCCATACATGACTACTGGAAAAACCATAGCTTTGACTAGATGGACCTTTGTTAGCAAAGTAATGTCTCTGCTTTTTGATATGCTGTCTAGGTTGGTCATAACTTTCCTTCCAAGTAGTAAGCGTCTTTTATTTTCACGGCTGCAATCACCATCTGCAGTGATTTTGGAGCCCAAAAAGGTAAAGTCAGCCACTGTTTCCCCATCTATTTCCCATGAAGTCATGGGACTGGATGCCATGATCTTCGTTTTCTGAATGTTGAGCTTTAAGCCAACTTTTTCACTCTCTTCTTTCACTTTCATCAAGACGCTCTTTAGTTCTTCTTCACTTTCTGCCATAGAGTGGTGTCATCTGCGTATCTAAGGTTACTGACATTTCTCCCAGAAATCTTGATTCCAGCTTTTGCTTCCTCCAGCCCAGTGTTTCTCACGATGTACTCTGCATAGAAGTTAAATAAGCAGGGTGACAATATACAGCCGTGGCGTACTCCTTTTCCTATTTGGAACCAGTCTGTTGTTCCATGTCCAGTTCTAACTGTTGCTTCCTGACCCGTATATAGGTTTCTCAAGAGGCAGATCAGGTGGTCTGGTATTCCCATCTCTTTCAGAATTTTCCACAGTTTATTGTGATCCACACAGTCTAATTAATTAATTTGTTTTTGGCTGCCGTGAGTATTTGTTGCTGCATGTAGGTTTTCTCTAGTTGCTGCGAGTGGGTGCTACTCTTCATTGTGATCCACAGGCTTCTCACTGTGGTGGCTTCCCTTGTTGCAGAGCATTGGCTCTAGGTGCACAGGCTCAGTAGCTGAGCACTGTGCACAGTATTTTTGGCACACAGGCTTAGTTGCTCCATGGCATGTGGAATCTTCCCAGACCAGAGATTGAACCCATGTCCCCTGCATTGGCAGTTGGATTCTTATCCACTCTACCACCAGGGAAATCCGAAGTAGTATTGTTTCATGGACATTCGACGACTTGTTTATTCATTCATCTATTGATGGACATTTGGGTTGTTTCAAGTTTGGGCCCATGACAAATGAAGTGTTTAGGAACATTTGTGTATAAGTTTTAAATGAGTATGTTTTCATTTATCTTGTTTTAAAGAAACTTCCAAACTGAGTTCTAAAGTGGTTGTACCATTTTGCATTCCCAATAACAGTGTATGAGAATTCCTATTGCTCTATGTCCTCACCAATAGTAGGTATAATCATTAAAAAAATTTAGACATTGATTGTAATTTTATTTTTTTATTTTTTATTTTTGTAAAGTCTGAGAAATCTTTATTGGGCATATAACTCAGTATCTAAGTGAATAAGTAAATGTGTACTTTAGGAAAGAAAGCTAAAACTTTCTATTATTTATCAAAATATCAGTCAGTTTTTTATGCTAATAATATTCTTTTTTTTTTTCTTTTCTAAATTTTTAAAAGAAAATCCATCCTGAACCCTCCTCTCCTTAATGACATATACACCACCCTCCAGTACTCTTTCCTGGAAAATCCAAGGGACGGGGGAGCCTGGTGGGCTACCGTCTATGGGGTCGCACAGAATCAGACACAACTGAAGCAACTTAGCAGCAGCAGCAGTGACATATAATGTGAGAATCTTCATATTTTTATTGACCACCTATATATCGACTTTGGTAAAGTGTTTATTCAAATTTTTTGTTCATATTCTGTTAGGTTGTTTTATTATTATTGGGTTTTCACAGTTCTTTACATATTCTATTCTAAATATAAATTTAAAAATCAAATGTGTTGATTTTCTAAAGATGTATAATAAATTACGGTGAACTTACCTGCTTTAAGCAACACCCAATTATTAGCTATTTTGTAGGTTAGAAGTTTAGCAGAGCATGGCTATGTTCTCTGCTCAGGGTCTCACAAAACTAAAGTTAAGGTGGTGGTTGGCCTAAGTTCTTGTCTTGAGTGTTTGGGGAAAAAAATCTCCTTCCAAGATCATTCGTTTTTAAAAATTAATTTTTAATTGGAGGATAATTGCTTTACAATGTTGTATTGGTTTATGCCTTGCAACAGCGTGAATCAGCCGTAAGTATACATACATCCTCTCCCTCTTGAACCTCCCTCCTACCACCTCCCCTACACACCACCCCTCTAGGTCATCACAGAGCAGCAGACTCAGCTCCCTCTGTTATATAGCAACTTCCCACTAGATATCTGTTACTCATGGTAGTGATGTATGTCAATGTGACTCTCTAAATCCATCCAACCCACTCCTTCTCCCACTGTGTCCACAAGTCTGTTCTCTATGTCTGTGTCTCTGTTCCCGCTCTACAAATAGGTTCCTCAGCACCATGTTTTTAGACTCAACATATATGTGTTAATATACAATATTTGTTTTTCTCTTTCTGACTTACTTCACTCTGTATAATAGGCTCTAGGTTCATTCGCCTCATTTCAACTGACTCAAATTCATTCCTTTTTATGGATGAGTAATATTCCATTGTATTTATGTACCTCAACATTTTTATCTATTCATCTGTTGATAGACATCTAGGTTTCCTCCATGTCCTGGCAATTGTAAATAATGTTGCAATGAACATTAGGGTACATGTGTCTTTTTGAATTATAATTTTATCAGGGTATATGCCCCAGGCTTCCCTGGTGGCTCAGACAGTAAAAAATCTGCCTGCAATGCAGGAAACCCAGGTTTGATCCCTGTGTCCAGAAGATAAGGGAATAGGTACCCACTCCAGTATTCTTGCCTGGAGAATTCCATGGACAGAGGAGCCTGGTGGGCTACAGTCCATGGAGTTGCAAAGAGTTGGATACAACTGAGTGCCTAACAGTTTTACTTTGGGGCTTCCCAGATGGCTCAGTGGGCAAGAATCTGCCTGCCAATGCAGGAGACTCCAGAGACTTGCATTTGATCCCTGGGTTGGAAAGATCCCCTGGAGAAGGGAATGGCAACCCACCCCAGTATTCTTACCTGGGAAATCTGATGGACAGAGGAGCCTGGCGGTCTACAGTCCATGGGGTTGCAAAGAGTCAGACAAGACAGCACACACACACACACACACGCACACACACACAGGGTATATGCCCAGTGGTGGGATTGCTGGATCATACGGTAGTTTTATTCCTGGTTTTTTAAGGAACCTCCATACTGTTCTCCATAATGGCTGTATCCATTTACTTTTCCACCAACAGTGCAAGAGGTTTTTTTTTCACATTTTCTCTACATCCTCTCAAGCATTTATTGTTTCTATATTTTTTTATTAATGACCATTCTGACCAACGTGAGGTGGATTTGATTTGCATTTTTATAATAATGAGTGATGTTGAGCATCTTTTCATGTGTTTATTGGCCACCAAGATCATTCTTGTTGGTACAGAAGTCACTTACTTGGAGTTGTAGGACTGAGGTCCCCATTTCTTTGTTGGTTGTCATCCAGAGGTCACTCCGAACTCATAGAGGCCACTCACATTCCATACTGTTTGGCTCCCTCCATCTCCCAGCACTCTCTGTTACAATAATCTATCCTGTTTTCCCTGAATTGCCTTGGTAGATAAAAATCATTCTTCAAACGTATGGAGGTCATTTTTAAGCTTCCGACTCCATTTCGTTGATCTATTTGTTGATCTTTTGTCAGTACCACAGTGTTTGGGTTATAGTCGTTTTATGCCATGAAATCAGATTCTAGAAGTCCTGCAACATTATTCTTTTTTTTCAAAGCTATTTTTTCATTATTCTAGGTTGTATGTATTTCTGTATGCATTTTAGACTTAGTTTGTCTAAGGAAAAAAAACCTGCTGAAATTTTGATTGGCATTGTGTTGACTCTATAGAAAAAATTGAGGAGAATTGACATCTTAACTTTTCAAGTTTTCTGATCCAACACTGTATATTCCTACCATTTATTTAGGTCTTTATTTCTTTCATCATTGTTTTATAGTTTTCAGACAGATCCTGCAAATATTTTGTTAGATTTATCCATTTATATTTTTGATGCAATTGTAAATGGCATTGTTTTAAATTTTCAGTTTCAATACTTTATTTCTGTTGTGTAGATAAGTTTGATGTTCATATATTAATCTTGTATCTTTCAATCCTGCTAAATTCACTTATTAATTGTAGTAGCTTTTATGTAGAGTACATAGAATTATATCACAGACAATCCTCAAACAAAAACAGTTTAACTTCTTTCTTTCCAATTTGGACGTCTTTTATGTCTTTTTCTTGCTTTATTGTACTGATTAGAATCTGCAGTAAATGATGAATAGAAATGATTAGAATGGAAATTATTGCCTTGATTCAGACTTAAGGGGATAAACAATTCAAGTTTTTCACCATTAATTATGATATTACCTGTAGTTTTTTTCATAGCTGTTTTTATCATATTGAAGAGATTTCCCCTTATTCTTAGCATCGTGAGAATTCTTTTGATCAGAAAGAGATGTTACAGTTTATCAAATGTTTTCTCTCTCTCTCTCTATTGAGATTATCCTATTTTTAATTAACTTCTGAATTTAAAGTACAGTTGATTTATAATATTATTATATTAGTTTCAGATGTGCAACATAGTGATTCAATATTTATATGGATTATACTCCATTTAAGTTATTATAAAATAATGGATATATTTCCTGTGCTATATAATGTATCATTGTTGCTTATTTAGTTTATACATCATAGTTTGTGCCTCATCGTTTTTTTAGAAAACATTTATTAATATGGTGAACTACATTGATTGATTTTTGAAATATTACATCAATCTTGCATTCCTGGGATAAACCCCATTTTATCACAATGTATCAAACTTGTTTTATGTTGTTGAATTCTTTTTGTAAAATTTTGCTTAAAATTTTGCATCTATGTTCATAAGAGATGTTGGTCTTTGGTTTGCTTCTTATAACATCTTTATTCAGTTTAGATATTAGAATAATGGTAATATTAACCTCTCAGAATGAGATAGGAAATAATCCTCCCTCATGTTTTCTGCAAGAGTTTGGATAGAATTGACTATTTTTTCCTCAAACATTTGATGGAATTCACTAGTGATGCCATCTGGGAATGGAGTATATTTTTATGGGAGGGTTTCAATAACGAATTCAACTTTCTTAATACATAAAGGACTGTTCACGTCAGGAGGGAGCTTTCACTCTTTGGGTCATGCAAGTTCTAGAGAGGTCATGCAAGTTCTAGAGCCCAGCTCAAGGTTGTCAGGCTATCAATACTTTCAGCAGGTTAGATATGAGTGTCTTAGTCCTGAATGGTGCTTCTGGAGGCATATCATAGCATCCGTAACTGTTTAATACACTCTAATCCATTTCATAGCATTGATATGGACATTCTTAATTTCTTGTAAGAACCTTAGCATGTGTATTACAAGAGTGATTTTGGAGAGAATGCAACTGTCAATTGCAGTTAAGATTCTTGTCCCCAGAGTTGTCAAAGTTGCAATACAGCAGTCTTCCTTCCTGCAGTTACACTGTGATCCAAACATTAACAGGACTTATTATTATCAGGGCCTTAAAATGATGGGCCATATCATAGTGCAGGTCCATTTTCATGGGATTTGGACCAAATTCCTGGTGTTGCCAAAGGGTTTAGGCCTGCTTGGGGAGATGAGTCAAAAAGAAGGAAATAGAAGTCACTGGAATTAGTCAGAACTGCCTTTGTACCATTTTCTGGGTCCTGCCCTGCTGTGAACTCTCAGATGTAGTGTTTAGGCCATGCACTCTTTACTTCATGAATATAAGATTCTGACTTTCATTTCCATCTTATGGTCCAAAGAGCAGCAGGGAAAAAATGGATTGCATATCATAGTGCTAAATTTGAAAGTGATAGAGAACATTTGAGAGGATACCCTTCACCAGCTTGCAGTTGAGAATTTTCATATAACTTATAGTTGGTCCTTTGTATCTGCCTTTGCTCTGTTGCCTGCAGGTCAACATCTGTGGATTCAACCAACTGCAGACCATGTAGTACTGTAGTATTTACTATTGAAAAAAGTCTGTGTATAAGTGAACACACAGTTCAAACCTGTGTTTTTCAACGGTCAACTGAATATGAAACCACAGCTTTATTTTATATACTCTCTCTAGGCAAGGCAGCTCTCTGGAGTCCTTGACCCATAGTACACAGTGCAGCATCAAGACATCCTTGTCATTTGCTTCCTTATGGATTCCTCCCTTGCCTCAGTGCCAATTTTAATGCACCTCTGCACTTTTCTTGTTCTTGCCTTTCCTCCTGGGCACTGGAGGTTTACCTCTTGATTCTAGCCCTGGTGATAGGATCCTTGCTAGGTTCTGTTTTACTTCTCCTACACACTGCTTGCCTGACACCCTCCCATTCCTCAGCCTATACTGGACTTCCCCAATGTCAATTACCTATTGTCCAGCTGAAAAGAAAATGAAAGTAAAAGTGAAAATGTTAGTTGCTCAGTTGTGTCTGACTCTTTGTGACCCCATGGACTGTAGCCTGCCAGGCTCCTCAGATCATGGAATTCTCCAGGCAAAAATACTGGAGTGGATAACCATTTCCTCCTCCAAGGGATCTTCCCCACCCAGGGATCGAACCCTAGTCTCCTGCATTGCAGGCAGATTCTTTACCATCTGAGCCAGCTGTTCCTCTGCCGATTTTCTGCTTGAGTCTTGCCCTCCTTGCCTAGAAATTTTCATGGCACCTATAGCAACATAATGGGGCTTCCCAGGTGGTGCTAGTGGTAAAGAACCCGTGTGCCAATTCAGGAAACATAAGTGATGTGGGTTCAATCCCTGGGTCGGGAAGATCCCCTGGAAGAGGAAATGGCAACCCACTCCAGTATTATTGCCTAGAGAATCCCATGGACAGAGGAGCCTTGTGGGGCTACAGTCCATGTAGTTGCAAAGAGTCAAACACGACTGATGTGACTTAGCATGCATGCACAGCAGCATGATATAGCAGGTAAGGGTACTGGTGCTAGTGTCAGACTCTCCAGGTTTGAATCTGCCACTAAATTGTTATGTGATCCTTTGCAAGTTACTGAACATTTCTGAAAATCATTTTTACCTCTCTCCTTTAAATGATGATAATGATACTTAACCTTATAGGGCTGTTGTGAAAGGTGCTTATTGGAGTATCTGTCATACACTTACTGAGTAACTCTATAAACACTGGTTGTTACACTGGGATCTTGATCCTGGATCACCTGTTGCCCAGGTTGGTTTGTCTCATCTCTTTCCAGCTCTCTCACCTGATCCACCTACATCTGTCACAGTCAATGGAAATGTCACGCTTTTCCTTTTTTCTTAAGGCACTGGGAAAGAAGTGAAAGAATAAAGATTTAACTCAGCCTCTGCTTGGTTGTGGGCACCTGGCGAAGCTGTAATCCTGCACCAAGTGACTTTTCTCCTCAATTTGGGGAGAACAAAGCCTGCTTCTTCTGGGAATTGGAATGACTTCTCTAAAAGGCACAGTGAGGGAAGATATCAATTCTTTTCCACTGGAAATCTTTCAAATCTCCGCAGTAAGGTAGAGAGGGAGAAACCCATAACTTCCCTGCTGGGTGCTGGATAGAGACTATTCTAGGTACTAGGGTAGAAGGGATAAAGAAAGTACCTGGTATAGTGTTAAAGTGCAGGATGAGCCTATGAAAAAGAATTTGGTCACAGTCTAGGCCTAGGATTCATTCAGAGAAGGCTTTTGCCATGGTATCAGGTGGCCTAGAAACCTGCTAAGAGTTCAACATTATGGATTCTGGAGTGCTCTAGGGCTCCAGGTAAGGTGATATGCCAGAGGTCCAGAGCACTGAGAGCCTTTTCTCACCTATAGCCTAGAAGTCTACCTTGCCCAGCACAGAAGCCCACACTTTTAGGATAAGTCAAGTTCTCCATATAGCTTCTGTTTCAATCTTGAAGCTATTGTCTAAAATTGCCACCATTAATTATTTCTTAGGGAGTTTTAGATGTATTCATTGCAGCCTGATTAAGCTAGTATGTTTTGTGAGCAAGATAACACATTAATAGGAATTATTTAATGACTAATCCATTAGCATCCACTGACTCACCAGCAGAGAATGGAGACCTGGGAGACTTGTATGTACTTTGGACCTGAGATAGGTAAAGTTTGGTGCAGGTGGTGGTACAGAGTGGGGAGAATCAGGCAGGGACAGTTTTGACCATGTGGGCTTAGAAAATGGAACCTCATTTTAACATTGGAGGAGCAGAATGTAATTAGGGAAGTTAAATCTGCTGGTGAAAAAAAGAGAAAAAATATACATGATACCTTCCAAAGACAAAATAATTCTTGGATCATTCACAGTTTGAGATGAGCTGTACATTGGCTGTGCCTTCTTTGATCTTGAGCCCAGGGAGTAGAGTCTTATCAGTGGGGAGAGCTGCCCAGGGAGCCAATAAAGACTAGAAGAAGAAGTTCTTGGGATTCCCTGCCTCTGTCTGCTCTTCAGTGAGATTCCAAACAGAGCAGAAGTGGCTTCCTATCCTACTCAGATCTTTCCTTATCTTCAGAGTTCAGCTCAGCAACCACGTCTTCCTTGAGGCCTTCCCCCTTCTATAGTTCTCTTTCCTTCTGTGAATGCCATATTGGGTGTGGATGGGTATTTCATTTTGGAGACTCTTTTATTTTTAATTTATTTTTGGCTGTGCTGGGTCTTTGTTGCTTTGAGAACTTCGCTCTCGAGTTGTGGTGAGTTGGGACTGCACTCTAATTGCAGTGCATGGGCTTCTCATTGTGGTGGCTTCTCGTTGCAGAGCTCAGGCTCTACATGTACAGGCTTAAGTAGTTGCAGCAGCTGTGGTTAATGGGCTCTAGAGCTCAGGCTCAGTAGTTTTGGTGCACAGGCTTAGTTATCCTGTGGTATGTGGAATATTCCCAGACCAGGAATCAAACCTGTGTCCCTTGCATTGGCAGGCAGATTCTTATCTACTGCACCAACAGGGAAGTCCTAGAGAATCTTTTCACGTGTTCACCTCACATCTTTCTGCCAGGAAGAGAAGCCCTTGGTAGACAGGGTCCATGGCTCCTTCATGTTTAACATCCCACAGCATCTGCTACAGAGTCTACTGTCAGTAGATATTTGTAATTTTGTCTAGGAAAACCTGCAATTTTGTCTTTGCCCCTGAAAATACATATAGGGCTTTCCTTTCTTGTAACATTTACACTGTCACTGTAAAATTTCAAATGATGCAGATGATGCTAAATTCTCTTTTACTTAACCACCCTCCTCATCCCAGTCCTCTTTCAGGAGATAATCACAATTTGTAGGTAGGAATCTTTCAAATATTTTTCTCAGCATTCACATACATGTATATGCATAATTGAGATACAGTAGTCTTCCCCAGCTCCCCTATCTATGGTTTTGCTTTCTTGCAGTTTCAGTGACCTATAGTCAACTGCAGTGCAGAAATATTAAATAGAAAATTCCAGAAATAAGCAATGTATAAATTTTAAACTGCACGCTGTTTAGAGTAGCATGACAAAATCTTGTACAGTCCTGCTTAGCTGCTTGGTCCCTTCCTGCTGCCCAGCCATTGACATCATCTGCTCCTGACATCCCACCATCAACACTATCCTGGATCAATAATTCAGGACACCCAAAGCAGATAATCCTCCTTCTGCTGTCTTGTCACAAGGTCAGTAGGAGCCTAATGCTGCACCTATGTCATTCACCTCACTTCATCTCATCATATAGGCATTTCATCCTCTCACTTCAGAAGAGGGGGGTGAGTATAGTACAATAGATATTTAGAAAGAGGGAGAGGGAGAATTAGACCACACTCATATAACTTTTATTAAGTATATTTTAAATAATTTTTCTATTTTATTAGTTATTGTTAATTTCTCACTGTGCATAATTCATAATTTAAACTTTATCATAAGTATGTATATAGAAGGGGAACACAGTATTTTTAGGACCTGATCTGTGGTTTCAGACATCAACTGACAGTCTTGGAGCATATCCCCTGTGGATAAGGCACAACTACTGCATAGAGATTTGAGTTTTCTGACAAACGTGTGTCATGTTGTATTCTGCAGCTTGCTTTTTAAATTTAACGACATGTTTTGGGGATCTGTCCGGGTAAAGACCAATTTCTTCATTCTTTTAAACTGCTGCATTATATTTCTGCCCCCACTCCAGTACCCTTGCCTGGAAAACCCAATGGACGGAGGAGCCTGGTGGGCTGCAGTCCATGGGGTCGCTAAGAGTCGGACACGACTGAGCGACTTGACTTTCACTTTTCACTTTCATGCATTGGAGAAGGAAGTGGCAACCCACTCCAGTGTTCTTGCCTAGAGAATCCCAGGGACGGCAGAGCCTGGTGGGCTGCCGTCTATGGGGTCGCACAGAGTCGGACACTACTGAGGTGACTTAGCAGCAGCAGTAGCAGCAACACATGTTTAGTGTTTTCCCAATTTTGGATTTAATTATTACGAACAACAGTATAATGAAAAATCCTTATACACAGTTCCTTGAACACACACATGAGTGTTTCTCTAGAGAAAATGTCAAAAAATGGAATTTCCGGGTCATAGGATATTTGTTTAAAAAATTTTTTTTTAATAAAGCTTTCTAGTGTGGATCATGTAGGCCTTTCTGGCCCACGTGGAAGGAGCTGAGAGTGTCTTTTCCTAAGATGCACCAATTACAGCATCAGTGGGATTATTTAAAAATAATTTTTTTTTGGCCACACCCCAGGGCATGCAGGATCTTAGTTCTCCGACCAGGGTTTGAGCCCTCACCCCCTGCAATGAGGCTTCCCTGGTGGCTCAGGTGGTCAAGAATCTGCCAGCAATGCAGGAGACCTGGGTTCGATCCCTGGGTTGGAAAGATCCCCTGGAGAAGGGAATGGCTACCCACTCCAGTATTCTTACCTGGAGAATTCCATGGACAGAGGAGCTTGGTGGGCTATAGTCCATTGGGGTTGCAAAGAGTCAACACGACTGAGTGAATAACACTTTAACTTCCACACCCCTGCAGTGGAAGTGCTGAGTCTTAACCAGTGGACTGCCAGGAAGTCCCTCAATGGGATTATTATTTTTTTTTTATCTTGTCAATTAGGAGATAGTAAAACATTTATACAAGTCATTTCCTCACCTTTATGGCTGTTATTTGGAGACTCCTGAACAGTGTATTTTCCTGCCACTGTACATCTCTAGGTGGAATTCAGAGTGGTTTGGAGGTTGCAAGGCAACACAGCAGCTAGAGCAGTAGCAGGCAAGGCAAGGATGCTACCCAGTGAAACTTCTTATGGGCTTTACTACCATGAGGCTCCGATTGCTTTAATCTGTGCTTCAGAAAACCACCTTGCAGACAGGTTATTGTTAGCCTTGACAGGCAGTAAGAGACTGTATTTAGAAGGTTTAGGGACACATTCTGGAGAAGGCAATGGCACCCCACTCCAGTACTCTTGCCTGGAAAATCCCATGGACAGAGGAGCCTGGTGGGCTGCTGTCTGTGGGGTCGCACAGAGTCGGACACAACTGAAGTGACTTAGCAGCAGCAGCAGCTGCAGGGACGCATTTCTCTGCACCTGAGAAAAACTGTTGAAAGCTAAGCTTTGATGTCTGCAGGATGGTAAGCCATCTCAAAATATAGAGTCTGGCCCCAAACAGTGAACATTCAGCGGTAGTTTAAAAATAAATGAAGTTCAATTAAAATAATTATAACATTAAAATTTGAAGCAATCTTGGAAATATGAATATGTGTTAGGTATTAGATGACACCAAGGGATTGTTAATTTTTGGAGTTTGATGCAATAATATCATAGGTGATGTGTAATAAAAATGTCTATACTGTTTAGCGATGCATACTGAAGTATGTAGGGGCTAAAGGATATGTTTGAAATTTGTTTTAAAATACTCTAGAGGAAAAAAGCGATAGTTAAAATGACGGTTGTGACATTTTGCTACTTGTTTGGGTGATAGCTTTATATGTGGTTCATTATATTATTCTTTACATCTTTGTACATTTGAAAATGTTCATAATGTATGTTTATAAAGAAAGCATGATAAAGGTTCACTTAGATAGAAGACATATCCAAAGCAACCTATCAAAGGAGACTGTGGATTCACCTAAGATAATTTGTAATGTACAGTCAGATATTCTATTCTCTGATGGGATTTTCAGGTGTGTCAAAAAACCTGGGGTTTTGTTATGTTGAAACAGTGGGGGAAGGAGAGGGTAGGATGGACTTAGAGAGTAGCACTGACATACATACACTACCATGTGTAACGACTGAGTGACTGAACTGAACTGAAGTGTAAAATAGATCGCCAGTGAAAAGCTGCTATGTAACACAGAGAGCTCAACCTGGTGCTCTGTGACAACCCAGAAGGGTTGGGTGGGGTGGGCATGGGAGTGAGGTTTAGGAGAGGAGGGACATACGTGTACTTGCGGCTGATTCACTTTGTTGTATGGCAGAAGCTAACACAATGCTGCTGCTGCTAAGTCGCTTCAGTCGTGTCTGACTCTGTGCGACCCCATAGACAGCAGCCCACCAGGCTGCCCCGTCCCTGGGATTCTCCAGGCAAGAACACTGGAGTGGGTTGCCATTTCCTTCTCCAGTGCATGAAAGTGAAAAGTGAAAGTGAAGTCACTCAGTCGTGTCCAACTCTTAGCGACCCCATGGACTGCAGCCCCCCAGGCTCCTCTGTCCATTGGGTTTTCCAGGCAAGAGTACTGGAGTGGGGTGCCATTGCCTTCTCCGAGCTAACACAATATCATCAAGCAATTCTCCTCCAATTAGAAATTTTTAAAAAGACAGAGGGATGGTATGGGGAGGGAGGTGGGAGGGGGGTTCAGGATTGGGAACATGTGTACACCCGTGGCAGATTCATGTGGATGTATGGCAAAACCAATACAATATTGTAAAGTAATTAGCCTCTAATTAAAATAAATAAATTAAAAAAAAAAGACTGGGGGCCAGATTAGATGACCTTTGAATGTCTACTCTGACATTACTGTTCTGTGATACTCGAGGTATAGGTACTGTAGACAAACCTAAGGTAAGAAAATCTGAATTCTTGCAGATGTAAGAATTATTACATTTAAGGTATTTTTCCTTTTATTTTTTTGTCAGATGTATTTGACATATTGTATAATATTGTATAAAGGTCATTTTTAAACATTTAAGATTTATTTCAGAAGTCCTTTAAGTAGACAATTGCCATTATGTTTTTTTATTGATTGGATTTAAAACATTTTTAATAGTCAAATACTTACAAGAACATATATAACATCTGTGTGCTATTACATCATTTATTTATGGCCATGCAGCATGTGATCTTAGTTCTCTGACCAAGGATTAAACCCATGCCCCTGCAGTAGAAGCATGGAGTTTTAACCGCTGGACCACTAGGGAATTCCCCTAACAAAGTAGCATATATTAAAATATACAACCTGATAATTTGATATGCACATATTTTTGAAATGATTACTACAATCAGGTTGATTAACACATCCATCATTTCACAGTACTTTTTTTTGTGGCAAGAATGCTTAGGGTCTAGTCTCTAGCTAATTTCCAGTGTGCTATACTGTATCATCTCCTATAGTCACCATGCCATGCAGTAAATCTCCAGAACTTTTTCATCTAATGGCTGAAGACTTGTGCTCTTTGACCACCATCTCCCCATTTTTCCCACTCCTCCAGCTCCTGGCAAGCACCATTCTATACTTTGCTTCTATAAGTTCACCTTTTTTAGTTTTCATGTGTAGTTTTTAATCATATTATTTGGTTTTCTTTGCTATTAAGATTTAGAAATTCTTTATATACATATTGGATAATAGCCCCTTATCAGATAGATGGTTGCATATATTTTGTTTCAGTCAGTAGTTGCCTTTTTATTTTGTTGATTGTTTCCTTTGCTGTGTGGAAGATTTTTAGTTTGACATAGTTCTATCTGTTTATTTTTGCTTTGCTTTTGTTTCTCATGCTTTTGGTGTCATATCTGCAATATCTTTGCCTACACCCTTGTCAAGAAGTTTTTCCACTGTTTTCTTCTAGCAGTTCTACATTTTCAGGTACATTTTAAGTTAATTTGGGGAGTGCTTTAAGCTGGTGTCCTTTTTCTTTTTCTGTCTGTAGCTATCCAGTTTTCTTAACATAATTTGTTGAAGAGATTATCCTTTCCATGTTTTGTGTTGTTGGCACCCTTGCCAAAGATCAGCTGACCATACATGTGTGGCTTTACTTCTGGCTCTGTATTTTGTCCCTTTGGTCTATGTGTCTGATTTATGCTAGTATTACCCTGTTTTGATTACTATAGTTTTATAATATAGTTTGAAATCAGAAAGTGTGATGCCTATTCAGTTCAGTTCAGTTGCTTAGTCGTGTCCGACTCTTTGTGACCCCATGAATTGCAGCACGCCAGGCCTCCCTGTCCATCACCAACTCCCAGAGTTCACTCAAACTCATGTCCATTGAGTCGGTGATGCTATCCAGCCATCTCATCCTCTATCGTCCCCTTCTCCTCCTGCCCCCAATCCCTCCCAGCATCACAGTATTTTCCAATGAGTCAACTCTTCGAATGAGGTGGCCAAAGTACTGGAGTTTCAGCTTTAGCATCATTCCTTCCAATGAATACCCAGGACTGATCTCTTTCAGAATGGACTGGTTGGATATTCTTGCAGTCCAAGGGACTCTCAAGAGTCTTCTCCAACACCACAGTTCAAAAGCATCAATTCTTCAGCACTCAGCTTTCTTCACAGTCCAACTCTCACATCCGTACATGACCACAGGAAAAACCATAGCCTTGATTAGATGGACCTTTGTTGACAAAGTAGTGTCTCTGCTTTTTAATATGCTATCTAATTTGGTCATAACTTTCCTTCCAAGGAGTAAGCGTCTTTTAATTTCATGGCTGCAATCACCATCTGCAGTGATTTTGGAGCCCCCAAAAATAAAGTCTGACACTGTTTCCACTGTTTCCCCATCTATTTCCCATGAAGTGATGGGACCAGATGCTATGATCTTCGTTTTCTGAATGTTGAGCTTTAAGCCAACTTTTTCACTCTCCTCTTTCACTTTCATCAAGAGACTTTTTAGTGCTTCTTCGCTTTCTGCCATAAGGGTGGTGTCATCTGCATATCAGAGGTTATTGCTATTTCTTCTGGCAATCTTGATTCCAGCTTGTGCTTCTTCCAGTCCAGCGTCTCATGATGTACTCTGCATATAAGTTAAATAAACAGGGTGACAATATACAGCCTTGATGTACTGCTTTTCGTACTTTTTTTTTTTTTGCTTTTTTTTTTTTTTTTTTGCTTTTCGTATTTGGAACCAGTCTGTTATTCCATGTCCAGTTCTAAGTGTTGCTTCCTGACCTGCATATAGGTTTCTCAAGAGGCAGATCAGGTGGTCTGGTATTCCCATCTCTTTCAGAATTTTCCAGTTTATTGTGATCCACACAGTCAAAGGCTTTGGCATAGTCAATAAAGCAGAAATAGATGTTTTTTCTGGAACTCTCTTGCTTTTTTGATGATCCAGCAAACGTTGGCAATTTGATCTCTGGTTCCTCTGCGTTTTCTAAAACCAGCTTGACCATCTGGAAGTTCACAGTTCACATATTGCTGAAGCCTGGCTTGGAGAATTTTGAGAATCACTTTACTAGCGTGTGAGATGAGTGCAATTGTGTGGTAGTTTGAGCATTCTTTGGCATTGCCTTTCTTTGGGGTTGGAATGAAAACTGACCTTTTCCAGTCCTGTAGCCACTGCTGAGTTTTCCAAATTTGCTGGCATACTGAGTGCAGCACTTTCACAGCATCATCTTTCAGGATTTGAAATAGCTCAACTGGAATTCCATCACCTCCACTAGCTTTGTTCATAGTGATGCTTTAAGGCCCACTTGACTTCACATTCCAGTATATCTGGCTCTAGGTGAGTGACCACTCCATCATGATTATCTGGGTCATGAAGATCTTTTTCGTATAGTTCTTCTGTGTATTCTTGCCACCTCTTCTTAATATCTTCTGCTTCTGTTAGGCCCATGCCATTTCTGTTCTTTATTATGCCCATCTTTGCATGAGATATTTGCTTGGTACCTCTAATTTTCTTGAAGAGAGTTCTAGTTTTTCCTATTCTATTGTTTTCCTCTATTTCTTTGCACTGATCACTGAGGAAGGCTTTCTTATCTCTTCTTGCTATTCTTTGGAACTCTGCATTCAAATGGGTATATCATTCCTGTTCTCCTTTGCTTTTTGCTTCTGTTCTTTTCACAGCTATTTGTAAGGCCCCCTCAGACAGCCAATTTTCTTTTTCTTTTGCATTTTTTCTTCTTGGGGATGGTGTTGATCTCTGTCACCTGTATAATGTCATGAACCTCCATCCATAGTTCATCAGGCACTCTGTCTATAAGACCTTGTCCCTTAAATCTATTTCTCACTTCTACTGTAGAATCATAAAGGATTTGATTTAGGTCATACCTGAATGGTCTAGTGGTTTCCCCTACTTTCTTCAATTTAAGTCTGAATTTGGCAATAAGGAATTCATGATCTTAATCACAGTGAGTTCCTGGTCTTGTTTTTGCTGACTGTATAGAGCTTCTCCATCTTTGGCTGCAAAGAATATAATCAATCTGATTTCATTGTTGACCATCTGGTGATGTCCATCTGTAAAGTCTTCTCTTGCATTGTTGGAAGAGGGTATTTGCAATGACCAGTGCATTCTCTTGGCAAAACTCTATTAGCCTTTGCCCTGTTTCATTCTGTACTCGAAGGCCAAATTTGCCTTTTACTCCAGGTTTTTCTTGACTTCCTACTTTTTCATTCCAGTCCCCTGTAATGAAAAGAACATCTTTTTTGGGTGTTAGTTCTCGAAGGTCTTGTACGTCTTCATAGAACTATTCAACTTCAGCTTCTTCAGCATTACTGGTCGGGGCATAAACTTGGATTACCTTGATATTGAATGGTTTGCATCAGAAATGAACAGAGATCATTCTGTCATTTTTAGATTGCATCCAAGTACTGCGTTTCAGACTCTTTTGTTAACTATGATGTCTACCCCACTTCTTCTAAGGGATTCTTGCACACAGTAGTATATATAATGTTAGATTCTGTTATAATCTGAGTTAGATTCTCCCATTCCAGTCCATTTTAGTTTGCTGATTCCTAAATTGTCAACATTCACTCTTGCCATCTCCTGTTTGACCACTTCCTATTTGCCTTGATTCACGGACCTAACATTCTAGTTTCCTATGCAATATTGTTCTTTACAGCATTGGAGCTTGCTTCCATCACCAGTGACATCCATAACTGGGTGTTGTTTTTGCTTTGGCTCTGTCTCTTCATTCTTTCTGGAGTTATTTTTCTGCTTATCTCCAGTAACATATTGGGCACCTACTGACCTAGGGAATTCATCTTTCAGTGTCCTAACTTGGGTCTCTCAGGTAATGGTTTATTTGTGTTTTGTTTCAGAGTTTATCATTATTATATGCAGGAGGGTAGGTTTTTAGGAGCTTATTTCTCCATAATGTCTATGACATATTGTGGAGTGAAAAAAATTAAGGTACAAAATAGTGTAAATGAAAGGATTCTATAGGTTTTAATAAAATCTGGACGGTTATACACAACTTTTTCTTTATGGAGAAGTGACACCACTAGGTGGCGCTAGGGGTAAAGAATCTGCCTCCAAGCAGGAGACAGGGGTTCAGTCCCTGGGTTGGAAATATCCCCTGGAGGAGGAGAAAATGGAAACCAGCTCCAGTATTCTTGCCTGGAAAATCCCGTGGACAGAAGAGCCTGGCAGGCTACAGTCCATAGGATCCCATAGAGTGGGACACGAGTGAAGCAACTTAGTGCATGCATGTGTGCACACACACACAGACACGCACACACATTTGTATTATTTGAGTGTTTACAGAGAACATGTATTACTTCTATAATCACAGGAACAATATATTTCTATTTTTTTGTACATACCAAGTGGCATGTGGAATAGTAGTTCCCCAGCCAGGGATTGAACTCTCGCCCCCTTGCAGTGGAAGTTCAGAGTCTTTACCCACTGGGCTACTAGGGAAGTCCTCCAGAGAGACTTCTAGTCACTTCCCACTTGACTTCATTGATTAACTTCACAGGGAAGTTCCAAGATATTTCCATTTTGAAAAAAAGAAAATATTGCTCCCAGAATAGGCTTTCATCTCAATCATTAAAGTCACAACATATGGTGAAGTAAGTGTGTTCCCCCTGCCAGGCGTATATGCATCCTAAGGCATCTACTCCATTGGAAAGTTACAGGTCTTATCCAGGGAGAAAATAATCTTTGTCATCGTGGGTCAGGGCAAGAACTTTTGGCAGTGAACCTTCTGTGGCCTGCTGAATATCTCTTTGGGCCTGAGCCTGAATTGAGGTAGTTTTTGGGTTGAGACTGTTAAACTAACTGATCCTTCTCCATGGAGCTATCATAGCATTGCTTTGTTTCCATTAAAACAGTAACCTGGAATAGGTTAATGACAGCAGGAGCATGAATCATTTTTCCATGTGCTCTCATAGAAATAACGTCCTGCAGGACCTCATATTGGACCTAGGAAAAATATATAATGGGTAAAAGTTGTCTTCTAGAGGGCCACTAAACTCTTTTTCAGACACTCTAGATGAGAGCTACTTCAGAATCCAGTGTCCTGATTTTTCCCACACTGTATTGCCACTTTCTAATCTGGTTTCCTGGCAGCACATCGTGTCCTACTTCTTCCATACCTCTGTGGTGCTTCATTTTCTTAAGGTCCATGCTCCCAAGGTAATAGCAAACTAATCTGACACTGAGCTCCATACAAATGTATTGAAGAAGGAAATGACAACCCACTCCAGTACTCTTGCCTGGAAAATCCCATGGACAGAGGAGCCTGGTAGGTTATAGTCCATGGGGTCACAAAAAGTCAGACATGACTGAGTTACTTCACTTTTACTTTACTTTCTTTCACTTAGTACCCATGTATTGCTAGGTGATCCCTTTCATTTTGATATATGTTTATAAAACATAGCCTTAACCCAAATAAGTGGTTAAACTTGGAAATTCAGACAGAGTGGTTGTCTGTAGAGGAGAATTTTCTGAGTAAACAGGTAGGGAGGCAACATAGACCAAACACAGTGGTGAGGTTTTAGAATATGGGGCAAGAGACATGGAATTTGGAATGATTTGAACCTGGCTTTAAAACTTTCCAGGAAGCCAGAGAAACTTTTTTTTGGCCACAGCAACAGGGCACAGCTTGCAGGATATTAATTCCCTCATCAGGGATTGAACCCAGGGCCCCAGCAGTGAGAGTGCGAAGTTCTAACCACTGGACCACCAGAGAATTCCTCCAGAAAGACTTCTAATAACTTCCCACTCGACCTCACTTATTAATCAGGATTTACTCTTCATGTAAATCAGGCAGACCCTTCCCTCTCCACTGACAGGAAGACAGTTTTAGAACTGATGAACCCCATGTGCTAAAAAATATTCTTCTAGTTTTTCCTGTAAAACATACCAGGTAGGCTGCTTGCTCTACCAGGTCATTTGTCTCTATAGAGACTCTTGCAGCCAAAACTTAGAGAATGGGGTCTGGTCAGATAGCATTTGCTTTCATTAGAGGCCATAGCCTTACTCTTACTGGTACCAGTGGTTAAGAAAAGACTTCAAGTGCCCCCTTGACTGCTCTTCATCAGGAGACAAGAAGGCCTTTTGTTTGCTACTAGTCACCACTGTTGCCAAACCATTGAGCTCAGAGCCCATCTCTTCTTTTCAATCTTGAATCCCTTTATTATATCCTTAACACATCCATGTCACTACCTCTACCTCTCAACATTTCTCTGAAAGTGAAAGTCGCTCAGTCGTGTCCAACTCTTTGCAACCCCATGGACTATACTGGAGTGGGTAGCCTCTCCTTTCTCCAGGGGATCTTCCCAACCCAGGGATCGAACTGGGGTCTCCTGAGCATTGCAGGTGGATTCTTTACCATCTGAGCCACAAGGGAAGCCCAAGAATACTGGAGTGGGTAGCCTATCCCTTCCCCAGTGGATCTTCCCAACCTAGTAATCAAACTGGGGTCTCCTGAATTGCAGGCAGATTCTTTACCAATTGAGCTATCAGGGAAGCCAACATTTCTCTGGGTTCCAACGTATTCTTTCCTCATCCGTATCCCCACAAAGGATGATGTGTGCCTCACTCTTGCCTCCAAGGACAAGACTAGCCTTCAACCGCTCTTTGGAACCACCTTCTGATTTTATTTGCTCTTTTTCCTGTATCCACAACCTTTCTGATTCCATAACTGATTTACCCTTGGTGAAGAAGGCATAGAAATTTGTCCAAATAAAATAAATGCCTTCCCTAAAATCACCCTCGTCTCTTAGGGAGATTATGGGGAATAGCTATCTCCCTAAAGCTGCTATTCTCTGTCTCCATCCTTTCATTTGCCAGCAAATTTCTTTAAAAAGTGGCCTACATTTCTTGCCTCTGTTGCCTTCCCACCCACTTGCCACACCCCACCGCAGGGTGGTTTCTGCCTTCACCACTCCACTGGAGCTGCTCTTTTCAAAGTAACCAGTGGTCTCTTACATGTTCAATCTAGTGGCATCTTTTTAAGCCTTTAGTTTGATTGCATGCATGCGTGCTAAGTGGCTTCAATCATGTCCTACTCTTTGCGACCCTGTGGACTATAGTCCCGCAGGCTCCTCTGTACATGGAATTCTCCATGCAAGAATACTGGACTGGGTTGTCATTTCCTTCTCCAGGGGATCTTCTGACCCAGGAATAGAACCGGTATTTCTTACTGCTCCTGCATTGGCAGATGGGTTCTTTACCACAGTCACCACCTGGGTGGACTTCCCTGGTGTCTCAGAAAGTAAGGAATCTGCCTGCAATGCAGGAGATCTGAGTTCAGTCCCTGGGTCAGGAAGAGCCCCTGGAGAAGGGCATGGCAACCCACTCTAGTAATCTTACCTGGAGAGTTCCATGGACTGAGAAGCCTGGTGGGTGGGCTACAGTCCATGGGGTCACAAAGAGTCAGACAGGACTGAATGACTAACTCTTTCACTTTCTTTCACTTTCAGCACCACCTGGGAAGCCTTTAATTTGATTAACGTTTCCTAAATACACTGATGTTTTTAGTCACTGGGCACATACAGTCCCTCTTTCTGAGGAATAAATGAGAACTCATGACGATAATGTTTGTTTCTGGAATGGCACCAAGGCATGTGGGGCGGGGGTGGTGGGGAGTTGTGGGCTTTCTTTCTTTGATGTGACTAAAAACAAAATAGGCATTCATTTTTTTCATTGATTATTTGACATAGACTTTCATGTACCTACCATATAGTGATACTGGCCCCCAAATCTCTGGGGTGCAGTGGAGCTTCTTTCTGCTTCTATAAGGAGCAAGAGATGAGCAAACGTTCAAATTGCCTTAGTATCTGAGTTACCAGTGCCTGGTACCCTCTGTAGGCTTAGCAGCCAGTTGCCACACCTACTTGCTACTCATCAAGAGCAATGCTCACTTACCTGAGGCTGAATTTTAAAAGCCTCACCATTAGATATGAAATTATCCACATTGCATCATTTTTTAAATACCACTAAGATGAGGTGGGAGGACTGATCTGAGTGTAATTTATTTGAAAACTTGGTTCTGGCGGAGGGAATTTAAGTTAATGTTAGTAACAGAAACTCTTAAAAAGAGGTCAAGGGGGTAACATAGCTTTAAAAAAATTCTGTTTCATAATCCTGTCCATTTAGAAGGAGGAGGAGTGCAGTTTGTCTGAAGGAGGCAAGGGGGAGCCATGGCCTCCGGTCCTTGCTTTGAACTTCTGAGCTTATTAGCAAAGGGAATCAATATTCAGAAAGATTTCACCACAAGTTGCAAAAACTTGGACTTTTCGTTCAATGTGATTACTTTCTACCCTCTAGCTGTCCTTAAGAGAAGCTCTTAAACATGCTGTTCAGACCTGATCAAAACATTAGCCAAGCCTTAAGATGCTTGGACATGCTAGGCAACACTGGAGTCATTAATCACAGGGTTACTGACAGATGCTAAGTACAAGCATCTGTATGTTAAGATTTTTTTTAAACTGATCAACATGTAACAGGGCCCAAGAACTGAGAAAAAAAAAAGATAAAGCACATTTGGAGATGCACAGTGCATGCAGATTTGACCTAGATTTAGAAACCAGAAAATAAAATGCAAAACGGGAATCTTGACATTGCTAAATACATTTAAAGAGTACTAAACATCTTAATTCTCTTAATGATCCTGAACACTTTAAAGATAATTAACATTAACTAAAATAAAAGGGCCCGCTCTTCAAAATACACATGGTGAGCATATTCTGAGAATATGAAATTATGCATTTCTCTTTCCCAGGTAAGAATTAATTGGTATAAAGAATCTACCAGTAGAAAAATGTTTATTTAATACTCTTATTTTAGAAGGTACCTAATCCTTAGAAAATTTCTCAGTAACCAAGAAGAAGCTGCCTATATTATTATACCAGTCTAATAGATCAGTGTGTTAGTCACTTAAGCCTACAGGAAATGCATTTATTAGGGTGTAATCTATGTTATTAAGTACTCAAGGGAATCACTATTAAGTTATAAATCAGTGTCACTACTGATTCAGGAGGAAAAAAAAAAGCACAACAGTGAGTCTTCACAGATTCTTCTCACTGATCTCCAGGCATCTAAATAAAATGAAGAAAGCCTCAACCTTGGTGTTTAAAAATGTGCATGAAATATGACTCTTCTAAAAGGAAGAATTAAAGTCCCTTCAGGGTTGGCATATTTTAACTCCAACTACATATATGAAATTATGAGAAATCTATTGTATAACTGTATTTGAGAAAAAGGGTTTGAAATGTCTTAAGAGGTTCACAATGAAGAAAGGACAAAATTCTTTACAGAACTCAAGCTCAAAACCAAACAAGTATGAGAATCGATTATTGGTAGCTGCTGCTGCTGCTGCTGCTAAGTCGCTTCAGTCGTGTCTGACTCTGTGCAACCCCATAGACGGCAGCCCACCAGGCTCCCCCATCCCTGGGATTCTCCAGGCAAGAACACTGGAGTGGGTTGCCATTTCCTTCTCCAATGCATGAAAGTGAAAAGTGAAAGTGAAGTCGCTCAGTCGTGTCCAACTCTTAGCGACCCCATGGACTGCAGCCTACCAGGCTCCTCTGTCCATGGGATTTTCCAGGCAAGAATACTGGAGTGGGGTGCCATTTCCTTCTCTGGTAGCAACAGTTGTCAAACATGCTGGATTGGACAATGTAATTATTTAATACTTACCTGTATAACTGAGGTAAACAAAGAGAATCATAGGTGACACTAGATGGGTACCTCTGTGGCCTTCATTGAACTGTTTAATTATCCTTGTGACATTAAAGCAAATGGGTTCATGAAGAATAATAGTTAAGAAATATTGAGAGCTTAATGGTGTCAGGTTTCTCTCCTACATGTATTACCTCATTTAAGCCTTAAAACAACTTTACATTTTAAGTACTATTATACTCCCCACTTTATGTTATCATTCACATTTTACAGAAGAGGTAGCTAAGGCTCATAAAAAACATACCCAGGGTTACATGTAATTAGCAAGAGGTGGAGCTGGAATTCAAACTTGGCACTCTAATTCTGTGTTTATAACCATCCATGGGAATAGGAGTTCCCATGAATAGTGATGCTACTGCTCTTTGTATTCTCCTGAAGGGAACCTTATAGATAATTTATAATAAGCCTATAAAACTCTCCCTGTATTGTGGGGATAGTGAATCTGAGGCCCAGAGTGGAGAAATCGGTAGCCTAAGGGCTGTGGCTCCTGCTGGGATATGAATTGCTAAGCTTTATGTTCAAAAGCAGGAAGAGTATCCTTAATCTTTATTTGTTGCCAAAATAAGTAAATCAATAAAGCAGCTCCTGGCCACTTGGGTAGAATGCTATGGCTCTAGTTTTAATGACCTGTATGTCACGGTACTTCTGGGGCTCTGTGGTTAGCGAGTAAGGAGTGGAAGCAGCTTTGCCTTCAAGTCAGAGGGACACAGTCAGTGTGGGGCCACTGTGGATGGGAGGCTGTTTCCCTGATGTGTCTTTCTTGACTGGAAGTGAAAGTGAAAGTCACTCAGTTGTGTCTGACTCTGCGACCCCATGGACTATACAGTCCATGGCATTCTCCAGGCCAGAATACTGGAGTGGGTAGCCTTTCCCTTCTCCAGGGGATCTTCCCAACCCAGGGATTGAACCCAGGTCTCGCACATTGCAGGCGGATTCTTTACCAGCCTGATTCCAAGTTCCAGTGAGGCTGACAGCTCACGTTCAAATGGATTCTAAGAGGTCCCTGCTCTTTGCTCAGGCTCCAAAGTTAGTGGATAGATGGAAGCATCCTTACCCTCCACCATCCCTCAGAGCCTCCCACTCTGATTCACCCTTCTTCCGTTGTCACCATGGAACTTTAAGAACCAGTTCAGAAGGAAAAGGCAAATTAATCTGCAATTGGAATAATTAGTCTTCGTTGACACCCCCACTCATCTTTGGGCATTAAGAGAAAAGAAAAAAAGTGGTGAGCCCTGAGCTTGAAATCTTTTTTGCAACCAGGCTGCTTTTAAAAAAAGGAAGCCATTATTTTTAGGTTTGTCATGTTTGTCTCACCATGATAAAGCAAACCATCTAATTCAAACTGAGGCCAGAGAAACGAGCCCAGTGCAGCTGTCGAAGAAGCTTGGGAGAAAAGGAAACAAAAAATAGTTTTCACGTGCTGTTCCTTCTGTTGGAATGCTCTTCTCCCACCTCGTGAGATTGCAACTCAATTGTCACTTCAGAGAAGAATTCCCAGTGGTGGGTCACTGCCTCCTTCGAGGTCATGGTCCCCTATTACCTGTTTTCAAAGAACCAGATATTCCTCGGTGTCACCTGTCACAGTTGTGGTTTACTGGTGTAATTTTTTAAAGACGAATGTCTGTTTCCCATTTTAGACTCAAAGTTTCACTAGGGCAGAAATATTTCCCCTGACTTTTAGGCTCCTCATTATTGGCATAATTCTTCATTCACTTTAGGTGCTCAGCAGTGGTTTGATGGATACATGGATACGTGAATGACACATCAAACAAGATCCAGTATATGGAAGTAGAATATTTCTCACCATTTACTCTGTCAAGAGAGGCAGTATAACTATGAATGCAGATCCGGAGCCTGACTATCTGAGTTCAAATCTTGACTTTTCCATTTACTTGCTGTTTAACCTTGGAAAAATCACTTGAGATCTCTGCTTCAGTTTCCTCTTCATCATAGTTTTGTTGTGTGGACTAAGTGAGTTAATATATGTAAAGTGCATGCTTGGCATATTTACTACATTGAATAAATATGAGCTATTATTTCACTGGGCTTCCTTGGTAGTTCAGTGATAAAGAATCCGCCTGCCAGCACAGGAGATACAGGTTCAATCCCTGAGCAAGGAAGATCCCCTAGAGAGTGGAATGGCAATCCACTCCAGTGTTCTTGCCTGGAAAAGTCCATGAACTGAGGAACCTGGCAGGCTATAGTCTATGGGGTCGCAAAGAGTCAGACACAACTAAGCAACTAAGCAACAACAATTATCTTATTAAAGCCCTTGGTTCATAGTACACTGTGAAAGTGAAAATTGCTCAGTCGTGTCTGACTCTTTGTGACCCAATAGACTATAAGGTTCATGGAATTCTCCAGGCCAGAATACTGGAGTGGGTAGCCTTTCCCTTCTCCAGGGGATCTTCCTGACCCAGGAATTGAACTGGGGTCTCCTGCATTGCAGGTGGATTCTTTACCAGCTGAGCTATAAGGGAAGCTCTCACAGTACACTAAGCGATGGTGTATAGCTGCTCATTACAGACATTACACTTTCTGACACCAGTGGCAGAGAGATAGCATTGCATTTTGATTCATACTCCTTGGGCCAACTCCATACCCTCCTTCCCATATTATCTGTTTCACCCCATTACTTGATTTGATGTCACTGAGACAGGTAGTGAAGGGATCCTTTGATTTTTACAGCTCCTGACTTGTGAATGTCACTAATGTTTCCAGAGGAGAAATAAATTCAAGGACAAATCAAAAATCCAGCAGCTGCCCTGACAGCCTAAGTTGCAAAGTGGTAAAATGAAATAAGTGTCTTGTGCATTTTACTTTGAAGTGACAGGAAAATAAGGGACCCATAAACCAGTCATTACCTAGCAGATCACCGATGAGTGGTTCTGGTTTCCACAAGGTGGCCTCAGAGCCAGCTAGGTGCTTGCAGTTCGGCACGTTGGCCATTGTATTAGTCAATGAAGAAGAATTGAATGAAGCAAGGGGTTCCCATTTATTTGGTGCAGAAATTTTATGCATGAGGTTACTAGGCTTTGGAAAAACATAAGTAATGCTACAGACATTATGCCTTCTAATCTTGCCATCCATAGGCAACCCTGGTGGGTGTCCCATCTACAAATACTACAAATCCTCATGTCCTTGACTTTTTACACCATCAAGGAAAAGCACTCTCATTTGTTTCCTCATGTTCATGATGGATCTAGGGATTTGAGGATAAAGATCTGGTTGTCTTGAGTCCAATGGGTATAGCATTGCTCACTTGCACACTTATAGCCGCTTTGACTTTTGTTTGAGGGGATCCCTGTGTTTTTAAGCTCAGGTTCTGGGAAGAGGCAGCCTGGGTTTGATTTCTAGGGCCATCACTTGTGAGTTCTGTGATCTTGGTCATGCCGCCAAACCTCTCCCATTTTTTTTTTTTTTTTTTTCCATTGGCAAAATGATCCCAATTGTAAAGCTTGTTGGGAAGGAAACGCTGAACAAGTTATTTTTTTGTAATAGGATTTGCTTCCTGGTTTTGATAGCCTTTTGAATAATTTATTGGGTACATGGCTATCTCTGTGGTAAAAACCTTGCATATGTTATCTTCTTTAGTCTCAGTCACAGGTGTGTGTGTTTGTGCTCAGTTATGTCAAACTCTTTGCAACTCCATGGACTGTAGCTTGTCAGGCTCCTCTGTCCACGGAGTTTTCCAGGCAAGAATACTGGAGTTGATTGCCGTTTCCTCCTTCAGGGGATCTTTCTGACCTAGGGATCAGACCCACGTCTCTTGCATCTCCTGTGTTGGCAGTCAGGTTCTTTACCACTGAGCCACCTTGGAAGCCTGCCACAGATGTGAGATAGGTTTTATTCTTATCTCTGTTGTACAGGTGAGAAAAGTGATACTTTGAGAAGTAATTTGTCTGGGGTTACACAACCAGTAAGCAGTAGAACTTCCTCTCCCCACCACTGCATAAGGAAGAAGGCAAGAGGCTGTAGAGAAGAGGGAGGGTGATCAAGGCTCCAGGCAAGATACTTGCTCTGTCCTTAGGGTAGACTGAAAAGTGAGGTCCCAGGACTGGGGACAACCAGCCATCCCCAGCTAAGGAAAGACTGTAGCATGCCACTGGGATTTTCTAACATTTATTTTCATTGCCATCATGATGATTACTCCCTACCTGTGTAGCTACCCCTTTTCTCCCTGACTCAAGAGCAAATCAAAGGAATCTTTTTAGGGAGACAATATAATCCAGTGATTAAAAGTGGGGCCTCTGCACTCAAACTGTAGTGGTTCAAATCTTATCATTTTATGAGTGATCTTTTTTTAACATTTTAAAAATAATCATATTTATTTTTGGCTGCGCTGGGTTTTCATTGCCATGTGGGTTAATCTTTGTGGTGCATGGGCTTCTCATTACAGTGGCTTCTCCTGTTTCAGAGCACAGGCTCTAAGGCACATGGGCTTCAGTAGTGGCTCACGGGCTCTAGAGCACAGACTCAATGGTTGTGGTGCACAAGCTTGCTTTTGTTCCATGACATGTGGGATCTCCCCGGATAAGGGATTGAACCAGTGTCTCTTGCATTGTCAGGCAGACATTTTACCACTGAACTAACAGGGCAGCCCTTGAGTGATCTTACACACTTAATCAACCCTCCAGTCCAATAGTTTTCAAAGTGTGGTCTGGGTTTTAATTTCTAATATGTTAAATATTGAGATAGGCTTCCTTGTTTGCCTAGTGGTAAAGAATCTGTTTGCCAATGCAGGGGACATGGGTTCAATCCCTGGGTTGGGAAAATCCCCTGGAGAAGGGAATGGCAGCCCACTCCAATACTCATGCCTGGGAAATCTCATGGGCAGAGGAGCCAGGCGGGCTGCAGTCCGTGGAGTCACAAAAAGGTCAAACACGACTAAGAGACTAAACAACAAATACTGAGATACATATATGCCATACAAACTAAAGCTCATTGAGGTACTTCATGATTTTTATGAATGTAAAGTGGTTCGGGGGCTTCCCTGGTGGTTCAGGTGGTAAAGAATCAGCCTGCAATGTAGGAGACCCAGGTTTGATCCTTGTGTCGGGAATATCCCCTGGAAAAGGGAATGGCTACCCACTCCAGAATTCTTGTCTGGAGAATTCCATGGACAGAGGAGCGTGACAGGCTACAGTCCATGAGGTTGCAAAGAGTTGGAGACTACAGAGTGACTGAGCACACACACACACACAAAGTGGTTTTATGAACAAATGTCTGAGGACCATAGCTCTAGGCTTTAGTTTCTTCTGCAAATTAGAAATGATGATAGTATCAACCTCAGAAAATTGTTAGGCAATTAAATGAGATAAAGAACATAAAGCTCCTAGCCCAATGCTGGTACTCAGTAAAGCATTATGTTTTTTTCAATATCATTTGCTGGATCTGGTCTATAGCTAACCTCCTTGTCGACTGTAATGTGGATATATATACACATCCATCATTTGTGTGGTCATCACAGTCCTGGGTACAGTAGCACAACATACAGGACCTTTTAATCTATCTGGAGAGACAGAACTCAAATGTAAAACAACATCAGACCTGGTAAGATGGAGTGTACCACTATTTCAAATAAAGTATATGTGCAAAACTGCACGGGGTGAGACTCTTCTATACTTACCTTCTCTAGGAGTTCAGAGAAGAGGGTGACCAGAGCCAGAAATGGGACGACGTATGGCTGGGTGATACATGTCCCAGATATGTCCTAAGCATACTCAGTAAGAGTATAGAGACTTTTCGGGGAACCTCTAAGATGTGTATCAGGCCTTTAATATCGACATTGGAAATTGGATGTTCTCTGGTATCTGATGCTGTGCAGTTCTTAGTCACTCAGTCATGTCTGACTCTTTGTGACCCCATGGACTGTAGCCCACCAGGCTCTTCTGTCCATGGGGATTCTCCAGGCAAGAATACTGGAGTGGGTTGCCAGGCCCTCCGCCAGGGGATCTTTCCAACCCAGGGATCGAACTCAGGTTTCCCTCATTGTAGCTGGATTCATTACCATCCGAACCACCAGGGAAGCCCAAGAATACTGGCATGGGTAGCCTATCCCTTCTTCAGGGGATCTTCCTGACCCATGGATCCCCTGCCTTGCAGGCAGATTCTTTACCAGCTGAGATACCAGGGAAGCTCCTGGTATCTGGTACACTTTAGCAAAACAAAAATCAAATTCCTAGCACTTAAAGTATATTATTGGAAAATGCAGGGGTTTGGAGTCAGCTGACCTGTTTTCAAATCCCGACTGTGTTACTTCAGTAACTGTGGAAGCTGGGCCATGTCCAGTCACTGCCTGGAGTCTCGTGATCCTAGTGTGGAAAATGGGGTTGGTGCTAATTGGCCTCCATATAATTGGAGCATATGAGATCATTTAGGCACTGGTGATTTGCAAAATATAAAGCCCTAACTGAATGTGCAGTGGTGTCACCATATTTGCCTCTTTTGCCTGTTACATCTCTACCCCCATGATGTTTTGAGACTGGTGGCATCTGCTCCAGAGAGGAAGCAGGCCTGAAATAGGGGTATTTATGGAGGAGATTGACAGAGTCTGAGTGTGAAACTTCAGTGGCCTCTTCTACATCATCCTGTTGAGTTCCTCACTCTCAGGAGCACTAAATTTACTCTTTCATTTTTAAAACATAGCTTCCTAATTTTGCTTATATTGTTTCTCTTCACTTTATGTTGGGGGAGGGGAACTTATGAATACTCACATACATACAAAGGGTGATTTCTTACTTCAGAATTATACTGTTGGGCTCATAGCTCACCTCTCATTTTCAGACACAAGAGCAGGAGAGTAACTTAGAATTTGTGGTCTTTTCTAAAGCCATCAAAGAAACTCTGAAGAATAGCTCTGATGTTTCCAGGCATGAGAAGGATTATTTTATGTGAAATGGGTGCCTCCAGTAAGCTAGTCACTAGTGGAAAAGTAGCTGAAACCTGCCTTCCAAAAGCTTGAACTCATAATGAGCTCATGTGTGATCTGGGACAACTAAAACGGTCTATGTGCGATGTGATTACCCATGTGCACTTTGACACCTCCTCTTCTTATTCACTGTGTGACCTTAGGTGGTTCCTTTCACCTCTCTGATTCAGTTTCTGCATCTGGCAGAGGGTCCATGAGTCCTGATCCTATAGGGCTGCTGTGAGGACTGAAGGAGATAATGCATGTGTGTTTCTCTCTGTGCTTGGTATATGGGTGTGTGTGTGTGTATGAGTCACTCAGTTTTGTCCAACTCTTTTGTGACCCCATGGACTGTAGCCCTCCAGGCCCCTCTGTGCATGGGATTCTCCAGGCAAGAATACTGGAGTGGGTTGCCATGCCCTTCTCCAGGGAATCTTCCTGACTTAGAGATCAAACCCATGTCTCCTGCATTGCAGGTAGATTCTTTACCTTCTGAGCCACCAGAGAACTTTAGCACTTGGCAAATGTTAGCCATGATTATGGTAGATCTGGTAATAGTGTAAAGCAAGCTACATCCCTGACTTCTGGGGGCTTGTGCTCAAAATGAGATAAGATATAGAAGAACAACTAACCTTAACATGGGGAGAAGGGCCAGGGTGGTGCCTTAGGTCCAACGGCCATTGCTCATTCATGGTAATATCACTGAATTTTCCTGCCTTGCTACCCCCTCCTACCCAAATTGCTGACCTTTACCCACAGAACGAGGCATTCCTTCAGCTGCTTAGAAACCACTTTTCCTTTTAATTTTCCCCCTAAGTGTAGTGAAGGGGGAGGGAAAGGGAGAGGGAATAAACACCAGCTGGGATGAGAATATGAAGAAAAGACAGGTTTCTTTTTTTTTCCTCATTGAAAAAAAGGGTAGGGTAGGGGGACAGGGAGAAAAATGTGTGGAGGAGGGGCTGCTGGGAGGTGCTGTGCGGGCAGCTTCACCAAAGCATTGCATTTTCTAATCATCTCGTCGCAGGCAATGCTCTGGCCCTAGCCAATCATTTATTTACACCAAAAGGTGCAGACGCTAGAGGCAGGTGTCACAACAATTAATAACACTCCTGGAAATGAATAGTTTCTCCCTAACTCTGCCAGCCTGAGGGGAGTTTGCTTCTTGGGAGAGCTTCTCATGAAACTGCTTCCACCCAGAGCAGTGGGGAGGGGCCCCTCTGAAAAGATTTCAAAGCCCAGTTGAAAATGGGGGTGAAGCTTTGTTTTTTTCAACAAAGTTGGCCTCAGCCTTCCTTGCAGTACCTGGCTCCCCTACAAAGCAAAATCTTTGCTTAGAAATCTTTGAGCTTTTGTGCCCAGAGAAACTCAGAGGCAGATAGGGGATTTAAAATGGTGGCAGCTGCTATTCTTTGGAGATAAATAAGAAATAAAGATGAATTCTAGAGTTGAGGATTTAAAATTTTAAATATATATATATATATATATATATATATATATATATATATATGAATTGAAACTAAGACACAGGAAGGCTAAGAGATTTGCTCAAGTCAGTGGCCTAGCCACAATTTGAACCCAAGCAGTCTGGCTCCAGTACACGACACACACTGCTTTGCTGTCTTATGTTCAGTTCAGAGAAAAGGTTTTCTTTTCTTGACCCTACAGCCAATGGGTCCTGATTATAGCATATAAATATCCTTTCTACAACTGTATGTATATTGATATTTATTTATCATTTCAGTCAAGAGTCTCTTGATGCTTTGAATACTTTCTCACCTGTCCTGTGAACAACGGCACATACTCTCAAATAATTAAAATGTTTTTCCACTTGATTTAGTAAGCAGACATCACTGTTCTCTTTGGAGCTGGGGTGTCTTAGTGCACTGGAATCAGAATTACAACTAAAATCAGGGGAGATGAATTCAGTTTTCACAGAATGCCTTCCCATTCTAGCTTTGGAATATTGCGAAGGTATTTCCCAGTGACCCAACCTAGAAATTCTGTACCTGAGCTCTCCAGACTATATGATTCCTTCAGAATCATGGGATCACGTAAGCATCTGAATCTTGGGATTTTCAACCTCTTGGAGAGTTCTTTTTGTTTTTGTTCATTATCCTCTCTAATCCTGCTCAGAGAAAGCTGAGACTTGGGGAGTGGGGGCTTAAGCTAATTAGTTCTACTTAGTCAATTCTTGTTAGGGGGTTGATTTCTGGAATCTGCTCCAGAAAAAAAAAAAAAAATGGAACCTCTAGGGCAAAAGACTTTGTGCTTCCGATCTCAGGGCCAGATTCAATGTCTTCATAGGATTTAGGAGGTCAGAATTTCCTAGGCAAAATCCGCATTGAACAGCCTTCCAAAAAGTTCCCATCACCTGCAAGATAGAATCACATTCTCCACGGAAGGTAATAGGTACTTGTTTCACATCTTGGCTTTCATTACAGATAGAAGCAGCAGCAACAGCAGTGACACAACTTTGGACCAACTGAGCATTTAATTGAACTTCACTTGATGGGGTGACATTTTGTTTCTCAGGCAAATTTGGTTGCTATTAGAGGGAGGCAGTTATCGTGGTTAAATATACTCTGATTGCAACGGAGTACTAGGGGAGCTTTTTAATATTTATGTGACAATAATTGATCTCTTACTACTGTCAAGTACTGCTAAAGACTTATCAGCTTGCTGCTTCAGCACCATATGTTGTAGCCAAGATGCGCTCCATGTGTCCTTCCTGTGCCTTGGGGAGAGAACATTTGCAATAGATCAGAATAGAAAATGGTATGGGCTTCAGTAAAGTTCCTTGCTCTTTGTTTTCTCCTCAGTGATCGGGTATATGAGTTCTGACTATAAGGTAATGAGATCGCCTCCCCAAACCACCTGTGAAATGAAGCCTGGGTCCTTAATTGTCCCCTTTCCCAGGTACGAGCCAAGAAAGGGGATGACCCAATTAAAGAGGATTCCTTGTTAGTTCACCTTGTAGTGCATATAACTTCTTTTAAATAGGCCATTTTGTGAAACCTGAAAGCCCACCCACAATTAAAATGTTAACATCTATACCATTTGGTTTTTCTTAATGAGCCATGTGCTGATTTTGCTTGTCTTCAGCAAAAACAAAATTTAGCACACACATACCATAAAACCCCCAGGAACCTAAGGAGTGGGCCTTTTACAAATTTTATTTGAGCCAGATTTTCATTAGGAATTTGTTTATGGGGATGAGTAAGCTACTTGGGGAAAGATAGCTTAACTGCTTAAAGCTATGAGGGTCCTCTTAGGTGAACTGCATCAGAGAATCACAGTGAGGGTCAAGGAGCCTGAAACATTAATGTCAGCATCCCACAGCCAGATGCACAGGGAGAGTTCTCCAGCATCTCTTCCTTCCTTTTAATTTGAGTTTATCATGACTCAGATTCCTGTGACTGGAGGGTCACAGTTCCAGTGGATGAGGTTAAATAAGGCAAGGGTTCTGTTACATGCTCATGATAATATTTATATATTAGAAGCATCCTGACATAGTGGAAAATATCTTAAGAACTGACATTCATAAGTCTTTCCTCAAACACATTATGGTATCACTTATAAAATGAGATCTTTCTGTCACAAAATCTAAACACAGCAAACATTTGGGAAAAACAAAATTGGACATGCCAACCACATTAGAATGCTTTTTCCAAAAATCAGTGTGCCATCTTTTCTGGGATGAAGAATCTTCTTTTCTGTTCATTTGTTTGCTTGCTTTTAGGTAAGGGCAAGGATGTTTTCCAAATTATTTGAAAGCCAATTGAAGAATAATATGGACATTTAGCTCTTCTTCATGGGCTTCCCCAGTGGCTCCGTGGTAAAGAATTCACCTGCAATGCTAGAGATGTGGGTTCGATCCCTGTGTCAGGAAGATCCATGGAGGAGGATGTGGAAACCCACTCCAGTATTCTTGCTTGAGAAATCCCAGGGACAGGGGATCCTGGTGGGCCACACTCCATGGGGTCACAGAGTCAGACACGACTGAAGTGAGCTAGCATGCACACATGAACCCCTTTTTCATAATTACTGATGCAAGCCTAAGAGAAAAATTTCCTCTATTTATCTGGAGTATTAACCTTTGGGGAATTCTGGAAATAGGTTGAATGTGGTCATCATGGACCATGGGCAAATGATGTCTGTATATTTCTTAGACAACTTTCCAAATATTTGGAAAATCCTACACATAGCTCTAATGCCACACTCCAAGTGAATTATTTCTATATTTCCAAGTGAATATAAAGCTCATTTGGACAGTCTGTTCCCCCCTTTTTTTCCTTGACCTGAAAGCTTTTCTTTTTTTAATTAAAAGAAATGAACTTTTAAACAGAAGTGATTAATTATCATGCTTTATTCTTTTTCTAAGCATTTTCCTATCCATAATGTGACCTGGTCTTCATAACACTTCTGGAATTGCACTTGATCATTTACTTTGCCTGATAATGAAATTTAGTGACATCACAGGTAATGCCTAGACTTCAGGTGTTTCTATTTCCAATTAGCTGACATCAATGACTTTGAATCTGGTGCAACTTTAGTATCCCATCCTAGTTGCTACTCATTTACAGCCCACTCCTGACTACTTTCTTTTACCTGTGCAGTTAGGCAGCTTACTAATTATCTGGGAACTTTTTTTTGGCCATGCCATGAAGAATGTGGCATCTTAGTTCACCAACCAGGAATTGAACCTGTGCCCCCCTACATTGGAAGTGTAGAGTCTTAACTACTGGACTTCCAAGGAAGTCCCTATCTGGGAAAACTTGTGAAGAAATTACTCTTGATATGAAACTTTACCCCAGAAAACTGCAAACCCATTCAAAATTTTGTTCATAATTCCATTCATAGAGTGATCCCAAGGAAAGCCATGACCCAGGTTTAGAACCTCTTAGTTAGACAGTAGTGTACCTGTTTCTTTTGAGATTACAGAGTCTGTGAAGCTAGACCTCTTGGAAAAGTGATGACCTAGATCATGAATTAGCAATGTTTTTTTCTGTAAGAGGTCAGATAATAATTATTTTCAGCTTTGCAAGCCATAGGGTCTGTGTTGGATTTACTCAGCTCTAAATGAGTAAGTAGCACAAAAGCAGTTGTAGATAATATGTAAATGAATGGGCATATAGCTGTGTTCCAATAAAACTTTATTTATGGACACAGTTTGATTTTCATGTATTTTATGTTATGAAATGTTATTCTTTTGCCATTTTTTCAACCATCTAAAAAATGTGAAAACCAATCTTAGCTTTCACATTGTAAGAAAACAGGTGGCCAGCTGGATTTTGCACAAGAGCTGTTGTTTTCCAACCCCTGCCCTAGTGCACATCAGGGTCACCAGGGGAGCCTTTAGAAACTACTGACCATTGGCTCAGTCTCTTATGATTCGGACTCAGTTGGTTTAAGGTCCTGCTTGGATATCAGTTCTTTTTAGAAATTCTTCAGGTAATTCTAATGTACTTCCATGGCTGAGAGGAACTGCTGGTCCAAAGCTGTGTTTTCTAGCTCCAGGTTTGGCCCAGATCTTATGTAAATCCTGGAACTGCAAACCCTTAAGGGTCTCAGCATACTCCATGGGAGAAAGCTGATATCCAAAAGAGATTTCTGAATCATTTGTAAATAGTGCTTAACTTACCCTTCTTGAGACAGTGTACTGTAGGGGAAAGAATACCAGATGGTATGATTTATATAGACAACAAAATAAAAAATAAAACAAAATATTTATTTCACATAGGTGCATGACTATGTATATAAATGCATAGAATGAGTTTTGGAAAGCTGCACATCAAACACTTAACTCAGGTTACCTCTGGAGAGGGGATTAGAGCTACAGGGATGACAGTGGGATCAAGAAGGTCTTTTTTTTTTAATTGAAGTATAGTTGATGTACGATATTGTGTTGGTTTCAGGTATACAGCAAAGTGATTCAGTTTTATCTATACACACATATTTTTATGCTTTCAAATTCTTTTCCATTTTAAGTTATTATAAGATATTGAGTATAGTTCCCTGTGTTGTAGAGTAAATCCTTTTTGTCTATTTTGTTTATAGTAGTGTGTATCTGTTATTCCCATACTCCTAATTTCTGTGTGTCTATTTCTGTTTTGTAAATAAGTTCATTTGTGTCATTTTTTTTAGATTCCATTTATAAATGGTATTTTGTGATTTGTTTTTGTGTGACTTACTCCACTTATTATGATAACCTCTAGGTCCGTCCATGTTGCTGCAATTGGCATTATTTCATTCTTTTTTATATTGGGTAATATATAAAAAGAAATAAAAAGCAAAAATAAACAATGGGTAATATTCCATTGTGTGTATGTATATATATGCGTGTTTGTATATGTGTGTGTATATATGTATATACACACACACAGGGAAGCCTATATACATACAGACTTCCTTGGTGGCTCAATGGTAAACAATCCACCTACCAATGCAGGAGATGTGGGTTTGATCCCTGGGTCGGGAATATCTGCTGAAGGAAATGGCAACCAACTACAGTATTCTTGCCATGGACAGAGGAGCCTGGTGGGCTCTGGTCCATGGGGTCACAAAGAGTTGGACATGATTTAGTGATTAAATAACAATACATACACACACACCCCCCACATCATCTTTATCCATTTATTTGTGGATGGACATTTAGTTTGCTTCTATTTCTTGGCTATTGTAAATAGTGCTGCTATAAACATTGGGGTGCATGCTTCTTTTCTAATTAGAATTTTTCTCTCTTCTGGATATATGCCCAGGAGTGAGATTGCTGGATCATATGGTAGCTCTATTTTTAATTTTTTGAAGACCTTCCATATTGTTATGCACAGTGGCCACACCAATTTACATTCCCACCAACAGTGCGGGAGGGTTCCCTTTTCTCCATGTACTCCTCAGCATTTGTTATTTTTGATAATGGCAATTCTGACTGGTGTGAAATGGCACCTCACTATAGTTTTGATTTGTACTTCTCTAACAATTAGTGGGGCTTCCCTGGTGGCTCAGACAGTAAAGAATCCACCTGCAATACTGGAGACCTGGGTTTGATCCCTGGGTTGGGAAGATCCCCTGGAGAAGGGAGCAGCTACTCACTCCAGTATTCTGGCCTGGATGAGATGGCTGGATGGCATCACTGATGCAATGAATATGAACTTGGGCAAACTCTGGGAGATGGTGAGGAACAGGGAGGCCTGGCATGCTGCAGTCCATGGGAATCACAAAGAGTCAGACACGACTGGCAACTGAACAATAACAATAACAACAATTAATGATGTTGAACATCTTTTCATATGCCTATTGGCCATCTGTATGTCCTCTTTGGAGAAATGTCTGTTTAGGTCTTCTGCCCATTTTTGACTGGGTTGTTTGGCTTTTTGATATTGAGTAATATGAGCTGTTTTTCTATTTGGATTTTAAGCCCTTGTTGTTCACATCATTTGAAGATATTTTCTCCTAGTCTGTAGATTTTCTTTTCATTTTGTTAATGGTTTCTTTTGCTATTGAAAAGCTCTAAGTCTGATGAAGTCCCATTTGTTTATTTTTGCTTTTATTTCTTTTGCCTTGTTGGGAGACTGATCTAAGAAAATACTGCTATGATTTATGTCAGAGAATGTTTTGTCTGTGTTCTCTTCTAGGCATTTTTATTGTGCTGTGTTTTATATTTAAGTATTTAAGCCATTTCGTGTTTATTTTTGTGTATGATAGAGTGTTCTAACTTCATTAATTTAAATGTGCTGTCCACGTTTCCCAGCACCACTTATTGAAGAGACTGTCTCTTCTCTATTGTATATTCTTGCCTCCTTTTGCCAAAGACAGTTGACTTGTAGGTGTGTAGGTTTCTGAGAAGGACTTTTGATTTCAGCCTGCCTTGGTTAGTCTGGATTCAGCCACTCACTAGCTATGTGATTTCACTTCTCTCCTCCTCAGTTTTCTCGTCAGTAAATAAGGAACATAGCAATACATATGTCATATGATATATCAGGGATTTAGGTGAGTTATATATAGTAAAAAAAAATTAGAACCGTATCTGGCATGTAGTAAATGTTCAGTAAATGCTAGTCATTTTCATTTAAAAAAATGGTTTGGAAAATATAAAGTATTATGCTGATAATGATCAACCTTTTTTTTCCTGCCTCTACACCATTTTAGTGAGTAACTAGACTCTTTGAACACAGTGATTATCACCCAGCAGGATTACTCACCCCCTCAGGAGGCAGATTAGACTCCCTATAGTTAAATCTATGGCTTGAAAACAACACTCTAGAGATTCCGATATTCATTCCAAGTGCACAACTCTCAGTCTTATGAATGAAATTATGTTTTCATTCATAGTAAAGTATAAGTCAACCCTCTCACAGAGAATGTGCAAGGTTGGGTTCCCAGGGACCAGGAATAAAGTGATGTAAGTATGGGAATTTATACAGCTTTAAAGCCTTACAGCTAACACCATCTTACTGCATACAAATACGGTTTCAAATAAAGATTAACTGTATGCAATCAAAAGAAGTATTGAACCACAGTACCCTCCTCTTAGTAGTCTTTAAAATACATGAAATCCCCAATTCCAAGCACTATGAATGACATGGTATCTCTCAGGGGGTAATTCAAAGAATGAAAAATGAATAACCTGAGTATCTTTGGTTTTCTTTTATAGGAAGCATATTTGTCTTAATTATGATCTTCTTAAATTGTTATAAATACGAGTTTCTGGTTTGACTGGGGGAGAAACTGGGAATGTATTTGGTGCTAAGGAGAACTTGATCTGAGAGGAAGAATTTGGTTTTCAGTTATCTATCAAACATATAATTAAAGGTAGTCTGTGTATGAATTTGGTGAAGTGAGACAGTGTATAAAAATTGTCAGTCTGACCATCCAAGGTGGTAGCTTTACCAGCGAGTTCAGAAGAAAGAATGAGGCCGTGTGTTTTAGTAAAATAATACTCAAAGTTTGAGAGGACCTGGCATCTGATCCCTTCTGTTACTGATTTTGGATTCATCAGTTAAAATCTCTGGCCTTCATTTTTCTTCTCCATAATTTGACCAGACTGGACTTGATGAATTGAAAGGTCCCTTTGGCCTGAATATTCTATTAATTGTTAATAGCAGTGTTCATAGCCATGAAGTTCTGCCTGGGGCCTTAGTCTGAGGCAACCATGTATGGTATGTGAGAGAAAAACAAAGCTCTCTGACAAACCCTCATGGGGAGCTAAATTAAACTTTGAGACATCAGTTTTCATTGAAATTTCATGTTTAGATGGACTGCTTTTTATTAAAAAACAAAGGTCTTTTGATGCATCTTTGCATTAGTCAGCAATGGTGAGCCTTGGGAATGCTTTCTAAAATGATGGTACATTAGGCTTCTTTCTTTGGAATTAACTTTAACAGGGCAGCTCTATTACTGTTGTAGAAGGTAAGCATGAAGCTGACTGAGGTGTCTGCCCCAATTCTATATGCTAGTGAAGGACTCTCCAGGGGAACCATGCTCTACCACCCCTTCTTCACTTCCTTTGAACTTCTTGCTATTGATGCTATTATTTTAAAAAACCTGATGTGGTTCCAGCTGCTGTGTGATGACTGAGAGATGCTGTGGGGCATCTGGCTTAGCAGAATTTCCTTCTTCACATTCTTCATTATCAATCTACTTTCTGGCTCAAAGGCTCTCAGTTGTGGTGGTGGATTTCTTTAGCTACAATAGGGCTAAGTGACTATGGCATTGCACTGGTATTTGTTAACATCCTCTATTAAGGGCTCCATGGTTCTTATTTGGGATAAACCTGAACTAGCTTGAACCAGGGATTTGCTTTACTTTGCTTTAGTAAAAATTCTTTATTCTTAAAAAAAAATCCATGCAATTCTGTGAATTGCAAAAGGAAGGCTAATGAGTGAGTCAGCAAAATAGTGACCACTAGTTTAGTGAAAAACAAAAATAGTGATAATCCCCTTACTTCATGTAGCATATCTGTATTACTTTATTCTTCTCTTGGTACCAATGTGTGAGTAAGCGATGGTACCTCTATTTTACGGATTAGAACATTAAAAAGTGTGGCGACTTGCCCAAGAGCTGCTAATTATTGACTGAACTGAAACTCTAATCCTAGCCTTTGGTCTCCAAGTCTAGTGCTTGATTAGAATGATTACAGCCCTGCCTCTCTAAACTTTTCTGTCAGGAAGCCACAATGACATACTATTGTTGGGAAGAGGGTAGTGGGAGTGATCTGTCTAGGTGCAGACAGTAAGGCAGTGCATTGTAGAGAATTGGAGAACAACAATAAAGCTAACTCCAAGTCAGTCTGCTCTCTATTATCATGATGCCTCAGCGACTCTAAACAGTATCAGCAATAAAATCATTCTGGCTGCCAGAGTAAACCATTTCCACCACTCACTCCTGGGAGGCAATTCTCCTCAGGCTGTCTATCTAGTGCCAGAGATGCTGCTTAGGGCCAGAAGGGGACACGGGAAGCCAGGCTTTAGACTGGAAAAGCCCCTCACTGGAGTATTGAATCAATTACAAGTGCTTATTGAACCCTGATTCTTTGCACAGTGGCACTGGATTAACAGCGTAGGGGAAAGAGCAGTCAGGCATGGTCTTCGCCTCAAGGAGCTCACAGTTACCTTGAAGAGCTAAGACAGGTTGAGGCTGCCGCAGCCCACACTTGACATAAGGAAATAATTAAGAGTGGGATGGGGGCTTCCCAGGTGACTCAGTGGGTTAAAAAGTCTCCTACAATGTGGAAGACACAGGAGACTTGGGTTTGATTCCTGGGTTGGGTAGATCTCCTGGAGGAGGGCATGGCAACCCATTCCAGTATTCTTGCCTGGAAAGCCTCATGGACAGAGGAACCTGGTGGGCAACAGTCCATAGGGTTGCAAGCAGTCATATGTGAGTGAGCACACAGTAAGGGCAGACTGTATATTCTGTAAGAGCTCATTTATTCATTGAAGGATGGAATCTAGATTTGGGTTCAATTCTTTCTCCATCATTCTCTAGCTCTGTGATCCTGGGTAAGTGACTTTGTCTTTTTATGTCTCATTTTCCTCCCTGTAAAAACAGAGGGTGATAAACTAATTATAATAATAGCAATAAGATTCCTTTGAGGATTAAATGAGATATGAAGTGCTTAATAGATTTTAGTTATTATTTATTCACCAAATATTTAGTGAAAATCTGCTGTTTGCTGTGCACTGTGCTAGCTGGAGATAAGGCTAGCCTTGAAGGAACTTCTGTGACTCATTTCTAGTTACCCACAGGGGCCAGATAGTACACTATACTATCATGACCTAGAGCATAGGCTCTGACTCATCACCTTGGCTCAAATCTAGTCTCTATTTTCTACCTGTGTGGTCTTAGGTAGGTCACCTAATGTCTGTGTGTCTCATTTCCCTCATCTGTAAAATAGGGGTCATAATAGTACATATCTCATTGGATTGTTGTGAAGATTAAATGAATTAAAACATACTAAATACTTAGAAACATACATGGAATGCAGTTACCATTCAATAAGCTTTGCTTGTTACCATTAGTATGTTTTTTCTCTCTCACCAGTGCTAATGGAAATAACATTAATTTGGAGATTTAGTTATAGAAATGCTTGAACTTTGAGGTGATGTTTTACTTGACTGCACGCTGCTTACAGCAAAACCTTGATTATCAAATATGGAGTTTTATGTTGAGCTTCATTTTCTAGTTAATTAACCAAGGGTTGCTAGAATACGCTATTGATTTCAGCCCTTGTGGTTGAAAATCTTTCCTAAATGTCAGTAGCTACTTTCTCCCTTTAGTAAAGAGTCTAGTGACTCCCTCCAAGTCTACAATAGAGGCAGAGGGTCCTCCAGTGCCAAGGTGATGGCTGTGACATTAGGTAGTCTGTGAGTGCAGTGAGCATGCCCCCAGATGCTGTAGAATTCTTAGGATTGCTAGTTTTCTGTTTGGACTTTGCCAAGGACTGTTTTTCATAGTTTTAGTAACCTGTAATATAGGGACAAGTTAATGGCTTTATAATTCTTCATGTCCCTAAAGTAAGAACTCAGTTGAAGGTTGCTCTGTTTGTAAAAGCAGGGGCCAGGCAGCTGTGTGTCACTTTCTCCATCTATTCTTATGGTTGGCAGGGGGCAAAAATGACTTTTTGGCAAAGGCTGACGGTCTCTTTGGGTAGCAGCAGTAGAGAGTACATTTTGTACAGGCAAAAGATAGCTCACAAAGAATTGAGAATGGTCCTTTTGGTACCTCCAGCTTTCCTACCAGTTTTACTGGCTTACTACCATGCCTGAATGTCCCACCATTAGGGTCAGTCTCCAGAGCAATCCAGCCCAATGGAAATTTTTACAGTGATAGAAATATTTAAATCTGCACCATCCAATATAGTAGTCGCTTGCCTGAAAAATCCTATGGACGGAGGAGCCTGGTAGGCTGCAGTCCATGGGGTCGCTAAGAGTCGGACACAACTGTGCGACTTCACTTTCCCTTTTCACTTTCATGCATTGGAGAAGGAAATGGCAACCCACTCCAGTGTTCTTGCCTGGAGAATCCCAGGGATGGCGGGGCCTGGTGGGCTGCCGTCTGTGGGGTCGCACAGAGCCAGACACGACTGAAGCGACTTAGCAGCAGCAGCAGCAGTCACATGTGATTACTTAGCACTTGAAAAGTAAATTTTAATTTAATTTTAATTAAAATAATATAGGTAGCATTTAGTGGTTACTATAACAGATGCTTTAGATAAATGTTTAACCATTACTTCCCCCCCCCCATGGTATTGAAAGTCTTTAATAAATTCCAGGTATGATGCTTGGGGGAAGAGTATTAATTCATTTTATTCTGTTCAAAACTGTTGTGCACATTGGCTTGTTTGTTTTTATTACCTAAAAGGGCTCAGTATGAGATGAAAACAGGTTATTGGGAAGTAAGAGTGGAGAGCATTTTAAGAGAGAAAGGAGACTGGCCTGGAGGACTTTTACAGAGTACAGGCAAGAAGGTACCACTGAAGGAACAAATTTGGAGCCTCATGTTAGATGTTAAGAGATGGCAAGAACAACAAAAAAAAAATGTGTCCTAATTTACCTTAATATTTAGAGTTGGTGCAGATTGAGAGTGAGAAAGGGGACAGAGCCTTGGAAAGTGAACTTGGAGTTGTGTTGGCCTGTGTCTACAGCGTTTGTCTGGAAGTAGCTAGACCTGCACTAGAAATACCAGGACTGTGTCCCAGTAGCACACATTTGGTGAGTCACAGGCCAGAGAACAGAAGGCAAGCGAGCAGGGGGTGACTATGTGACAGCTTCAACATTGAGAGACTTTGGCCAGATGCCAATAGAGGTGCATGCATGCTCAGTCATGTCCAGTGCTTTGTGACCCTTTGGGTAGTAGCCTGCCAGGCTCCTCTGTCCATGGGACTTCCCAGCAAGAATATTGGAGTGGGTTACCATTTCCTTCTCCAGGGGGTTTTCCTGACCCAGGGTTCAAACCTGCGTCTCCCACATTGGCAGGAGCATTCTTTACCACTGAGCCACCTGAGAAGCATAAAGGTACAGTCCATTATCTTTTCTCCAGTTGATGTCCTTAGTACTTAGATGAAATGTCAGTCAGCAAACTGCTGCTTCTCTCTGGGATCCTTGAGGCTTTGCCAGTCAGACTGCTCACAGAAAAGCCAGCCTTTTGAGCATAAAAACAGGTGAGTGATTTTGTTATTTGGAAGTGTGATGTGTTGGATATATGATAGCTATTCGTGGTGCAATAATCACTGTTTCAAATGTACTCGAAGCAATAAGCCTCTACGGACAGTATTAGTAATGCCCAGATTTGTGGATGGATGGGGGTCTAGTTTTACTAGAGACCATCAGCTTCTAGTGGTTTAAAATTTCTCTGATCCAGTTTAACTGTTTGGCATTAAGGAAGTCTTATGCTTCAAGATTTACCCTGGAACAGATCAACAACCTCACAGTGAAAGTTAATAATCAGTGTTGAGAGCTAACCACATTCCCCCAAGAAGGGTGGGCACCAGGGTAACACAGATTTGGAGAATGTAATTGTGGTTTTGGGCTGTGGTTTTAAATCATTATAACTAGATTCAAGCACATCTTTATTAATCAAAATAGGAACCATTGCAATCAACATGTTTTTGCCAATAAGAAATAAGTTTATTCCTGTAGCATAAAAATCCATGCTTCAGGATTTGACAAATTCTTGGAAAGCATTTTCTGCCTCCTGCTCCTGTGGAAGCATTTTCCCTGCAAAAAGTTGTCAAGATGCTTGAAGAAGTGCTGGTCAGTTGGTGAGAGGTCAGGTGAATATGGTGGATGAGGCAAAACTTTGTAGCCCAATTCGTTCAACTTTTGAAGTGTTGGTTGTGTGATGTGTGGTTGGGTGTTTCATGGAGAAGAATTGGGCCCTTTTTGTTGATCAATGCCGGCTGCAGGTGTTGTAGTTCTTGGTATGTTTCATCGACTTCCTGAGCATACTTCTCAGATATAATGGTTTAGCCAGGATTCAGAAAGCTGTAGTGGATCAGATGGGCAGCAGACCACCAGTGACCATGACCTTTTTTTTTTTTTTTTTTTTTTGGTGCAGGTTTGGATTTGGGAAGTGCTTTGGAGCTTCTTCTCAGTCCAACCACTGATCTGGTCATTGCTGGTTGTCATATAAAATCCAGTTTTCATTGCATATCACAATCCTATGAAGAAATGGTTCATTGTTGTTGTGTAGAGTAAGAGGAGACAACACTTCAAAATGACGATTGTTTTGATTTTTGGTCAGTTCATGAGGCACCCACTTATCAAGCTTTTTCACCTTTCCAATTTGTGTCAAATGCTGACTCAATGTCGACATTGAGTTCTTCAGCAACTTCTCATGTAGTTGTAATAGGATTAGCTTCAGTGACCCTCTCAGTTGGTCATTGTCAACTTCCAATGGCTGGCCACTGCACTCCTCATCTTCAAGGCTCTCGTCTCCTTTGCAAAACTTTTTAAACCAACACTGCACTGTATGTTTGTTAGCAGTTCCTGAGCCAAATGCATTGTTGATATTGCGAGTTGTCTCTGCTGCTTTTCCACCCATTTTGAACTCAAATAAGAAAATCACTCAAATTTGCTTTTTGTGTAACATCATTTCCATAGGCTAAAATAAATATAAAATAAACAGCAAGTCATTAGCAAAAATCCATAAGGTGAGAAATGCACATTAAAGTGATGTATAACATAACCACATTTATTTAGAATGTATTCCAATATCAAACAACAAATTTCAACAATGCAAAAATTGCAGTTACCTTTACACCAACCTAATAGTAAATGGCCATGTCTTCCTGGTGGGAACCAAGTGTTGAATAAAGGACAGGGAAGTGCTTGGACAGTGTGTGAAGGAGAGAGGAGGTTTCCAGGTTAGGACACTCATGAGGATGTTATTCTATTGGGAAGGGCCTTAGGGTTCATCCCTAAAGCAGATCTGCTCAATTACAGTTACAGGATAGAGGCAATGTGAGGAGAGCTTACATAAGAAACTCACTGTGGAAGTGGACAGTTTTCAGTTCAGTTCAGTTGCTGAGTCATGCCTGACTCTTTGTGACCCCAGCACGCCAGGACTCCCTGTCCATCACCAACTCCCGGAGTTTACCCAAACTCATGTCCATTGAGTCAGTGATGCCATCCAACCATCTCATCCTCTGTCGTTCCCTTCTCCTCCTGCTTTCAGTCTTTCCCAACATCAAGGTCTTTTCCAATGAGTCAGCTCTTCGCATCAGGTAGCCAAAATATTGGAGTTTCAGCTTTAACATCAGTCCTTCCAATGAACACCCAGGACTGATCTCCTTTAGGATGGACTGGTTGGGTCTCCTTACAGTCCAAGGGACTCTCAAGAGTCTTCTGCAACACCACAGTTCAAAAGCATCAATTCTTCTGTGCTCAGCTTTCTTTATAGCCCAACTCTCACATCCATACATGACTACTGGAAAAACCATAGCCTTGACTAGATGGACCTTTGTTGACAAAGTAATGTCTCTGCTTTTTAATATGCTATCTAGGTTGGTCATAACTTTCCTTCCAAGGAGTAAGCGTCTTTTAATTTCACGGCTGCAATCACCATCTGCAGTGATTTTGGAGCCCCCCAAAATAAAGTCAACCACTGTTTCCCCATCTATTTCCCATGAAGTGATGGGACCAAATGCCATGATCTTAGTTTTCTGAGTCCTAAACTGGAAAATATAGACAGAAAACATAGACTTAGGAGAGAATGTTTTGACTTAAGACTATTTTTGAAATTCTCAGCATTATGGTTGATTTCACTATAGGCAGCTCTCTTCTACCAAATAGAAATTCTACTTAGAGAGCCGTCATCTGTACTTAATTAGAGAGGTTGGGAAATGGGGCTACACCCCTCTGCCTCTTCCATGTAATTCATAAGAATCAAATAGCATCAACGTGCAGTCTCATTCTCCTATTTGTAAAGCACAAGCCAAAGTTATAAATGGAGGCACCTGGCCTGAAGCTAGCAAACTCCTGTCCCCTCGTCTTTCTACTCCTGGCTCTCTTTCTGAAGCCCCAGAGGCCTCATGCACATGGATATGCCAGATCATATGTTCAAGTTCCATTCAGTGCTCCCCTGTCTTAAACAAGTGGCCCTGGATCACCCAGCAGGCTAGGGTTGCACACAGCTCTGATGTTGTCCACCTTTGGGAGGATGGTCATGGGGAAAAGGCCTGTACAAATCCCCCAGAATAAGCTTCATGCTTTTGGGCAGATAATTCTGAGCTTTATTTAAGTGGAATTTGGTCTAGAAGCTGAAAGTCTGGACTTGAAGAGAGCATGTCCCCTTGAATCTGTAGACTCCTCACTTTGAGGGGTGCTGCCAGAGGAGAGTCAGAATAGGCCCCTCTAAAATATGGGCCTTAGAACAGGGCCTCTTGCCTGGGTCTAGGGCACTACTGTTAACCAGATAGCAGTATACTCATGGAAAAAATGTGGACAGACCACTGTGTTACTATTTTTGGTCAGAGACTCCATCAACCAGTGATGTAGTGTTGTGAGTTTTGTGAGAATAGCTTCAGTGAACTGAAAAGGAACAGACAGCAAGGACCAGCTGAAGTGGTTGGTAACT